>NC_143239.1:6875471-7495471 GCF_009617815.1 Ciona robusta
TTTTTTCCATAGCAACCATATTTGTCCCTAGCAACCGTATTTTGTTATATTTTGTCCCTACAACCATATTTTGTCCCTAGCAACCGAATTTTTTTCCCTAGCAACCATATTTTGTCCCTAGCAACCGTATTTTGTCCATTTTGTCCCTAGCAACCATATTTTGTCCCTAGCAACCGGATTTTCCTAGCAACCATATTTTGTCCCTAGCAACCTATTTTTTCCCTAGCAACCATGTTTTTTGTCCATTTTTGTCTCTAGCAACCTATTTTGTCCCTAGCAACCATATTTTGTCCCTAGCAACCGTATTTTTTCTCTAGCAACCATATTTTGTCCCTAGCAACCGCTGTCCATATTTTGTCCCTAGCAACCGTATTTTATTTTGTCCCTAGCAACCATATTTTGTCCCTAGCAACGATTTTTCCATAGCAACCATATTTTGTCCCTAGCAACCGTATTTTGTCTATATTTTGTCCCTAGCAACCGTATTTTTCCCTAGCAACCGTATTTTTTTCCCTAGCAACCATATTTTGTCCCTAGCAACCGTATTTTTTTTTGTCCCTAGCAACCATATTTTGTCCCTAGCAACCGATTTTTTCCATAGCAACCATATTTTGTCCCTAGCAACCCTATTTTTTCCCTAGCAACCATGTTTTTTTGTCCATTTTTTGTCTCTAGCAACCGTATTTTGTCCCTAGCAACCATATTTTTTCCCTAGCAACCGGATTTTTTTCCCTAGCAACCATATTTTGTCCCTAGCAACCGTATTTTGTCCATATTTTGTCCCTAGCAACCGTATTTTGTTTTTTGTCCCTAGCAACCGTATTTTGTTCATATTTTGTCCCTAGCAACCGTATTTTTTTCCTAGCAACCATATTTTGTCCCTAGCAACCGTATTTTTTTCTCTAGCAACCATATTTTGTCCCTAGCAACCGTATTTTGTCCATATTTTGTCCCTAGCAACCATATTTTGTCCCTAGCAACCGTATTTTTTCCCTAGCAACCATATTTTGTCCCTAGCAACCGTATTTTGTCTATATTTTGTCCCTAGCAACCGTATTTTTCCCTAGCAACCATATTTTGTCCCTAGCAACCATATTTTGTCCATATTGTGTCCCTAGCAACCATATTTTGTCCATATTTTATCATATTTTGACCATATTTTGTCCCTAGCAACCGTATTTTTTTCCCTAGCAATCATTTTTTCCTAGCAACCGTATTTTATCCATATTTTGTCCCTAGCAACCATATTTTGTCCCTAGCAACCGTATTTTTTTCCATAGCAACCATATTTTGTCCCTAGCAACCCTATTTTGTCCCTAGCAACCGTATTTTTCCCTAGCAACCATATTTTGTCCCTAGCAACCGTATTTTGTCCATATTTTGTCATATTTTGTCCCTAGCAACCGTATTTTGTCCATATTTTGTCCCTAGCAACCATATTTTGTCCCTAGCAACCATATTTTGACCCTAGCAACCGTATTTTTTTCCCTAGCAACCATATTTTGTCCCTAGCAACCGTATTTTGTCCATATTTTGTCATATTTTGTCCCTAGCAACCATATTTTGTCCCTAGCAAACGTATTTTGTCCCTAGCAACCATATTTTGTCCCTAGCAACCGTATTTTTTTCCCTAGCAACCATATTTTGTCCCTAGCAACCATATTTTGTCCATATTTTGTCCCTAGCAACCATATTTTGTCCCTAGCAACCATATTTTTTCCCTAGCAACCATGTTTTTTTGTCCATTTTTTGTCTCTAGCAACCGTATTTTGTCCCTAGCAACCATATTTTTTCCCTAGCAACCGTATTTTTTCCCTAGCAACCATATTTTGTCCCTAGCAACCGTATTTTTTCCCTAGCAACCATATTTTGTCCCTAGCAACCATATTTTGTCCATATTTTGTCCCTAGCAACCGTATTTTTTCAATAGCAACCATATTTTGTCCCTAGCAACCGTATTTTGTCCATATTTTGTCCCTAGCAACCATATTTTGTCCCTAGCAACCGGATTTTTTTCCCTAGCAACCGTATTTTGACCCTAGCAACCGGATTTTTTTTCCTAGCAACCATATTTTGTCCCTAGCAACCGTATTTTGTCCCTAGCAACCATATTTTGTCCCTAGCAACCGTATTTTATCCATATTTTGTCCCTAGCAACCATATGTCCCTAGCAACCGTATTTTTTTCCATAGCAACATATTTTGTCCCTAGCAACCCTATTTTTTCCCTAGCAACCATGTTTTTTTGTCCATTTTTTGTCTCTAGCAACCGTATTTTTTCCCTAGCAACCATATTTTTCCTAGCAACCGGATTTTTTCCCTAGCAACCATATTTTGTCCCTAGCAACCGTATTTTGTCCATATTTTGTCCCTAGCAACCATATTTTGTCCCTAGCAACCCTATTTTTTCCCTAGCAACCATGTTTTTTTGTCCATTTTTTGTCTCTAGCAACCGTATTTTGTCCCTAGCAACCATATTTTTTCCCTAGCAACCGGATTTTTTTCCCTAGCAACCATATTTTGTCCCTAGCAACCGTATTTTGTCCATATTTTGTCCCTAGCAACCATATTTTGTCCCTAGCAACCATATTTTGTCCCTAGCAACCGTTTTTTTCCCTAGAAACCATATTTTGTCCCTAGCAACCGTATTTTGTCCATATTTTGTCCCTAGCAACCATATTTTGTCCCTAGCAACCATATTTTGTCCCTAGCAACCGTATTTTTTTCCCTAGCAACCATATTTTGTCCCTAGCAACCATATTTTCTCCATATTTTGTCCCTAGCAACCGTATTTTTTCCATAGCAACCATATTTTGTCCCTAGCAACCGATTTTGTCCCTAGCAACCATATTTTGTCCCTAGCAACCATATTTTGTCCCTAGCAACCGTATTTTGTCCATATTTTGTCCCTAGCAACCATATTTTGTCCCTAGCAACCGTATTTTGTCCATATTTTGTCCCTAGCAACCATATTTTGTCCCTAGCAACCATATTTTGTCCCTAGCAACCGTATTTTTTTCCCTAGAAACCATATTTTGTCCCTAGCAACCATATTTTCTCCATATTTTGTCCCTAGCAACCGTATTTTTTCCATAGCAACCATATTTTGTCCCTAGCAACCGTATTTTGTCCCTAGCAACCGTATTTTGTCTATATTTTGTCCCTAGCAACCATATTTTGTCCCTAGCAACCATATTTTGTCCCTAGCAACCGTATTTTGTCCATATTTTGTCCCTAGCAACCATATTTTGTCCCTAGCAACCATATTTTGTCCCTAGCAACCGTATTTTTTTCCCTAGCAACCATATTTTGTCCCTAGCAACCATATTTTGTCCCTAGCAACCATATTTTGTCCCTAGCAACCATATTTTGTCCCTAGCAACCATATTTTTTCCCTAGCAACCATGTTTTTTTGTCCATTTTTTGTCCTAGCAACGTATATTTTGTCCCTAGCAACCATATTTTTCCCTAGCAACCGTATTTTTTTCCCTAGCAACCATATTTTGTCCCTAGCAACCGTATTTTGTCCATATTTTGTCCCTAGCAACCTATTTTGTCCCTAGCAACCGTATTTTTTTCCCTAGCAACCATATTTTGTCCCTAGCAACCGTATTTTTTCAATAGCAACCATATTTTGTCCCTAGCAACCGTATTTTGTCCATATTTTGTCCCTAGCAACCATATTTTGTCCCTAGCAACCGGATTTTTTTCCCTAGCAACCGTATTTTGACCCTAGCAACCGGATTTTTTTCCTAGCAACCATATTTTGTCCCTAGCAACCGTATTTTGTCCCTAGCAACCATATTTTGTCCCTAGCAACCGTATTTTTTTCCCTAGCAACCATATTTTGTCCCTAGCAACCGTATTTTTTTCTCTAGCAACCATATTTTGTCCCTAGCAACCGTATTCTGTCCATATTTTGTCCCTAGCAACCGTATTTTGTCCATATTTTGTCCCTAGCAACCATATTTTGTCCCTAGCAACCGAATTTTTTCCATAGCAACCATATTTTGTCCCTAGCAACCGTATTTTGTCTATATTTTGTCCCTAACAACCGTATTTTTCCCTAGCAACCGTATTTTTTTCCCTAGCAACCATATTTTGTCCCTAGTAACCGTATTTTATCCATATTTTGTCCCTAGCAACCATATTTTGTCCCTAGCAACCGGATTTTTTTCCCTAGCAACCATATTTTGTCCCTAGCAACCCTATTTTTTCCCTAGCAACCATGTTTTTTTGTCCATTTTTTGTCTCTAGCAACCGTATTTTGTCCCTAGCAACCGTATTTTGTCCCTAGCAACCGTATTTTGTCCATATTTTGTCCCTAGCAACCATATTTTGTCCCTAGCAACCATATTTTGTCCCTAGCAACCGTATTTTTTCCCTAGCAACCATATTTTGTCCCTAGCAACCATATTTTGTCCATATTTTGTCCCTAGCAACCGTATTTTTTCCATAGCAACCATATTTTGTCCCTAGCAACCATATTTTGTCCCTAGCAACCGTATTTTGTCCATATTTTGTCCCTAGCAACCATATTTTGCCCCTAGCAACCATATTTTGTCCATATTTTGTCCCTAGCAACCGTATTTTGTCCATATTTTGTCCCTAGCAACCATATTTTGTCCCTAGCAACCGGATTTTTTTCCCTAGCAACCGTATTTTGACCCTAGCAACCGGATTTTTTTCCTAGCAACCATATTTTGTCCCTAGCAACCGTATTTTGTCCATATTTTGTCCCTAGCAACCTATTTTGTCCCTAGCAACCGTATTTTTTTCCCTAGCAACCATATTTTGTCCCTAGCAACCGTATTTTATCCATATTTTGTCCCTAGCAACCATATTTTGTCCCTAGCAACCGTATTTTTTCCTAGCAACCATATTTTGTCCCTAGCAACCCTATTTTTTCCCTAGCAACCATGTTTTTTGTCCATTTTTGTCTCTAGCAACCGTATTTTTTCCCTAGCAACCATATTTTTTCCCTAGCAACCGGATTTTATTCCCTAGCAACCATATTTTGTCCCTAGCAACCGTATTTTGTCCATATTTTGTCCCTAGCAACCATATTTTGTCCCTAGCAACCCTATTTTTTCCCTAGCAACCATGTTTTTTTGTCCATTTTTTGTCTCTAGCAACCGTATTTTGTCCCTAGCAACCATATTTTTTCCCTAGCAACCGGATTTTTTTCCCTAGCAACCATATTTTGTCCCTAGCAACCGTATTTTGTCCATATTTTCCCTAGCAACCATATTTTGTCCCTAGCAACCATATTTTGTCCCTAGCAACCGTATTTTTTTCCCTAGCAACCATATTTTGTCCCTAGCAACCATATTTTCTCCATATTTTGTCCCTAGCAACCGTATTTTTTCCATAGCAACCATATTTTGTCCCTAGCAACCGTATTTTGTCCCTAGCAACCATATTTTGTCCCTAGCAACCATATTTTGTCCCTAGCAACCGTATTTTGTCCATATTTTGTCCCTAGCAACCATATTTTGTCCCTAGCAACCATATTTTGTCCCTAGCAACCATATTTTGTCCCTAGCAACCATATTTTGTCCCTAGCAACCATATTTTGTCCCTAGCAACCATATTTTGTCCCTAGCAACCGTATTTTTTTCCCTAGCAACCATATTTTGTCCCTAGCAACCATATTTTGTCCCTAGCAACCATATTTTGTCCCTAGCAACCATATTTTGTCCCTAGCAACCATATTTTTTCCCTAGCAACCATGTTTTTTTGTCCATTTTTTGTCTCTAGCAACCGTATTTTGTCCCTAGCAACCATATTTTTTCCCTAGCAACCGTATTTTTTCCCTAGCAACCATATTTTGTCCCTAGCAACCGTATTTTGTCCATATTTTGTCCCTAGCAACCTATTTTGTCCCTAGCAACCGTATTTTTTCCCTAGCAACCATATTTTGTCCCTAGCAACCATATTTTGTCCATATTTTGTCCCTAGCAACCGTATTTTTTCAATAGCAACCATATTTTGTCCCTAGCAACCGTATTTTGTCCATATTTTGTCCCTAGCAACCATATTTTGTCCCTAGCAACCGATTTTTTTCCCTAGCAACCGTATTTTGACCCTAGCAACCGGATTTTTTTTCCTAGCAACCATATTTTGTCCCTAGCAACCGTATTTTGTCCCTAGCAACCATATTTTGTCCCTAGCAACCGTATTTTTTTCCCTAGCCACCATATTTTGTCCCTAGCAACCGTATTTTTTTCTCTAGCAACCATATTTTGTCCCTAGCAACCGTATTCTGTCCATATTTTGTCCCTAGCAACCGTATTTTGTCCATATTTTGTCCCTAGCAACCATATTTTGTCCCTAGCAACCGAATTTTTTCCATAGCAACCATATTTTGTCCCTAGCAACCGTATTTTGTCTATATTTTTGTCCCTAACAACCGTATTTTTCCCTAGCAACCGTATTTTTTTCCCTAGCAACCATATTTTGTCCCTAGCAACCGTATTTTTTTCTCTAGCAACCATATTTTGTCCCTAGCAACCGTATTTTGTCCATATTTTGTCCCTAGCAACCATATTTTGTCCCTAGCAACCGTATTTTGTCCCTAGCAACCATATTTTGTCCCTAGCAACCGTATTTTGTCTATATTTTGTCCCTAGCAACCGTATTTTTTTCCCTAGCAATCATATTTTGTTCCTAGCAACCGTATTTTATCCATATTTTGTCCCTAGCAACCATATTTTGTCCCTAGCAACCGTATTTTTTTCCATAGCAACCATATTTTGTCCCTAGCAACCCTATTTTGTCCCTAGCAACCGTATTTTTTTCCCTAGCAACCATATTTTGTCCCTAGCAACCGTATTTTGTCCATATTTTGTCATATTTTGTCCCTAGCAACCGTATTTTGTCCATATTTTGTCCCTAGCAACCATATTTTGTCCCTAGCAACCATATTTTGACCCTAGCAACCGTATTTTTTTCCCTAGCAACCATATTTTGTCCCTAGCAACCGTATTTTGTCCATATTTTGTCATATTTTGTCCCTAGCAACCATATTTTGTCCTAGCAACGTATTTTGTCCCTAGCAACCATATTTTCCCTAGCAACCGTATTTTTTTCCCTAGCAACCATATTTTGTCCCTAGCAACCATATTTTGTCCATATTTTGTCCCTAGCAACCATATTTTGTCCCTAGCAACCATATTTTTTCCCTAGCAACCATATTTTGTCCCTAGCAACCGTATTTTTTTCCCTAGCAACCATATTTTTGTCCCTAGCAACCATATTTTTCCCTAGCAACCATATTTTTGTCCCTAGCAACCATATTTTGTCCCTAGCAACCATATTTTTTCCCTAGCAACCATGTTTTTTTGTCCATTTTTTGTCTCTAGCAACCGTATTTTGTCCCTAGCAACCATATTTTGTCCCTAGCAACCGTATTTTTTCAATAGCAACCATATTTTGTCCCTAGCAACCGTATTTTGTTTTCCCTAGCAACCATATTTTGTCCCTAGCAACCGGATTTTTTTCCCTAGCAACCGTATTTTGACCCTAGCAACCGGATTTTTTTTTCCTAGCAACCATATTTTGTCCCTAGCAACCGTATTTTGTCCCTAGCAACCATATTTTGTCCCTAGCAACCGTATTTTTTTCCCTAGCAACCGTATTTTATCCATATTTTGTCCCTAGCAACCATATTTTGTCCCTAGCAACCGTATTTTTTTCCATAGCAACAATATTTTGTCCCTAGCAACCCTATTTTTTCCCTAGCAACCATGTTTTTTTGTCCATTTTTTGTCTCTAGCAACCGTATTTTGTCCCTAGCAACCATATTTTTTCCCTAGCAACCGGATTTTTTTCCCTAGCAACCATATTTTGTCCCTAGCAACCGTATTTTGTCCATATTTTGTCCCTAGCAACCATATTTTGTCCCTAGCAACCATATTTTGTCCCTAGCAACCATATTTTGTCCCTACCAACCATATTTTTTCCCTAGCAACCGTATTTATTTTCCTAGCAACCATATTATGTCCATAGCAACCCTTTTTTTTATATTTTTTCCATAGCAACCGTATTTTGTCCCTAGCAACCGTATTTTGTAGATTTCTGTCCCAGTAAGACATTTTGTCATTGATATTTGTTCCAGATAGGGAAATATTTTAGGTATCTTACTATTTCTCAGCACTTAATTTTAAACTAAACTTTCTAACTTATCAATTTTAACTAAACTACCCAACTTACAAAAATTGAACTAAACCTCCTAACTTACAAACTCAGTAAGACACATTCAACAATTGTCGTTTTATTTTATTGCATGGATTTATTATAACAATGTAACAATGCACAAAACGAACACCAGGATTAAACAAAGTGAAACAACAGTCGTGTGGTGGTTGTGATGTAATAAGTACGATTGTTATCATCTTGTGAATCATCTGTGACATCATCAACTATGACATCATCATGCTTAATTAGACCAATGAAGGGGAATTCCCGGCTCCAATTTGCACTGCTTGTATTCTAGAACAAAAACAATTCATTACTATGATGTCATAATAACAATCACAATTCATTACTATGATGTCATAATAACAATCACAATTCATTACTATGATGTCATAATAACAATCACAATTCATTACTATGATGTCATTATAACAATCACAATTCATTACTATGATGTCATAATAACAATCACAATTCATTACTATGATGTCATAATGACAATCACAATTCATTACTATAATGTCATAATAACAATCACAATTCATTACTATGATGTCATAATAACAATCACAATTCATTACAATGATGTCAGAATTACTATAAATAATTTTATTTAGACAAAAAATTAAGTAAAAATACAATAAGGACAAACATTTTTCTGTGAATACGTGCTCGTTTAATAAAATCTCCGACGAAATACGTGCTCATTCATTACATCTCTTGTTCTATTGTCTGTTTATGACATCATATACATCATTCCTCACCCTTACATTAGAAACAATGGAAACAAACAATTAGCGTTTGTTGTAAGTTGCCCAACTACTTGTCTTATGTTGTGACAGTGACTTCGTGAATGACAAATTACATATATTACTGTGGGGTAAGATGGATACCATTAGCACATAATATCCCATATAATACTGTGGGGTAAGATGGATACCGTTAGCACATAATATCTGTTATATAGTACTGTGGGGTAAGATGGATACCATTAGCACATAATATCCCATATAGTACTGTGGGGTAAGATGGGATACTGTTAGCACATAATATCCCATATATTACTGTGGGGTAAGATGGGATACTGTTAGCACATAATATCCCATATAGTACTGTGGGGTAAGATGGATACCATTAGCACATAATATTCCATATAGTACTGTGGGGTAAAATGGATACAGTTAGCACATAATATCCCATATATTACTGTGGGGTAAGATGGATACCATTAGCACATAATATCCCATATAGTACTGTGGGGTAAGATGGGATACTGTTAGCACATAATATCCCATATAGTACTGTGGGGTAAAATGGATACAGTTAGCACATAATATCCCATATAGTACTGTGGGGTAAGATGGATACCATTAGCACATAATATTCCATATAGTACTGTGGGGTAAAATGGATACCGTTAGCACATAATATCCCATATAGTACTGTGGGGTAAAATGGATACCATTAGCACATAATATCCCATATAGTACTGTGGGGTAAGATGGATACCGTTAGCACATAATATCCCATATAGTACTGTGGGGTAAGATGGATACCGTTAGCACATAATATCCCGTATTTAATAATCGTGTTTTTCCAATTAACACCACTCTTTTAGAGTCGTGAAGATACTTTTATATAATTCTGTAAATATTCTTTGTTGACTCTTTAATTGAGACATGGAAATAGAATAAAATATGTCCCATCTTCCCCCAACCGATTATAAAACAAATTTTGCTATCATTTTAAATACCTTTAAACACATTTTGTTATCATCTTATATCTTATATATATTAAGTTGATTGAAACAACGAAGAGAAAGGAATTAGCAGAAAAACGACAGTTGTTAAAAACAAGCTATGAGTAAAAACTACTTGAGAAAAAGTGTCAAATAAAAGCGTGGCTGCCAAACCTAAACTTAAAACAAAGTCCATTTAAACAGTCTGTTGTTACAGGAGAAACAGCCTGGATTGGCAAGAATGTTGATAACTATAATCATTGCTTGGGAGAGAGTTGAACAAAAGGTGTAAAGACTTTAAAATAAATATCACCTTTCATGCTGGCTGATCCACTACCCCAGTAAATGGATGTGGGATCGTGTTACGAGATTCTTTGGTCTCCTTGGACGCCGGGGATTTAGATCTGATTGGCCACAGATGGACACAGTGGTTGCATCCTATATATGTGGTAGAACAAGAAATATGTAATTTGTAACTCTATATATACTTTATATTAATCAAGGTCAGATTCAGGTATAGAATAGGTGTATGAAGTAATACAAATATGTAGGGGAATTGTATATGTTTTGGTATGATTAGGTTTAGTTTAAATAAATAAACAAAATTGTAGCTTAGAGATTGTAACTCAATACATACTTAAAACAATTAGGAAACAGCATTTAATTGAAGTCGCATTCAGGGTTTTGACATACATGGATTATAGTTATATAAAGAAAATTGTAATTTAACAATTTGAAAACAACAACAACAATACATAAATATTTTTTTTTTACATGAATGAATGTAACTTGCTTTATCCTCGGGTGGCCGGAAAACGACAGTCGTTACATATGGGTCAGTTCTAGAATTAGGCCATAGTTGGCCCATTACCCCAACAACTTGGCTTTAAAAGTAAACAAATCGTTGGTTTAAAGTTGTTTTTTAACAGATGTTGGCCGTAGCACTAAATATCTGAAGCACGAAGTGTTTATCTAGTGCTGGGTTTGGAAGGATATGCTTAATTACTAAACTAAAATGGATCAAAAGTAACGAAGAAGCCAAACAATGGTTAAAAGACGAAAACTCGTGAGTTCGGTGTCAGACTTGGATTACTGGAAAGAGCCAGTGAAACTAAATGTGAAAGATTTCTCATGTTATAACTTATTCATTGGGATTGGGCTTGTGTTAGTTATAATTTGTCCCCCCGTGTTTTTATACACGGAGGGGAAATGGCTGGCGACAAGTTTGGCAAACGAGAAGCAACAACTGGAATCTGTGAATGAAGTTGCGCAAGAAATAGTAGAACAGGTAAGTGGATATTTATTAAAAGCTATTATTATATATGGGTTAGGTGTGAGAGTGTGGCCTGCTATGTAACCCGAATTAGGGCCAAAGATGTTATTCATTACAACCTAATCTATATGAAGGGATGGCATGGGACGTGGGATTTTGGCCAGAGTTGGCCTGTTACCAAGCGTACGCCTGTCAACACTTCTGAAATTGCTCCAACCCAGCGGTCCCTTACGGGTAAAAAATCCCCAAAGTAATCACCCACAAAGTTACACGCGCGGTAACTCACAATCGGGTACGAGGTGTATAGAATAAAACACTTGTGTTAAAACGAGTGTCGTTACCCACCATGCGAGGATAAATACTAGACATAGATCAATTTTAGTAAGGTAATAATTACGTGTTTTAGGAACCCTTCCACGAAAGAGATCGTCGACAAGCACAAACGGGTAAGTGGGCGGAATATTGTGAATATCATGACATCACTATTTTTATGACATCACTATTATTATGACATCACTATTGTAATAACATCACTATTATTATGACATTACTATTATTATGACATCACTAATATTATGACATCACTATTATTATGACATCACTATTATTATGACATCACTATTATTAAAACATCACTATTATTATGACATCACTATTATTATGACATCACTATTATTAAAACATCACTATTATTATGACATCACAGAAACAATATGCACGTGCACCGAGACAAACACGACAATTGACGAAGGTATGTTGGAATATATGTATCTGTAGTTTTGGGGTAAGATGGATATATAGTACTGTGGGGTAAGATGGATATATAGTACTGTGGGGTAAGATGGATATATAGTTCTGTGGGGTAAGATGAATATATAGTACTGTGGGGTAAGATGGATATATATTACTGTGGGGTAAGATGGATATATAGTACTGTGGGGTAAGATGGATGTATATTACTGTGGGGTAGAATGGATATATAGTACTGTGGGGTAAGATGGATATATAGTTCTGTGGGGTAAGATGGATATTTAGTACTGTGGGGTAAGATGGATATATAGTACTGTGGGGTAAGATAGATATATAGTACTGTGGGGTAAGATGGATATATAGTCCTGTGGGGTAAGATGGATATATAGTACTGTGGGGTAAGATAGATATATAGTACTGTGGGGTAAGATGGATATATAGTTCTGTGGGGTAAGATGGATATATAGTACTGTGGGGTAAGATGGATATATAGTTCTGTGGGGTAAGATGGATATATATTACTGTGGGGTAAGATGGATATATAGTACTGTGGGGTAAGATAGATATATAGTACTGTGGGGTAAGATGGATATATAGTTCTGTGGGGTAAGATGGATATATAGTTCTGTGGGGTAAGATGGATATATAGTTCTGTGGGGTAAGATGGATATATAGTACTGTGGGGTAAGATGGATATATAGTACTGTGGGGTAAGATAGATATATAGTACTGTGGGTAAGATGGATTACCAACGGTATTTTAGAGTTGTGAGGATACGGTTATAATTCAGTAAAAATTCTTTGTTTACTACCAAATGAGACGATAAAGAATGAAAGCATGAACCGTCTTACTTTTGTTTTTCAGTCTCAAACATCGAAAACGTCACTGATGGTAAGTCAACAACAATATGAGTAAATATGTTTATAACAGAGTTTTTATTACAGGCTGCAGTTTCATTTTTGTAAGGTTTATTGCATAGTTATTCTATATGGGTGAGGTCCTACAGTGAGGCATGCCATGGGACCTGGGATTAAACCCAGAGTTGGCCCATTACCCCAACATTGTATATGCACATTCTATTCTATATGGGTGAGGTCCTACAGTGAGGCATGCCATGGAAACTGAAATTTGGGTCCAACACCCCAACATTGTATATGCACATATTTATATATATGTCGCAAGTAAAAATGTTAACACTTACGTGCTTGATAGCTGAGGTCACAACAGCGGCAACACCAGAACAATCTACGTCATGCGTTTGTGTGACAGTTGAAACTACAACGGGAGAAAGTAATTTTACTACTCCAGGTAAGTTTAATGTATAAGAACAAATGAAACTTCAAATAAATAACAAAACCATTGCATACATAGTAACTTGTAAGCAGGCACGAGGTGTATGAAACAGAACACCCGTGTTATAACGTCTGTCAATGCCCCGCCATGTGAGGATAAATAAGTTACATTTATTTAAGTTATACTGGAATTTTTTCTTTTTTCATTTATGGAAATCTTATATATATGCCAATAGAAACAACAACGGCATCTTTCTTCGAAAACACAACATTCGTTGAGACGACAACAGTTCAAGATACCACGCCAGTTGTCACGACGGTTGAGGCCACAACTCCTGGTGCCACCACTACAATACTAGTCACAACACCAGCGGCCACAACCCCCCCTACCACCCCTGCTACAACTGTTAAACCCACAGAAGCAACAACACAAAAACAAACAACAACAACAGAAGTCACTACAGATGAAACAACAGAAACTACAAGAGGTAAATGGCTAAACAGACTATGTGTAGAACGCAAAGGGCAATGAATCCCTTTTTATAGCAACCCCAATATTAAACATGGGGTAATAGCGAAGATTATTTAACACAAAAAGATTATTATTAACTGTTAATAGCTATTAAACTTAAGAAATAGAAGTACATTCGTCACATATACTTTTAATACTTTAAATAAACCAGTAAAATGTGACCCACAATCAAATGAGACCCGTAATTAAATGGATCCCACAACCAAATGGGACCCATAATCAAATGGATCCCAAAATCAAATGGGTCCCAAAATTAAATGAGAACCATAATCAAATGTGACGCACTTTTAGGGACTTAACCCAAGTCTTTAGACCCACTAACACTAATCCACCGCAGAACCAACAACAGACCCCACCACAGCTCCCACTGCCACCCCCACAGCCATCTTACCCCCCCCAGCGACATGTATAGAACTTACAATTTTCATAATTATCCTCGCGGTTGTGATCGTAATATTCCTGGTCATCATATTTTTGATCTGGTGTTGTTGTATCAGAAGAAGGAGGTCACATGATGTGGAAACTTCGATCAGCGCTGTGTCGCTCAGATCTGCTAAAGTGAGTGTGTGATGGTATTGATTATGATGTCACATACTGATGATGTCATTACTAATGATGTCATTACTTAATTAATGTCACATACTGATGATGTCATTCCTTATGATGTCATTTCTTATAATGTCATTGCTTATGATTTCACCACTTATATGATGTCGAGATGAAACATTGGTATAATAAAATTATTTTGTTAATGATGCTGTTTAGTTTCACATTTACATTCGCTATCCATCAAATAAATATCATATAAGAAAAAATCTTTTTTTAGAGATCTCAAAAAAAACAACAAAATTGTTTCTTTTTTTTCAAAATATAATAAAACTATTTCCATCTTTTTCTTACAGGAGATCTCGAGTGAATCTTGGAGAGGGGTCATGGAGAAGGAGGACATGATAAAAGATGCGATCGGACTTGGGAAGATTGATGTTTTGGAGTTTACGATCAAACAAGCGAAGTGTCCGTCCATCTTCGCTGTGGATGATCAGCTATTGGAGACCGCTGAAACTACGTGGGTCAAATATTGAAGTTTGACTGTTTTTCTTAATGGGTTTTCATAGAAAAAAAAAGATTTTTAAAAGATGAAAACTTCCGAAAAAAGTTTCAAAATACTTAATTTTTGTTATCAAGATATTCCCAATTTCAATTGCCTTTAGTGTGTCAATACAAAAGTTTTTTGTTAAATAATTACCAGAAAAAATCTTTCATCACAATAAAAAACTTATTAGTTTAAACAAATGAAAATAAGCTTTTGGGTAATAGGTTAAACTTATTAATTTTTTTTAGTTTAGAATCAGTTTGAAAATTAAATATTTCCAATTAAAGTAGTTTTATCATTTTCATATCTTCTCAGTTTAAACAAATGGAAAAGAGCGCTGTACCTGTTGGAGGGGTCTGTGGAACAAAGAGACGTCGTAGCCATGGAGGATTATGCAAAGAGGTTTGAAGAGTTAGATATAAAGGATGACACGGGTGTCTACCAGAGGTGCATCAAACTACAATGGCAACGAAGTGAAGCAAAATCTCGGTTGAAGAAAGCTGTGACTGATATGAAGGAAGAAGATTTGCTTGCTTCGATTGCTAAGTTTAGGTGTGTATGGAGAATGTTCTATTTTAACCAATAAAGTTTAATTTTTGTGATAAATAACTTGAAATTGGCATTGTAGGCATATTTGAAGACGCTTAATGACAATTGCTCCAACCCAGTGGTTACTAATAGGTTGTCCAAATTATCAACCATACAGATATTCCCTGCTGTGATCTTCATTATTCATTTTCTCCATCAAACAATGCAACTAAACAAGTATTTTATGTCATTAATTACGACCTACCATTCAGGGAGTTGAACCTTCCTGTTGATCAAATGAAGACGGATGTAGATCTCATCGCTGCCATCCAAGCCCTTGATAAGATTAAGGAAGATCGGAAGTTGAAAGGAAGATCTCAGGAGGAGCTGAAGACGGCTCTGAGGGAGTCCGTGGAACAAAGAGAAGCGAGTCTCATCCAAACTGCTCTTGATCACTTCGAAGAATCGGGGATGCCAGACTTGGATGGGGACGTAGAGAAAGCAATGATGTGAGAAATGTTGTGTCTATGTGGGATATATGTAAGAAATGTTGTGTCTATGTTGGATATATGTAAGAAATGTTGTGTCTATGTGGGATATATGTAAGAAATGTTGTGTCTATGTGGGATATATGTAAGAAATGTTGTGTCTATGTGGGATATATGTACTTTGGGGTAATGGGAACACAGTAGTAATGTCAGAGACTTTGTGTTTATGGGGGTTTTGTAAGAGGATATTGGGACAAATCTTGCCTAAATTTAGAACCACACCCACATAGAAAGTAAAATTGTGTAAGCATTCAGACAAAGTTTTTAATATGATGTAACCATCTTCAGTGTTCTCAATGAATTGAACGAAGAACGCCGTAAAGAAAGAGAAATCGCGCTTGAACGACTTCTCGATGCCTCCCAGTCACGTGACGCAGGGGAGCTCCGTGATTCGCTGAGACGCTGCTCCCACTTAGGAGTGGAGGAGGAGCAGATAAGAGGAGGGGAGAAGCTGTTGAAGATTGTGGAGCGAGAGGACCAACTTCTGCAACAGATGAGGGAGATAATGGATAAGGAAGATGCGGGGAAACTATTGGAAGCGATCGCTGTTTTTAGGTGACTTGTACCATATGTAGTAGAAGTAAATACAACGAGCATTCAAAGCAGGAAAACGCCAGTCGTTATAACATAGGTTCGAAATACACCTCACTTAAGAGTTACTACCTATGTAACTTTGTGGGTGATTGTTTTTATCTGTATGGCTGATAATTTGAACTTTGAAACCACATATGCCTACAATGGTAGCAGCGGCGTGCCTCGAACCCGCAACACTTGGCATGCCAACCATTGTGCCAGGACGCCAGACAAACATATATGCCATATCGTATACATATAGTATTTAAGTTTACAAACATGAAAACAATATAAACTGTTGCCTTTTTCTTTTATTCCCCAGAACTCCAGGGCTCCAGCTTGTGGACAAAACAGGCGACGTTGCACGAGCTGACGAGTTGTTGCAAAAGTTGAAGGAAAAAGAAAGATTGCATCGCGCTAAAGGGGACGCCATGTGGAGGTTGCAAGCTGCAAGAAATGTGGGAGATGTGGCCGTTATGGCTAACATGATTAAAGGTATTGGCTTTTATGGTAATTGGCTTTTATGTAAAATAATATTTATAATTTATATTCATTATAATGAATAAAGTTGGCACGAGGTGTATGAAACAGAACACCTGTGATACAATAAATATAAATTTGCAGTCATTCGTTTAAGGAGGAAATGATCAAACATACATAGTATCAATTCACTCAATCATTCTTTCATTCATTTACTCATTTAATTCCTTGATAATCCCCAGCGTTGGAAAACCTCGCATCGGCCGGGGAGGAAATAGATGAAGCCATGTTGCTGCGAGCGAAGACCGAGTTAGATCAGATACGAGGTAGACTCGACTATCGTAAGCGAATGGAGTCGATAAAGAGTGCAATCACCCGCATGGTGGCAGCAGAGAACCTGCCTCAATTATCGGACTTAATCGAGCAGATGGTCGAACTAAGCGCTGACCCCAATTTCGAGATGACGGCAGACGATACAAGAGTTTTAGACGATTCCAGAGCAATCCTGCACTCCCTGAAGCGCAAGCATTCAATATTAGATGAATTGGTTGCAACAAGGCCATTGTTACAACTTCCACAAATCCCCGACGAGTTGGACAAGTTAGAAGAAGGTGTGAGAGTAATGTCGAAGCTAAAAGACTCGGCCTCGGAGTTTGACGGCGTGTTTCTCCCCGCTGATGATGTCATGCTCACCACGGCAACCATGAACACGGAGGAACTCAAGGAAAAAGTGAACGAGATGAAAATTGGGCAAACAAGGTATTGCTGTGTTTGTAACTTGTACTAAAAAAAATTGTGTAAAGAAAGGTCTGGCTTGTGTGTTATAAGCAGTGGTGCAGCCAGTAAAATATGAGTGGGGTTTAAAAATGTTTTTTTGATTATTTTTTTGTTAATTTTATTTGATATTGTTCTAAAGAGGGAAAGTTGCAACCTCCCAAACCCTTCTAGCTGCACCACTGGTTGTAGGCTAAGACTCTAGAAAGAAACCTTGTGGTATAAAGGTGTGGGGTGTGTGTTTTGTAACTTGTGAAAAGAAAACGTTTGTTATAAAGCTAGGGATGCAACTTGTAAGTTGTGTGTTTTGCAACGTACACAAAGAACCCTTGTGTTATAAAGAGGAGTGGATTGTGTGTTTTATAACGACTTGTGTTATAAAACTATGTGTATGGCTGTTGTTGCATGCTTTGTCTGTTATGATGGTTTTAGGTGTCACTATAAAAAGGAAATGAGTGTCATAAAGCAGGACATTTTTATGGAGGTCTATTATAAATGTAGGTGTCTCTGGTCCACTAGAATAAATAAGTAACATTCATTCATTTATTTATTGTATCACCCCAATTGTTAGGCCCCTGAAGGTCCTTATGATTAAATTGAATTAACAATATGTTCTGTAGGTTAAGAGCAGCAATGGGAATGAAAGATTACAAAGAAGTAATGAACGCCATTAAAATTGTGAAGAATGGTCCATTTCCTGATGATCAGTTGCTTATAGAAGCGCAGGAATTAGCCGTGTTCTTGGACCCAGCGGCTCGAAGGACTGGGCTCAGGAAAGCAATAAGAGGTCGAGATATTGAAGCTTTAGAGAAAGAGATTCAAGCTTTTATAGAAGCAATGGTGCCTGGGGAAGAGGAGCTCCTTGAAAAGGCGCACCGAACACTAGAGAAATTGAAAAAGATTAAACGAAAGGAAGAGAAAGCGGAAAAAAGGCGACTAGAAGAAGAAGCGAAGAGAAAAGAGGAGATCGGGGAACTCACTGCGAAGTTACAACTAGCTATCGAATCCAGAGATATAGATGAACTACAGAATGCTATGGATGTATGTGAGAACAGTAGTTACCCCAGTGACGATATACCTTTATTCAGTGATGCTGAGGAATTATTCGACCAACTCACTATAGCTCAACATAGGAAGGATCTTAAAGAAGGAATTGCGAGGAGAGATATCTTCATGTTGGAGAAGACGGTTGATGCTGTGGAGTATGGAGGGTGGGTGGTTTATAAATAAATTATATCCTGATTGTAAATCTAGGCTATGGAGATTTACTAGGCTGCAATAGGGTTATTAAGGGGGGAAAGGGCAATAATTTTGTTGTCATTTTTATTTTTTTATAATATTAAAAGTTCATTATTTTATTGGTTAAAACTGCTTTGGGCTAAACGATATTTACGTAAAATCACCTCAATCTCCTGCTACATCACCGACCGAGGACCTATATACATATAGAATACAATTAAATACTTCTATGTTCAGTTACATCACTGACCTCGATCCTGAGTATGAGATGGCGAAGGAACAACTTTTTCACCTCAAGGAGTTGAGTAGGCTAAGGGAGGCCATTTCTGGAATGAACAGGTGGGAATTTACTTAAAGGTTTTTTGTTCATTTTTTATCTGAAATACCGGTTTTTTATCTCTATAGGTTTTAGGGTTTTTGTTCAAATTTTTTCTCAAGTATCGCTTTTTTATTTTTTTACCTGCATAGATTTTTACCGCAGCGTGTGTATAATGACTGTTGTTTTACTGTTGATTCCCTTTTCTTCGTTCTTTAATTAATTTGATCTTCGCTAACCTATTTGAAAAAAAATAATTAAAATTATGTAATGTCAATGTTAGATCGTTGATATCGGAGATTCATCGTTACCCCTACCCACCAAGTGACGTGCATACCGTGATGACGGCAGCTCTTATGATGTTAGGAGACTGTGAACGGGATTGCACTGTGAGTTGCGTTGTGTTAAATATATACTGTACTGCATATTATGCATTCATACACCTCATGCTCACTGTCATGTTATAACATAGGTGTCTTCTTATACATCAGACACTCATGGTGTATTCATACACCTCATGCTCGCTGTCAAGTTATAACATGGGTGTCTTCTTATACATCAGACACTCATGGTGTATTCATACACCTCATGCTCGCTGTCAAGTTATAACATGGGTGTCTTCTTATACACCAGACACACATGATGTATTCATACACCTCATGTTCACTGTTGGGTTATAACATGGATGTTTTCTTATACACCAGAGGTACATGGTGTATTCATACACCTCATGCTCGCTGTCAAGTTATAACATCGGTGTCTTCTTGTACACCAGACACACATGGTGTATTCATACACCTCATGCTCGCTGTCCAGTTATACCAAGAGTACCTTTAAATTTAAATTCAGAAATTCTAATGATAGTAAAAGTATAGGGATCCCCTTAAAGTAGTTTGTGTTTCTGTATGGCAATTAAAACATCTCTAAGATCACACAATTAACAAATGTTGGAAGATCTCTTCCACCTTTATAATACACCTGATTGCACAACATATACAATTACCTTATATATTTAGAATTGGAATGACGTCCAGAACTTGGTGGGGAAGATGGGCAAACAAGCGATCACGAGACGAGTGCGCCATAGTGCCCCCGGTGACGTAACAGCCGAAATACGACGGGATGTCGAACGCAAATTATCGGGGCTGGATATTGAGACAGTGCAAGCGAAGAGTAAAGGAGCGGCCGCGTTCTTTGCTTGGGTGAGTGGTGGGGGGAGGGGGGGGGATGTTTTATAATATAAGGGTTATAAGGGGGTAATATTATTAAAGGCTTCACGTAACCTAATACTTAAGAGCCATAATATCAGTAAAGATGTACATATATATAAAAAGTCTCATATATATATGAAAAACACTATATATTCACATCAGTAACATACGCATGTAACCCTTATGCCATCATTAAACAGACAGTTAGACACCACCACACATATACCAACATGCAATAACATTATTAAAGTCCATACATTACTCCACAGATGCGTTGCATGTTGAAAGAGGCGTCATACATAACTGTCAATGAGGAAACAGTAACAACTGCCTTGTAACAAAGGCTATTGTGATTGGCGTCAAACCAGGAGTGGCAGGGTGGGTAGGAGCCCCCAAAAATGTTACCCTACCTAAATCAATAAACATTGGCACCATTTTTATGGAGATACGCGTCTAACTATCCCTGCCTTCCCTGTATTTAAAACAGTTTGGCACTTAATGCTCTTTGAAGGTAATGGGCCAAATGGCCTAAATCCCAGGTCCTCACCCATACAGAATAGAATGATCTTTGTTACTACCATAGCAAATTATAGGGGTTCAAAAGTATTATCTTTATTAGTATTAATTGTTGTTGTGATGTCATACATGGTAACTATGACATCACAAGCCCTGCTAGTTCCACCAACAGTATTATTGAATTTATTTTGTGATTGTTTTTAATAAAGTTTTATATTTAAATATTGTGTCATCTGTCATATACTACACCTCGTGCCCGCTTATAAGTTACCACGTATGTAACTTATTTGTCCTCACATGACGGGGCAACCACAGTCGTTATAACACGGGTGTTCTGTTTCATACACCTCGTGCCCGCTTACAAGATACCACATATGTTACTTATTTATCCTTGATCTCTTTGATGCAATGAGAATCGTCCAACAATATGAGCGCTAAATCAGGGCCAGATTCACAGAACATATCACAATTGGATTACATTAATAACTACTGGCTGAAATCTGGAAAACATATCATATTTAAGTACGAAAAAGTTGTTTGATTTTAATTCAGTTTTTATTCGGTATAATGTTCGTTTCGCACAAATAATAAAAAGTAACAGGAACAAAAACAAACAAAGATTGAATGAAGAAAGAATTTCACAAATACACATTTATTAAAAATTGATCTTCTGGTAAAAAACTAAACTTTATCGCTCAAATTGTGTGCGCCAACTAGCAAGACATCAACAGGCAATGATATTTTAACTTTAGGGGTGATGGGCCAACTTTGGCCTAAATCTCGGGTCCCATGGCATGCCTCACTGTAGGACCTCACCCATATAGAATAGAGTGTGCACATACAATGTTGGGGTAATGGGCCAACTCTGGCATAAACCTCAGGTCCCTTTGCATGCCTCACTCATAAACTTACATGGAATAGAATATCAACGAAATTTAAAAATTATGTCTTGCAGTATGGCAGATAATACAAGTATACAACAACAATAATTAGTGCCAAAAAAACAATTTTTACCAGAAGAGCAATTTTTAAGCATAACATTCTACAAAGTAACGACAATAGAAAACACAATTGTCTTGTATGTCATTATTTTTGCCTTAAATGAAATTACAAACAAATATTTTGAAACCAAAAACTTAACATAATTGATTGAATACATACCTTTACAAATATTGGTATTATATGATATAAGATCTGTTTTAAACTAAAATTACATAACGTACTAACCAATTAACCATGTAAAACGATGTGGTTTGAAGCACAGTTTACTCTTTTGTAAATACTCTATTTTCGTACCTATATGTGAACCAGTCTGCAGAGTATGGCAGTTCCTGACGAGATCTCGCGCGTGCTATCATTAAAAATCTGGGTGCGAAGCATGTACATTTTTAAGCCACGTTAGGAAATCTCACTTAATTTAATACGTATTTTTTTCTTTGTTTAATTAATTGGCGTGCGTGGGACAAATTGTGGCGTCCATCACCAAAAGTCTGTAAAAAAATCGCGCGTGCACCTGCCATACTCTGCAGTCTGGTATGTGAAGTTAAATTAATATTGGATAGGCCGCAAGGGGGTAGTTTAATATTCCTCTAAACCAAGAACTTAAACATTACCCTTTGAAACTACTTATAAAAACATGTAATACACATTACAGCTTAAATTATAATCTTACCCAGTATTTTAAGACAAGTTATAAATTTAAGGGTAAAATGTGCCCCCCCTACCACCCCAGGTGTGGCGCCTAGCCTAGGCTTAAAATACGATCTGAAAAAATAGTTTAAATTCACTGTCATAAAATGTCTAGGTTTTTGAAATTGTCTTAAATCTGTTCTGTAGTGCAAACTTAGGCACAATGGCAGCATTTTCTGGATAAGAATCTTCTGTATGCTTTGTAACTGAAGAAAAGTACAACTGGATTCACTGAAAATGTCAAAGTAAAGAAATACTGCGACAAATCTTTTAGTAGGGAGACATAGTACGGCTCAAGGATTTTTAACACGTCTGTTTCTGTCCGCAAGATGGCGACAATGAGCTGCGGTAGTTGTGTGATCATATAGCAAAGTACAAGAGTTACGATCAGAGAGTTGAATGACCGCTCCCTTGAGATATTAGCTAGTGTTGTTTTCACGGCTTTGCTTGTTCGACGTTTGATGCTCCTTCGATGCCCGTGAGGGGGAAGCGAGGAGTTGCCTAACGTCCCACCGCAGGTATTTGACATTGCAAGGGAAAGAACAGACACCCCTGAGGCGCATGCTAGCGATAATGGTGACAGTGGCGACTGCGGAGTCATCTCACATCCAGGTACTCTGCTATGTGAGTTAATAGTTCGAATACTACCGTTAGAATGGATGACAAGGGGGCTTCTGTCCGGTTCTGTAAGATCCTCACTAGAGTATAATGGTGACAATCGTGGCTGCTGACGACTTGACCCGTGCGGGCGATCCATGGCTGCATTACGGTGTTGATACGACTCACTTGTGTGCGTTTTATTGCTTAACAAGCTCCCGCTTTGGTAACTTGGTCCTTCCAAAACTGGCGTTCTATCGTCAGGTCCTCGCTGGCTTGTTAAAGTGTCGCCTTCTGTTGTACAGTACGCGGTCAACGCCGGGCTTGTGACGTCATGAGCTGATGACGTCAGACGTCGCGATATGACGATAGCGAGGATCAGAGAGAGAAAAACTGGGACGCAGAAGTAGAACGCGAGACACCACCAGTTCCGTATTGTGACGTAATAATCCATGAAAGTTCCGATGAAAGGCGGAAATTTTGTCTTCCATGACGTCATACCGTCCACACATACGTCATAACGAACAACGAGAGATAAATTCTGTTGATTCGGGAATAAACTTGTTGATATTTTCGCGGGGATCGCTTTTTCTTCACGTAACAATCCCGCCTTTGTTAGATCGGGAAAATTGAATTCTTCTTTTCGACGCATCTCGACGTACTCCTGTGACGTCACAATCATAGGCTCGGCGTTGAAAACAGACAATCGATTCGACTCGACCGCTAGAACGGAAGTGACGACGACTTCGCGTAAAAGAAGTTCCGGCGCAGCTAGTAGACCGGAAATAATCCAAACCAGGATTATTTTACAAATTCCCGAAGTCCAAGACTCGCGCCGGATCTCGTACGACTTCGTCACGTGACCGGAAGCGCGAAATCGATCAATCGCGATCGCGCAAAGACTCAGTGACGTCACACCAAGAAGGGCGGTCTGGAACAAAAGTTAAATATTATAAATTTAAATATTTCGAATACGATAGTAAAGATCAAACTATTCAAAATGTTTCAAGTAAAAATAAAAATTGTTTTGTTTTGATCTTTGCTAGTGTAATCGCAGAAACAAATGAAACGTGTTATATTATAAGCATTGTTCAATCACAATGTGCCTGAATTAGGGGCTTGTGTAAGTTATTGTTACGTCATCGCGATGACCATGGCGTAATTAAAGTTGAAAACAAATCCGCGCATGCGCGAAAATAATCCGAGCGTTAAATTGTCTTCGATTGTGACGTAATAAGGGAAGACAATATAACTTAGTTTTAAACCGGATTGTTAGAAGACAATCCCTATTATTACCAAGAGAATATTAATTGAAATCGACTTATCGTAATTAGCGTGACAGCCAATCACAAGACGGCATGAAATCACATTTAAAAGAAACCCAGCAGAAAATGATTAAAAACAAATTAATTTTTACTTTATAATTTAAGCCAGGGTTTCTGAGACTTTTTATAACAACAGTACACTTGTAGAACCTCTGGTTTTTCAACACACTCAATTTATAAAACTCATATTTTTAAAATTTTACATAAAACACGCTGAAACTTTTCATACAGAGTTGTTTTAAACGTATGTAACTTATTTATCCTCGCATGGCGGGGCAGCAAACAGTAGTTATGGGTGTTCTGTTTCATACACCTCGTGCCCACTTACGAATTGACACCATACACTTTTTACATTTGAAATCGTTGATTTAGTTAGAATTACATTTTTCAATTTACAACCAAGACTTGTCACTTCTGTCTTGAAGCATGGAATAAATTCTATTTCGGGTCACCGTATGTATGGCAGCGTGTAATGTGATTTATACAGAATATAACTCACATTGCTAACTATATACCACTGGGAATGGGAAATATACAACATCTGGCAAACGTGGGTAATTCTATTTATGCGGCTAATGTTAAATTTAATAAATATCAAAACTACGAGAATATATTAATATTTCAGAATGATTTATATGATGTAGGCTTTTTTTGGCGTGTTTTGTAGGGTTTCACTGACTGTGTTTACACTTCGGCTCGATGTCATAAGAACAAACAAAGAAATATCTACATCCAACGTTGTTCAGCGCAGGCCATATTGTAAGTATTTTTTGATTTGTTACATTTTTAAACCGAGACCACGCTGTAGTGTAAATTATATTTTAAAACAAACAAACAAACCTAATTACAACTAATTACAAAACGACACATCGGTTCAAAATACAACCTAACGTACACGTGTATTTGATTAATACTTTCCAAATATTGCCAAATAAAGCCAATTATATTCCGAGAGCTACGTCACAAAGCTCATTATTCGCGAACAATGTTTGAATTTCATCTCCATGTTTCGCTTGGATAAATTTAATAACCACACAGCTCAATCTTTGAAATTTATGAAATATTTCGCATTCTTTTTGCACCCACCGCGCGGGGTGCGCGATTTCCTTATGACGCAACAGAAGAAATTCTTTTCAACAAACAAAATTACTTTTATACTTGGAACTTTTGTAAAAATCGATTGTTTATTATTTAATTGGTCATCGGAAAGTACAAGAATATCTGCGGGCAACAACGCGTCCAAAACCGGATAAAAAACTCTCAATTTACCGATGTATAGAATAATAAAACCATGTAACAGACAACCGTGAGAACAGTATAGTTGTATCTTTGTTTCAGATACTTTGATAAAAATCCTTTTGTATTATGATGTTATGACATACACTATGAACGCGTGGTTTTCAAAACTATACCTATGTTGAAATATGTGAAGGTATTGAGACCTGGGATGTAGGTCTCTTACCCCAAAACCCAGGGTGCTACCATCTAGACCCCACTGAGGCAGTTTATAGACACTCAATAATAAGTTTATGTTACGTCACAATTGTAGCTACTAATTCGAGCATTGCTACAGTCATAATGGTATTCCAAATATTCAATTCATTCGATCTGCATACGTGATTATTTGCTCTGTGTTACGTCACAATTTTATCAGTGAGCTAACACGTGTTCTCAGTGTTGCCCAAAGACGTTTACAGTGATGCACAATAAAAATTGCCCCGAATTTGCAGGATCAACTTCCTTTCTTTCGTATAAATGAGGAACTATAGTAGTGCAGGGTCAGCATAGGTGTATGTGCCACGAATAAAGGAAACGATATAAAAGAAAAAATGTTGACAAAATTTGCACAACTTACTACAATATAATCCCACTTAAACACGGCCACACCGAACCTCAAAACACTTTTACACACCCCTCCCAACCGTCACTCGAATTTATTTTTCCACCGTGAGAACTCGATTGTTTGAAATAAGAAACTCAACAAACGATCGACCCATTTATTACGTCACAAAGAAGACACAGACCAGCCGCGCGACACCATTGTTCTAATCGAACTATCGAGTAAATGGATTGTTACGTCATAATGCCCCTCTTACTGCAGAACAATGTAAATCACGAAGCGAAAAGCGATTAAGATTTTAATTGCTTGTTTGTGATTGTTACGTCACAGAGGATACGAATTGTTGGAAATTCGATAATTCGCGTAACAATTGGAACGCTGATGCATCTGGTGGTGTTTGTAGTTTATATTTGTGGGGGGTGGCGGATCAATTGTGGAAATGACGTCAGATTGCAAACTGCGTCACGTGATACTGTACGTAACTTGGCTATTCGCCAAACCTACTTTTTTAAAGCAAATTTAGGATACAGTTGTGTGGGGTGGGGTGCACAATACCCCATGTTTTCCAGTGTGTTTTTAAAAATCAACAAGGCGTTTTTTGTTACTACCAAATAGGACGAGAAAAGATGATGAAAAAAGTCCCAACAACGGCCTTAAAAACGTTAAAAAATATGGGACATGAAGTGCTAACAGTATCCATCTTACTCCGGCTCACTACACCAACACTCAATACTACTGATATAATGCATGAATAAATATAAGAGGGTGGGGAAGGATGGGACACTTTTTCATTCTATTTTCTCATTCCGTTTGGTAGTAAACAAATAACATTCAAAGAATTATAAAACTGTTTCCTCACGACTTCCATAGACCGTTGTTAATTGTTTAAAACACAATTAAGATATTTAGATAACATGTGCTAAAGGTGTCCCATCTTCCCCACCCACTATATGACTGGTAAAGTAATAGGACATAATACCTGCAGAAATGGTAACATCTTGCAAGCAACGTCGCCTGCGAACCATTCCCTTGACGCCATCTCCATCACAGCAACATACGCTGATGGTGGTAGGCATAGGAGGAGGTATAACAGCTGGGTGAAGCTGAGGTTGGTTAGGATGAGATGGGCTGAGAAATTGGACGGCCGACATCGTCTGTGGGGGGGGAGGTAATTAGTAATAATATGGGTTGCATTTACATAGTTTTTGCGGACAATATGCATATTTCTTAGTAGACGAAACGTTGGAAATATATGACGTTTTTTCATTACAGGGTTTAGAGATTATTTACATTATGCCTGATAGCAGAAATATAAGAATATGCCGATCCTAATCAAATAATATGAAGGTTTAATATACAATTAAAAATGAACAAAATATTTGTATGAAGAAAAAAAAAATAAGAATTTAAAAAAATCTAAAATTTTTGAATATATCGTATAGATATCAAATATATATTAGGATTTTAAAAAATTTAGTTTTTTTTTTAAAAAAGTAAAAAATGTTAAATATTTTAATAAATTTCGCAACAACGACTCTCACCTGCCACCCGCAAAGTAGGTTATGACGCAAAAGTGGCCAATTACCCCAGTCATAAAGATGAGGGCGTATACTCCAATCACTGTAATGGCCGTCACTTTCGCGGTCTTGTCGATTATGACGTCATCAAAGGGAGACGAAGCATAATATTTGATGACGTCAGAATTTTCAGTTACGTCACCCATTTTTTTAAACAAACTTTTTTTCTGGTGACGTAATAAGGTTAAGTATGATCCAAAGTAAATTGAAAGTAAAGTTATTTGAACTCGGCCACGTAAACAGCTTCCCAACTAGAAATTAAACAAACTTTGGTTGTTGACTGAAAAGATCAAAAATCACTCATCCGGAACTGAGTGTGACGTCACAGACACTTAAATATTGTGAATGGGCATCAAGTCCAAGGACGCTCCACGTTGAACGAGTTAAAGTTAAATTGAACGAAACCCTCGCTGTAATAACTAACCGTGTGTGTGTGGTTTAAATTTGAAGTAAACTGGTAAACTGTTCGTTCTATATCCATGGTATACCATCTGTTCTTTATCCGAATTTTTCACAAGTACCTTTTGAATGCCTACAGCCAGACGTTTTTTTATTCATTACTTCATTGAGTGATTTGAAATTATTCTACTTTTTCTGTGCATAGGTTAAAATCTGCAGCGGTACACTGTTTGTCGTTTATTCCACAAACCGGTACACTGTTTGTCGTTTATCCCAAACCGGTACACTGTTTGCGCTTTACACCGAACTCGTTTTTATCAAAATAGTGCAGATTACATCGCTACAATGACGTCATCAATCAAATATGCCATTATAATACTTACATATGACGTAATTATAATAGAAACAACATATACACCATGTTTGCAACTAACACACGTGTATATTTCACTCTGCGGCATTCTACGAAAAGCTGCGACCCATAATTACGTTACAATTATTATAATTGCTCCGACACACGCTTCACGTAACGTAATGCAACTGTCGCTTCCCAATTATGACGTCACAATAATATGTGTTTAACACTTTGTTCGACAGCCACGCTTTTCACTTTCACTCAAATAGTTTTTACCCGTAGCGTGTTTAACGACTGTCGTTTTTCTATTTATTTCCTTCTCTTCGTTGTTTTAATTAACCTAACCTTCGCTATCGTATTCGAAGATATAAATTGTTATCTTATCAAGACTTCCAAATATTTCCCGCTTTCCATCGACGACCCTCACACCAGGTTCTACCAGCACCAACTAAACCAGACACTGCAGAAAACGAGAGAATTTGCTGCCTTTTTCTCGCGCTTCTCTTGCTTTCCCAACAAACAACCTAAAAAAACCGAATCGATAAAACTACAACTTTCAGCAAATGCTACAAAAATCGTCCAACTTAATGAGCACTAGACCAGGGACCAGATTCACCGGATTTTTCACTATTATACAAAAATTTTAAGTAAAAAATCGACGAAACGTCTTTTCTATTGAAACACGCGCGCCGCTTTTATTATTACGTCATAATAAATTTCTCACACGCTTTAATTGTTCTTTGATCTCGAATTGACTCACTTATTCCCAAACAAATATCTTTGTTTCGTCACAGACAAGTACATTACGTCATAACATAAATTCTTAAAGGCGTCTTCAATTGTTTGCGAACAAAAGATGACAAAGTGACATTTGTGACGTCATAATTGATACAAATTAATCCGCATGGTAGCGATAAAGAAACCGGATATTTTCACAACGATTCAAGTTCCACCGGTAGTCACGTGACGTTTGATCAAACTTACCGATTGTGACGTCAACCATCGAACCGCGGTTTCGAACAAAGTTTATGTTGCCCATTGTTTGTGAACAATAGTTCATCTGCCGCTGTAACAACATGGCGTCATAATGCAAGGGAATGACCCTTGTGTCGTCATAAAGTGGTTTATAGTAGGTTGGGGTAAGATGGTACAGTAGGTTGGGGTAAGATGGTACAGTAGGTTGGGGTAAGATGGTACAGTAGATTGGGGTAAGATGGTATAGTAGGTTGGGGTAAGATGGTATACTAACGGTATCCATCTTACCTAACAATGCTATAATATCAAAATATCCCAACAATCGGCAAATATTCGAGAAAAACAAACAAATATTACGTCACAGGGAGAAATTTCAAAAATATTTACTTTTTATCAACCAATCAGCGCTTAGCTATTATATACGTAGTAAAGCACAGCTATGACGTATTTTGGTTAACCAAAATAGCGCTGGATGTATTTGAATAATAATAAAGCACGTTTGTGACGTCAAAGGTTAGATTGTTTCAAGATAGTAAAGTTTTGAACAATATTGACGTCATACTACAAAATCTTTAAATCTAGATCGCTATTATGACGTAACAATAGCAGCGATTGTTAAATCTTCCGGATTGAACGAAATAAAGAACTCACGCTTCGGTGAAGCGAGGATATTCTAGAATCCCCGCTTCCCATATTTGGAAATCTTTTATAAACTTTGGAAAACATTATTTTAGATAAATTTACTTAAATAAACAAAGAGTTTAAATATTTCAACTTTATGAACTATCCCATATTGACCGTTCATTCATATATCGTGTGTTATCTTAACACAGGGCACTATGACGTCACAAACCTGCAGACAAATCCATCAAAATCGCGCTTTCCGACTTTCCATTGTTTCCTAGGTGTTGCGTAACAATGATACGGAAGGTGACTTCTTCTGTGATGTCACAATCGCTCCTGTTCTAACATGCATTGTTTACACGCCCTCATTCAAACCTAACAATCGCTATTATGAAATCATAAACGAGTATGGAATGTCTCGCCACGCTTCATTAACAAACGCTTCTGTTCAACACAAATACCATTATGACGTCACAAAGAAAGACAATCGCACTAAATCGAGCTTTAAAAACCATTTTAATTAAAACAAAGAAACTAACTTGTTCTATTACGTCACTATCTGGCAACTATTACGTCATAGTCAAACCTCAAATTCTGGAACGCTAACAAACAACATGAGATAATGGAAACTTTTTTTGATGCAAACGCAAATCGCGTATCGTTACAATCAGTATGAGCATTATCACGTCACAGATATCCATTTGTAACATCACAATGGCACTTATTGCAAAACAAAGCCATCACCTCTAACCTCGCCCGTATTCTGGAATCCTAACAATGAAACAATCGAAGCGTGACCATGTATTGTGACGTCACACACCGTGGGTTGAAATTCGAGAAAGTGGCCGATTGTGACGTAAATAGAAGACACCGGAAACGGCGTAAAATCGCGGATTCTAGGAATGTTGGTGACAATCGAAACCATTGAAGCGGATCGCGGTCGCAAAGATCAGGTGGGGGGGGGGCGCTACTCCCATGCCCACGGTCAAGCTGCCGTAGTGTTTAAACAACATAAGTAAATTTATTTCTTTGAAACGGAAAAAAATCAGATTAATTAAAACAACGATAAAAAGGAAATCGGTTAATAAAACGCGCCATTCCCATGTCCTCGGCCAAGCTGTTGTACAAACCATGAAATTAATTGTTATTTATCTCCTTGAATGCAAGAGCGAAAATCAAATTTCTTTAAATTAAAATAACGAAGAGAACGAAATCATTAGCAAAACGACAGCTGTTAAAACACGCTATGGGTAAATTGTGGGGGAAAGAACGTCGGTTAAAAAGCGTGGCTCTTGCACCCAACTTAATAGTACTAATTTCTTTGAATTAAAGTACAAAATGCTTACCACATAAACAACTAACGATATCTATGCATATTTCCAAACAAACCCTAAAGCGTTGTTAATTGTTGAAAACAAGATTAGAAAATATGGCGTTTATAAGGCAACGGTATCCATCTTACCCCACAGAACTATTTTTTTCAACTAAAACAACGTTTTTGCTTCAGAACTGTAAAAACAAATTAAAACAACTTATTTACCGACAGTTAAATTAAACGTCTTACGAAACGCAAGAACAAAAAGCCGTAAACATCGATATTTAACATGCAACCTTCTAAAACAACGTTATTTTTAGTGTTGGAAAAACATGTCAAAAAATCTTTGCTTTGGAAAAACAAAATTTTCGAAACCACTGTTTCGCTACTGAAGCTAGCGATTGTGACATCACGAATCCATTATCGCACTTCGATCAATAGGATCCCCACTGTGACGAAATATTAGGGTCTGTGACGTCACAGAATTCCATGAATTATTAAATTCCACTTTTTTAGTCTCAGACCAGTGGCTGCCACACACGAGGTACTATGACGTAATAAAGAAATATCGGTAATGGATGACTATTATGACGTCATAATTCTGGAAGACAGTGTTTTGACGTCACAAAAACAACGAGTCTTTTAATATTCTTGTTTATTCGAAAAATAAACGAAATAGGGTGTAGATATTTCTTTGCTTGTTGTTTTTAAATTAAGTGTAATGAAAATATTTAACGAAATTGAGCAAGAGCGTCTTGAACTTAGCCCAAGATCTCCACCAATCAAATCGCGTTGTCACGACACGCCCACAATATTGTCCAATCACCGCAGCCGTGTGTTAACAATCTCATATACGTCACCGGGAATCCCCTGTTTCGATACCCGCCTGCTTTTCTTCACAACAAACTCACACCACGGGGCTTCCCCTCTTTCGTCATCAGTGACGTCACCGGTTAGATGACGTAATTTGTTGATGACGTCATCACGGCAATCGGAATCGTTCTGAACGAACTGTTCGGGCGTAATCCCGTTTAGGAAATCGCTCTGTTGAAATATTTATCAGTTTGGCTTGGATATATAAACTGTTTCGCTGCCAGGTGTATAATATAATAGAGTCCGATGTCATTTTCTATAGAATAATACACCCTGTTCAACATGTATAATAAGGTGTATTGTAATTCAAAACACAACGACTTCGTCTTATAATACTGTGGGGTAAGATGGGATACCGTTAACCCATTTTTCCCCAAAAGATTAGATGGGGGTAAGATGGGATACTGTATGGGGTAAGATGGGATACCATTGACACCAAATATCCCATATTTCCGGACCGTGTTTTTAACAATTAACAACACGTTTTTCGAGCCCTGGGGACTGTTATATAACTGTGTAAAATATTCTTTGTTTACTGCCAAACAGTCCGATAAAAGAGAATAAAAGCACGTCCCATCTCACCCCAACCTACTAAAAAACTTCTAAAGTTGCCCAGTCAATTTATTTACAACAGCAACACATTACTATGGTAGAAACCAACTGTTACTGGCGTGTTATATAAATCGAATTATACTTGGCTGGAAAACTTATTTTGCTTAACACTTTATTAATAAAAGCGACGTAAATATGACATGAAATATCGGTTCGCAAAATATATTGACCGGAAATTCTTTAATAACTGTCTACGTGCCTAAGCTAACTTGTTTTTTTCGATTGTCTAAAATGGTTAACAAAAAACTTTTAGTAGTTGTTTGTAATTCCAATTTACAAAAACTTTGTTAGCCTATTATTTATTCCAACTCTGACCGAAATCTCAGGTCCCATGGTGTGCCTCACTGTAAGACCTCACCCGTTTAAAACGTAATATATTTTTTTTAAATCGAAAAATTATAATTTTATTTAAAACTTTTGGGTTTATTAAAATACTTACTAATAAAAAAATTGGCATTGTGCTCACTATTAGACTTTATTTTATATATTTCACAAAATTTACCATTTTTAATATAAAACTTACTGCATTGTTTCCCCACAAGGTGGCGCTGCAGGTGTCGGTTTCGTCGACCATTGTGATGTCAATATGGAAGACAATGGGCATTGTTGGGCAATGAATGGCTTCTGTGGGCGGGGTGGGGGTGAAGTGGGATGCTTCATGGGGCAATGGTGGGACACGTGGGTCAGGGGTAAGAGATGGGGTGCTGGGGGTAAAGTAGGGGGTTAGGGGGAGCGTCATAAGTGAATTTTTGGAACAAGACTGGCTTTCATGTTTTAAGTTTAAAACAGCTTTTTTTAAAAATACTTAACAGTCAAAAAAGTAGCTCCTGATACCACCACAGCATAGTAAGAATAATAATATTACTTATGGTGGCAGTATTAGTTATGTATTGCTGTATCTTGTATGGATAAATAAAAAAAAACTTCTGGCATGGCGTGCAAGACGCTGCTTCATGCACCTCAGCCCGATATTAACCCTAATAAACAGCAAACACCAACCAATAATAAAACATCCCATCTTGTTCAACCACATGAGGGATCGACCTTGATTGAAGAATATGTTTTGGAACAATACGGATGATTCTGTCATATTTACCGACAAGCTCATCGGTGTCATGATTATCACCAGGTACCTGGGGTAAAAAGGGGTTGTTTTACGGTTATCGCATTTCATGTATCTATTCTTTATGGGTGAAGTCCTACAGTGAGGCATGCCATGGGACCTCGAATTTAGACCAGAGTGGGCCCATTACCCCAACATCCAGGGTGCTACAGCCCATTAGTGACCATGGAACAAAAATGCTTTAGTTAGGGGTAGATTGGCAGAGTGCTTGAATCTGCATTTAAAACATGTTGCAAACTAAGCGTCACAGAGTGATTTAGTTTGATAAAGACAGGGGATGTCTAACAGAACAATGAATTTTTGGAACAACAGTTTAAAGATACTACTGTAAGCCAGTGATTAAAGTGCCTCTTTAGTTAACCCTCACTTATTAAACAAACAGATGTACATAATAGCAAACATAACCACTCACATATAAAATAGTAAACTTCTCGTCATCTTTCCTCCTTATTCTCATCACACATTCTTCCATCGTTAAACTTTCCCACTTACTGCCATCGTGTGGCTCGTTATGCGATGTTACCGTCATGCTTCTGAAACATAGAAATAACATAGAGCAATTTTGGGCGCACAACCTCACGTCACCTTGGGTGATTTTCCTACAAGAACGATGTACTTTAGTTTATACTACTGTAAGCTAGTGATGTTTTTTGGTGTTGGGGTAAAGGGCCAACTTTTGGGTTAAATCTCAGGCCCCTGGTATGCCCAACCATAGGAACATATAGAATATATTGTAGATTATAAACTCCTCAACTGTATTAAAGGCAACTCTGGTCTTATTGCGTGTCACGCTGTAGGACCTCACCGTTATAGAATATAGATGTTAGGAAAACAACACCAAACCAACAAACAGCAAACTTACAAATTTCTCGACGAACCAACAGAAAGCCTTCTTTGTTTGTCGCTTGTGATGTCATAATCACTCTTTGACGGAGTGTCAACTCTCTTACGCCTCCTAGAGGACAAATATTTGGAAGTTTTCTCCGATATTTTGATGTTAGATCCGTCGAAAGGTCCGTGGAATCTAACAAACATCAATATAATCATTTTGTCAAACACAAACACAAGACAAAACGTTAACCTTATTTTTAAGATCGCAAAAACAAATATGCGCATACACCTGGCAGCAACAACAAGGGAGGGGGTTATAAAAGATATTTATTATATATTCAAATTTCACATAATTTAAGCCAGTATTCAGTATTCACCTGAAGTTATTGGCAGGACACAAATGGCAAACCAAAGAATCAAGATTTGATATTTTCTTCACTTTGCAACGAACACGGAAATATTTAAATGTTTTTGGCGGGAGATTAAACGACTTTATTTCGCTGAGTCGGCTTATTGAAAGCGATGAGTCATCCCCGTTGATTACTGTGAAAGTAAGGAGGATGTTTAGAATCTTAAAACAAATTTATGTCTGTAACTATAAATAAATCACTATAGTTCCGCCCACAAGTATATAAATAAACAAACCAACTAATGGGCTAAATCCCAAGTCCTCGACAAGGACCTCATCCATACAGAATAGAATAACTTAACCACACATTACACAACATATATTACATTTATATATATTTCATTGGCATGCAAAATACACCATAGCATCGACTTTCATTATCCCCACACACCTGTAGCTGAGTCCTGTTGACATCTTAGCGATCTCTTTGAAACAAATTTCACGAAATCTTCTAAATGTGTTTCATCGAAAAGTTGGGGTCTCCCACCAAATATAAGGGGTCGTATTAAGTCCTTATAAGGTCGTGTCTTAACCCCATACTTTCCAGGGTTGGTTCGCGATTTCAATTTTTCAGGAAAAACTTTTTCTAATTTTTGTTCAGTTTTTTTTCTCTTTGTTAAATCTCGAACTGTATAAGAAGTTTCTCGAGATGGGCGTGGTGGAGGCGTGTCCTGGTTTTTTGGGATTGATTTTTCTTGATTTTGTTGTTGTAGTTTCTTTTGTTGAACTTCTTGTTGTAGTTTTTGCAACCTAGTTACAGTTTGTGGGGCAGATAAGTTTCGTTTCACGGATTCCCTACGACCCCCTACAGCCACTGCCTGGCTTCTCCTTTGTCTGGGTGACCTCCTTAGCGGGGATTTGACCCCAGAACCCCTCACCTTTGGTGCAACTTGTGTGGGTTCTTTAAATTCAGCATTTTTCTGAGATTTTTGTAAAAAGATTTTCCCAGAATTTTCTGTTTGTTTGTTTTTGTTAGAAATTGAAGAGGATTGCTTCTCTGTGACATCACAGAGGCTTCGAACGTTACTGACTTCGATCTCACAACTGTCATTGTCGTCTGCCAATGAAATATTTCGTTCCAAAGATATTCCAACAAAGTCATTTGGAGGATTAGTTGTGCCACTAATCTTTGAATTTCCGACATTTTGTTTTATTTCAATGGTAGATCGGCCTTGTCCTTTGTGTGACCCTTGACCTTTAGATGACCCTTGTTCTTTAGAAGACCCTGATGTGACCCCACCATCTGCTCTCTTCGAACTTTCACCAATAGATCGACTTTGTTTCGAATCTTCCATAGATTTTGTGATTGTGGGTCGTTTAGCTCGGGATAAAGATGGGGACCCCCTGGTTGGGGAAACTACTTTGGGTGGAGTGGGGGGGATCACTGGGGGTTCAAGCTCGTCGTATTTTCGCTCCTGTGAAGTGGGGGGGGGGGTGATTAACTAATCACACAAGTAATGCATTATACCCTCACAGCAACTAGATCGCTTGCCAAGTTTGAACGATATTACGTTCGAGTTCGCTACGAGACAACACATTTGTTGTTTCAACTGTGATCAAGTCAGTGGGTTATTCAAAAGGAAATAACCCACAAAGGTAAATATGTGGTAATTCATAAGCGAGCACTAAACAGACAACATGCCTGTTGTTGTAGCTACTTTATCAAACTAAAAGTAACCTGATATCAAGCTTAACTCCCCCCAAGGTATCTGAAGCATTGGTATGTTTAACCAGGTATGTTACATGCAACTCTACATATCATCCAAGCTGTAACATAGACTGCTTCACTCCAGTGCAAGTACAGTAACATTTATATGTTATAACCATTCACCTGTTGCTGCAGTTTGGGGTTCAACATTTCCACTTTCTTAAGTTGAACCGGACTCACATCGACTGATAAACTTGAAGATCCAGAAGAAGAACTCGTGTTGGTTGTGTTAGTTGTTCCACTTGGATGGGGGGTTTTACTTGACATCTGAACATTAGTGAATTTGCCAAGTGTTGATTGTAAATCTCTGGGAAAATGTTTTTACTTCAACATTAAATATTTCAGGTTAAAAACAAATAACTCAGATTTTTCCGCAACAGTAGATGCTGTTTTTAAATGAAACCAGGGACGAGGTTGACAAGTAAACCTATGCAAGTTTTTATTTGAATAAGAGAGTGCGGATGCCATTTAGACGAAATATACTCTCTAATACAACTAATGGTTGGACTTGATTTTTGTTGGTTACGTTCTCGTAGCAACAGATCATTCCTGTACTTTACCACACAAGAATCTACAACTATATGTACATCAGATCAGGGTTGGATTCGCACAATTTATTACAAGTCTTGCAAGTCTTTATGAATGAAATAAATAAATCAGATTGAAGTAATGAATGAAACATCTGACATCACAGAATATTAGTAAGCCCCGAACAAAAGTTAATTTTGCGCATCATGTCCGACATTACACTCACAAAGGAACATTCTTGTCAAGTTACATGTAGTAACTGCTTAAAAAACTAGAACTTAAATTTATAAAATATAAATCTAGTTTAATTAAAACCCCTCACCCTTTTAATTGGTCATTAGTGTCAAGCAGAGTGATGCCACGATTATGAACAACCCCCCCATGCAGGTACAACTCAATGTGGAGGGGTGCCGTCGACTTTTGTTGAGCGTGGAGGTTCGTGATCAGGATGTGTGACCCTGTGATGTCATTGATGATGTCATCATTTAATTTTTCAATAACAGTGACTTGAATATTCGCATTGTAACATAGGATACTGGGTTCAAGGCTTGTCGCTGCTACCATTGTGGGCGTATGTGTCCTTGGGCAAGACACTTAACGGCAATTGCTCTAACTCAGGGGTCACAAAGTTACATACGTGGTAACTTGTAAGCGGGCACGAGGTGTATGAAACAGAACACCCGTGTTATAACGACAATTGTTGCCCTGTCATGCGAGGATAAATAAGTTTACATACGTGGTAACTCGTAAGCAGGAGGTGTATGAAATAGAACAACCGTGTTATAACGACTGTTGTTGCCCCGTCATGCGAGGATAAATAAGTTACAAACAACCAACGAAAGCAACACATAACAGACATACACACCTGGTGCAATATGAAGTTGAGTTAGCGTATCAACATGATTGTCATACACACACATGTCAATACATAGATGAGATATTTGTTGTAATGTAGGAAGGTGAACCATTTCTACATCCTGTATATTGATAACTTTATTGAGGTAACAAGCATTTAATACAAAGGTTATTGTGTATATGAATAAATAATAAAGAACTTTATTAACAGAAATTTTCTTCTTATCTCTTTGAACACAGTAACTTAGATCAGATTTATTAAAACAAGGAAAAGAAAGTAATTCATACCAAAACAACAAAAACATACTACGGGTAAAAAGCATGGGGAAAAGTTCAGGGAAGCATGCAAATAAAAGTTATGGTGAATACATGAACTGTTACAAGGAAAATTACAGATACAAATTCAACAATAACCTACATACTATAGAAATCATATATTGAACATAGAAACATCATACCTCACAAGGTATTGGAGATATATTGGTTGGAGGGGAAGTCCCATCCCATACCTTTAGAATCGTAAGTGAATCTTTGATGCAAGCCATGCCTACGACCTAGGGGTGGGGGTTAAAGGTGTTTTAGTTGTTTTATAGAGTCGTGCTAAAGTTGTGAAAAAGTTTGACTTTTCGGAACGACTTGAATAGTAAGTAAACCGAATAGTTACTTCAGTTTTGCTAAAGTTGTAATAGACTTTTAATGTAAAACTTGGTTGAATGTTAATTGTACTTCCTAAAAACAGAAATAATATTCCAATTAGAAATATATGAACCCAATGCAATATATAAAACCTAAAACACACTACAAAAAGATTAAATTTACAAAAATCTTCCAAATTTTTTCGAGTAAATTTTAAGGCTCAAAAAGTAGAAGCCTATAAAAATCTTTAAACAACATCAAGTAGTTTAAATACCTGACACTTGATGTTAAAGTAGAGGTTCATCTTGATATCTGTAATTTGAATAGTTGGAAACACTGAGACGTCTTTACTTGGCCCAACCTTGGATTTAAAAATCCATTTCCGAAGTTCACGAACTCTTTCTTTGTCACTTTCATGGATCGTGCAGTTTTCCGAAATGGATTTTCCGTTGTTTACATCTTCCTGGGGTAAAAGATGGGGGTTAAGTCACAAAAGCCAGGGTTATTATTACTAACAAGTGTTTGGTGGTGACTTAAGGAAATCACAGTTTTTATAACAATAGACCTCATAATATTCAATGCGTTTATAGCCTTAATATGTACAGTAGGTTGGGGTAGGATGGTTTATATTTTCATTCTAAGACTTAATATGCCTTAATATGCAAGACATTTAAAGAAATATAAAACCGTATTCTCACAAAAAGAGCATTGGTACAAACTCGAACAGAAAAATGGGAATATAACGGTGTCCATTTTATTCCACAGTACTATAACACATATACAGCTTACATTAAACGCACAGAAAATAGAAGATACAACTTACATCGTGAGGCCACATAACAAACGACCAACCCTTAGTACTTAGGAAAGTTAGATCACCCAAGTATGTTGAAGGTTTAAGGCGATGAAGTCGTATTATGTCCCATTGATCCACCTGTCAGAACATATGGTTATTTGTGAGGGGAATATTGTATAATGGAATATAGGGCGCCAAACCTGGGGTAAAGGTGTTAATTTCTACCTTAGTTAGATTTGTAACCTACGTTTGATAGAAATAACTATAGCTAGGCGCCAAACCTGGGGTGGTAGGGATGACAGCCAACCCTGACATTTTCATTTCTACATTAATCAGTAAAAACCAACACAGTAAAGACTGTATCAAAGAAATATAAGGTAAACAGAAAAAAGTGGTAAACACTTAATTTACAATAAAATAAATTAATTTGGTTATATATGTATTCGAACCTAAACTTACAAGCTATCGTTGCCCTGCCTGTTTAAAAGCTATATACAAATAAAAGTTATATTTGTTAATATAAACACAAATACCTCGGGTAGCGAATGTGCCAACGGAGCAAACAAGGAAACTTTGATTCCCTCCCCACTTGAATAACTTTCATCAATTATCCGCAATATGCAGAAATAATCTGCATTATGATGTCACAATCATAATATGTGCGATTATACCAATGTATACAGTAGTTTTACATGTTAAACAAAATATATTTACAGTAAATAAAGTTTCTGTATTTTTTAAATTACTAAACATAACATGCAAATAAGTTACTTGACTATCAATGTTAATACAGTAGTTTTAAAGGGGTCCCTTTAATTAGTGCATATCCGCAATGTCCACAATATTCACTACATAGTGGACATAGTGATTAGTGAATATTGTGGACATAGTAGACATGCACTAATTAAAGGGACCGGTTTTACTGAACATTTAAAACTATTTTACGGCACAAAAATACATTTACAAATTCTGTCACCACAAAAATAAAGAAATTCGCATAATTGGCGTCTCATGAATACATCATTTAGTTAATAAACTTAAATATACCTTTTCCCCTGGATTTTCTTACAGGAAAACAATCCGAAATCACCCCGTAGACATTACACTGGTTATAGCTTTGGTAATTCTCGTGAACCTCTTTCAAGGAGTGGTATGTGTACTCCGGTGTACGGGCACTCGCCATGCCAGTTAATTAGGTTAATTAATCATTAAATAATTGGAAATTAACGTTTTAAACTCCGGAAATTCTGTTAAAAATCCAAAACAAGAAATTACGCGGGAAGCATAAAAACTATTCATGCAGAACGAAAGATGCGAACATAAACATCTGAATTTTTTATAAATGTAAGAATTTGGATTTTATTTGGTAAAAAATGAACTAAAATGGGTAATAACGTTATGCCAATTTTTATATTCTATAGATTTAACTACTTACTTTGTATTAAATGAGATTTGTAACAAATAATAAATCTGTATAGACAATTTTTTGGAACGTAAGCCTATAAAACTACTATACAGATAAAGTAATCGTAAAAAATAACCAGTATTTGGTTTAGAAATTGGAAAAGTTCAAATCTGAGTTTATGAATAATGACGTAGGTAGATGTTTTTTATGGCCAATTCATAAATATGTTATAAACAATTACAAGGTTTCTATGACTTCAAGTTGCCTAGCAACATTTGTAAAGAAAGTTTAAAATTTTGATTTTCCCCAAACAAAGTTGTGTTTAGATCGTGTAAAATTGGGTAACGGCCGCATAGATATGTTGTACGCCTATTTATGTCAATTACGTTATCGTTCCGTTTTGTAAAGGAAAAATGTGTTAGAGTTAGTTTAACAATTAATATTAAGTTTGCAGAAGACTTTAGCATTAACGTTACTATAGTTTACCAGTAATAGAGCTATATTATACATTTAACTGTTTTAAAATAACAAACAATTCTGGTGTAACTGTTTACACCAACACTGTTTGTCAACTTAAGTTTTAAAACGTTAGAAATGAACAAGACTATGGTCGATGGTCCTACATATATACATAATTAAAGTGTATACACAACATATATAAACTACCCAAAACATCGTCCCATATTCATTAATTCCACTTACCCACTTTAAAACTGTGCAGTTTCTTTTGTAGATGATACAGTCTCATTTAACATAACTTTCACTTCTTTTCGTTTTCTTTTTTAGAATATGCATTTAATGATGCAGTCGCTTCACATTTAATGAAACTTTCACTTCAGATCTGTTAGAATCTTAACAAACATGGGAATTGATTATTACGCAATACTTGGGCTGACGAGGAATGCCACAGACGCCGATATAAAGAAAGCTTTCCGGAAACTAGCGCTGAAATATCATCCCGACAAAAATAAGGAGCCTGGGGCTTCGGAAAAGTTCAAGCAAATCGCTGAAGCGTATGATGTGCTCAGTGAACCACAGAAACGAGCGACATATGACCAGTTTGGGGAGGAAGGGTTGAAAGGGGGAATTCCCTCGCCAGATGGGGGTGGGTTCACATCGGGTTACACCTTTCATGGCGACCCCGAAAAAGTTTTTCGAGATTTTTTCGGTGGCTCAAACCCATTTGCGGATTTTTTTGACACGAACGGGGATTTTATGACGGGGTTTGGAGGGATCAGGGGAAGAGGAAGAAAGAAGCAAGATCCCCCAATTGAGAGAGATCTCTTCCTCTCTTTGGAGGAGCTGTTCCATGGATGCACCAAGAAGATGAAAATCTCACGGAGAGTGATGAACGAAGACGGACACACTTCTAGTATCCGCGATAAAATCCTCACCATCCATGTGAAACCAGGTTGGAAAGCGGGGACAAAGGTTACATTCCCACAAGAGGGAGACCAAGGGCCCAACAACGTCCCGGCAGATATTGTGTTCGTTGTCCGCGACAAACAACATCCGCTGTTCTCCAGGAGCGGGAATAATCTTGTCTTTGTTGCGAAAATCCCGCTCGGAAAAGCTCTCATTGGATGCAGCATTGAGGTCCCAACACTGGATGGGAGGTTACTAAACATCCCTATTAATGACATCGTACACCCAAAGTACACAAAGAAGATACCAGCAGAAGGAATGCCGCTATCTAAGGACCCAAATATCAGAGGAGACCTCTCTATAGAGTTTGACATCCAGTTCCCTGAGCAACTTACACCTGAAAAGAAACAATTGATCCGACAAGCTCTGCTTATCTGAGATTTATATTTGGTGTAAATTTAACACAAGTTGTTGTTTCGGAAACTGTGGTTTTCGATATTGTACAGATTATTGATATCTTTATTTATGTGTAAAGGTTATTTTGCTACTAAAGTTATTACAAGAGCATTCGATATAATCCATATTTTGTTTTGTAATAAATAAGGTATATAAGAATATGCTAGTGCCAAGACACAGTAGGTCACTACAGTAGATAATACCAGGTTCAAAGCCTAACGCTGCTACCATTGTTGTCATTTGTGTCTTTTACCGGCAATTGGTTCAACCCAGTGGTCGCTAATGCGTTGTAGCAATTACAGTTCGGTGTAAAAAGAACAAACAAAGAAATATCTACACCAAGCTTTGTTTCGCACAAAGCAAAAAACACAATTAAACAAATATAATCGAATGTTCTAAAATACAAAACATATATTTCGACCTCGACGCGATTTACGTCACAATAAGATGACGTCATTCAAAAATGCAATCTTGCAAGCATTGTTACAAAACAATGGAGGTATACTTTCTATGACGTATGAATAGGTGTTATGAGTCATATAGAGACGAGCAGAAATAGCGCGAGTCGCCAAAATGGAACGCGGAAGATGGGACAACTCTGTGGTATTGTGACGTAGACATTCGACAATTTGAAATTCTAGAACTCAACGATGACGTAACAAATGGGTTTGATAACTTCCGAAAAGTCGATGTTTTTATGTGACGTCACAATGCATGCGTTTGTTTAATCATTAACATGTGATTGTTATGCGGCATGTGACGAAACAATGCATATCTGCAACGTCACACATATGCATTGTTATATTGTGCTTCAGGTTTCAGAATAAACACCATAGTGATGTCATAGGAGCTGTCAGGTTTAGTTAGTGATGTCATAGTATACATTGTTAACATGCTAGTGACGTAGGAAATTCGAGTTTTAGAAAGTTTGGGTGATCGACTTATTATGACGTCATAATCACCATCATTTATCGCGTCAATCGATTCGCCAATACAAATGGTATTTTTATCTAGATTGCAACGAAACAATAGAAGACAAACACGTCATAATGCAACGATTATTTAACAAGGATACTAGAACAGTGTATTTGGGTGTATGATGTAATATAACAAACGTAAATAAGTTAAAACAAATGTAGGTTATTTTATTGATGGAGAGGGGCCACGGGTGTCGAGTGTTTCTGAAAGCCACGAACCATGAAAGGATAAGAAACGTTATGTTAGGTGGGGTGTTTAAACTTTGTATGCGGTTCATGTATAAGTTTGGCAACCCCTGATATAAAGGTGGTTAGGTGTATTAGGTTTATGTTGTGTGTTTACTGCGTAATGTCTGCAAGCCATGTACAAATAAAATGCAGGATAATATTTGTTTCCAAGCATTTAAACGTTAATCATTGTTTAAAAGCGATTGTATATAATATTTATCAGAAAAGTTGAGACCTCATGCTCACTGTCGAGTTATAACATGGGTATCTTCTTATACACCAGACACACATGGTGTATTCATACACCTCATGCTCACTGTCGAGTTATAACATGAGTGTCTTCTTATACACCAGACACACATGGTGTATTCATACACCTCATGCTCACTATTTACGCCATCCACCCTAAACAGAAGTTTTAAATCTCGATAGTAATTCGAACACAAAAGAATTTGCCGCGTGACAATAGTGACGTCACAATGAAATATTGTTTATTGCATCGGTGGCCGCGTTACATCGAAAATATATCACGATATTATTCGAGGCATGATAGAGAATGACCGGGGGGCACAGGCCAAGCTGCGTGTGTTTATTAAGACCATGAGAGTCAAATATATTAAAATTTAGCCTGGAAGCAAAAGCAGCAGAATGTTATAATAGATACCAAAACATATTTTTTATTTATCGTACGGCAGATAAACCGTTGGAAAAATAATGTTTTTATATCAGATGCTCCAAAAAAGACCGTTTATATTATTCCTGTAGCAGAAAAAGATAACTTCGCGTTTGAATAAGAATGCTTAATGCATTTGCTGTAAAGCCTCTAGATATTAGCTGGTCGACGCTAGGATGTCGCCGATTTAGTATTTGATGAATCATGAATACAATACGTCATTTTTGTTACGTCACAGGCGTAGGTGTATGGTATATACGCTTAACATAAATGAACCAACAAACAGAAATGTCGGGACCAGTAGCTAACAACAACGACGATGAAACTTTGATTGATATACCAACGGTAAGTTGGATTGATTTGGTTTTGAACCCAGGATCCCTGGTTCTACAACCCTGGCTTGGATTCGAACCTAGGATCCCTGGTTCCCCAATCCTGGCCTAGAATTCAAACTCTGGTTCTCCCACCCTGGCCTGAATTCGAATCCAGGATCCTTGGTTCTCCAACCCTGGCCTGGATTCGAACTCAGCACCCCGTACACATATAACCCAATATATCCCAACAGCCACAAAGGAAAGGCTTGGGAGTATTCGTAGCATCCGTGTTCATAGTAGGGACCATGTGTGGAAGTGGAATACTTGCGTTGCCTAAAGCTATGGTGGACGCTGGGTGGGCAGGTAAGGTGGGCTAACATGTGAATATCTGATATGCTAGGAGCTGAGGTGCCTTTGAAACCAAAGGAGACAGGGTTCAAAGCTTGATGCTGCTACATTGTCCAGCGCTGGCACAGTGGTAAACGCACCTGTCTCTAAGTTTATATGTGACCTTGGACAAGACAGTTAACGTTCATAGATGTGTTGTAAGTTTAGTTTTAGTTCTTGTTTTAAAACCAAAGGAGAAGAGGTTCAGACCTCGGTGCTGCTGCTGTACGACACCATGATACAGTGGCTGGCACTCAACTCTACCCCGGAGTATGTGTTAGGCTAAGGTGTATGAAACAGAACACCCGTGTTATAAAGACGACTGTGCTTACCACGCCATGTAAGAATAAATAGGCTACATAGGGAGGTGTATTAAACATATACATAGTAACTCGTAAGCCAGCATGAGGTGTATGAAACAGAAGCCCATGTTATAACGACTGTCGTTGTCCCACCATGCGAGGATTAATACACCTTATGCTCACTGTCAATCTATAAAAAAGTTTGTATCTTTCCAGGTATTGGTTTGCTTATAATATGTGGGTTGATATCTGCCTTCACTGGCAGCATACTTGGTAAGTGTTGGACGATCCTACGTATGAGATATCCTGAATATGAGGATCAATATATACCAGACCCATACCCTACTATTGGTTTCCGTGCAGCTGGTAGGGTGGGCAGGTTCGCAACAAGATTTTGCATCATCGCAACTTTGTATGGGGGAGGTAGGTAATTGTAACAAAAAAACCAAGATCCCTGGTTCTGTTACCCTGGCCGGGATTCGAACCCAGGATCCCTGGTTTGTATGAGGGAGATAGAGGGGGTTGGTTGTTTTGCTTTGTAGTTTATTATGATTAAATAAATAAGCGTGTTAAACAAGGTGTTGACAAAGGTTCTAGGGATAATAAACCTTGTTCGCAACTAGCGTGCCTTGCTGCCTGCCCAGCAGTTACAAGTTCAAGGCCTGTCGTTGCTACCATTGTGAGCTTATATGTTCTGGGCAACACACTTCAAAATATTGCTCCAACCCAGTGGTCACTAATGGGTTGTAGCACCCTGGATGTCAGGGTAATGAGCCAACTTCCACTTAAATCTCAGGTCTCATAGTGTAACTCGCTGCGGGACCTCACCCATATAGAATATAACTGTTATACTAACTTGTACGATACACTTAGCATCATGTGTTAAATGGTCTATTTTTAACATCAGTAATATTTCATTCCAGCCACTGTTTACCTTCTATTGATCGCCGGCAACATCTCCAACTTGATTGAAAGTCTCGGTCATGTAGAAATACATGCTTGTTATTGGATTCTCATAATCACCGCTGTCCTTATTCCTTTTACTTGGCTGGGAACTCCCAAGGACTTCTGGCAAGCTGCGATAATGGCTGCTGTTACAACGGGGATTGGCGGATTGCTTGCTACTATAGCACTTATTGTGGTAAGTGTTAACATTTATATAAGTGTGCTAACAAGTATAAGGCGCCATAATGGTTAGCATGCCTGTCATGAGGTTACAGATTCAAGGCTCGACGCTGCTACCATTGTGGACGTAATAATATAATGATACTTATTGTTCTATATGTCCGCCTTTTACCCAAGAAGATAATGAAGTTACAGGTTCATCTCTGCCACTATTGTGGACATAGGTGTCCTTGGGCAATCACCCAACTGCTAAAGCTGGCATGAGGTGTACGAAACAGAACACCAGGGTTATAACGAATGTCTTGCCCGGCCATGCGAGGATAAAATTAAATTTATTCATTCCTTTGATTACTTCAATCTTCGCACATCTTCTATATTTGAACATTACAACAAAACATAATGCTTACCCATCTTCTACATGCAGATGGAACCAACCACCCCACCAGCCACACACTCCAACCCAACATTCAACAGTTTCTTTAACGCTTTTGGAACAATTCTCTTTGCTTTTGGTGGAGCCAGTGTATTTCCCACCATACAAGTTGATATGAAACAACCGGACATGTTTCCTAAGTCTGTTGTTATAGGAATTATATGTAAGTGCTGGAGTAACACTTGAGACCTGGAATGTAGGTTTATTACCCCAACACCCAGGGTGCTACCATCAAGACCCCACTGAGGCAGTTTATAGACACTCAATAATAGAGATTCTATTCTATAAGAGTGAGGTCTTCAGTGAGGCACACCTGAGACCTTGGATGTAGGTCTATTACCCCAACACCCAGGGTGCTACCATCTAGACCCCACTGAGGCAGTTTATAGACACTCAATAATAGAGATTCTATTCTATAAGGGTGAGGTCTTCAGTGAGACACACTTGAGACCTGGGATGTAGGTTTATTACCCCAACACCCAGGGTGCTACCATCTAGACCCCACTGAGGCAGTTTATAGACACTTAATAATAGAGATTCTATTCTATAAGGGTGAGTTCTTCAGTGAGGCACACCTGACACCTGGGATGTAGGTCTATTACCCCAACACCCAGGGTACTACCATCTAGACCCCACTGAGCCTAACAACTTAGTCACAACACTAGACAAAACATTAAGACTGTATGTGGGTCACAAGATATTAATAGTTTAAGTTAAAGATTTCTTAAAAGGTTACATTTATAGATATTAACATGCAGTCCAAGATATAACACTAACCCACCACCCACTCAACCATTGTTACAATGTAAGTGCCACTACTGAGTCAAAGTGCCAGATATTATCAGGATAAATTAAAACATATTAACATACAAACTAAAATATTAGCCTTTATAGATATTAACATGAAAACTTACCCACCACACCACACAGCTGTACTGGCCACCTACCTTCCAATATGTGTTGCTGGGTTGGTTGTCCTTGGTGACAACATGACACACGATAATATACTCGATGAACTTGCAAAGACTTGGCTTCTATACTCCGTTATTATACTAATCACGTCCCATCTTCTCATGGCTTTCCTCATAGTTGTCAACCCAATCAACCAGGACTTAGAAGGTTGCTTCAATATACCAGACAGTGAGTATTTGGGTTGTGCAGTTTTGTTATTGAGCGCGTTGGACCTGGAATATAAGGATTTTGTTACATTGTTTGTTTTAAAAGTGTTGAGTGACTTCCGGCTAAATCTTAGGTCCCATGGCGTGTCGCACTATAGGACCTCACCCACATTAGAATGTGCATATACAGTATTAGGGGCTTTACCCTTATAAAATGTAAGCTATTGTAGTGTGTGGATAAGCACTTATCCATAGTATCCACAAATCAATGCCACTTCAATGCTGACAATCAGGTTTAAAAAATAGTCATTTGTCTATTTTAGATAAATTTACAACGCTTTTTGTATTTTTTATAGAATTCTCAATCAAGCGTTGTATTGTCCGAACGAGCGTGATGCTATCCATGCTCTTTGTCGCCCTCAGTGTCCCGCATTTTGGGGTGATCCTATCTCTAGTTGGGGGAACCACCGTTACTGCTACCAACTTTATTTTCCCCCCACTTTTCTACCTTATGTTGTCACGACAACTAACAGCGAGCGACGCACCCGGGGAACTCCCTAATTTCCCCGGAAAAACTTTCTACACCGCTGTGACATCGCAAACGATGTCCCCACCTGACCCTGTGACCCCTGAGGTGTCGGAAAATGAAGAAACCCCAAAGTTCACGACCCCCCCTCACCAAGACACCCCAATACCCCAAATACCATGGGTTAATATTAACGTACCCACGTACATGAAGCTGCTGCTCATAGAAATCATACTAATAGGGTTGGTTGGGGGCGTGGCGTCAACATATTCCGTTATTACGTCACTTGTTTCCGGAACATCAGGGTTCACAGTTCCTTGTTATGTGAATTGGGCAACTGCTGATGCGTGACCACACATGGAGTTTTATAAATCTACACCACTGCGTGTAACAAACATTATTGTCTTTGATTCTGGAACATAATATGATGTCATAAAGCACATTATGATGTCATCATTACATTGCCAGGCAAACAGATAAAGTTCATTGAATTGTTAATTGTTACAACATAATTCAATTATGATTAAAAATGATGTTATTTTCACACAGATTCAAGTCCCTTTGGTTTTAGTTTTAATATAAATGTTCCAATCAGTGTGAAAATGTAATATTTTTATTGGTGTTGTTTTATTATTATTTTTTAATTTTGTAATTAATAAATTAAACAATTTTTAATGAAATTAAAACATTTACTGAACACGTGTGTTTTATACAATAGCCTATGCCTTTATCTAAAGTTCAAACTCATTTAGAACTTATATTTAAAAAGAATGAGTGAAACATACACCTCGTTCCAACTTACAAGTTACCACATATGTTACTTTGTGGTTGATTGTTTTTTTCTGTATGGTCGGCAATTTGGACAACCCATTAGTGGCCACTTATTTGCCAAAATATAGCAATAACATTGAAACAAAATATTGATTAACAATGACTTTTACTAATAATTGAATGGCACTTGCAAAACTACTACAAATAACCAAAAAGGTATATTTATTATTTATATTAAAATTACAAGTTTAAAGTCATAGTAAGCATAGTTTGCTTATAATTTTTATTGTCAAAAATAATAAAAAAATTCTAGAAATGTGTTGATTATTAAAATGCTGCAGACTGTTATGACATCACAATGTGTTTTCATTAACAGCAAGCCGAAACAAGTTGTGATTGTTTGTTAACAATCGTATGAAAATGTAAACCAAGACAGGAAATGACATCGTATTACGTGACAAAATTTAGAATTCAACAAATATTGTAAATAGTTTTGAAATAGTTTTGTATTTGTTTACCTAGGTTGTAGGTAGAAGTAAATTAAACAAAAGTGTCTAAAAGTTGGGGTTTTAAATATTTATTTACTAACTTTTTAATTAATTCGATCTGGACTTTAACGGATGATGCAATCAACTAGAATTTGTACAAATTTTAAAACATAATGCAGTTTAAAATATAGGCATTATAGATTAGTTGCCAGCCAAAAGCTACAATCTAGCCATTGAGAATTAAAATTGTGTTTGAAATTTTAAATAAGAAACAGAGGGTATAAGTTCAAGGCAGGGGTAAGCAAGTTAAATAAAGTTGGGGATTGTTTAGTTTTAGAAATTCATTAAAGGTTGGATGCAGAAAATTTTATTTACAACTTATATAAATGCATGTAATATATTTATTCTAGTGTGGCGGGTTGCTTTATCCTCGTGTAACGTGGCAACAACAGTCATTATAAAATCGTTTTTTTTGTTTTATACATCGCGTGCCGGCTTACAAGTTACCACGTATGTAACTTTGTGGGTAAATTATTTTTATGTATGGCTGTTAAATTAAACAACTTATTAGTAAAAAGCAGATATATAAGCAATCCTGCAACAATTAGTTTCATGAAAATGAGTGAAGAAAATGGAACCACAAGTCCTAGTGTTGCAAGTGAAGAAGATATGTTGATACCAGTACAGGTAACTATATTTACTGGATTTTCAACCATGGCCTGCATTCGAACTCAGGATTCCTGGTTCTCCAACCCTGGCCTAGATTCGAACCCAGGATCACTGGTTCTCCAACCCTGGCCTAAATTCGAACCCAGGATCGCTGGTTTTCTAACCCTGGCCTGGATTCTAACCCAGGATCCCTGGGTCTCCAACCCTGGTCTGGATTTGAACCCAAGATCCCTAGTTCTCCAACTTAAAGTTAGAACTCACCCATATTCTTAACAGCCACCACAGAAAGGCCTAGGTGTTCTGATGGGCGCGTCATTCATAGTAGGAACTGTCTGTGGAAGTGGAATACTTGCTCTTCCCAAAGCTATAGTGGATGCTGGGTGGGCAGGTAAGGTGGGCTGGAATGAATGAATGTAACTTAGTTATTCTTGCATGGCGAGGCAACGACAGTCGTTATAACACTGGTGTTCTGTTTCATACACCTCGTGCCCATTTACAAACTAGAAGTTACCACGTATGTAACTTTGAGATGAAAATGATTGTTTTTTCATACGACAACTGCACGAGTATCTTCTTATACATTATAAAATAATGAAATATAATAAATGCACATTTTCCCAGGTATTGGCCTACTTATAATATGTGGGTTGATATCTGCCTTCACTGGCAGCATACTTGGTAAGTGTTGGACGATTCTACGTATGAGATATCCTGAATATGAGGATCAATATATACCAGACCCATACCCTACTATTGGTTTCCGTGCAGCTGGTAGGGTGGGCAGGTTCGCAACAAGATTTTGTGTTGTGGGAACATTGTATGGAGGAGGTAACTATGATAACTACCATAGCCTAGATTCGAACCCTGAATCCCTAGTTCTCCAACCCTGCCCTAGATTCGAACCCTGAATCCCTGGTTCTCCGACCCTGGCCTGGATTTGAACCCAGACTCCCTGGTTCTCCAACCCTGGCCTAGATTTGAATCCAGGACCCCTGGTTCTTCAACCCTGACCTGGATTCGAACCTAGACTCCCTGGTTCCCCAACCCTGGCCTGGATTCAAACCCAGGATCCCTGGTTCTTCAACCCTGGCCTGGATTCGAACCCAGACACCCTGGTTCCCCAACCCTGGCCTAGATTTTAATCCAGGACCCCTGGTTCTTTAACCTTGGCCTGGATTTGAACCCAGACTCCCTGGTTCTCCAACCCTGGCCTGGATTCGAACCCAGACTCCCTGGTACTTCAACCCTGGCCTGGATATGAACCCAGGATCCCTGGTTCTCCAACCCTGGCCTAGATTCGAACCCAGAATCCCTGGTACTTCAACCCTGGCCTGGATTCGAACCCAGACTCCCTGGTTCTCCAACCCTGGCCTAGATTTGAATCCAGGATCCCTGGTTCCCCAACCCTGGCCTGCAGTCGAACCCAGGATCCCTGGTTCTCCAACCCTGGCCTGGATTGGAACCCAGACTCCCTGGTTTTTCAACCCTGGCCTAGATTTGAATCCAGGACCCCTGGTTTTTCAACCCTGGCCTGGATTTGAACCCAGACTCCCTGGTTCTCCAACCCTGGCCTAGATTCGAACCCAGGATCCCTGGTACTTCAACCCTGGCCTGGATTCGAACCCAGACTCCCTGGTTCTCCAACCCTGGCCTAGATTTGAACCCAGGATCCCTGGTTCCCCAACCCAGGCCTGGATTCGAACCCAGGATCCCTAATCCTCTAACCCTGGAGTAGCAGCCATGAATAAATCACTCAAGTTCCCACCAACGAGCATATAAATGACATACTACCTTTGATACAGGGGTTGTTTACCTTCTATTGATCGCCGGCAACATCTCCAACTTGATTGAAAGTCTCGGTCATGTAGAAATACATGCTTGTTATTGGATTCTCATAATCACTGCTGTCCTTATTCCTTTTACTTGGCTGGGAACTCCCAAGGACTTCTGGCAAGCTGCGATAATGGCTGCTGTTACAACGGGGATTGGCGGATTGCTTGCTACTATAGCACTTATTGTGGTAGGATATTTAAAACAGATTATATTTTAAGTAATAACAGACACAATAAATAGGACTAATATTTCTGGTTCTCCAACCCTAGCCTAGATTTGAATCCAGGTCCCTAGTTCTCCAGCCCTGGCCTGGATTTGAACCTAGGGCCCCTGGTTCTCTAGTAATACATATACTCACCGATACAGATGGTACCAACCACCCCACCAGCCACACACTCCATTCCAACGTTCAACAGTTTCTTTAACGCTTTTGGAACGATTCTCTTTGCTTTCGGTGGAGCCAGTGTATTTCCCACCATACAAGTTGATATGAAACAACCGGACATGTTTCCTAAGTCTGTTGTTATAGGAATTATATGTAAGTTAAAGTTATAGTAGGTATATAGATGGTAGCACCCTGGGTGTTGGGGTAATAGACCTACATCCCAGGTCTCAGTTGTGCCTAACTGAAGACCTCACCCTTATAGAATAGAATCTCTATTATTGAGTGTCTATAAACTGCCTCAGTGGGGTCTAAATGGTAGCACCCTGAGTGTTGGGGGGTAATAGACCTACGTAAATATATATATACCCAAGACATTTAGGTTTCTTACCTTTACATTTCTTTCCAGCTGTTTTGTGCATCTATTTACCCATCAGTGTAGCTGGCTTTGTTGTTCTTGGAGATAGCATGACAAATGCAAATATACTTGATGACCTAGCAAAAAGTTGGATGTTATATACTGTTCTTATTCTAATCACATCACATCTGTTTATGGCGTTTCTCATTTTGTTGAATCCCATATTCCAGGATTTGGAAGACTTCTTTAACATTGCTAATAGTAAGTACTTATGCTCGCTGTCGAGTTATAACATTGGTGTCTTCTTATACACCAGACACACATGGTGTATTCATACACATCATGCTCACTGTCGAGTTATAACATGGGTGTCTTCTTATACACCAGGCACACATGGTGTATTCATACACCTCATGCTCACTGTTGAGTTATAACATGGGTGTCTTCCAATACACCAGACACACATGGTTTATTCATACACCTCATGCTCACTGTCGAGTTATAACATGGGTGTCTTTTTATACACCAGACACACATGGTGTATTCATACACCTCATGCTCACTGTCGAGTTATAACATGGCTGTCTTCTTATACACCAGGCACACATGGTGTATTTATACACCTCATGCTCACTGTCAAGTTATAACATGGGTATCTGGTGTATTCAATAAAGCTCATGCTTACTGTCAAGTTACCTAAACAGAATAAATTCTTTTCACAGAATTCTCGTTACGCCGCTGCATTCTCAGAGCCTGTGTCGTCATATCCATGCTCTTTGTCGCCCTCAGTGTCCCACATTTCGGCGTCATACTGTCTCTAATCGGGGGAACCACCATCGCTGGAACCAACTTTATTTTCCCGCCACTATTTTACATCTTGTTGTCACGGCAACGGGTACCCAGTGACGCACCAGGAGAACTACCGAAATACCCCCAAGGACCACAGTATGTGGGTGACATCGCTCCGCCCGAGGGCCAAAGTTTGAAGCTCTCTGAAACCGACGAAGGCATAAAACTAACCCCGCAAAATAATGAACACACACAAGTACCATGGGTTACTTTTGAAATCCCGCTTTATTTGAAAGTAATGCTCATAGAAATCATATTAATAGGATTAATTGGAGGAGTTTCGTCTACTTATTCAGTGATTGCTTCAATAGCCTCTGGCTCATCGATGTTTACAGTTCCATGCTACGTCAATTGGGCGACCGCTGATGCGTGAGTCGTATTTAAAAGTTCATTCTATAATTACGTCATAGTCATTTTGTACAAAACCTTTATTGACAATTACTTCAACCCAGTGGCCACCAGAACCATAGAAATACCATAGGTGTTTATACGACTCTGGTGGCCACTAACGAGTTGTGTAAATTGTCAGCCATACAAGAAAAAATCACTCACAAAGTTGCATACATGGTAACTCGTAAACAGGCACGAGGTGTATGAAACAAGACGCCCGTGTTAAAACGACTGTCGCTGCCCCGACACGCGAGGATAAATAAGTTACATTCATTCATTTTCACCTGTCTTCCAATACGGCGTGAATGTGTGTCGTTCTCTTGCTCCAGCTAGCGGTGTTTTCCTAAGTTCTTTCGTAATTATTTTTATAACGAGTGATGTACATTCAATGTCTTGTTCATATCACAAAGCTTCAATCGTTGTGTAAATTGTTCACTATATTTACTGTAATGCGACAATATTTCACAAAACACTGAAAACAACATAATACTGTATATTTCAAATATAACAAAAATGATACAAAAACACTATAATTCAATAAAACATTGTGCAATGAACATAATTAAGCCTGTTATTAAGGCACACCTGAGACCTGGGATGTAGGTCTATTACCCCAACACCCAGGGTGCTACCATCTAGACCCCACTGAGGCAGTTTATAGACCCTCAATAATAGAGATTGTATTCTATAAGGGTGAGGTCTTCAGTGAGGCACACCTGAGACCTGGGATGTAGGTATATTACCCCAACACCCAGGGTGCTACCATCTAGACCCCACTGAGGCAGTTTATAGACACTTGATAACATATATTCTATTATATAAGGGTGAGGTCTTCAGTGAGGCACACTTGAGACCTGGGATGTAGGTCTATTACCCCAACATCCAGGGTGCTACCATCTAGACCCCACTAAGGCACTTTATAGACACTTGATAACATATATTCTATTATATAAGGGTGAGGTCTTCAGTGAGGCACACTCGAGACCTGGGATGTAGGTCTATTACCCCATTACCCCAACACGCGCGGCGCTAAAGTTTGCCTGGTACATCGAAATGCGAAATGAACATAATTTAAACTTTTGAACGGGTGAACGCGTTTCTTTTTAACTTAGATTCAATGTTTCTTTTCTTGTTGACGTCATCAAGCCATCGGAGAATAATTTCTGTTTTTCTTGGATCGCAAAAATTAATATGGTCAGGCATAGATGGTATAGGCTGGAACTCGTTGAAAAGAGGGGCGAATTTAATCGTAGTCCGCGGAGATACGACGCTCGATTCTCCGCGAACGATCCCATTCGTCTCGATGTCTTTCGTTTGTTGAATGTTCCTTATTTGTCCCGGCGTTGTGGACGGGCGGATCTGTGACGTCACATTAGTGACGTCAGAAGGTCGCTGACGCTGTGACGTAGCGCTAGTGACGTCACTGGATAACCTGCTACGTAAATTTTCATTCTTTCGAGGCGTGGTGCTGTTAAAGTTACTGCCATGTACAGATGCGTTGAAACCACTGGCCGAAGTGACCGAGGTTTTTGGCTTGGAAGAGCCCGGGTGGACGGAGAAACTTCTTCGAGGCCATACTGGCTGTTTCGGAAAATTCGGCATGACAACGGTCTGCCGTTTCGGCACGGATTTCGCAACACGGGCTATCGTTTCTTGTTTTCTGGCCTCCCCCGCTGTAGAAGCACGTTTTGTTGCCTGGGTTCCGCGGCGTAAGAATTCGTTTGGGTATTGGGTTAAATCCTGGGTGTTTTCGTTGGGGTAATGCTTAATGATGCGTGACGCCATACTTGCTACCCTTCTGGGATTCTCAGGCTCCCTGTGTGATGGGGGGTCTCCCTTTTCCGATCCAGTTGGCGCTTGCCGTTTCGTCACCACCACTTTCATAACCGGGGTGATGAAATCTTCGCTGGACTTTTCCTCTGCTACATCCATGGCTCTTGAGGAGTCCGGAGACAAAGATGCGATGCTCTTCTTCATCTTCATTTCTTGATGTAGAGTTCGAATGAGATCCTCAGTGTAGGAAGGTTCATCAACTTTATTCGTCGTCACCGCCGAACTGAACCTGACTTTCTTCTTCGATGAAGTACGATCCTGGGGACTCTCCTTTCTGTTCCTCCGGACTAGAGATGAAACAAGAAGATCAACGCTTCCCTCGCTCGCTCTCTCCTCTCCTGATGTTTTCCCGGAGGTTTCGTCCGGAAGATCTTCCCGCACCTCTGGGGTTTTTATCTTTTCTTCCCTTTTTTCAATATTCTTCCCCTCGATGTCAATATCAGGAGCGTCAACCACACTCGCGCCGTCCCCACGCCCCCGGAGCTCATAGAACGGAACATAATTCACGGACGACTTCTGATGTGTCTGCGACGACCTTATTACAGCATTGGGGGCTTGGGTTTGAAACAGACCTTGCCCGTTGGCTGATATAGAGTCGTGAACTTTGTTCCATGTCTCTGATGCAGAACCAACCGATGACCGAACTCGTGTCACGACACCAGTTGAACTTTTGACCTTCGGGGTCACGGTAGAGTAAGGTAGCACGGTTGAATAACTAGGGTAGGTGAAGGATCGAAGCCCACGTCGTCTTCTGTTGGCTACGTTTTGCGACACTGATGTAACTGGTGTCTTTTTCTGGTCGAACAACGAAGGTAGTTTCCCGCTTGTTTTCTCTTCATAGTTTGTGTGTTGTTTATACAATGACGCAATCAATGACGTGGTGTTTGACGTCACAGGTCTGAAACTTTGGCTCGGCTTCGTCTTCAGGTAATTGTTGATATCGTGGTCCGTGATAAGAGCGCTGCTGATTCGATTGGTTGGGGCGTTTGTCGTTTCCACCAATCGTGGCTGTTGTAGCACACGTGACCCGACCACAGATTGCTTATAAATATCGTGGGTCAAAAATGGTCTCGGAGCAGTCGAGTGATGACGTAATTCAGTCGTCATTTTTATAAATATTCAAAATCTGCTGAAATACAACAGTAGATATTATACAAACTGAGTACAATATCTTAGACTTACTGCACAAAACTACACACTAAGAGTATATAGGCTGCTTAGTGCTTATAACTTTACAAAATACATAAACATTAGTGACCACTGGGTTGGAGCAATTGCCGTTAAGTGTCAATTGCCGTTAACACAACAAATAACGACAAAACGATTTGATATATATACATTGAAATTATATCTAATTTGACCTAACAACCACCAAAACGCATAGAACACGTATTACAGACCTCACCCTTGTCGAATAGAATCTCTATTATTAAGTGTCTATAAACTGCCTCAGTGGGGTCTAAATAAAATCTCCAACCTAATAACCTTTGCAAACGGTCACCAAAGTTGCAACACACCGAATGAACCTAGAATCCATCACTGGGCTTTAAATCGTGTTCCTTCGTTTCATGTTTCCATCTTCGTTTACGCTAACAACATTTCTGTAACATGAACCGCGTTTTCGTATTCTTATCTCAAGTTAAGCGATTAGACATTTCGTTTGTTGGGGCGCGTGTTATCTGTAATTCGAAAGTGGATCGAATTTCAATTGTTCTTCGCGATTGTCTAATTGTAACATCCTGTATTCTAGAATGTCTTATCAATTGTTCAAACAATAGAGGATTCTAGACCACGAGATTAATTAAACTGATCATTTCCAATCTGTTGGCGAATTAACACCTCTGTGACGACAAAATAGAGCGATAATTGCTTTTATTAAAATCGTTTATTCTCTGTTAGGTATCCGTATGAGTAAAAATAAATCCAACAAAATCTAAGACCAGAACTTCCGAAACTATAATTTAATTGAGATAACAAAGCAATTCAACTTATTGCAATCTGGGTTCAAAGTATCTTACAACCGAAATGGCGTTCCGTTTTTATCTACCATGATTGAACCTTGTCTTAGTACTTAATCTTACAAGAGCTGTTTTTATAAAAGTACATTTCTTAAAAATATCACATACGCGTGTTATAACGACTGACGCTTCCCGCCACGCGAAGATAAACAAGTTACTTTCATTCATTTAATGTTACATACGAAATCTTTTCCACACTACATTAGCCGACTTCTCTAAAACATATGTGTATATAAATACACATTGCTAGACGGCTACCATGTTATAAACAGCTGTCAAAACCAACAAAAACAAGATACGTAAGTAGTTCTAACCCCTTAGGTGGAGAGAATACAGCAAAGGCTATTCAGTTACAAGTCATAACAAGTGTCAAATATATATATTCCGTTCCATACAGACCCCTTGTCAAAACATTTCAACAAACGCCAATATGTCGCTATTGTTGTCACTTTATTCGAGATTATTAACAGTTTGATGACGTGTATGACACCTCTGTGTGCGGACAAACGCGCGTGTGATGTCACAATAGCGAATGTGACGTTTCAATAATAATATTCGCAATTATCTAAAACGGCATTTTTTAAAGCAAAACTTAAAACCTGGTAAAAATTTGACATAAAAACGTTCACAAAGTAAGTTAACGAGTTGTATATGATTGTATTAAACGTTATTCCAAGTATACTGGTTAACACTGCTTGACTTAGTGCACAGTTACAAATAAATTGCACGATTTATAAAACTTGTGTAAATTATAATTAACTGAAAAAAACAAAACATTTTCTGGTCAGTTTCAATACAAACTTAACAGCACATATATATGATACAACAAATATGAGCTGTTTTGTTTGTATTTTTGACTGGTTTTAGGCAGTTTATAGTTGTGTATTGTATGAATGAATGTAAGTGTTAAAACATCAGGTATTAATACATAAACCACCGAAATACACAATTATGTTGTACAGGATTAATACACCCACCACAAAAATATGCTGCAAAGCTTACAAAATGTTTGAACTTTAAAATAAAGCTAATAAAATTGGAAAGTTTTTAAATGATTTGTAACCCCTGGGTCACCATTTGATTGAGTTAGGTCGCGTACTATAGTGACCCTTTGACTGTTATTGTAAAAGTTCATTAAAAGCTTACAAAAAGTTCTGTGAAATTAGGTTTCGGAAATTCTAATGTCAAAGCTTTGCTGATGAATTACCCACAAAAAAGGTTTCGGGTTTTACAAAAAAAAGGTTTCGAGGCGCTGATATAAGTACAAAAAAAAGGTTTTGAGGCGCTGATATAAGTACAAAAAAAAGTTTTAGGCGCTGATATAAGTACAAAAAAAGGTTTTAGGCACTGATATAATACATCTAGGTAAATATCTTAGCATCACCATATTGCATATACACCATTAGCTGCATGAGTTCACTCTGGTTTTAAAAAATATCTACACCCAATATCATTGGCATGACACACCCCTTAAATCTGACCATTAAGAACGTCGTCTGTCACATGACTGGGGAGGGTGACCTCCAGGTTGGGGTCGATTGTCATGGCAACCTTGATCGTATCCATGGCGTTAACGTTGCCCGCCCATGCACGACGGGTCACCTGATAGAGTGGTAACCGTGGTGACGAATGTGAATGAGGATAAACTATCATTGATGATGTCATAACTTAACATTGGACTCTAGATTTCTAATGGGTGTAGGGGTGATGGGCCAACTCTGGCCTAAACCTCAGATTCCACAGCATGCGATTCTCTAAAACCTCACCCATATACAATACTCATGGTTGTAAGTTTGTAACAAACTGCCCCTTGCCCAGATTTCATGAACATATATTACCTTGGACAAATCGCACAACCCACACAACACATACATCAATAAACCCCATACTTGTAAATGGGCAAAATGTGTCGTCTATTCTATTCTATGTGTCAATGAGACTTGGCTGGCTTTGCTCAATTACCCAACAACCAAAATACATTTATATATGCCCCGGTAAATCCATACAGGATACCACAATAAAAATCATACAAAAACTGAAACTTATACATACAGTAATATGTATCTATGTATATTGGGTGTTGGCTGATACAGTGGTACACCCCCAACACCCCAATAACCCCCTTACTCACCCCATTACTAACGTCCCACGCCAGCATTGACCCCGCTTTTAACCCCGCATCCTCAGATCCGTCCAATACGACCCCAAAGCCCCCATTTACCACTTCGCCCCACCCTACTCCACCCCCATTATGCAGGGCCACCCATGTTGCCCCACGAAACGAATCTCCGATGCAGTTCTGGACTGCCATGTCTGGAAATAAAGATTTCTATGTCAGGATTATATAAGGTCTTTATTTCAGAAACAATATACAAAGAGTCAGGATGCTATGAATAACAAAAAAACCAAGTTTAAGTAATAGGATGCTGGAAAAGATGTACAATATTATAAAAGGGACAGAAGATACCTCACCCGCACAAAAAGCCGATCCATCATAAATATTGGAAGTCTCGCGATAGGGGCTATCCGTCCCACTGACGTCATGGTGGTCACGACTTATCACAATAGGAGCGCTGATTTTACCCTCGCTGACTGCCTGTTAGGGGGTTATGGGGGTATTAGAGGGGCTCTGGGTTTGAATCCAGGCCAGGGTGGGAAAACCAGGGATCCTGGGTTCGAATCCTGGCCAGGGTTGGAAAACCAGGGATCCTGGGTTTGAATCTGGGCCAGGGTTGAAGAACCAGGGATCCTGGGTTTGAGTCCAGGCCAGGGTCGAGATAAATCACCTGATTAAATGCCTGAGCGATTTTGATGCGTCCTTGTTGGTCAGAATACAAAATACGAGCCTGAGATCCAACCACTAGTTGGTGATCATGAGCTGCTTGGATCCATTTCAAGTTATCGGAATATTGTTGCATCACTGGGGGGGATATGTTCTGTGGGGGAGGGGGATAAAGACTGCTTAAAACTTGAGTGACTTGTCCATGGTTACCACTATCGAGTCACTAGAGTAATCTTGTGCGTTATAAAGTGTTTGTGTAAACAGTATTTAATATTCTAAATGTTCCCATTTACAGGAAACATGATTTACCGAAGAAATCACAAGATACCATTATAGGTTAAACAGAAGCAACAAATGTAGTGCGTGGATAAGCAGCCAAAGTGCACAGAAACAGCATTATGACATCCCAATATGTATCATGACATCACCTCCTTCATGAGCGACTGAATAACATCAGCAGCGATCTGATCCGTTTGTTGAAGATCATGTTTACATCCGGAGGTACAAACCCATCGGAATGGACCAAACCCAAGGGAGAAGATGTCACTAGGAGATAATAAGGTGTAATAGGACAATGTAATATCTTATGTTATATATGAAAGAGGTCTTCAGTAAAATACCCGATGTGTAGCAATATTAAGTTTACTTTTCAGGTAGTATTCTGAGATCCTACAGTGAGACATGTCATTGGCATTGTGACTTGGGCCACAGTTGGCCTATCACCAACACACCCAGGGTGCTACAACCCATTAGTGACACAATACACATTGCAGCAATGTACGTTAAGTGTCATGCCCGAAGACACATACACCAGTATTAAGCATTGAACTTAATATCTTTTGGTTATGATGCAAGCGTCTAACCACCGAACCCACAGTGCTGATAACTGTAATCTAAAATTGAACCATACAAAAACACTAACAAACACAGGGTGCTACAACCCATTTGTGACCACTGGGAAAACTTAAAAATAACACAAGCGAAACCACCCACCCCATTATATGCTGCACATAAGATGGATATTTAAACTTTGTTGTTGTTGATGTTGAAACTTCACCTTCCACCAAAACATCTCCACCTGCTTGCTTGGCTTCAAATAAGAAGGCGTTCCCGTAATCCCAGAAGTGGAGCCCTCCAGTGGTCAGTTTGTTGATGGCTGTTACTTGGCGGCGTAATCTGTAATATACATCATGCTCACTGTCGAGTTATAACATGGGTGTCTTCCTTTACGCCAGACACACATGGTGTATTCATACGGGTACATTATAACACTCACTGCCAAGTTACAACAACTTACGAAGCTTGCACTAATTCTTTAAACTTCGTGGGATTTTCTTTCATGAGTTTCTGGGAATCCCCAAAGGAAACTCCCACAGGGTAATACCCCCCGTTATAAGGGTTATGCAGAGAAGTTTGATCAGATCCAAGATCCACGAGGCATTCACCCGTCTCTTCGTAAATCTCAACCAAGCGTTCCCTGTAAGAAGAAAATTAAAAATTAGACAAAATTTCCAAAAAACTTTAAAAAAACAGTAAAAATGCTAAAATTCCAAAAAATATGAAAAATTTAAAAAAACACATCAAGTATTCATCTCATCTTACATCAACAATGTTCCAATAAAAATTATAAAGAACTGTAAGTGCTGCATAAATACTTGAATGTAACTTACTTTATCATTGCGTGAAACGACAGTCATTATAACCAAAAACGACAGTCGTTATAACGGAAAACGACAGGCTTTATAACATGGGTATCATACACCTCGCGTCAGCTTACGAGAGTATGTTACTTTGTGGGTAATTATTTACTTAACAAAAAATAACATTTTCCCGAATTCCCATAAGCATTAAGTCCCCTTACCATAAATCAACTATGTTTCCATGGTACCCGATGCTGACAACCTCCCTCCCACCCCGAGCATCCCGCAACATCCGGATCAAATCATCGAGATCGGATGTTTTCTTCATCAGCCAACCTTGGTTGTAACGCTTGTTGAGAGCGGTCTCGTCAATCTGGTGGTAAATGTGGAGATATGTCACTACAACATGGGTATTGTGGTGTAGCGGGGAAAGTGTTCATTATAACACATGCATGAAGGTGGTCAATATGGTAGAGTTGGCGAAATAATGGGGTGGATGTGCGAATATAAACTTTGCATGGGGGGGGGGGTGGGGTATCGACAGTTGTTATAACACGGGTGTTCTGTTCCATACACCTTGTTCCCGCTTACGAGTTACCACATGTATAACTTTGTGGGTGTTTGTTTTCTCATTTAGACAACCCATTAGTGACCAGTGGGTTGGAGCTATTACAGCTGAGTTTATTCCTAAAGTATCCATACACCAACAACAATAGCAGTACTAGCGCTTTAGCAGTAGACAGCTTTGGATTAATGCCTTCTGGCCAGCACTTTGAACACTAACCTAAAAAATCAAATCACAAATCTGCTGACTAATCAATCTGCCAATCACAAAACACCGAGTCATTTAATCTGAGTCATAATTTGAAACAATACAAATAATGAGTCATCCAATCAGCATTATGACATCACCACACAGCATTTGTTGGTGATTATGACATCACATACCTCTGCTATTATTCCAACACAACCAGCTATTGTTGCAGCTTTAGCTTGAGCCCCACTCATACCTCCTAGCCCACTCGTAAGGAAAACTTTTCCACGCAGGTTTTCCACGTTGAGGTATTTGCGCCCTGGGAATAGATATCGTATTATGTTATTTATAGATATCCTATTAATGGTTATATAGATATCATATTAATTAATATATAGATATCATATTAATGGTTATATAGATATCATATTAATTGTTATATAGATATCATATTAATGGTTATAAGAACATTCTGCTGCTGTTGGTACCAGGCAATCTGTAATGCCTAAAACAGCTCTACTGGTATAAACGTTAACTTGATTGCATCATTGCTTTGTTTGCAATACGGCAATACATCACCTAAGTATGACAATTTGGAAAACTTATTAGTGACCACTGGGTTGGAGCAATTACTGTTATATGTCTTGCTCAAGAACACATTCGCCCACAATAACATTAGCCTCGAACCCTGTAACTTTTGCTAATTTTCATTATTTTGCCAATAAGTTTCTTTCCCAAGGACATATATGCCTACAGCTACAACAGATATTTAGAATTTAGTTTACAACTCTGTTAAACCTTACCTGCATTCATAACAGTGATGGTTGTCCCGTGAACTATTCCTTGTGGACCAATGTAACAATAACTACCCGCAGTCATCTGTCCGTACATGGTAACACCCATGGTAAACATGCGGTCGTAGTCAGCAGAAGTGGAGTAGTTGGGGATCACCATTCCTGTCGTAGGGGGTAATGTTGGGTTATTTATAAATACATCAATCAATGACACACTAGATATTCTTGGGTGAGAAAATTTATGAATCGGGTTTTTTTTGTTGCTGATAATTTAGACACCCCATTATCTAGGTTGGAGCAATTGCCGTTAAGTGTCTTGTCCAATGACACATACGCCCACAATGGTAGCAGCTTTGAGCATTGAACCCGGTGTTATGATTATTTTTTCCAACCAATGAATTTGTGCCAAGCAATATTGCGCATTCACCGCTTGGTACAAATACTACATGAAGTCTCTTAAATATTAAACAGTTGGAAAATATCCCACGGCAAAATATTTTTTAACACATTTTGCACAATACCTGTTAGGTACAATACCACAACCTAACCACTGCACCTGCTATTTCTATGCTTACCGTTGGTTATCACCACACGAGGAGCTGAAGAGTTGCTTGGGAACAAACCTTGTGGGTGACCGGAGCACATTACGAGGGTTTGGTTGGTGGTGAGACGGGATAAATAACTCATGGTTAGCCAGAACTGGAAAGAAAGATGGTTTGTAACTTGGGTGTAAGGGTATATTCTATATGGGTGAGGTTCTACAGTGAGGCATGCCATGGGACCTGGGATTTACGCCAGAGTTGGCCATTACCTCAACATTGTATATACACATTCTATACTATTCTATAAGGGTAAGTTCAGGTGCCTATCTTTTTAGACAATGTACCCATGTTATTACTTCTAGTTGGCGCGGTTAACCTGTTACTATGTGTACCCACATTATCTTTATATATCATAATTGATTCCAAGACATACATAGACATGTAAGCGTTATGTGTCTATGGCTATGAGTAATGCACTATGACAAGGCATTTAGGTCAGGATTTGCCCATCACCTACTGGAATATCTTACAAAGCAGATACATAATCATCAAACAACAGTCGTGTACCCACTTGTGCCCAGTTACTGAAGACTTGTCCATTTCCCCCGTATGTTACCAACTCATGGGGGTACTGTAATGTAAATGCATTGGTATGCTAACTTTGTATAATAAATGCATTGGTTTAAATACAAAGAAGGTTCGTTTAAATGCACTATAAAAGTTCAGAATGACATGACATTATGTTATAATTAAGTGCACAAATTTTACAATAACAGTCAAAAGGTTTGTGAACTACTGTAGTAGGTGAACCAACCAAATCAAATGGTGACCAAGGGGTTGAGAGGTACTGACTTAATCATTTATTGCTCTTCCTTTATCTTCTATCTTTAAATAGTATGATTTTCGCGATCGTTTTTAACAAAAAATAAATAAAAGGTTGCTTTATACTCACCTGCGCAACTACATGGTCGAGGTTATTCATTATCATTAACATGATGGCTGCTGCATGTTTACATACGCATGGGTAAGCATCTATATGGTAGGCCCTGTGGGAAATATTAAGCGTTTGTACTTATTTTATTCTTTGGTTGCAAGGCAAGCACCTGACTACTTGGCCCTGAATATTTAAAAAATGTAGAGTTTAAGTGGTTGTTCACAACTATATCACATTTCACCATTCAGTTAAAACGTGCTGACCGTACATTAATATTCAATCGCAGTTTCCTTTGCAACAATAAATTTAGTTGTATTTGAACGACATTTCATTATTTTTGACAGCTATTTTTACAAAGTGTCAACAAAACAATAACCTTGATTTGGTTGCACCACTTTTTACAGGTGTTTATATAAGTTAAATAAAGATTTTGACAGTTATTTTTTGTCAACAAAATAATAAGATATATATAATCAGTTAAATATCCTTGAATTGGTTGCACCACTTTTCAAATACACCGAACCCCTCATATAACAACCAAACATCTTACTTCAGTTGAAACTGAGGCAACAGCCGGTACATGTAAATATGGCCGTAGTTTCTCAATTCTTCTGCAAATTCTGTCGCCAACAATTTATGATGTTTTGGTGCAAAATAACGAAGTGCGTTCTTTATTGCCGTCTGTAATATTGTTAGGTTATTGGATCAATCATATTGGTTCAAAAATCTAAGATCCCATGGTGTGTTACAGTGTAGGAACTCACTCATATAGAAAAGAAACTACATCATAGAGCATGTAATAGTTCTTCTATGGTAACAAATATGGTGATATAAATACAATACGCATCTACCAGTTGATACAGTAGAAGCGAATATTGCTACAGCAAGTTCCAGCAACTACTTAACACATTGGCACTTTTGGGGTAATGGGCCAACTCTGGTCTAAATCCCAGCTTCCATGGCATGCCTCACTGTAGGACTTCACCCATATAGAATAGAACGTGCATATACAATATGGGGGTATTGGACCAACTCTTGTCTAAATCTCAGAACCCATGCCGTGCCTCACCCATATAGAATAGAATGTGCATATACAGTGTTGGGGTAATGGGCCAACTATGGCCTAAATCCCAGGTCCCATGGCGTGTCTTACTGTAGGACCTCACCCATATAGGATAGAATGTGCATATACAATGTTGGGGTAATGGCCAACTCTGGCCTAAATCCCAGGTCCCATGGCGTGTCTTACTGTAGGACCTCACCCATATAGGATAGAATGTGCATATACAGTGTTGGGGTAATGGGCCAACTATGGCCTAAATCCCCGGTCCCATGGCATGCCTCACTGTAGAACCTCACCCATATAGAATGTGCATATACAATGTTGAGGTAATGGGCCAACTATGGCCTAAATCCCAGATCCCATGGCATGCTGCCTATTAAAACATACAATACAAACTTCATCCCGCCACCTGAATACCATGGGCAATTTCTTACCTTCCTTTCCTCCTCAGACAAGTTGTTGTTACGAAACGGAGCATGAGGTATAGATGCATCTCGTAGTTTAAGTTCAGGGAGTTGATCAGGAATCCCGTTAGATAAAACTTTTAATTCAGCCATCATTGTATATTGCTCTACCCCTACTTTCCTAACAGTAACACAGAAATGAGTAAAATAATTTTATTAATCACAAAAGCAGGGCTTATTGAAGAATTAAAAGCTCTCTGTGTAAGATAGAAGCGTCACTTTATATTCGAACCAACCACAACAAAGAACTCAACAACGAGGAAAAAGTTGTGTAAAATAAATACAAAAAAATCACGAAAAACGTTTTTTCTTTGTAAAAGGAAAATATTTTAAAATAAGGTCAAACCTTCTGAAAATATTAATTTTGGGCAAAATAAACATCCATTGTTGTAAGAGGGACAGTGGTATGATAATGCAATATTGTGTGCTACATAATAATTGGTTTTCCACATAGGCGCCAAACTCTTAAACACAGGGAAGGCAGGGATAGTTTGACACAATCCTGTGTCTAACTTATTGGTTGTAATGTTTAATGCATTGCAGAAATTCCAGGGGTACGCCCGCCCACCCTGCCACCCCAGGTATGGTGCCCATGGTTTCACATCCCTTTAAATAAGTGCATGTGAAACAAGCTAGCAAGATTTGACTCTTAATGTGAACAAATGCTGAAAAAATTGAACGGGATTTTTTCGGATCAAAGTCAGGAATTAAAATGGAACTGTGAAGATGACTCATCAAAATATTTCATGATTCAGCAAAAATAAAATAAAGAACAAGAGAGCAAAGTTTAAAATGTGCCACAATTCAACCTGAACATAAAAATAATATAACATCAAACTGCTACGAGTAATTTGCTGCAATATTAGCTTTTAGGGTTTCCCAACTTTTTAGGGGTCACAAGTTTTTGTAAATTTTCTATCACCGCAATCTTATGCCAAATTCAATTTATTATAGGCAACTAACCAAAAAAAATAATACTAAATAAAAAATTTCAGCAAAAGTAATTATTTTCATTACATATCCTTAGAGCTTTCAATTTTATATTGATGTTATGATAGAATTTAATTGTTCCAGTTTTAGTAATATTGTTGCGGACCATTGTTAACTTTGAATGTGACCCTTTTATTTTGGGAAACCCTGGCTCTTTGGAATGATATTTTGATAAGCAGAAATACCAACTAACACAGTGGTTCTAAATCTTAACTGAGTGGCCACAAATAGTAGGCATTTAAAATTTGGGTGGAAAATGAAAATAAGTTGACCAAAATGGTTTTTAAGTTTCAGTCAAAATGTGAGGGTGTGACTGTGAACATAGACAGAACATAACACAAACTTAGAAGGGGAGGCGTTTTAAGGAACCACTGGTTAAAGATTAATGTCCGTTTGCTTAAAATTTCAATAATTTGGTAACAAAAAAATTTAATAGTTTACGTTTTTAAAATAGGCAGCATTAAAAAAATAATTTTGTGACAATGAACCAAAAGCCCCAGGTCCCTAGATGTGCCACACTACAACCATATATAATAAGACAAGGTGTTAGAGTGATTTAAACTAGTGGTCACAGTTTTGGTAGGCGGCAAAATAAATTGCACAATAGCGAACATGATTGGGGTACCTTCAGTACAACAAAGAGACTATAAAGATCATATTAAACTTCATAAAGATCATATAAATACCAAGCCATATATCCCGCAAGCAGCAATACAAGATCTTATGTGAAAAATTCAAATTTAAACGTTTTCTCAAAAAAGAGAAAAATTGTAGGAAAAACGACAAAGGCTTTTTATAATCATGCAATAGGAGTTAACGTATTTCATTGTAGTTTGTATGAATAAACAATGGGCATTGTGACATAACCAAACAATGACATCATAATTTGCATTGTTATGAATAAATTGCTTATTGGGATGCAGCAGCATTGTTGATATAATTATAATACGCAGCAGATCATAGGCATAGGCGTCACGTTGGGGTCGTCTGGGATGACATAATTATGTCTAATTTTTAAACAGGGTGACATTTTGTTTTGGCACCCAAGTTTTTGCTCCAAAACTGCTCTTATCCTGCTGTTAGGTGTCTATTCAAACAAGCAGAGCCAAAGTATATTGCATTCACCACATTAATCAATGAGGTTCCCTATGTTTGACAAATATGAGTATAACTGCATTTTAACAATGTCACCCCAAATTTTGTCTAAAATTTCCAATCATGACGCCCATAGTCTTTGGGTGATATAACATGGAATATACAAGGACACATGTTAACTTTAGGTGCCTTAGTGCAACATTCACAGCAGATTCATATCAAGATACAGCTTATAAGGGTTAGATGGTCTAGAAATCAACTAGAAAATAAGTACGGCATAAAATCAGGATCTTAATATACAAAGATTCGTAAATTTGCGCTAATTTAAGATTTCAATCAAGAAGAAATGATTTTTTTAACAGGACTGCTTGTGCTTGTTCTGGCATAAGATACTTTAACAGAGGGCGCTGGGGTGGAGTGGTCTTGGGATTTATGTTTATCGAGTTTTAGTAATTCCTTCACGCACTCTGTAACATGTGGAATATTGCGCTCATGCAGAATATCAGTTGAATCACAAAGTCGCTTCGGGTTCACCCCGAGCTTCGTGCACGCATCTAGAAAGTTGTCCACGTTCCGCCGACACTTGGCCATAGATAACTTAGGAACAGCAGGGGACGGAACATGAATCGTTGGGATGGAACGAGCTTTCAGATGATTCGCGAGGTGGCATAAGATGACACCGTCCGCTAACGCTGGCATCAGGTCTGGCGGTAACGGCATCTTTAACCTTGATGCAATGCTCTCACGAAGGCCTTCTAACATTTCCATTTCTTCGTAAATTTTCTCCGTTCTTCTTCTCATTGTGAAAGACATCTGGTCGGTGTCCGTGTGTTTCTTTCGATGGGCCGTGCGCGGTTTAATAACCTCCAAGAAATGTGGTTGCTCGTGCGAACTTAATCTTTTTGACTTCTGGTCCTTAACAAGCGGGGTATACCCCGGGAATGATGAAGTTGTACTTATCTTTGCTTCCCGGGAGTTACGACGGTTGTGATTCACATTCGTAACATTCTCATGAACATGAGCGTTATCACGTGCAAGACTCATGTTTTCCTTTTCCTGTTTCACGGTGTCTTTTATAATATCTGCCACACTTTGCTTTCGAGGGGTTTTTACTTCTTTACTTTGAGATTTTTTCGGGGATTTTTTCTTCGGTGATTGTCGTTTTGGTGAGGATGCGCTTTTCGGTCTCTTAGTAGGGGATTCCCGCATTACTCCATTTGTCTGTGCTTTGACAGGAGACATGTTTTCAACCGGGCTATCGACAAATATTTCTTCCTCTTCAGGCAGTACGTTGGATATTGCGTTGAGTGCTTCACTTACACCAAGTGCAGCTGTAACTTGTGAAACCAAATCATCGGGCTTCTTGGAAGAAAATGCATTTTCTTGCATTCTCTGGCTCTTGGCAACTTCTAGCTGGAGGGATTTGAACAAGTGGACTCTTCCTTTCTTTAGAACTTTCAATGGAGGCGACACTAATGGGTTATCATGGACAATTAGCTGTTGCAGTGAAGTTATATCATCGAAACAAAGTGGGATTGAAGAAATCTTGTTGGAACTTGCGTCTAAATGTACGAGAGATAATTTTGACAGCTCATCAGGTAAAATAGAAATATTATTTCTTGACACATCGAGATGTAATAGTGACTCCATGTCGCCCACTTGTGGAGGGATGCGGTCGATCTGGTTTCCGCTAACATCGAGTTCTTGAAGTCGTTTCAATTTCCCGACTTCATCTGGGATAGAAACAACATTATTGTTACTTAATTTCAACATAACGAGTGACTTCATTTCGCTGATAGAAGCGGGAAGATGGGACAAAAAGTTGTTGCTAAGATCAAGGACTCTTATTAGCCGCATCCGGAGTAAAAACTCGGGAATAGTTTTGATGAGGTTCCGTGACATCACGACGCTCCGTAACGAGTGCCATTCGCAAATATCCAACGGTACTTCAGTTAAATAGTTTCCAGTAAAGTCAAGCATGCATGTGTCCAGCAGAAAGTGTCCTTCTCCACTTAAATCTAGGTCTTTTAACCTCCGATTTGTGGCAATCAGGGATCCAGAGAATTGAGCATCTTCGAGTATCTTCTCGTTGCTCCGTGCAGATAAATGATGAGCAATCATCACTTTACATTGAGATTATTATTAAACTGAACAACTGTGGGAAACAATATATTTTGTAACTTCTGTAACTGTTTGAAAAATATAAAGTAAATGGCTGGTGAATGTTTGAATATAACAACTGTGTACGCTGGGAATATTATTAAACTAGACAATTATTGATAAAATATTGAACCATAATATATATGATTAAATATGAAGTAATGATAAACAGTCTATTAACAATATGATAACTATCACTCACTGCTAACACTTTCAAATTATTATTTTACTAAATAACTGTAAATAAAATTTTAAACTAAATATATTGATTCAATTTTTCAAATATAATATTATACATGAAATTGTAATACATGAAATTGAACCAAAAACCATAATAACAACATGTCCGAAACTTTTTAATATAAACAAGTTATTAAAATAATACGATTTTCACCATAGGAAAAAGCCAAAGCACATTGCCGATTGCCATAACGTGGCCTTGAAATTAAAATTGAATCAATAAAGTTAATCACCAACAAACAAAACTAAATCAATATATTAAACAAAGAGGTCCCTGCTACTATTGCAGTAAACGGTAACTGTATATTTAAATGAAATATAAACAAGGAACAGATGCTTATACAAACACCTAATATCCCTTATCTATACAGAGTATCTGTGTTGTATTATATGAGCTAAAACAAACCAGTTCCTAATTACAAAATCTTCATATATATTTAGTGTAGCAAATTTATTTAATATGAAAAATAAATTTAAAAAATGCGTTTTTAAATTTTTTTAATACTACCTTAAAAATGACATTTATGATTATTTTCTGTACAATTTTTCTAGTTAAATATAAACTACAAGAGATACTTATTGACTAGAACGGAATATTTTCTTAAAAGTTACGTAATTTTACGAATTATAATAAAAACAAACCAACAACGAAATCACAAACACACCCACGACGTCATTACACGCTTCAGTGATTCCACAACAATAGTGCTGCCAGGCTAAAAATAGTTTCCTGGTTTTATTTGATTTCTATAACAGAAAGTAACGGATGTTAATATTTTAAATTCGAGTTTGTGTTCCATACGTTTTAATATTTTTCTTGAATACAGTTTGGTGCCGTATGTCAGGTGTTAAAAAGCTCACATCGTAACTAAAGGGTACTCGGTTCGACGCCCAATGCGGCTACTATTGTATGCGCGTGTGTATTTTCGAAACAAACCAAAGAATCATTTATGAATGAATGAATATAAACTACTTTATCCCGTGTGGCCGGAAAACGACAGTCGTTATCAAACGGGTTTAACACCTCGTGCCAGCTTACGAGTTACCATGTACGTTACTTTGTGGGTAATTAATTTTTTGGATTTTTTTTATGTGTGGCTGACAATTTGGACAACCCATTAGTGACCACTAGGTTGGAGCAATATTCGTTAAGTGTCTTGCCCAAGGACACATACGCCACAATGGTAGCAGCGTCGAGCCTTGAACCCATTACCTATCGGTTACAGGCAGGCGCGCTAACCAGTATGCCACGGCGCCGGTAAACTTTTGAACAAATGTAAAGTAACATACTTGGTAACTCGTAAGCGTGCACGAGGTGTATGAAACAGAACACCCGTATTATAACGACTGTCGTTGCCCCGCCATGCGAAGATAAATAAGTTACATTTATTTATTAAATGACAACATTTAGCCAACCCTGGCTTATTTTGGTTGGAATGACTTTCACCCATGGTTGCCAGTTGCCACAGTCACATTGAAACCAACGTAATTACATCTTTACTTCTGCGAGTAAAATACAGATACGGAACACCTGCCTTCAATTAAACCTAAGGTTACAGTCTGGAGCACAAAACCACAACGAACTTGGTTAACCTCGTTGTTGAGACCGTTTTCGGCCAAATATAGGAAAACGGAAAACCTGAATACCAATGTAAACCCGTAGCTATGATGTGTATTAACATCCAGCGTTGTATGGGGTCGACATTCTTTGTTTGTTTTTTTTGGTGTAGATGTTTTATTGATTTCATTCTTTTATCTTTTTACACCGAGGCGAGCTACGCTGTAGTGTAAACGCCGCTTAAATGAACAAACAAAGAAATATCTACACTGACTTGCGCTGAACAACGCTGGGTGTAGGTATTTCTTTGTTTGTTTGTTTAAGCGGGGTTCACACTATACACTGTAGCTCGTAGATATTTCTTTGTTTGCTTTTTCACCCATGGACATTGTTTTACAACCCTACCATTTTCTCATTATTTAACCTGCCGTCACGCTCCAGTGCGAGACACAAAAATTACCGTTTACCTAATGACGTCATGAAAGGTGGCTGGGAGCAATAAAACCAGACGAGTCAAAGAATTTAGGTTTAGTTTAGTTGGAACCGCCGTAGCCAACGGGTTAGGCTGTGTATATGTGGTATAGGTTGAGTTAGCTGTAGTTGTATATAGGAAATAGGGGTTTAGAGTTATGGTTTCTTATGTACTACTTAATATAAAAAGAACGATAGCGAAGATCAAATGAACGAAGTGAGAGAAAAGGAGCGAAATACGGCATTCGTTAAAAACTACTCGAGGAAGGTGTAACAACATTTCAATACAGTAGGGTTGAACAATAGATGTAACTTGTTTATCCTCGCATGGCGGGGCAATGAGAGTCGTTATAATACGGGTGTTCTGCTTCATGCACCTCGTGTTCGCTTATGAGTTACCACGTATGTAACTTTGTGGGTGATTCTTCTTATTTATATTTCAATGTATGGAAAACAGCTCAGACAAACCATTAATGGACTACTGGGCTGAACCACGGCACCGACAAACTGTATTTAAAGTTACAGCCTTGAGTCTAACCAGTGGTTGTAAGGCGGTGATGAAATCTTTTGCTGACGCCAAAAATGTAAAGAATTTGGCGAAGACAGATTAACTAAAGGTGTATGGGCGCGTGGGCCATTAAAGTTATGCTTCACAACGATTGAGGCCATTAGGAATAAGCTTGGTATATAGTCAACGTCAGTATGTGTGATTTAACTGTTTATTATGTTGAACTGTGGGTAAGATGGGATACCGTTGGCACCAAAATCCAATATATTACAAACGTGCCTTCAACAATTTACAACGCTTTCATAGAGTCGGTGATGGTACAGTTATATAGTTTTGTTTGATACTAAATTGGACAAGAAAAGAGAATAAAAGCGTGTCCCAACTTACCCCACCCTAATATATCATATAGCATTAGAATATCATTTAACGACGTATAATAAAAATAATACTCTTGTCACATCTACAGAGATAGCACTGATGACGTCATAGGGCATAGATACGTCACCATTACCATGGCTATTGACGGCAGTTACGTATCTCGGCGTAAATCATCGGCGAGGATAAAGAAGAGAGAAAAAGTTGGTTGCGTGCCCAAAGTATCCGCAGTGTTGACCAGACTCATGTTCATATTACACGCAACACTTGCTTTGTGGAGGATTAGCGAGTTATACGAACCTGTGTATTTGTACGCGTTAAGTGTAGGCTTGGGATGTTTGGTGCTGGAGATGGTGTTCACGTTGGCTGTACGGCAAGGAAAGGAATATAAGTGGTGAGTTATTACTACCAGGGGTGGGATTCGAACTGTGGAACCCATGGGTTACGAAAATCTCTTTAAATGTCCAGGCAGTAGGACCTCACCCATATAAAATACACACACACACACACACACACACGAGACACAACTTCCTGGTATTTTGCGACACAAACACACTCGACTATTTTGAATGTCGTTCAAGTTTCCGCCAAATAAGAAATCGGAAAGTCGACAGATTCGTCTAATTACTACGTCATATGACGTCATCACCCCTTTAACGCTTTACTGAGTTCACCACGCATGAGCTCACACGTGATGATTTAATTAACCGCGACCTCTGTTATGACGAAACAATCTTACTTGTTTACGAAACAAACCACATTAACACACAAACCAATAATTGTTACGTCACAAACAAATAACAATCGACTTCAAATACAAAGTTCGCGTTTTCTCTTGTGACGACACAATGCCCTCCGCCCCAAGTTCAAACAAAGTCTTTGTTTGATCATAATAAAAGGCAATGAATGGCGAAGTCGCGAGATCTTACTGTTACAAGTTTTCAACCTAGAACAATTTTTTAATTGGTTGTTAGCTTATTTTAGATAATATTATAAAACACGAGAGTTATTTGGATAAAGAATATGAAATTCCTTCCGCTGGCTACCAGTGAAAATTTTGATCCCAAAACGTTTGTGTCTCACTGATACCCACCGTATAATTTATGTTTAAAAAATTTCGAATTTAAAGCACCTGCCATTATGTTCGACGAATTACGTTTATTACGTCATAATTGCTGAGATTCCAAATCTCGAAATTGAACACGCGATCTCTGTCACGTAACAATCACCCAGTAATGATGGAATGGACGAATAACAATAATCGCTTCGGGCAGCGCTTGAAAACTTCTAAACCAATTATTTAGCTAGCAATAATAACCAATAATAACGATGAAACTTGTTTAATTTCGTGAAATTCTGGAAACGGCAGCAAATTTTACCGATTTTGTATATATGGGGTAAGATGGTCCATGTTTCGTTCTTTTTTATCGTTCCATTTGCCAGTAAACAAAGAATATTTACAGAGTTATATAACCGTACCCTGACGACTCTAAAAGTGTTGTTAATTGTTAAAACAAGGTTGGGAAATACGGGATATTATGTGCCAACGGTATTCCATCTTACCCCCATCCTACCATATATCCCAAATTAACGGGATCTTCTATTGTATTGGAGCAAATATTAATATGGTGTATACCTAACAAGGCTTCATCCAAATATTTAGAGCATGTTCTAAAGAAGTATATGTTCTGTTAGTTTGAAAGGTTTTGCCCAAGCGTGTTTTTCTATCTGTTGTAGAATTATATTCAGAATTCTATAACCGTGTCTTTACATTAAAGTTTGTTGTATTCGTTTAACAAGTTTTATGTTCATCTTTTTTCCAGGTTTTGCCCAAGTGTGTTTTTCTACCTCCTCAGTGTTGTACCAAGTCTATGGTTTCTACAGATCGCACAGATGGATTATTATGACAATACTTCGCTACATGATGGAGGGTGTTTGGCGATAGTGGATATCAATGTAACGGTATGTATGGAGGCGGGTTCGAATCCATGCCAGGGTTGGAAAACCAGGAATCCTGGGTTCGAATCCAGGTCAGGGTTGGAGAACCAAGGATCCTGGGTTCGAATCCAGGGCAGGGTTGGAGAACCAGGGATCCTGGGTTCGAATCCAGGCCAGGGCTGGAGAACCAGGGATCCTGGGTTCGAATCCAGGCCAGGGTTGGAGAACCAAGGATCTTGGGTTCGAATCCAGGCCAGGGTTGGAGAACCAAGGATCCTGGGTTCGAATCCAGGCCAGGGTTTGAAAAACTGTTTTCAATTTTTAGATATCCCCCCCAATGACGCAAATTGAAAACGTAAGTGACGTCACAGCCGCGTGGAAATCGAATAATGACGTCAACCGATACAAACGTGACGTCACAGAAGCAAGTGGAAACAACAAAGGTGGTTAACAATAACTATTGTGATGAAAATATAGTATTTAACGAAAGTAGCTTAATTTGTTTTAATTAACTATACAACTCATTATATGTTTATAGTGCAATGTTGGTTTAGCAGCCGCGCTTTTATTTGGCAATTATTCTAAGAGAAAGAAAGAACACATTTTTTACACAGATATATTTGCTTAAAACGTCCTAATTTTTTCCTTTATCCAGAAAAACGAAGGAAGAGGAAGCGAAAGTTACGTCGCAAACAACGACTTCGAACCACAACCTACGTCATAAACGCTACTACCGCGGGATATACAAGCGATTATGATGTCATAAATACAAGAACGGAATTACCTATTGTGACGTCATTGAATCCTGACGTTGTAACGAAAAGCGAGAACGATGTTTCCATGACGACCGGTGTTGGTAATGAACGAACAATAGAAACGACGCAATTTCTGTTGACGACGACGACGCGCGAACGCGAGAACCATGGCTTTGTTGACGTCACACGTCGTAAATTGAACGAATTCTCGAACGTTGTGAACAACGCGACGCGAACAGTAGATGAATTGGTGAGTAATTGTGACATCATTAAAGTGAATTATATAAGAGTGACGTCACATAGAAGGTATATGACGTCATACACTCATATTGAAGGCATTCACCTCTTCCTCACATTCAAACACAAACCACCATGATCTTCCCCACATACAATGTTGTATCCATTCTTAGTAATAACCGAACAACGTTTACTAACTCTCCATAAAGTTACATTCATTCTTCCTACAGTTCCGCTCATTCACATAAAAAATCTGAAATGAAAGTCACTTAATGAATGAATGCAAGTTGTTTGAGGTTGAAGAAAGTATTGCTATGAAAATTATTCTTTTACACTGACCCAACAAAACCTTTCTCACCCGTCACCCCTATAGTTACATTCATTCACCCCTATCATACACCCTCTCCCCCAGCCCCACAATTTACCCTCGCTCTCTACCAAGTTCTCAACCTACATTCATTTACTATAGTTCCCCTAATACTCCATTCATTCATTTACTTATTCATTCATTCATTCATTCATTCATTCATTCATTCATTCATTCACTTATTCATTCACTTATTCATTCACTTATTATTATTCATTCGTTCGTTCGTTCGTTCGTTCGTTCGTTCGTTCGTTCGTTCGTTCGTTCGTTCGTTCGTTCGTTCGTTCGTTCGTTCGTTCGTTCGTTCGTTCGTTCGTTCGTTCGTTCGTTCATTCATCCATTCATTCATTCGTTCATTCATTCATCCATTCATTCATTCGTTCATCCATTCGTTCATTCGTTCATTCATTCATTCGTTCGTTCGTTCGTTCGTTCGTTCGTTCGTTCGTTCGTTCGTTCGTTCGTTCGTTCGTTCGTTCGTTCGTTCGTTCGTTCGTTCGTTCGTTCGTTCGTTCGTTCGTTCGTTCATTCATTCATTCATTCATTCATTCATCCATTCATTCATTCATTCGCTCATTCATTCGTTCATTCATTCATTCATCCATTCATTCATTCGCTCATTCATTCGTTCATTCATTTGTTCATTCATTTATTTGTTCATTCATTCATTCATTCATTCATTCATTCACCCTTGCAGTATAACTATGTGATTTACACGCACCAAGCATAATCCTCCACCTTACAGCTGCACAAACTAGACCCCGAACAATGGCTCCTCGCTCTCCACCAAGTCCTTCTCTTCGTTCTCGTCATCGGACGATGGTTGTTGCCCAAAGGTGAGATCACCCGAGAACAATTGTCACAGCTCCTCCTTGTGTTTATTGGTGTCGGAGCCGATATTCTGGAATTTGTTACAGGTATGGTGATGTCATAACTATATTTGTATATTATTAGTATTATTTTTCTTAATTTTGTTAAATTTTGTCTTAAGCGTTTTTAAATTTTTAATAAAGAAAAACAATAACCTACAAAATTAATTATAATTTCACGTCATATATATTACTGTGGGGTAAGATGGGACAGGGTTAGCACATAATATCCCATGTTTTCTAATCGTGTTTTTAACAGTTAACAACGCTCCTTTAGAGTCGTTGAACAAGTATTAATATTTTAAACATTCTAGAGTTCGTTACAGGTTATTGTGATGTCATAACTCATATTTTTATATTGATTGTTCAAATTCCACCTTATGTCATGCAAACAATAGGCATTGTTACATAACATAATAAGCAAATAACGTCTAGAACGCAACAATGGAGCCATTTTGGAAAATTTCAAATTTGCATAAAAATCACAAATTCTTCTACATTTTTTAAATGTTAAACAAATTTTGGGTCTTTTTCTTCTAAGTAACGGATACCAAATATTTTTAAGAATGCAGTTTCGGAAATTGTGTTTTATGTTTAATATTTGAGACGCAAATAAAATAAAATGTAACGGACAAAAATCCAACCGATTGTTTAATAAAGGACAACAAACCATTTTAGCATTGTGTTTTAAATTGAACAGAAACAATCGACAACGATGTGAAACAAGTTCAGTGCAACAGACTTCTACATTACATTATATACGCAGTATGGTCGTGGAGTTTGTTACAGGTATCAAGGTTCATATTGTTGTGTCTATACATGTATTTTACTTTTAATTACATAGTCACTTGTTTTAATAAAGCAGCACCATGGTTAGCTCACCTGCATCTAGCCTAGAGGTTGCAGGTTCAAGACTCTACGTGGCATGAGGTAACACAGAACATAACGACTGTAGTTGCCTCGCCATGCGAGGATAAATAAGTTACATACATGGTAACTCGCACAAGGTGTATAAAACAGAACACCCGTAGCCATGTTAAAATAACCGTCGTTTTCCGGGCACACGAGGATAAATAAGTTACATTGATTCATTAACCCACTCAAACCTATTTCCTCATTAACACTAACAATATCTTCCCCCATCTGGGTTTGAACCTCGTACCTCATGCTCACAGTTTACGCTCGTGCTGACTGCAGCGAAGTCAAGAAAAACCAGAGTTGGGTTTTCGAACGGGGAAAGAGTAGCCATTGTTCAAGATAATAGCAATTGTTGCGCGAGGTCTATATTTAATGATGCAGATTTGTGGGGGATCCTCGCTACTTTGTTGCTACAGGTGATATGATGCTTATTGTATAAAGTGGTACTTGGGGTTTAGGTCAAAGTTGGCCCATTTTTACATACATGGTAACTTGTGAGCCAAACTGTAAAAATCTCTTTATTTGCAAGTGCTTCCTTTTTAAATATGTTACATTCTTCTAACTGCGGTTTCTGTGTACACTAACTTTTCCTCCCATTACTATTCCACCATCATTTATTTCATTTACTTATATTTATTTATTCATTTACTCTAAGGTAACAGTCTCTGTTTGCATTTAAGTTACATTTACCCCAGATAACTTTTTCAGCATCATTCATTCATTTATCCCAGGACCTTCCCTTCTTGGCCTTCAGACTCTACATGATGATCGTATACAACCAAATCCACCAAATGATGGTGTTTTTCACCGGAAAGAACGCACTGGTTGTTATCTTACAACTTTATAGGATTGTAGTTTTACAGGTGAGTTGTTATATGAATGAATGAATGTAACTTACTTTATCCTCGCGTGGCCGGAAAACGACAGTCGTTATCACACGGGTTTAACACCTCGTGCCAGCTTACGAGTTACCATGTATCTTACTTTGTGGGTAATTATTTTTTTGGGATTTTTTCTTTTTTTTATTTATTTCTGATAATTTAGACAACCCATTAGTAACCACTGGGTTGGAGCAATTGCCGTTAAGTGTCTTGCCCAAAGACACATACGCCCACGATGGTAGCAGCATCGAGCCTTGAACCCATTACCTCTGGGTTACAGGCAGGCGCGCTAACCACTATACCACGGCGCCGGACAGAGTAACAGGTTCAAAGCTCACTGCAGTGACTTGGGTATTTTTTTAAATTGGTGAAAACACATAGACCAGTGTTTAACCTTGTTATTTTAGGTAATTGGTAGTTGAAAGTCTTAAGGTCACTCAGTTCAAAAAGATGTTGACACCAGTAGCACATAATTGTAATACAAAAAAATCAATGGGGACAAAGTTAAGGAGTTTAAAGTGGACACAAACATACAACTTAAAGGGAGCAACATATAGACAGCTTTTTATAGGGGACAACAAAATGCTTTGAGAAGTAATGAGAGACTAACAGTAGTAAACAAATATTGTTTACAGAATTTTATAATCATATAATGGTATCCATCTTACCCCACAGTAGTGTATTGCAGTATACCTCGCAGCAAGAGTGGGAAAATATATTCTATATTAATGAATATTTATTTTAACCTTCCAGATTGAACATAACAAGAAGAAGCCGGACTCTGCCACTCAATCGGAGCTCCAACCACTGAAAGGAACATTAGAAAGGTTAGCTCGGACCTCTGTGGAAGGAAGGGGGGTCGTGGCGGGGGATATTTCAAGTGAGTTTATTAGGTTTAGCATTTTGTTTCAAATGTAGCAGCCACACTTTTATCTGACACATTTAGACATGCAGTTTTTACCTGCAGTGTGTTTAACGCCTGTATTTTGCTGCTTATTTCCTTCTCTTCGTTATTTTAACTAACCTGAACTTAGCTTTCCTTTTCGAAGAAAAAGTATGGTATAGGTTTGATTTATAACATGGGTGAAGTTTAAATAAATGAATGAAACTTATTTATCCTTGCATGGAGCGCCAATCGTTTGTAACATATGAATGTCATTGAAATGGGTGAAAACTTAAGTGATTATCCATTGTTTAAATTCACAGATGCTACATTTAAAGCAAAGCGTAACGGAAGTGTAGTAGTGAAGATACGGCTGGAAAATGAATCAAAGGCTAGAACACGGCGAAAAGGGACCATATGAACTATGTATTGAATATACATTGTTATATATCAAGGTTACAGTTATCGAGTGTAGACTCGTTATAGCAGATGTTTCACCAAGTCTACTTAGTCTTTTACAAGCACTGATGATGCCAACAGTTTAGGTAAAACACATGATGTATTTGTGCCAATAGTTCAACATTTTGAACATGTTATGTTTATATCTGACTTGTTACACAACTATTCTGGCCCAAAATTATTCTATTGATTAAACAACTTCAGTATAATTGTAAAAATAAATATTGGAAATTCATGTTTATAAAAATTACTTTTATTCGAAATATTTTTTCATTTCTCTGACAATTAAAGTGAAATAGTTTGAATTATTTGGAAACACTTTGCCATTTAATTTTTTATCTGGAAACACTTTTAAATTCAGCCATTTAGATACAAAACTAAACTTGTTGGTAATTTATCCAAAAAGGAAAATAAATATTTCTTACTGACTTTTTTGTTCTTGTTCCAATTTCTTCTTGTTTGTTTATTCTTCTTATTGCAACATTGCTACAAATAAATATTAACAAAAAGTGACTAAATTGTTTCTGTAATAGCAAGAGAGAGAGATTAAATAACATAACATGATTGGTGCCAAAGGAAAATATAACGCTCACTTTTTAAAAACATAACAAAAAACATCTGATGAAAAAATGTTCTTAGTCAGTGAGACATTGTTATTTAAATTCAATATCAATCTCTAAATAAATATACCAAAGTATTTATAGTTCACAGTACAACAGGGCCAATATGTTTTATTCCTTTGGTCCCCGTTTCAACAATTCACCAACAAGAGAGTCCACAACCTTTGGCGTCGACAAACATTCAACAAAATCTTGAAACGAAATTTTTTCAAAACTTCTTTTAAATTTTTTCGTAGATTTTTCTCGGCCGAGAATATTTTCCCAAATTCCAAATTTCTCAACACATTCTTCAAAAGTTAATTCTTTAACTGGAATTATTTCAACTCCTTGAGGTACTGTATGACTACACACATTATAATGAGCAGGAGGTTCACAATTATGACAATTTTCAGGTTTTTCTGATGTTTTTGAGGCAACACATTCAAAATTGTCGCTTTCTACAGGATTTTTTTGAGTTTTTTGATCATCAGATTCAAATTGATTATGTCTTTTAGGATTTTCCAAGTTTTTTTTGTCATTTTTTTCTGTAGTTTTTGGTTTATGTTTTCTTTGTTTTTTTTTGTAATGCTCCACAGCCAATTGTAGGAATTCCAAGTCTTCTTGGATTGATGAGGTGGTTTCAGTAGGATTGAACCAGGAGGATGGAGGAGGAGGGTGGGAGGGATTGGAGGAGCAAGAGTGGGAGGAGAAGTGAGAGCAAGAGTGAGATGCTGATTTGATGATTAGTTTTGATGCGGCTTCTTTCACCCGAGTCAAATCATCTTCATCCTGGGAGGAAATAAAAGAAGTTGTTTGTATTTAGTGTGTTGGGTGTAACTGATAGGTAACAAGAATACATAAACCTGCCAAACAACCCATAAGTGACCACTGGGTTGAAGCAATGTCCATTAAGTGACTTGCCCAAGGACACATACGCCACAACGGTGGCAGATTTGAGCCTTGAACTCATCATCCTCTGGCCTACAGGTCTAACCACCAAAACACTTTTTAACCAATTTTTCAAAATTTTAACCAATTTTTTTAAAGGTACACCTGATTGTCCTGCCCAAGGACACATACAGCTATCAGTACCGAGCATTGAACCCGGTATCCTTCAGTTACAATGCAAACACATATACACTGAGGCAGTGTCCGGCGCCGTGGCATAGTGGCTGCCTGTAACCAATAGGTAATGGGTTCAAGGTTCGACGCTGCTACCATTGTGGGCGTATGTGTCCTTGGTCAAGACACTTAACGGCAATTGCTCCAACCCAGTGGTGACTAATGGGTTGTCCAAATTATCAGTCATATAAAAAAAAATAAAAAATAAATCCCCCAATACATAATCACCCACAAAGTAACATACATGGTAACTTGTAAGTTTGCACGAGGTGTTAAACCCGTGTGATAACGACTGTCGTTTTCCGGCCACACGAGGATAAAGTAAGTTACATTCATTCATTCAGTACTGGACTGAATAGTTACCAGTAAATACATATAAACAAGCATATATAGAGAGACACAGAGAATGTATAAACAGAGTAAATACAAATATACATGAAATGCTTACAGATGGAAACCATGCATTCACGCTTATACTTGTCTCCAAGTTTTCCACGTAATGCCACCATTGTTGTGGTACGTATAACATGTCACCTGGTTCCAATGTTATAACATGGGGGTGGCAGGATGTGAAACTGTAAAATAATATACATCATGCTCACTGTCAAGTTTATATAGACCGACGTTGCCACACCATGCAAGGATAAATAAGTTAAATTTGATCCGATAGCTTTGTTAACAAATGCACATTATTATTATTTATGTTTAATTCAAAGGCGCATTATACCAACCATCAATATCCCCACCTTTACAATGTTGTATATTCATCTGATCTTTGTTACTCTGACCAAAGAATAAATCCTTATTCGATCATATATAAGTCTGGGTGTTGGGGTAATAGGCCAACTCTGGACTACATTCCGGTCCCTTGAAAGGGCCTCACCCATAGATAAATAACCACAGCCATAATAGCATTCCTGCCCCTTTCATGCATAAATAAACAAGTCAAATTCATCCACTTATACACCTCATGCTCACCACCATCCACTTATACACCTCATGCTCACCACCATCCACTTATACACCTCATGTTCACCACCATCCACTTATACACCTCATGTTCACCACCATCCACTTATACACCTCATGCTCACCACCATCCACTTATACACCTCATGCTCACCACCATCCACTTATACACCTCATGCTCACCACCATCCACTTATACACCTCATGCTCACCACCATCCACTTATACACCTCATGCTCACCACCATCCCCACCTCTCATGCTCCTCCAGATCTGGATGTTGAAGATCAACTTTACTGAAGACACTCGACTCCTCATAAGGGATGCGGGTCGGATGGAGGTGTTGAGAGTCCGAGGGCGGGAACAACATCCATCTCTTCCTCCCTTGGACCTGGAGGGAAGGAATGTACCTCATGCTCATGTCGAGTCGAGACATTTTTACTTCATACACCTCATGCTCACTGTCGAGTTATAACACGAGTGTTGCACACCATACATGGTGTATTCATACACCTCATGCTCACTGTCGAGTTATAACACGAGTGTTGCACACCATACATGGTGGCTTCATACACCTCATGCTCACTGTCGAGTTATAACACGAGTGTTGCACACCATACATGGTGTATTCATACACCTCATGCTCACTGTCAAGTTATAACACGAGTGTTGCACACCATACATGGTGGCTTCATACACCTCGTGCTCACTGTCAAGTTATAACACGAGTGTTGCACACCATACATGGTGGCTTCATACACCTCATGCTCACTGTCGAGTTTTAACACGAGTGTTGCACACCATACATGGTGGCTTCATACACCTCATGCTCACTGTTGAGTTATAACACGAGTGTTGCACACCATACATGGTGGCTTCATACACCTCATGCTCAGTGTCGAGTTATAACACGGGTGTTGCACACCATACATGGTGGCTTCATACACCTCATGCTCACTGTCGAGTTATAACACGGGTGTTGCACACCATACATGGTGGCTTCATACACCTCATGCTCACTGTCGAGTTATAACACGAGTGTTGCACACCATACATGGTGGCTTCATACACCTCATGCTCACTGTCGAGTTATAACACGAGTGTTGCACACCATACATGGTGGCTTCATACACCTCATGCTCACTGTCGAGTTATAACACGAGTGTTGCACACCATACATGGTGGCTTCATACACCTCATGCTCACTGTCGAGTTATAACACGAGTGTTGCACACCATACATGGTGACTTCATACACCTCGTGCTCACTGTCGAGTTATAACATGAGTGTTGCACACCATACATGGTGACTTCATACACCTCGTGCTCACTGTCGAGTTATAACACGAGTGTTGCACACCATACATGGTGGCTTCATACACCTCATGCTCACTGTCGAGTTAGGATACTTTCATGTTTATCCTCAGAGTCGGAAACTTAGGGGTTTAATACACAGACGTGTGCTGTAGTCACATACATACCTGTAATACAAGGTTGTATCCATAAGTATCATAATGGCAAACAGTATGAGCTCCTTGGGTGCCAATCCATATCGCACTGTCTGTTCCTTCAGTACCTGGAAGATAAACGATATTTGCGATACAACACAAACTTCTTAGATATCTTGGAATACGACAGGGAAGATGAGAATAATAAAACAACGAAGAGAAAGGAATTAGCAGCAAAACAACAGTTGTTAAAACGCGGTAAAAATAAAAACTACTAGAAAGTCTTAAATCTCATTCACAACAAAGAGAAGGGAATTAGCATTTAGAAATATTCACAATGAAAAGACAGGATATATCGACAAAACGACAATCGTTTAAACAGATATAGTTACCTGAAAATCCAAGGTCTTTCCATTGAATAAAATCCAAAACCTCAAAATCTTGAACTTCGTTAAATAAGTCTCGAACGTAAATATAATCAGCGTAAACCCATTCGTTATTTAAGTCAATGTTGAATGAGTTTTGGTCGTTGTTTGAATTTATAAGTTGTATGAAGTCACTTATGGTTATGTTGATGTATCGACATTCCCCTTCCCATTGTAGATCTGGAATTATTATTATAATCAATTTATGTTGATAGAGTTTTATATATAATCGGCCAACTTTTTCCTAACTCAGGTCCCATGACATGCCTCACTGTAGGACCTCACCCATATAGAATGTGCATTTACAATGTTGGAGTAATGAACCAACTCTGGTTTAAATCCCAGGTCCCATAACGTGCCTCACTGTAGGGCTTCACCCATATAGAATGTGCATATACAATGTTTGGGTAATGGGCCTAAATCCCAGGGCTATGGTGTATAGGTTAGTGAGCATGAGATATATCTATCTACAGGACTCTCTTGATCTTAACTAATAAACCTTTTTCACAACCAAATTCTTATCCTATTATTTTCGGACGATTTGTAAATTATTTGCCTTTTTTTTATCTTTGGGACATTATAAGAAATATTATTTTGCCAATATTAATTGTCCGACTCTTTAGCAGACAAACTTAATAGTTAATGTATTATAAAACTACTACCTACTAACTTTCCGATTGTTTCTGGCCGACACGAGCTTTGATCTTTTTATCTCCTATCATCCCTTGTAGGCGATTCAGGTCCAAACTTGAAACTTTCCACTCAAACACTTGGTTTATATTACGAAACACAACTGGGAGCTCCAACTTTTGTTCCGACAAATATTTCTTTAAATTAAAACTTGCCATTCTAAACAACTAACCTGGTAAGAGGAAAATGTGAATGTACAAAAGCAAAGGAAAGCTACAAAACTGTTTTCGGTATATGGTTAATATAAAACAGATGTTCTTTAACCTTTTAGCCACAGCACACTTGTTTTTGGGTAGAGCAACAAATTAAAAAAAGATAATGTTATGCTCTTTCATAGAAACATTCATGGTTTCTAATACTTTTTCTTACAGCACATTTGGTTCACTGGATCTGTTTGTAGCACAAAACATTTTAAAAACTTTTACATCTACAATTTTACATAACACAAGCTGAAACTTTTTCACAATTATTGATATTTAGTGAATGTTACTGTAACAACAGAATGTAACAGCATGATGTAGCATATTCATTGAGAAGCCTTGGTATTACATGATACATTGAGGTCATTATTAAAGTAGGATTTCAATTTGAAATCCAGGAGATGTGGGGAACATGGTATAGGCAACAAAAACAAAAGGTTTGTCAGAATACTTTAGCAGTTTTACAAAAAAAACGTGCCATACCATTTCTGGAAAAAATTGCTTATTTGTGAAAGTTACTGCACCAGTATTTCAGAGCTTAAGAAGCCTTGAGATTGGGTAACAGATTGTTGGTATTAATGGGAGGGAGGGGGGGATACAAGTTAAAAAGCAACAGAACACAATAGATTTGACCATATAGTTGCAACCATAGTAAAGATATTTGTGGATGTTTAAAACAGCAAAGAGGCAACATATTTATAAAGGCAGGGAAGTGACAGGTAGATATACAGTTACACCACAGGTTAGAGAAGCAATGACTTTTACCAGGTAGGCTATGCTTGCTTGTTCTGGAATGTCGTTTTACCATATGTAAATAATCTGGGTAACAAATTCGGGTCAATGCATCAAAAAAGTGGATCAAACGTATAAAGACCACCATAGTAGGCACCTATACAGGAACAGTTTTATTTTGATAGCTAAAATTTGTCTAGCCACCAAATCAGTAACGAAAAACGCAACAATTTAAAACAAAAATAAATGAAAACATTTTAATTTTAATTAAATGCTGAAAATTTATTGTAATGAAATATTGAAACTTTGCATTAAAACACAATTTCCATTGTTAAGTCACAAGCAACCAACAAACACATCTGCTGTTCGCGATTCTATAACATTATTTTGACACTGATTGGTGAAAACAGAAACATAATATTTGCACCAAGTCACAGAAAGCGGGGATTCATAATTTTCAGGTGTATCTCTAATTCTCTAGAATAATAGTAGAGATACCTAGATAAAAGTAACCTGTTCATTACTGATATGTTGGTTTTCTTAAAAAATAAACTGCCAGAATATAGACAGACACAAACACTTCAAACCCCAAGTCCACAGCACAAAAGGAACGTCTTTTCTACTCCCTCCAGCAACCTTAACACCAGCACGTTCTATCCTATATGGGTGAGGTCCTTGAGGATCTGGGATTTAGACCAGAGTTGCCCATTACCCCAACATTGTATATGCACATTCTATTCTATATGGGTGAGGTCCTACATTGAGGCATGCCATGGGATCTAGGATTTAAGATCAAAGCTGTCCCCAACCCCGACACTAGCATCGTTGTACGTTGTATATTTTCATGATAGGGCTGAACCTCTGCGTCACATCTAATTTATCACGAGCCACGTTTTCCTCGAGTATTGCGCCGATGAATTGGTTTACGGTCGCTACGGCAACCCCTGCTTTACGTAGTGCCCTCCAGTGGTGGATCTTGTGGTCTTGGTCTGGTGATGAAATATAGAAAGCATATTTGGGGATAATGTGGCATGGAAAGAAAAAAAAAAATTGAAAAATTATTTTCACAAAAACTTGTTGAATGTGTTTTATTTAGGATTCATTTCTTCATGGGTGAAGTTCTATATACAAACAAATACGCTGTGGTTAGGGCTGTGAATTTCCCTATTTTTTGTTTAACGGTTTACCGTTCAGTTTTACCCGGTTAACCGATACAACTGTAATCCTAATAAAAGTGCCTTGTTTATCGATTTCTTTTCGCGAATTTAAAGGCACCTTTATGGCGTACGTATGGACTATGCTTGCAATACACGCGCAAATGTCCTTAAGGTCAAAGTAATGCTTTCTTATTCGTTTTTAAACCTATTCTAAAACACCTGCGGGCTAAATAATCAACGTGTGAATTGCAATTATGACGCAAATAATCCACGTGTGAATTGCTATTATGTCGTAATCAATTGCCAGATCAAACAATCGCTATTATGATGCATGAATCCATGTGTGAATGCCTGCTATTTCGTAATAAACACGCTGCTTGGCTGAGGGAAACATTTAAGTTGTGTATTACACCAATATAATGTTGCAAAACTAGTTAGCCTGCGGTATTAACAATCGAGATTGACGCTGAATCTCCGTTGTAGGGCACAATCAAAGCAACAGCTTCCCTGCGCACTATGTCTTATCGCAAAGAACCAATTAACGATCGGGAACACATGCTTTTCGTGTAAATAAGACAGATATTGATATACGTTTATGCCCTGTGACGTTATATTTCGGTTAACGACTTGAACTTTCAGTTGGCGGTTAACCAAATATGTTCGGTTAACCGGTTAACCGTTAACTTTTCCACAGCCCTAGCTGTGGTGACTAAAACTTAGTTGGCCACATCCGGTATTGCGTGATTACCGTCACTGCCTTCTTCTTGCAAACTCTTATTTGCCTTTTTCTTATCAATGTCGTTTTAGCATACGAATGTGAAGTCTAGCCGTTCATATAAAATGATCTTGAATGAAACATTGCCACTATCGCTACAGCGCCGCCATAAATAAAAATTTACAAATATACAAATGCAAATAATATACAAATGCCATTTATAATACATGTAGCATTCTCACACAGACTTACCAACCAGGACAACCACATGTCTTGCGTTCTGTGCGTGTTTCAATTGCAATTGTATCGCTGTATCGAATACTTCCGATGGAGTCGGGTCGTGCCCGTCGCTCTGCACTTGGATGGTGGAACGTGGTTTGTCATCCAACATTCGTAACACCGCATGGGAGAACTTGAATTGATCTTCAGTGGAGGAAACTTGGCTTTGTCTGAATAATAATGATGGTTGTTGTTTATTATTGGGGTTGTGTTATATAGGGGTGAGGACTTACACTGAGCCACGCCATGGGACCTGGGATTTAGACCAGGGTTGGCCCATTACCCCAACATTGTATATGCACATTCTATTCTATATGAGTGAGGTCCTACAGTGAGGCATGCCATGGGACCTGGGATTTAGACCAGAGTTGACCCATTACTTCAACATTGTATATGCACATTCTATTCTATATGAGTGAGGTCCTACAGTGAGGCACGCCATGGGACCTGGGATTTAGACCAGAGTTGGTCCATTACTCCAACATTGTATGTGCACATTCTATTCTATATGGGTGAAGTCCTACAGTGAGGCACGCCATGGAACCTGGGGTTTAGACCAGAGTTGCCCCATCACTCCAACACCCAGAGTTATATACATAATCTCTAAAGTTGTAACCTTCATCTCAAACATGCTTTGCCATAATACCTCAAACATTAACCACTGTCTTATACTTAATACAAAGCAGTAATAAAATATAAACTCACTTAATGTTATGAAGATGGCTCCGTATATGATGGTACAACGCCAACCGCCAAACATTACTACCATTGCTCCTCGATGGGAGGTTTCCTGTGCTTACTAACCATACAAAGAGTTGGAAGAACACAGCTGGAAGTAAGAGGGTAAGAGATTCAAATCCAGGCCAGGGTTGGAGAACCAGGGGCACAAAACTATACTTGGCTCTTTGTGTTTGTATAGAGACTAACACGTTTGTATGGAACTGGGTAAAAGGTGTTTCAGACTGAAAACTGGGGTGTTAAAAGATATGATATCCACTCTGTTTCAAAAGCTAGGGTGACCTGTCACCCAGCCAATGTTACGCATATGACCTAACTACTAAATTCGCATCATAGGCGTAACATCAGGAATCCTGGGTTCAAATCCCAGCCAGGGTTAAAGAACCAGGGATCCTAGGTTCGAATCCAGGCCAGGGTTGGAGAACCAGGGATCCTGGGTTCGAATCCAGGCCAGGGTTGGAGAACCAGGGATCTTTGGTTCGAATCCAGCCCAGGGTTGGAGAACCAGGAATCTTGGGTTCGAATCCAGGCCAGGGTTGGAGAACCAGGGATCCTGGGTTTGAACCCAGGCCAGGGTTGGAGAACCAGGGACCCAGGCCTGGCCAGGGTTGGAGAACCAGGGATCCTGGGTTTGAACCCAGGCCAGGGTTGGAGAACCAGGGACCCAGGCCAGGGTTGAAGAACCAGGGACCCAGGCCAGGGTTGAAGAACCAGGGATCCAGGGTTCGAATCCAGGCCAGGTCAGCAGACACTCACCATGATTATTAAGCATCACGCTTGCAGACACCGGTATAATGATCCCACCTTCACCATTTAGTATGTTCAAGTACTGGTGGTCACGAACAGCACATGCGGAGTCAGCTTGCACGAACTGCACGCGGGCACCGGCGCATTTAAGCAAACCAAGGTAAGGCAGGGAAGGGAGGAGTTCGAGGTCACCTGACCTGGTATATAGGATTTCTATTGTAATGTTATGTTAACTTTTAATTAAAAGGTGGCATGATGTAGGCTTAAAGCTTTATGCTGCTACCATTGTGGGCGTATGTGTCATTGGGCAAGACAACTAACGGCAATTGCTCCAACCCAGTGGTCACTAATTGTTTTTTTAAACTGTCAGCCATACATAAAAACAATCACCCACAAAGTCTCATACGTGGTGTAAGTTGTAAGCGGACAAGGATAAATAAATTATTTACAAATCATTAAAAAGACAGTCCTTTGTAGTAAGTATAACATAATTACCAGGCTACTATATACATCGCATAGCATTTTACGTCCACAATCCTTTCTTACCTGATAACAATCCACAAATGTTCTGGGGGTAAAACTTTATGCAGCAGATCCTCGTTGACGGGGATTCCCCCTTCCTCTGATGATGTCATACGTGTGATGGCGTTGGTGACGTCGTGTGGATGGAAACGAACCCCTTTCAGCGAATGAAGAAGATCTTCCATCTCGGAGCAATCAGGGTGTCCTCGAGGGTTAAAGATGTAAAATCGGGGGCCCTTGGGGGAAGGGGTGTTGCCAGGTTGGGGTTTAACATGGGCCACAGAACGTTTTTCCAACGAGCGACTTTTTCGGAAGGTGTTTTCATAAGTCGTTAGTTTCACTTGTGTCTCAGGGGATTCTGAAAGCAACTTGGCAGTTTTCGAGTGTGAGTCAGCAGATTCAGCGATTTTTGAAAGTGACTCAACACTTTTTGATGGCAATTTGGGAGGTTCTGATGGTGAATCAGCAGATAATGGTGATTGTGAAACATCACTACTTAATTGTGACTCAACATTTTTGAGAAACGATTCAACAACCAGTTTTACGAACTTTTCAACTCTGGTTGAAATAACAACCGGTTTCAATTCAAGATTGTCAACTTTTTGCCGCGTTAAGTCCGTCATCTTCTCCAAGATATGTTGAACCTTACTTGAAGTTGGGATGGTTGGTCTTGAAAGAGTTGATAATTTATTAAGGTTCAAATACGATGTGTGCATGTTAGATTTCATATCCTCAGCAAGGTTATGGTCATACGTATCATCCAATGTTGGGGTATGCGTTTCCCTTACGTCATCTGAACTAACTATATCCTCAACTTCTGAAGAAACTTTATCAAACGTTTTACCCAATTCTTTAGCTGGACTTGTCGGTATATTTGTATCTTCTGTTTGTAGAAACTTTTCTTCTTTTGCTTCTAGCTCCAATTTATTCGAAATTTCATCATTTTTTCTTAATTTTCCAACTATTTCAACATTTTTTCCCAAATTGTCATCAGATTTTACTTTTTCTGATGATTCTTCCTTTGTTCTGGATGTTTGAAGTTGAAGAGCAAGTTGAAGGAGGCGAGAGGAGAGAGCAGAAGATGAAGCATCAGTTGCAGAACTCCTCACTTGAGATAAAATATCATCGATTTCGGACAAAAAGTTTGGGTTAGTGGCAGGAGCTTGCTCCATTGAGGCAGGTGCTTGCTCCTTACATGTGGGAGATGGAATTTTGGATGTTACAGTTCGTTCTGGCAATGAAACATCATCAATAGATGAAAGATTCTCTTTCCTGGAGGTAGAAGCTTGGTTTTTATATGTTGGAATTAGTTGTTTAGACACTGGAGCCTGAGTTTCAGGTTTAGGAGTTTTATCCTTTGATGTAGGAAATAGAATCTTGGATGTTGGATCTTTGTAGACTGGATTCTGTTCTCTAGTTGTGGCAGGTGTAGTTGTGTAAGTATGAGCTTGATATCTTAGTATATAAGTTGGTTCCAATGACTTAGGTAGTCGTTCTAACGCTACATAAGCTTCAGCCATGCTGGAAGTTAAAGAAATATCTTTAAAAGGTTTGGTAAAAGTGGGGAAGGCATAACTTTGATCGTGATCAACAGAGGATGTTGGTTTGTGATCCTCTGATGCAGGAAGATCTCGTTGATCCGGATGTTGCGTTGCATTGACTTCTTTGAAGATCTTCTTCTCTGATCTTCTCTTCTTTAACTTTTCCCGCATCTTTTTAATGTAATCTTCAGATAACTCCATTTTGGGAAGATTGGAATTATCTTTTTCCTCCACACTGATACCAGCAACATCCTTATCTTCGCTACATTTCTCTCCAAATTTCTTTTCACCAAAGTTTTCAACATTTCCGACCAAACTTTTAGTTAAATTATTGTTTTTATCTTTCACACTTATATGGCCATCATCTCTATCTTTTACAACAGGTGTCTTGTCTTCTGTTCTATTATTTTCGAATAAATTGATTTCGATCAAATTACGGTTTCTATCTTTTGATCCCATCTTAGCAATATCTTGATCCTTTAAAACAGGCATCTTGTCTTCTTTTCCAACATTTTCATGCAATTTAATGTGAATCAAGTTATTGTTTCTATCTTGTGCTTTAGATACAGCTGGTGTAGCTGACAAAGTATTCTTAATTTCAACAACAAAGTTAGTATTTGGCTGCAAAGTGGAAGTTTCAAATGTTTTTACGATTCGGTCAGAAAATAATCGACCTTTCCCCAAACCCTCACTCAAGGTGCTACCTGCGGTGGTAGTTACCTTCCCAATGCTCCCTGAAGCGAGTAGCAGGTGGGTATTGTGGGTGAGGACCCCACCTTTGGGGGGGAGGGGGTCGCTCTGGGGGTGGGGCTCTGTCTGGAGGTGGGTTCCTTTTTGGTGCCCTGTCAAGGGGTGGGGGTCTGTCTGGGGCCCTTTGCAGGGGTCTGTCTTGGTAAGGGGGTCGTTCTTGGGGTAAGTCCCAGGAAGGATGCCGAGTTTCTGGAGAACGGAACGGGCGAGCTCGGAAGGGTCCACCTCGGTGGGGTTCGTAGCCCCATGAATCGGCCCGATGGGGTTCGCGGCGCTCGTTTGGGCCATGGTACCCCTCGTGCCCCCTATGGTTGGGGTAATCATGGTGTTCATGGTAATATTGGGGTCGGTAGGCTTCCCTGGGGTCTTCACGGTACCTTTGGTGTGGAGGGGCTGAATCCGGGGGTCTCTGGGGTTGGGAGGGGTGGGAGTGAGGGTTGGGGGACCACCGTGCCAGTATGGGTGGACTCTGGGGTGATGGGGACCTTTGTCTGGGCCTTGTTGGGGATTCCGGGTAATATAGGGGCCTCCTAGGCGGTGAGGGGGGACTATCCCTGTATGGTGGATACGATTGGTGGGGCTGGGTAACAGGGGGGCTCCTAGGGTCGTATGGTTGCCCCCTGTGGTCGATTGGGGGGTCTCGTGGGTCGTAGGGGTCTTGCTGATCCTCGGGCTTGGTATCTTCCCATCCAGAGGTAGAAGAGCAAGGTTGGATGGTGGGAAGGGATAGGAAGGGAGGCGGAGGTGGCGGGGTGATGCGGTCCTCATCTTCCTCCATTCTGTTGGATGGAGCGTTGATTAGTGTTATGATATACAGGGGTTGTTGTGTATGATGCATTATGTGGAAATAGAAGTTTGTTTTCAAGCTATGTTTACCTAATAGTTTTAACAGGATAATGTGAGATCCAACACTTATGTAGATAATGTGGTAATAGTAATGTTATGCAGTGGTAGCGTATATACTATTGGTGCTAGCATTAGGCCAGGGTGGGTAGACTTACTTTGGGAGTTTTGTTAAGTAACAACATGGTGTATACCGTTGCTACAATGTATATTCTATTTGCTAACTAATTTTAATAGAAGTTTTAAAAATTATATCAGAATAATTGGTTGAACTAGTTCATATATATTCTTAAAATTGTTATTATAGTAGGATGAGGGAAGATGGGACACCTTTAGCACATAATACCCAAATATCCTGACCGTGTTTTAAACAATTAACAACGGTCTATGGGAGTCATGAGGATATGGTTTAATAATTTTTTGAATATTCTTTGTTTACTACCAAATGGAACAAGAAAAAAGAATGAAAAGGTGTCCTATCTTCCCCCACCCTACTATATACATAAACCAATGTTAATTTATGTTAGTTAACATTGTTTAAATGGACTAAATCCACAAAGGTGACATGCGTAAGTTATTCTTAGTTTAAATTTCATCGGCAGCTTAATTATCATACATGATGCTTGAACCTTGTGGTGGGGTCTTCTGTGATGTCATAATAGGGCTTTGTTTGGTCGTAGAATCAGGGGCACAAGGTGGGGAAGCTACCGAGTGGGACGCCTGGGTGGAAAACGGGGTTAGATAAGTAATAGTTTTATGTCTAAGAACAGGTGCTTGTATTGTAACCAAAGGATACCAGGTTCAATGCTCGATACTGCTACCATTGTGGGCGTATGTGTCCTTGGGAAAGACACTTTGCAGACATTGCTCCAGCTAGTGGTCAGTAGTGGGTTGTAGAAGTCTCCGTGTTATGGTAAGGCCTAATCTGGATTAAATCCCAGGCCCCATAGCATGTCCTTACGCAGGTCCTCAAGTAGAGTGCACTTATTTTTGACAAATATATGAAGCATAGAATGTCCTTACCAAGTTGATGTAAGTTTTAGATTATTCATTGTTTTCCCTTCATGTTTCGCGTAGACCATACACTTATTTCCCTTCATGGACCCCAAGTAGACCATACATTTATTTACGATTAAACACTTAAGCATATGAATGACGACAACAGTAGCGATCCCACACACCTTAGCTTGCTCTCCCCCTTTATCCTGCATATCGTTCATCACTTCTCTCAAATCAGGGAATTCCAAACCTTTCTCATCAACTGTCTTGGCAAGCGCCTGCAATAAGGTATTGCATGGGTGAGTAAAACAGTTTGCACGAATGAAAATATAAAAATGCTAAATCAAGATACAGTCAGTGCCAACCCTCCTTACCTACATAGACATCATATATACCTGTAGAATATTCTGCGTTGTCGCTTGAATCTCGCTGTTTGTTGAATCGGCTTCGGTTGACACCCTACTGCCATCTTGTGGTTTATCCTGCAGCACGTTAGCGAGCAAGTTCGCAAAGTTTTGCAAAGATGACGGAGTGGCTGAACATAGACACAATATAAAATAGTAACAGAAGCAATATAGAATGGCTATTACGAATTTTCTGATATATATATATATATATATAATTCTATTTTTTAATATAAAATTTTAAAACTATGTTTTGAATTTTTGACTATTTTTACTTTTTCGTTTTTTATAAAAAAAAAATTGGATTAATTTAAGACAAAAATTGTCACAACAAAACTGTGGAAAATACAATCACATACTAACCACTAGATGGGGTGGTCGTGCTAACGGCTGAACTCCCTGTGTCCCCACTACTGCCACCTAATGATTAAACTGGTGATTAGAAACAATTTGAAGTAATTTCAAAAAATGAATGTTCTTCTGGTTAAAGTAATGTTAGCGCGCCACAATGAGTATGCGAGACAGTGTCTTGAAACCAATTCAAGTTAATTGGTAATAACAATACCGCACAAATTAAAGGTAATAACATGACATATGATCTAAAGAGCACCCTGGTTTCCCACAAAACACAGATTATGCCTGGTAACAATAACACCCACAATACCTTGTTTAATCTTGTTATCCTCCACAATCTTCCTCTCTTGTTTGATCATCATTCCTCCTTGAGCCGTCTTGTTCCTGAAGAGGACCTGCCTCACCCATCTCACTTTCTCCATTGAGGAATGAGCATCTTCCGTAGTGTCCTCTTTCCATGGGCTGCGGGTGTTAGGTGTAATTAGGGGGGTTCATGGGGTGGCATGTTACCCCAACTTTTGGAACATGAGTGATATTGAAAATGCTGTTAGAGGTGGTTGGTTTTTTTTATGCCACCCAACATTTAACATCCGAGTTCTACACTTAAAACAGTTTCTACACTGCTGTTAGGTGTCTATGCAAAATAATCAATGAGGTTTTCTATGTTTAACTACAAGTAATGTGTTGCTTGGTTATAACCACCTCAGATTGTATTCAAAAAAACAAAAAAAACATGAGAAACATTGTGGAAAAAAGTCCCTATGTATTAACCCATATGTGTGACTATGAGGTCCTATACTACATATAAAGCTAATGTGTCTGAGATTTAGCATGAAGTTGGCCAATATACCAGCACCAGTCACCCATATATCCTGAAAATGATAACCCCTAATTTCTGTTTTGGTTCTATAGCAGGCTATAATAAAGTTCTCACCCATAAATACCACGCAGCATCGACTTAATTGTGGAGTCCCCTTCAAACGCATAAGGGCAATCACTAGTGGTTTGGAAAGGCACTGCTTGTCTGAATACAATGGATAGTTGACCCTGTTGTTTCATATCCTCTCTCCGTTTCAACTTATCCATATCCATGGTTGGTTTAAATGTTGAACCAGTGGTCACGTGGTGTGTCACCTCGTACCGAGAGCTGAGGCTGAGGGTAATTTTGGGTTTGTGTTGAGTTTTTAATGAATTATACAGGCAAGGATTTACAGTGTGGCACGCTATGGGGTGTTCAAATACTTATGCTATAAAGTCCCCCGTTTACCACAATATGGGTGTATTTTAATAGATTGATCTGCTGGGTTATACACGCTAATAGGACATTTAATTACAATACAACCCCTACTATATAACTATACCCAAAATAAAGTTTAAATTAACTTATATTCAGTTGCATTAAATGGACTCTACTATGACAGCTCAACATCTAAAGTTCACAACCAACTGATAATAATGAGGCAATGCTATTATCTACACACAGACCATAAGCCCCACAAACCTGGACAACCGCAAATATTACATCCCAAATTACACATATTTTATTGTATTAAATTGACCCCAACAAACCCCACAAACCTAAAGTCAGGATGTTGCATTAGTTCCTCCATATCTTCCGATGTTAGCACGACCTCTAGTGGTTTAAACGAAGGACGAGCGATCTTCGGCCTCGTCTCCAACGGAGGTTCGATCGAGATCTTCCTCTTTGGAGGTCGGGGGTCGGATGGTGGGGTGATAACCTCATCAGTGGTGTCATTGATGACGTCATCATCGTCCGCACTAAATGTCGCTTCCTCGTCGCTCTCAACACCGGGTGTCCCCGCCCGCTTTAACCTTGAAGACGAGTTGCTACGGGATACCGACTTTTTCTGGAAGGCATAGAAATGTTATACGAATATAAAAAACATACTGCGTTTTTTCATATCGTAGTTAAAATATTTGAATAAAAATTTACGTTTTTATACCGGAGGGGCCAAATTCATGTACTTGTCAAATAAATATAAAATATAAGTTTTTGTAATTCCTACTAGGCACAACATAACATACAAATTTATCATTTCCTCTTATTGCCCAAGTCACCTTCATCTTTGGTTTATAATAATCCGTCCTTGATTGATGAGTCATCGCCCATAATGATGTCATCTTCCCCAGGAACTTCTTGGAGTTAGTGTGGGAAGGAAATAATGGGTCGATGGTTTTGTAGTGGCTGTGGAGAAGCTTCTCAGAGGTCTGGGGTGTAAGAGGTTATGCGTCAGTATAAGGCAGGGGTTCCCAAACCGCGGCCCGCAGGAGCAAAATAAATGACACCATGTCTTCTCACAAGTTACTTGGTATATAACTTTAAGCGCCCAAAATGATAGCAGCATATGTGGCTGTGCCAGCTTCTTTTCCTACCTCCCTTAACTGCCGTTCCACCACCCTCTACAACCTCCCTAATATCAACCACTGCTATTCCACCACCCTCTACAACCTCCCACCTGTAACTTCTTCTTATCTTTCAAAACCCCCAATAACCGATTGATTTGCTCCGGCACCAAAGATCCGATGGATGCGGGATCAATATTAAGATTTCCGAGTTTCATCTCCAGCTCCTCGGGAATCCTCGCATCCTCCCGAAGATCTTTCCTCTTCCGATTCACCACAATATTTGATCTTTGCTCTGAGTAAGATAAAAAATCATCTTTTTAATGATAAGGTACAGGGTCCATGAAGTACTTAACCAGCAAAAAATCAAACCTATAAATTGTATTTTGTGGCAGTTATTTAATGAAGTTCACATTGTGGCTTAAATTTACCATGGCATGCCTTGTAATGAGATATCACCCATATAGAATACAAAAAGTTTAAACTATTATAAAAAGATTGCAGTATTTGTTGGATGTTGGGGTAATAGACTTCCATAAGCGGTCTCTAATGATCCTGGTGTGTGTTCAAGACACAAATTGGTTCAACACAGTGGTCACTAATGTGTTGTCACACTGGGTGTCTGGTTAATATTCCTACATACCCCTATATTACCTTCAATCACAAACGTACCATTAATTTTAGATGCGAGTGCTTTTGGGGTAACAACGACAGCATACAGGAAGACCTTTTTCATCTGTGGGTCAGCGACACTCGGTACAGCCAAGCCCATCTTATCCATAGTTAACCCACTCATGGGCATCAAGTATACCATGGAGGAGAACTTCAGTTTGACGGCACCGACGGACACATTCTGCACAAGGTGCGCGATAAGCTGCCTGAACTTGGCGACACCAGACTCACTTGAAGGCACGAGGTGGAAAATGCTGTAGTTTCGTCCTCTGTATATAACTGTGGGTGGGTTGGTGTTAGTTAAATATACATAGATAACATGGGTGTACGGGGTAGGCCCTGCAATGGCCAATTACATAGGTGTGTATATACAGAACTATAGGAGCCAATCGTGGATATTTATGCATGTCACAGAATATTTTATAATTTTATAAAAATAAAGCCATGCATGTGAGATTTAAGTAAATAGTAATAATATTTTACAAAAGTGTCAACAAAACAATAACCTTAAATTGGTTGCACCACTTTTCACAGGTGTTTAAATATAAGTTAAGTTGTATTTGACCGACACTTGAGTACAAGTGGAACTCACCGTTATATTTCTTGCCCGATTTATTGAGCAGGGACGGAGGCAACAACCGTGAGAATTTATCAACGGAAAGACAATATTTCACGTTCATTGTTTTATCCCTGAATGAATATATATCATATTAAAGGACTGGTCTGGATTCAAACCCAGAATCCCTGGTACTCCAGCCCTGGCCTGGATGCGAACCTAGGAACCCTGGTTCTTCAACCCTGGCCTGGATTCGAACCCAGAATCCCTGGTTTTCCAACCAAAAACACAAAATAAAACTAACCACCATTTGAACAACCACAATCAAAGCAGAAATATAACTTACAGGAAAGCGATATTAATCGCTGTATCAATCTCTGTTACGAGTTTCACCGCACAGAACTGGCCCCCTCTCACCAACAAGCGACCCTCCCACAGATTATAAACCCCCCTGTTTACCCCTAAACCGGTAGGGGAAGTACCTGATGGACCCGCATCAGCTTCAAGTGTGGGGTTGCTGGGTAAAAAGGGGATTTTTGAAATTACAAACTGTTTAAAATTTTTTTAGCGATAAGACTTTTCAAAGTTGGTTGATTTAGATAAAAATAACTCTGACTGCAATATGCGACATTACTATTACCATTCAAGTCAGAACTAGTTTTATACGAAATTGAACAAAGGTTATTAAGACTAGGAGAAAAGTTAAGTTATATAAGCTATGCAGTTTAATTTTAAGTTTGTTTAAGTCTTTTATCTAAAAAATGTAGTTTTTATCTCTGGCATGTTTTAACGATTGTCGTTTTGTTTCTAACGCTAAGTTAATTAATTGATCTTCGCTATCAGATTTAAAGATAAATCAAATATTCCATACACATATATATATATAGTAGGGTAGGGGAAGATGGGACACCTTTTCATTTTATATTCTTGTCTCATTCGGTAGAAAATAAAGAAAATTTAAAGAATTATAAAACCGTCTTCTCATGACTCTAATTGTTAGTTGTTTAAAACACGATCAGAGTATTTTGATAATATGTGCTGAAGGATCTCCATCTTACCCCACAGACTTTATCAATATTATAGTCTACTACCAAATGGGACGAGAAAATATAATGTAAAGTGTCCCATCTTCCCCCACCCTACTACTATATATATTTCAATCATTCCCCTTATTATGTTTACACAGCCACCCACCTGTCTTTGCGTTGAAGTGTATTCTCATTCACAGAGTAATTGAAATGTAGAATGGCATACGGGATAATTTGGCGTGGCCGGTTCAATACATCTACATCTCCATACTCATAGATGTAATACTAAAGGACGTGGAAAATTAGGTGGATGGTTAACTGGCGTGTTAAAGCATGAAACACAACAAACACATAGAGTAATGGGCACTTAATTGTTAAACAAATTTCTACAACTTGTTTAATTGTAAAATTTTCCTAGGTGTTTTTTCAACCTTTCATAGTTCATGGCCCCTTTTAAAACACACAACACCCGTGGCTACATCAATAAAATAACCTACATTTGTTTTACCTTATTTACGTTTGTAATTTTATTCACCACTTTGTAGTAATCGGCCTCTAAAAAAGGCAATAACATGGGGCATGGTACAAAAGCTTGGTGTCCAAAAAGATAGGCCATATACAAACAAGCATGTACATATTTAACAGTATATGTACCTGTAACATCTGGTAAGCCCTCTGATGACTCGCCTTAGCTTGTTCTACAGATACTTTCAATGTATGGCAGTCGAACAATGGGGTTGGTTCTTGTGTTGTGACACTTAACCTGCATTCACTGACCACCTTGCTTTTGCCCTGGAGTGGAATTATGGGTTAATAGTGAACCATGGTTAAGCATACAATTTAGTCACACAACTCTGCAAGACTAGGGCCTTCAGTGAGGTCTGGGGACCTGGGATTTGGCCCAGATTGGCCCAATTGATACAACTAACTTTTGCAAGAATATAAGTTCAAAACATCTAATACTTTTTTTAATGTTATTATGCCTGTCCTTGCAGCATGTTAAAACGGCAACACATTAAAAAATATACATTTCATAGAAATTTATAGGAGCTATCTGGCTATTTAATCCATTCAAAAAACAAGTATGACATACCAGACCCAACAAACGTATAAACACCTTAACAATCTTAAACATAACGATGCACCCATGTTGGTCGGCTTCAAAGTTATTTGGGGTGATGACATCAGCATGACGGGACAAATAAACTGCCATGTCATGCTTTCCAAGCGATACAAGTTTAGAGTTGCCGGTTTGGAGCCCATTCTGACAAATTACTTCGGCCTGGTGGAAAAAAGAAGTTACAAAATTATTAAAACCCAAAGTTAAAAGCTGTAAACTTGAAACGAACAAATAAGGTATTTAAGAATAGAGTTTAGAAATGGCCGGTTTTAAATTATTGTCTAAAAATGGACAGCTTAAAATGAAGATGTCTAATTAAGACAGCCAGACTTAATTCAAACATAGAAAGACAGCTAAGACTTAGGGACTATAACGTTTGGTGTCAAGTGAGGGATTACAAGTCAAGCAAATAACAATCACTTAAAACAAAATTAAATTACAAAAAAACTGCAAAACATGATTGAATAACTAAATAATGAAATGTGATACAGTTAAATTCTTCTATTTAAACTCTAAACTAAAAAACCAGTAAAAAGTATGCAAAAACATCAGTCCAACAGGATCGTCGATAAAAAAGCGAACAAATAAAGTAAAGTAAGTGAGAAATGGTAAAGAAAAGAAGAAATGATAACTCACCTCTTGCGCACTGGCCGTGTAGGAAAACCCAAAACATTCGCTCAACTCTTTGTCGGATCTTCCATCACTTTTCATATCGCGTTTGCGATCCAAAAACTAAACAAATATTCATAAATATTCTGAGTTAAATATTTTCACATATTATGTGATTGGCAATGCATGGTAGAGCCTTAATCTCAAATTGTGGTCTGACTACGGTTTCGTAACTGGTTCTCAGTGGGTTCTAAAATATCTGACATAAAAACTATACCAAATGTATATTATTTTATATTAATGTTGCAGAAGGCCACGAGTGTTAAATGTTTTTGAAAGAAACATGATATTTGTAACTATGATATTTATAATTCACCTCTTTTTCCAGTGCAGCGTTATGAACAACTTCAACTTTGTTTATTTTTATTCTTCGTTGGGAGTGGGAGTAGAAGTAAGAAGATTTAACGGCTGGTAGAAGTGTGTGAATATACTCCCTTGACTTTAAATCAAGTGTTGTCAGTAGTTCTGCATAAAGATGGGGGTAGAATTAATTTAGGACACCATTGAAATAGTATTAATAAGAAAAATCATTTAACAGCAACCCTTTTTTATTTCAACATATAGTAAAGAAAATATCTGCAACCAGCACATTTAAAGGGACCCGTATAAATATAGCATCGTTTAAATAATGAGCGAACTGATCCAAAACCCCAAGTTTCCCCACAGTAGGACCTTACTCTTTTTTATCTTTTACCTTACCCTTACAGAGTAGGTATTAAAACATGGGAAAATATCATCCCATAGGCTATAACCCCCCTTAATATAACACCCAACCTTTTTCTCCATGTTGTTCCCTTTTTCTTGGAATATGAAATGTTTTTAATTTCTCAAAATTATATTCCTGGTCCTCAGAACTTTCTTCTGGCTCAACAGGTTTGCCTGAAATGTAAAGTTTGGTTGTTATAGTGGGGTGGGCTTGATAAATGTAATTCATTTGGATGTGAGTGTAACCTTACAAGTTACCACGTATGTAACTTATTTATCCTCGCATGGCGGGGCAACGACAGTCATTATAACACAGGTGTTCTGTTTCACACACCTCGTGCCCGCATACGAGTTACCACGTATGTAACTTATTTATCCTCTCATGAGTGGCAACAACAGTCGTTATAACACGGGTGTTCTGTTTCACACACCTCGTGCCCGCATACGAGTTACCACGTATGTAACTTATTTATCCTCGCATGAGTGGCAACAACAGTCGTTATAGCACAGGTGTTTTGTTCCATACTCCTTAGCATGCCCGATTATGAGTTACCACATATAAAATTTTGTGTGGCCGAGTTTATGAAAAATGCTGCACAAAGAACAATATATACAAAGGTATCCTTTATAAATTTGGTCCATCAGATGTTAAGCAATAAGTGTTATAAATAGAAACAACCCACTTGTTACAAAACCTGAAGCTTTAAGTTTTGCCAGAATAGCTTTCCTTTGTGCCGCCTGTCTTGGATCCATTGTAATGTGTGTATTACTAATATATGCCACTTATTCTACAAGTAAAATTATATATTTTTAGATTTTATAAGTGATATAGGTATATCTTGGGAAGACAAGTCTTTTTACATGTGATAAACATTGCCTCTAAATTCGCGCTACTTTTCGCAGCATAGAAAATGCTAATTCCCTACGGCAAAACGCTTTAGCAGCGTCCTTATAAACATACGATATATTGGATTCGTGGTATTAATACGATTTTAGCTATATAAAAAACTAGCAAAATGTATGGTTTGCAACAGAGTCCTGTGGTTTACAATGCGTATGCGCGCGATTACATTGAAAACTATGACCAGGCTGGATTTGGCGAACCGTTAAGTGTAAGTGCAACATTTTACGCGTAAATAATAACGATATAGCAATCGTTATGAATATAAATAAAGATATTTTTCCTCCTGCAAAAATTCACGCTATTCTAAAACATAAATAACTGCCTATTATGACATCATAATAAACAACAATGCTGCGGATTCTGGAACACACCTGTGGAATTAAGCACTTGGTGTCACTGTTGCATTGGCGGTAAATCTCCTGAAACGGGCACGATCTGGGTTTGTTTAATCTCGACTTTCTAGTTTAATATAACTATAATGTAAATTTTACATTTGTTTATGTATTTGGTCACGAACAATTTATGTTTGTCACGGAGAAAAGCATGCAACTAGTCCTGAAACGAGAGAGTCGCAAAATACAAACCGTAAACTAATTTTAGGAAAAAATTCGAATGTGAGATTCGTAGAAAAAAAGTTTAGCCGGGACTCTGGGGACTTGCTACATCCATATGCATTTCAAACTTGTATGTTATCACCTATACCTATATACTAATGTAAAACCCACAATTAGTGACAACTGAAGCAATGTCTATAAAGTGGCCTTCCAAGCACACATACACCTGCCTTGGTCGAGCATTGAACTCGGTATCCTTCAGTTACGATGCAAGCGCCGAACCACTGAGCCACAGCACCATACATTTAATTGCACCACAAATATTTAATTCTACCATAATACCCAATAATCATTACCAGTACATTATCCTAAATATCCAACAAAACCAACATAAACTTGAATTCAATTGTATTTCCTGGTTATAAAAAATACTTGAAACTACATCGCGAAATTGAAGTAACGTTCACAACACAAATTCACTTTAAATCCAACATGCAGTATTTAATCTCATGCTCCAGTGGGCGCGGTTGTTCCAGTTCCCTCCCCTCCTTCTGCCTTCTTAGTTCCAGAAACAATATCATCAATTCTAAGTAATAGCATGGCGGTCTCCATAGCTGTCTTGTACGTTTGAAGTTTAACAGACAAAGGTTCCCATACATCGAGCACGTTCATATCCGCGATCTGCCCAGATTCTCCGTTCACTCCCCAGGTTTCATTCCCAGCATCTGCATGTTTAGCACGGAGTGCGGTGATCGTACGTATTGTGCTTGCACCACAATTCTGTATCAAGGTACGCGGTATAATCTCCAAAGCATCAGCGACAGCTCGGTACGGCCACTGCTCCACACCCATCATGGATTTCGACAGCGCCTTCATCTTTTGAGCAACTGCCATCTCCACAGCGCCACCACCTGGTAGAAGTTGTGGGTTGATCATCACGTTCCTCGTCACCTGCATCGCATCCTGAAGATTCCTCTCAACCTCCATTAAAACATCTTTACTTGCTCCACGAAGCAAGATGGTGCACGCCTTCGGGTTCTTGCATTTAGTGATGAAGGTGAAATACTCTTCACCAAACTTCCGGACCTCAAACAGCCCCGCCTCAGTTCCTATGTCCTCTTCTCTTATCTCCTCTGTTCTTGAGCACACGGTGGCGCCACAGGCACGAGCGATACGATTATTATCAGACTTCCGAAGTCTCCTGATAGCCGTGATATTCGCCTTGGATAAATAATATTGCGCAAGATCGGAGATTCCTTTTTCAGTGAAAACTAGATCCGGTTTAAAAGCAATGATGTCTCTCGTTACTTTCTTGATGTATTCCTCCTCCATCTGGAGGATCTTCTCAAAATCTGTTTCATTACTCAGCTCCATGTCAGTTTGGCTCTCACCCTTTTGGTACTCCAAGGAGCAATCCAGGAGGAGGATCCTTGGGTTCTCAATCTTCCTCTTCATTGCTGGATGCGTCACATCCTTATTAATCATCACTCCATCCAGGACTTCAGAGTCCTCCAAGATACCTCCAGGAACCTTCTCCACCTTAGCATAACGTTTAATATCAATCTCCCTTCTTCCAGTGCTGGCATTTTCAAGCACAACAGTGGACACAGCTTTGATGGCCATGTCGCAAGCAAGGTCTGCCCACTTATTGATGAACTTCGTCCCGATCGCGCTCTTCACTATCTTCCTCATCTCGGACTTCTTGTTCACATCCACTTCCACGCTCATTTCTCCTAAGATCTCTTGCATGTCATCCAGAGCTTTCCGGTAAGCAGCAATGATCACTGTTGGATGCATATTCTGCTCCAGGAACTGCTCAGCTGCTGTCATCATCTCCCCTGCTAAGATGATCACTGAGGTTGTCCCATCTCCCACCTCCTCATCTTGTGTCCTGCTGATCTCGATCATGGACTTGGCTGCTGGATGTTGGACTGTGATCTCACGGAGGATGGCGTTCCCATCATTTGTCATCACGATCCCACCCATTGGGTCCATTAGCATTTTCAGCATAGACCTTGGACCCAAACATGTTCTTATAACGTCAGCTATCGTTTTAGCGGCTGCGACATTACCTAGTTGGACCTTGCGTCCCGATTCACGCTTAGAATTCTGGTTAAGAACGAGCACCGGCGCCGACATGACTCTGTTCTGTTACTAAGATAATGCCAATTGTCTGTTACGAACTCTCGAAGCGTTTGAATGTTCTAGAACCGGTAAATTCCCACATGGTTTAAGTCATGCGTGACCATTCAAAAACCAACGGTTCGCGACAAATATAAATTTCAAACATCTAAAAACAGAAATAAAAATGGTTTTATGCATTTAAACAACAAGTAACCAATATAAATTAAATTGCCTAATTTTGCCGTTTTAGGGTGTATTTCTTGTAGAATAACGTGTTAAAATATTTAAAAAATAATTCGAACAGCTCCCCTAGTGGGGGAATAACAGACGTTGAAAGTTGGCAAAGAAACGTAAATAAACAAAAAAATCTAAATTTCATTATTTTTCTTAATATAGGCAGAAATTGACTAAAATTTAACCCAATTTAGACGTAATTGTAATGTGTTTAGGCATATATACGCGTCTTTTAATCAGTAAAGCTATACTTGTTCCAGCAGGAATGTATTTGGTTTAAAAGTCTTACAAAAGTAATTTCAAATAGTTTATGATGGATAGTGGTCGAATGTGGGGGCCAGGGACCTCAAATGACGTCATGGGGATGTTATCACCCCACACTGGTGGGAAACCAAAAGATAGTGCAGAGTTACAAAAGCTACTACTGGACGAACGTATGCGATGTGAAACTCATAAGATGAATTACGAGACACTGAAAGAACAACATTCGAGGTAATATATATTGTTATATGAAATTGTTACTTAATATAAATTACCAACAAGCATAGGGTACTTTGTTCAAGCCTCACTGAAGTATCAAGAATAATCGACTAGACAATTTACACTTAATCTGTATACACTTAAACCTAATAACCTATCTTTATGTGAAAATGTTGCTTTACTGCTTGGGTTATAAATGAAATATAATCAATTAACATAACATATAAAGATAGCTTACCTTCTTCAAGCTTCATAGAATTGGGTTGCTGCCAGTCTGCAGAGTATGGCAATTCCCAACGAGATCTCGCGCGTGCAAGATGGTTATTTTTCGCTTTCGCGCGCGTGCTATCATTAAAAATCTGCGTGCAAACCACGTACATTTTCAAGCCACATTAGGAAATCTTACTTAATTTAATACGTATTTTTTTTTTTTAATTAATTGGCGTGCGTGGGACAAATTGTGGCGTGCATCACCAAAAGTCTGTAAAAAATCGTGCATGCACCTGCCATAGTCTGCAGTCTGAGGTTGCTGCAAGTTTCCTTTCTGATTATACAAAATCCACTACAATAAACCGCTTTCAACATGGAAAGGGTTCCTCATTTATGGACAAACCCCACATGCATATATGACTGGAGTATCATACTGACTACAATGCCAATACATTCACACACAGGTTACGAACCGAATACGCACAAATGGAAGAACAAGTTCATCAAATCACACAGAATGGTTCGCAGTCTTCCAACCAACTACAAGAATTGATCAACTCACTTCAGAAACAACTGGCAGCAACAAAACGAGAGGTTTTATTAAAAAAATAGATCTTTTTAGAAAATATTAAAATTTTAAGACATTTTTAATGAACTGTATTTACTATTTATACTTCTGTGTAAAATGTCTGCATGCAGTGTGTAACGCAATGTGTTTGATTAAATACAACCTAATATAATACAACCTATTACAACATTATTCCTGAACAACCAAGTAACTATAACTACCACAATTGTTATCACCAGCTTCTATTTTATGTGTTGTGTACTTTTACTTTAAATACAAAGTAGGTATGGGGTTAGGACCGCGGTTCCCAAAGTGGGCGCCGCGGCGCACTAGTGCGCCGACGCAACTCGTCAAGTGCGCCGTGAAAATTTGCAGAAACATTTCCAATTTAGCATGGTCGAGATAATTGATTTGTATTAATATTTTATTGCAATATAAATTGTTGTTTTATATAAAAATCCAACGTGTTTGTTCAATAATAAAATTTAAAAAGTTTGTTTTCGCATTTCTATCTGTACAGTAGATTTGTATATTACGTAACAATGCCAATTATTTCTTTCGGTTTGCAATATTCATGTCCAGACTGTGGTACAACACTTTTCATATGCTTAAGTTTCATATGCTTAAACGAGCCTAATCTTAAAATACACGATAAAACTGTAAAAATGCGTTTTTATTTCTAAGACCTTTGGCTAAGTGCGCCGCAAACATTTTGAATAGCTCAAGTGGCGCCGGGTGAAAAAAAAGTTTGGGAACCACTGGGTTAGGAAGTACTAGTAATCCTGAACAGTTGGCTATTTTGTGTGAGTGAATACACACCATTAACTAACATTACCACCACCAGCTTGAAGAAGTTCGGTCCCAAACCCTCCACCCTCACAAACTTGAATTAATGAAAGCAGAAATAACAAAAGAATTGGAAGAACCTCTTCGTGCACATATGGTGGCCATGGATAAGGTTTATACTTTGTGTTTGATATAATGAACATATCATTACCTTCAATAGGACATTGAAATGTTAGTTTGTAAGGACCGTTAAAATTTTTAAATAAGGATTTTTAAAATGGCTGGCAACAACAGCATTTTAAACCAAACATTTTGGGTTCAGGTTTGGCTTGCATTTTTACCGAAGGATACCGGGTTCAATGCTTGAATTGACACTAATACTGCCCACAGTGGGCATATCGCATATGTGTCTTTAGGCAAGACATTTATTGGACATTGCTCTTACCCAGTGGTCGCTAATGAGTTGTAGCACCCTGGGTGTCAAGGAAAATGGGCCAACTCAGACCTAAATCTAAGTTCAATGGCATAGAGCCTCACCCATATAGAATAAAAGCCAACATTTGACTAACACCCATGTTTTAACAGGAGGTAGAGAAATACCGTGAGGATTACAACAAGATAAGATACGAACATACTTTCCTTAAGGCTGAGTATGAACACATGAAGAATGAACATCAAAGAAACATTGAAGAAGTTATACTCAGGTAATGGGATGTATATAACAATACACCTCGTGTCTATTCACAGGTTACCATGTATGTAATGCAAGTGAGAATGTATGTAACTTGTTTATCCTTGCATGGCGGGGCTATGACAGTCGCTATAACACGGGTGTTCTGTTTCATACACCTCGTGTCCGCTTACCAGTTACCACGTATGTAACTATGTGAATGTATGTATTTACATAACCCTTACACTCCAGACACAACCCTTACACTCCAGCTTACAGACACACTCCAGACACAACCCTTACACTCCAGCTTACAGACACACTCCAGACACTCCACTCTCTACACTCCAGACACAACCCTTACACTCCAGCTTACAGACACTCCAGACACAACCCTTACACTCCAGCTTACTCCATTTACATAACCCTTACACTCCAGCTTACCAGTTATCACATATGTAACTATGTGAATGTATGTATTTACATAACCCTTACACTCCAGACACAAAGCAGAAGTGTCCGCCCTCGCACATGAACGAGATACTTTGTTGAATAACCAGAAATCAACGACCGACGTTGATTCGCAGAAACTACTTCAACTTCAACGGCAGAAAGTCCAACTTGAACAGCGAGTAATTAGTTGTAATTAATTAATTAGCTTTTTTTTCTAAGCTGTGTGTCAACAAATAACTGTTTGTTTCTCTCTTCAAAAATGACAGCAAAGATTAAATTAATTAATTAATTGCCAAATAAAAAGGAATTAGCAACAAAAGAATACATATAATAGTAAAGTTGCTGGTTGCATCACTGAAATACAATGCGTTATACATGTTAACATAATAAGATATATACTAGAGAATGAAAGTCTTCCAACTGCCTAGTCGGAATAGTTAATATGCATTAACAGCAGGGGTAATGGGCCAATTCTTGGTGACATCTTTAGTCCAAATAACATTTCATGTGATAAGACCTCACTCATATAAACACACTTACCATGTTACCAACCTCTTATAGATAAAGAACCTCCTTGATGAACTGACTGAGGTTCGAAAACAGAAGGAACACGCGTCTAATGAAGCAGACCTTGTTCAACGCTCTCAATCTAAAGATATAACTCAACTTAATGTTCAATTGAAAGCTATAGAGGTTTGATAAAATATTAATATGTGCTTTAAAGGTTTATGTATGTATGCCATAAACTGCCTCAGTGGGGTTCTAGATGGTAGCACCCTGGGTGGGGGTAATATACCTACATCCCAGGTCTCAAGTGTGCCTCACTGAAGACCTCACCCTTATAGAATATAATCTCTATTATTGAGTGTTTAAAATTTCAAATTCTTTTTAACCAATCACAGAGCGAGAAACGGTCATGTGACTTACAATGCGAGAGGTTACAGAAAGAGTTACGCGACAGTGGTGACCAAATCAACCGGTTCACAACCCAGCTAACTGAGAAGAATAAGGAATGTGCATCACTGAAGTATGTCATACTATGATAAAACAATGCAACTTATTTACCCTTTATTTTATATGTCATGTTTACGCATTAGATCTGTGATAGAGTAGTTAGTGTGTCTACATTTTCGACTAAAAGTTGATTTTAATGCTGCTTTGTTGTGGGCGTATGTGTCCTTGGGCAAGACACTTTGTGGCAATTGCTCAAACCCAGTGGTCACTAAAGGGTTGTCTAAATTGTCAGCCATACGAAAAAACAGACACCTACAAAGTTACATACGTGGTAACTTGTAAGCAAGCTTGAGGTGTTAGGAGCAGAACACCCGTGTTATAACTACTGTCGTTTTCCCGCCATGTGATGATAAATAAGTTACATACGTGGTAACTTGTAAGCAAGCTTGAGGTGTATGAAACAGAACACCCGCGTCATAATGACTATCTTTGTCTTGTCATGCCAAAATAAGTAAGTTGCATACAATCACCATTATGACAGAAACATGTTTGACGAGGAGACACATCGTCACAAGGTGGCCCTCACCAGTCACAAGATGGAGCTGTTGAAACTACAAGGAAGTTTGGAACGAGAGCGAGATGGCTTGGTTACCAAAGTACAAGGTTTGTGATGTCATAAGACTGGCAATTACATCATAATATGATAAAACGAAGCCAGGCATAATAATAATACTACTTACAATAAACAAACAGTCAGAGGTAAAAGTAGCCCGGTGGTTACAGGTTCAAGTCTTTACGCTGCTACCATTGTAGGCGTTTGTGTTCTTGGTAACGACTTAACATCTGGACGAAATGTTGGCCTATGAACAAGAAAACAAATGTCAGAAGATTTTACATTAACATGCCCTTCAGCAACAGTATATACATTAACATTATAGTTTAAGATCTTTAAACTTTTTTTGTTTATTTTAGAATTGGAATCGGAGCTTGACCTTGCACGTGGGGCAATCGATCGTCACCAGAGGGAGCTAGAGGAGGCCGAGCGAGAAGCGCTCATCCGTGTCCAGCAGGTCCAGGAAGAGGAGTGGGGTAAAACGAACGAGATGCAGGGTGAGAAGATGGGGTTAGAGGGGAAGTGTAAAGAACTGGGTCAAAGGTTATCAGAGGAGAGGTTACAAAGGTCAAATGAGCGGGAGCAACATGAGGAGCAAATGAGGAGAAGGGAGGAGGAGGAGGGGAGAGTGAAGATGGAGCTGGCGGAGTTAAAGTGAGTGGAGTTGTGTTATATCTGAATGGGGGTGGGAATTTTAAATTAAATTAATAGATGAACCTTATTTATCCTTGGGTTGCTGGCCACCAACGGTGTTTGCTTACAAGTTACCACAGATGTAACTTGTTGGGTGGTTTTATTAAATGTTTGGCTTATAGTTTGGCCAATTAGTGACCACTGGGTTGAAGCAATTGCCTAGCCCAAAGACAAAATGGTAGCGGTGGCAAACCTTGAACTCAGCATCCTCAAGTTTAGAGCTATAGATAAATAAGTGACATTTATCTATGTCCACCCTGCCCCTCTAGGTTTGCACTTATGCTTATAATGTTTTACAGAATCCACCTAGAACACGAAACGAAGACGGTTCGTCAACTCGAGCGTGACAGAGACGAGTGCGCCACCTTGAGGATAAAACTACACGAACGAGAGAAAGAAATCCAAGAGTTGACTCTTGCTCGCCACCAAGTGGTGGAAGAGTCGCAACGAGCGAACGAGACGATCCGAACATCGAAAGTTGATTTGGATGCAATGAAAATGAAAGTACAGAAAGCTCAGATGGAAGCTGAGAAGTAAGTTATGTGTGTATAGGGTCCTGTGTGTTTGGTATGTGTTTTTTTTGTATTTTTTTGTTGTGTAGGATTGTGTGTATGAGTATAAGTTACTGGTTTTTGTTCCAAGGTCATATATTGTGGATTTGTGCTTTTAGTTAAAACTTAATTATTACCCTCGTGTTTTACTGACTGCTGTTTGTTGCGAATTCCCTTCTTTTATGTTGTTTTAAATATTTTGTTCTTTGCTGTCGTATTTCAAGAGATTTTATTAAACACACGCAAGTAAAACAAGTTTAATAACTATTAATGACGTAACAATCACTCACCATGTGCCTATGATGTAACAATGCCACTTCTCCTCCCCAGAGCAATAGAAGAGAACAAGATTTCTGCTCTTCAGGAGAAACATCGTCTGCAAAGTAGAATCGACCAATTAGAATTCAAGTTGACAAAAACAACCGAAACGTTGGAGAAAAATAAAAAACAACAGAAAAAGTTAGTTTTGTGTTTTAACCCCGGCCTGAATTCAAACCCAGGATCCCTGGTTCTCCAACCCCGGCCTGAATTCAAACCCAGAGTTTCTGGTTCTTCAACTCTCTGGCCTAGATTTGAACCCAGGATCCCTGGTTCTCTAACCCTGGCATTATACCCCATATATTATAAGATATTTATGTTTAGATGGAAACAATCCATCCAGGAAAAAGTTCGAAGCTTAAATCGTAAAACTGAGCTTTTGGAGGCACAGAAGGAACAGCTTGAAATAGAAACAAAAGCTGGAAAGTAAGATATCTATATTATATCTCTCCTAAGTTAGTCTATACGTGATATAGGTTTAACATTTTTTCTCCAGTAGTTTTTACCCGTAGCGTGTTTTAACGACTGTAGTTTTGTTGTTAATTCCATTCTCTTCGTTGTTTTGATTAATTTGATCTTCGCTATCGCATTGAGGAGATAAATATAATTTACATGACATCATAATAACAACTCATGCCATTACAGACACGGTGTATCGATGGAAGAACACAATCGAACCCGACGTCGAATACGTGAGTTAAAACGACGTCATGAGGAGTTCCGCCGTGTGGTTGGTATGTCGGACAATCTACCCTTGATGACGTCAACCATGAATCTACGTCATGATATGACGGCCATAAGCCCAATTGGTAAGTTTGAGAAGACTTTGTTTTTATGATGGTTTTAATTTAGACATTTAGGTTCTGGATTTTATTTTCTTTAATAGGGGTAAATATTGCGAGAAAGAACTTGTCAGAAGGGATATTATAAATAATTAAGCCATCTTGGTACGTGATTATAAACATGTTATATAGAACCACGCCCCCACCATGTTATAACCTATGGAATAACCACAGGGCTGTTAAACCTGGGTAGCAGGTGGACCTTTAGTTGTTGTACTCTTAAAAGTAAACCGTGAAACAAGTCAGTATAACCTTAAAAAAAAATTCCTCAATCTGGGATTTTCTGGGTGCGACGTGTGAATATGAATTTCTGGCTATTTTTGTTGTGGAATTATATAATTTTGGAATTATATAATTATGGAATTATATAATTAAAAATGACGTAGGTTTAGCGGATATGACGAACGTGACGTTTAAGGATCAAGGATTACGTCATCAGGATGAAGTGGCGTTGCTAAGACAACGATTGGATGAGGTTGCCAAGCAACAACAACAACAGATGGAAGCTCTCGATAATTACGTCACGAAGAGCGATCATGACGTTACAAAGGGACGGACAATGCAACAAGGTGACGTCACAGAGGCGGCGAAAAACGAATCCGTCAGAGGGAGCTATGACTACGACGAAGATTTTGAAGGAAGCGAGAATTCAAAAATTTCGACGTGAATTTCATAGAAATAATATATCGGGAGTATTACGTCATTCGTATAGATGATTTTTATGCTAGCTACGTCATAATCTTTTTATTTATTCCTTTTAAATCGTCATTTATGCAGAATTTTTATAAATATGTTAAGCGTGCCAAACGTATGTGACGTCACAACAGCACAAGTTTTGTAATAAACGAAATCTCGGGAATTTTAAAATACTCGTTTGTAGTTTATAATACTCGTAAAAAAGACAATATTTATTTCTTTAAACACGATAGCGAAGGTCCTATTAATTAAAACAACGAAGAGAATGAAGTTAGCAACAAAATGGCACTCGTTAGAACGGTGAAAACTACTAAAATTGCCAATAAAAAGCATAGCTGCTAAATCCAATAAAAAAATCGTAATACAAATAATATATTTGGTGCAATTATTATTAACCGTAACCTTTAAATAAAATATCAATTTTCCGGCGATATAAAATAATTGTTAATAATTTCGAATACAGGGATATTCCATTGGTGTTTGACCGGTTTTAATTTGCCCGCGGCAAATATTATGGCCGCATATTTTCACGACAATGCGGTTGATTGGGTAAACAACATTACCAAGTGCATATCTGCACACACCGTAAAAATCTGCGGCGTTAAACCTCGCGATATTGATAACAAATCGGATGTTAATATTAATCGCAATATTTCCCGCTACAAACACGCCTTTAGGCATCTTTAGTAATCCACACTCAAATCAATTTCAATTTTTCTCCGATTTTTTATTTATTTTGCATTTATCACGAAGTTCTTTGTTCTTTATTCTAAAAACATTTTCGCGTTTATTAAACTTCCGGTCTAGAGTTTAAACATTCAAACCGCATTGTGATATCATTGAAAAAGCACGCGGCAAACGAGTAGGACGTCATAAATACATCTATCCACTTAACAAATACATTCGAGAAAGTTTTCACACTAAAGTTTAAACAAACAAATAATTCGAGAATTACATTGTTAAGTGATTGTTACGTCACAACACGCTAATTTAGAATTTCGACCGCGATTTTCGCGTTTTTGAGCGAAATCAACAAAAGGTCAAGTTTCTATTCGATCATAATGTTCATTATGACGTCATTAACCTTTCATTATTAAAACACAAAGCATTATTGTTTTAATCGAAATGTCGCGATTTAGAATGTTGGTTGTTTTACAACTTCGCGTACAATTGTTACATTGTGTTACGTCATACAGTAGGTTGGGGGAAGATGGGACACATATTCATTCTTTTTTCTCGTCCCATTCGGTAGTAAACAAAGAACATTCAACGAATTATAAAACCGTATCCTCACGACTCCCATAGACCGCTGTTAATTGTTTAAAAGACGGCCAGGGTATTTGGATATTATGTGATAAAAGTGTCCCATCTTCCCCCACCCTAAAGTTGAAATTGAATTCTAGAATAATAGTGTCATGCACTGATGCGCCAATTTAAAGTACTTATTACAAATTATCTTTAAGGTTTATACATGGTAACTTGTAAGCGGACACGGGATGTATGAAACAGAACACCCGTGTTATAACGACTGCCGTTGTTCCTGCCATGCGAGGATAAATAAGTTACATACGTGGTAACTTGTAAGCAGACACGAGGTGTATGAAATAGAACACCCGTGTTATAACGACTGTCGTTGTCCCTGCCATGCGAGGATAAATAAGTTACATACGTGGTAACTTGTAAGCAGGGACGAGGTGTATGAAACAAAACACCCGTGTTATAACGACTGTTGTTGCCTGCTATGCGAGAATAAATAGGTTACATATGTGGTAACTTGTAAGCAGGGACGAGGTGTATGAAACAGGACACCCGTGTTATAACGACTGTCGTTGTCCCTGCCATGCGAGGATAAATAAGTTACATACGTGGTAACTTGAAAGCGGACACGAGGTGTATGAAACAGAACACCCGTGTTATAACGACTGTCGTTGTCCCTGCCATGCGAGAATAAATAAGTTACATACGTGGTAACTTGTAAGCGGACACGAGGTGTATGAAACAGAACACCCGTGTTATAACGACTGTCGTTGTCCCTGCCATGCGAGGATAAATAAGTTACATACGTGGTAACTTGTAAGCAGGGACGAGGTGTATGAAACAGAACACCCGTGTTATAACGACTGTCGTTGTCCCTGCCATGCGAGGATAAATAAGTTACATACGTGGTAACTTGTAAGCAGGGACGAGGTGTATGAAACAGAACACCCGTGTTATAACGACTGTTGTTGCCTGCTATGCGAGAATAAATAGGTTACATATGTGGTAACTTGTAAGCAGGGACGAGGTGTATGAAACAGGACACCCGTGTTATAACGACTGTCGTTGTCCCTGCCATGCGAGGATAAATAAGTTACATACGTGGTAACTTGAAAGCGGACACGAGGTGTATGAAACAGAACACCCGTGTTATAACGACTGTCGTTGTCCCTGCCATGCGAGGATAAATAAGTTACATACGTGGTAACTTGAAAGCGGACACGAGGTGTATGAAACAGAACATCCGTGTTATAACGACTGTCGTTGTCCCTGCCATGCGAGGATAAATAAGTTAAATCTAATATTTTATCTAAATTCTAAAACTTTGAAAAGAATTAAAACCATCGAAGTTTCAGCAATAAAAGCAATCTTTTCCGGCCAACTACACTATTAAAACTACGTGTCTACTTATTCACACGTGCCCAATTAACACAAATCGGCATCTAAACACAAAACAGCTGTTTTGAATTCGCGAATCCCCATAAAAATACGTCATTATCTTGATTATTAGTGAAGAGAATAAACAACTGGAATCGCGCAGTTGTTTTCACTTTGTGACGTCAGAATTCACAACTACGTCACTAAAAGGATTGTTTCGTAATGGATACGTCATTATGCGGTAGGGTAGTAAGCAGGAATGAAACCATTTGCGGCAGGAGTTATAAAAACTCAGAAAATGTTTATTTTTAGACAGAATGTATAAATTGTGAATTGTTCCTTACAGGGTTTAATAGCCATGGTTTTAATAAACCAAAGCTTTTCATTTATTTTGCCCCCTAGCGAGTTATATTGTTTTCGAAGGGATAAATAAAAATTGTCATGTTAGTGAGTTAGGTAGGCATGTCATTAAACGACTGTCGTTGTCCCGCCATGCAAGGATAAATAAGTTACTTACTTGGTAACTTAATAGCGGGTATGAGGTGTATGAAACAGAACACCTGTGTTATAACGACTGTCGTTGCCCCACCATGTGAGGATAAATAAGTTACATACGTTCTTTATAATACACGCATTTGCAGCCAGTTAAACATGAAATGATTTACAGATGAAGTTTCAAACTATATAAGTACAACGTCTGTTATTCTCATGGGATACTTCATTATGACGTATTAAATTGTCACAGTTGGTGACTGGGGTTACTTGAGGTTATTCGGGAAGGGTTACTCGGGGTCAAGGTTCAAGTTGATGGTAAAATATAAACAAGTTTCGTTAAGATTTAACAAAAAAAAAATATTTAAGCAATTTACTTTAAAAGTTTAATACATTTTTTGGTTACAGTTATTTTAATTTTTTCGAAATGTTTAAAAAAATGTAGAAAAATATAAACATATTTCGGGCAATTTAACGAGAAAATTTTAATATTAAATTATTTTTATATTTAAAGATTTAAATAAAAAAATTTTTAACAAAACTGACAATTGCAAAATCGAGTTAGAACTAAAAGTTTGACTATGGAGGGTTACGATGATGCTAGAGAGATGGTTCCCATGGGTGACGTCACCAATGACGCAAGGCGTGACATCATGGGAGACGAGTTGCTGCAAGAACTAAGATCTGCTGAAGCATTCGTATCAGAAGGTGAAAAAAAAGGAGAGAACCGAGAAGAAGAAGGCTCGTTACGTCACACGGGGGGAGAGAAGAAGGCAAACGAGAGCGACGAAGATGCGACGAACGAAGTTAGTTACATCGGGAGTTTTGGTTCGGACAGTAGATTGAATCGGCAGCTTCGAGATCCAGATTGCCGGTCTATTGTTTCAGCTGGGCGTCGAAGCGTTTGCAACAAACGTGAGAGTTCGTATTGTGACGAAGAATACAACCCATTATTACGTAGGTCCGGTAACTCTTCGGTTTGGAGTGTTTCGTCGCTGGGTTCGCGAACTTCTAACAACAAACGTCGATCAAGAACAATGGGAGGGGAGAAGACAGGATCTCAAGATGACGTAGCGAGACTTCCGGTTGATGACGTCACATGTGACGTCACCTCCGGCGAGGAATTCGTGGTGGTTGATGAGACGGAACCGAAAGAGGAAGGTGATTCGTCGAAACACCCGTCACGTGACGCGTCACCGTCCAATCAGGAGGTAGAAGAGCCCAAGAAGAAAAAGAAGAAGAAGCGAGTCCGAGGCTTGGACCTTCCAGTGCAGGTGTTCAAGTCTAGAAGCGAGAGGGACCCGGAGTTCATTAACCAGGATTTGAGGGTAAGTTTGGGGTTTGTGGGGTTACTTGGGGTTAATAATGAGCGGTTTGGTTGAGGTAGTATTTTGGGGCGATGGGCCAACTGTGGCATAAATATTGTTTCGTAATGTGGTTCTTTGTTATTGATATCAAACATTCTCGATGCAGATTAATAAGTATGTCCACAATAAACTCTGGTACATCTAAAGTACAATTAGCACATTAGGACATAACAGACATATTTGCCAAACAAACAACGAAACTATGTCAACTAAATAACCACAATTCGAGTGTAAACAATTGACGTTATAATAAACCTTGTTACGTCACAGGTAAACTTTGATGACGTCATAGCGGAACCGGAAGGGTATTATACACCTAAATACTCGTGGCATCTTAGTAAAGAGGTGTACGGGTTTAGCAAGGGATGCTGTTATAGTGTGGCCAGCTTCTTCTGCTCGGTACCCGCAGCTTTCTTATGGGGGATTTGGTTCGCATTTATCGCGTGTTTGAATATCTGGCTATTGGTTCCGTTCAGGAGATGCCATAACATCAAGATGTCCTTGTGGAAGGGATTCTGGGGGGTGACTGTGTCCTCCATATTTGATCCCATATTCCAAAGTATTGGAATGGTGTTTAATAATATGAGGGTACAAACGGATAAATACGAAGTATGAAGTACAACGTTGGGATTTGGGAGCATTGGAGGATATTATAACTTTTCTATCGCGATTTCAAAATAGCCGAACAACTAATATATATATGCACTAACTTAACCAGTATATATAGAAGATCGTGTGTGACGTAACAATGTACTGAGCGACAATAAATTTGAATGACGTCATTTGATTGACACCTTGTACGTTGATTGACAGATTAAGACTGTTATAGAAGTTCTATATAATAACGAGAGATACAGTTACTTAGGAAAGGCGTATGTATGTATTATGTATATAGCGAATTGCAATAAGACATGTGATAGCAATACATTTAACTATTTTCGAATACGACAGAAAAGAACCAAGTCAATAAAACGAGAGAAGGGAATAAGCAACAAAACTACAGTCGTCAAAAATCCCAAACCAGGGCTTACTTGGAAGTATATTGAATATTGAATAAAGCCATGATTGCCAATTACTAAGTTTACATCATGTATAAAAATGCTTGCTACATTTATGCAGAATCTAACACATCTACGTAAGTTGATATAATCCCAAGAATATGGGATATCTTGTTTACGTAACCACATAGCAAGTGAAATATAAATGTAAGACCGAAACTAATATCTGGATACATTTTGACGCCGTATAACATGAGCATTTAAACTTATAATCAAATATAATCCATCAGTAGTTCATGTCCTGATAGACGTTGGAATCATATTAACAACATAACAGTCGGTGTCTATAATAAATAGTGACGTAATCGTTGCTTGGCAACCGACAGCCAATAGGGATTTGAGGTGAGCTAAACCTGGACTATCAACCAACCAATCAGAATCGTTCGTTTAAATCGAAAAGCAATCGACTTATTTTATAAAAAAAAAATTTTTTAACAGAAATAACAAGACTAATATAACATAGCTTTTTTTCTTTTAAATACGATAGCGAAGATAGAAAAACGTCAAATAAAAGCGTGGCTACTGAATCTACACAACGGTATAAATATAAAGAAAAAAGTTTTCAGAATCGTTATTTTTAACATGGTGTAAAATAAAGGTATTTAAACCATCAGTTTCAAGCACTAGCAAAGTTAATTTTTTTGGCAACGTCGTGTTAACTTGATTTTAACGTTGTATTAGCAGTTGGAGCAAATTAAAAGTTAGTTAGAAATGCTGTTGCTGTTAAAGCTGTTGATAGTAATGTCTACGCTTTTGGTACACGCGGTGCACCCGCCTTATAATAGCAGTTCAAGCGAATACTTGAAATTCAATTAAAATTCTGATTTATTTACGACCGTAAGCCTCGAACCCATGACCCTTTGTTCTCGAAAATACTTAATATGTTTAGTTTACATGGTATTAGGGGTCATTATCGGTCACTTGGTGACATTGTAGGGGTCACTATCGGTCAACTTGAGCGTGTGGTCTCCCATGCGCCCGGGGCCAGACCACTTTGATGGAGCTCCAAGCAGTAAACACAGATGTATGTGATTAAGCTATGAATCATATTAGATCAAATTCAACATGAACTTTATTGAAAATGCCGAACACGAGTTTTTCCACTTAAGATACTTAATGTCGAATTCCAAGCAGAGGTATTTGGTTGTTCATTATAATGCATTGCAGACGAAAAATATAAAAAAATTTAAATATAAAATAATAATAGTAATTTAATACGCGTTACAGTATGTTCGGTTTAAAGCCCACGATTTTTAACCGATGCGTTTGCAAGTATTTAGGGCTTAGGCTATACGTTTTTATATCGTTTTGCTGCTAATTTCCTTCTCTTCGTTGTTTTAATGAATTTGATCTTTAAAATCGTATTAAAAATACTGAATAAAAATGATTTTAATTTAGTGTTAAAATGATCATTAATGAAGTATTTGTACGGGCTAATTTAAACGTAGGGTTAAATTTAAATCCAGACAAAACGTGTCTTCCCTGATCGTTAAACAAGTTTTTGCGCCAAAACCTTTACTTGAAACAAACCGTGTAATCTCCTTCGTGTTTAACCGTGACAGGCATGTGCAAAGGTCGAATTTTCGGCAAAAGTTCAGGTTCTGACGTCATAAAATAAATTATGACGTCATATAAACTTTCTCGATTCGGAACAAAAGATTTCACCCGTTAAATAAAATTATGCAGAAGCCAAAAACCATTTTGTCGCGAATCTTAGACGCGTATGGTTAATGTAATAAACATGGTAGTAGCCCCTGGCTATATAGGTGTACATACATTCCTATGATAAAGCTATGTAAACTTAGCTACATATACCGGTACCTTATGCGTTTTATATGCCGGGGATTATTTAACTTTTAAGCTCACAGAACCAGATCCTATGAGCCAGTTGGCGACTAACCAAAAGTTTTTTTTAACTTAATTTTATATGATAATTTTGAAAAAATGGCACGAAAAATTTCACAATAATTATTGTAAATAAAGTTTTATGGTACACCTATATGCCCGCTTTGCGGCACGCCAATCTAATGTAACACACATGCGGCGCACCTTATATACGTCATCAGTGGTCTACAAATTAACCCACAAGTATTAAGTAAAGCTGATGGGTATATCACATTAATACAGTATACGTTATCACCTTGGTTATTTACCACATACATTGTTAACAAATACAACCAATTCATACGTCATAATACTCGTGTCTTTATATCACAATGCGGATTACAGTTTTACGTAACAAACATAATTGTTGCGATGATTAGACCGTAATAAAACGACAAATTTAAATGAAAATAAATTGAACTCAGCAGCCGTTTAGAAGGTATAAGACTCACCAACGGTTAAGTACAGGTCGTATAAGCAAACATATCGAATATTTAAAACACCACTTTTACAATAATTTACATGTTTCTGTGTTTAACTACAACGAATATTACAAGCACACACAACGCACTCGCATATAATTAACACAGCAATGCTAATGACATACACACGTCTCTATGTCGTCACAAGCATGCCTTTGTTAACTCATGTGTTACTTTATGTCGTAATATAGGTTGATTTGTGATGTCACATGTTGCGCTATGTCGTCACAGAATTGGTATATGACGTCATTGCCAAAAACAAGGCCCCTTATAATATTTCTATTGTAACAATACGTAACATCCGGTCAATATTCTAGAAAATATTCTGGACTTAAGTTCATTAACGCGTCATAAGAAATGCATTATGCGTAATAAGTCATTATTCGGGAATTAATGACGTAACAAGGCTCGTGATGCAATTAATATTTATGACGTCATACTACAAGGTTTAAACTGTGTTGTTTTATTATTACGTTACAATATAATTTATAAATAATAAAAAAAATATTTCGAATCTTTACTGTTAGCAAATAATATTGATTGTTCTTTTATAACTTTAATAGAATTAAGGCGGGACTAGAACTTTCACACGTATTGGTGTTAATAAGCAAGCAGCAACTCGTAAGCTGCGAACGAAGTGATGTGAAAAAGGGTAAGCGAAGAAAAAAGCTCCGTTCGCATCTGTTCGCGCTCGTCTATCGCCTGCCACTAGAGCATAAGTTGCAGCGAGCTCCCAGCACAATCGAAGTCGAGTTTAGGTAAACAACAACTATGGCAGAAAACGGAGAACAGAAAGGTGATTTCGAAGCACAACACGAAGCTGCAACCCCGGGAAAAACTGAGTCCGTTGGCGGGAATTCAGCACCCGGAACCCCGGGGTCGAGACGTTCTGGAACCAATGACGCGACGAGGCGTTTCGATTCTGACGATGATGACGTCACAAAGCCCTGTGATGAGGTAAAAGTGCCGATCGACGAAAGCGGGATGGACAATGTGGAACTTGATTCGGTTAAAGAGGTAAAACTCGAACAACCAAAGTCCAAGTCCAAGAAACAGAAAAAAGAGAAAAAGGAAAAGAAACCAGACACAACTGACTACGTTAACAGGGACCCTAGGAACCTGCAGGAATCCGTAAAGGTAATTATGGCTTCGTAACAGCGGTTTACAGCCGCGATTTAATTGTGTAATTACGCCGGATGAGAACGTTTTTTAAAAGGATATTTTTCCAGTATTTTTGCGCTGATGTTCGTTTTAAATAATTTTTCACGCGGATTCTGCAGTCAGTTCCTCGCAATCTAGTTCTTGGAACGTCATAACAGCGATTCACAGTCGCGGTTGGACCGTCGATAACACACGCTTACACACAACTGCAGCGGCTGCTTTAATTTAAGAATATTGTGACGTCACAAGCTTAAAGCGGACCAGCGCGCAGGGATTATGACGTATAATTAAGGGAACCAATTTAGTTGTTACACTACAGCGCCCATCTACGTGTTACGTAACATATACGTAATAATGACATCATTTTTGTTCACAGGTTAACTTTGCTGACATCATAGCCGAACCTTCGGGAGCACATAGCTTCAATACGGTATGGGGAACGAGTTACAAGGTGTACTCGGTTACGAAATACTGGGTGTACCGGATAATGACCCTCGTATTCGGCGTGCCATGCGCATTGATATGGGGCGTTTACTTTGCTTGCCTTGCTTTCTTAAGCATTTGGTGGATCATGCCGTGTATTAGATGTCTCGGTATCAAGGTAAGCGTTATAATATGTATGTATGTATGTGCTGTATATTTAGATAAGCGATAAACAGCAACTGAATATTTGGTACTAGTGAAGAGCCCTCCGTAACGACACAGATTAGGAAATACGGTTCAGTATGGGAGGATTCTTTACTAGCATCAAAAATCTCGCGTATTTTGCCACACATTTAATCAATTTATATTTATATGTAAAAATAAGCTGTTGATTTTGCGAGTAACATACGTAACAGAGCACATTATGACGTCACTTACCTTTCTATTCTAGATCAACTTCATTGGAAAGATTTGGTCGCTTACAGTTCGAACAATTCTCGATCCAGTTTTCGAATCGATCGGGCTTCTTTTGAGTCGAATCCGGATTGTGATGTCACTGAGGAGAGACTAGCACATAGAAATCAGAGTTTGTGCTGGAGTTTGGGGACAACTTTGTGCGAAACTAACATATTTTTAAACGTTTACGAATGCCAATTATTTACGAAATTTTAACACGTTTAGAATGCAACGTATTTAACATTTTACATCAAAAATCGCGTATTGAATTTTTATTCATTGTAATACACAAACATAAGAACTGTACTATACATGTGTATCTGGATTATGTTATAGTAAATCATAGTTGTCAATCCGTAAGTGCTTTTATGTTCGCCAGGCGCGAATACACAACCATCGTGCGTAGTGTAAACACGCGAAGAAGTTCTATAGTTCGACTGTGGGCATCGGAGTGGCAACCATGGATAAGTCACTCAAGTTCCCACCCAAGAGAATATAAATGACCAAACCAACCAAAAGCCATGTCTGCTTATCCACACACTGCAATAGTTTCAGCAGCTCCACTGTGGGCATGGGAGTGGCAACCATGGATAAGTCACTCAAGTTCCCACCCATGAGGATATAAATGACCAAACCAACCAAAAGTCATGTCTGCTTATCCACACACTGCAATAGTTTCAGCAGCTCCACTGTGGGCATGGGAGTGGCAACCATGGATAAGTCACTCAAGTTCCCACCCATGAGGATATAAATGACCAAACCAACCAAAAGCCATGCCTGCTTATTCACACACTGCAATAGCTTCAGCAACTCGACTGTGGGCAGAAGTTACACTTACAAAAACACCAGCAAAACATGTCATCTATCACCTTACATAACCAGACATTATATACAGTATGTTGGGGTAAGATGGTCCATGTAAATATACAGTAGGGTGGGGTAATATGGTCCATGTAAATATACAGCAGGGTGGGGTAATATGGTCCATGTAAATATACAGCAGGGTGGGGTAATATGGTCCATGTAAATATACAGTAGGGTGGGGTAATATGGCACATGTTTTCATTTTTTGTTCTATTTGATAGTAAACAAAGAATAATTACATATACCCATATCCTCATAACTCTAAAAAAGTTTTGTTAATTGTAAAAAACTCGATCAGTAAATATGGAGTATTATGTTCTAACGGAAACCACAGTAACATACTTTCTCACCTAAGCAACGTATTCAGGTATGAATATCTGCGAGTTTATTTTCAATTTATGAAGCAAGAATTTGGCAGCAACGAAGCCAGTTAAAGATGGACTTACTATTACAAGAAAATAACAGCGAGAATTTTTGAGAATTAGAAACATTGTAACTTTTTGGTTCATTGCCGAAACAAAACAAATAAAAAGGCCCCAAAAAATGAAATGAATTTTTCGTTAACTTTTACAAAAAGTACCGCAATGTATCAATAACGGGGAATTCCCATGTGGTGATGAAAGGGGAATTCCTAGTTGGAGGTGATCAGTATTTACTGGGGATTACCCCAATATGAAATAGGGAAATTCTGCAAAATCTTTGGTATATGGGTGATGTCTGCTAGGGGTAAAAAGGGGAATTCCCTGGGTTAAACAGGGGTCACCAGCAAATCAAGGAAATAATTAAAGTTTAGTTTCGAGCAAGCAAAGTTGTTATAATGTTATTGCTTAAGTGCGACATCTAGCGGCACATACGTACACCTTTATACAACCAAGTGGTGGCGGTAAAGAGGCAAGTTTAACGTTTAGGGCACGAGTTACGTGAAATAAGCAACTCTGTCGTTAATAGATTCCCTAACGTTTAAAAATGTAAAAATATGCTTCAAGTTTTCATTTAGGAGGTATTAGCCCTTAATTTAGGGGCGTTGACCCAGATTTTTAGGCTTTCGACCCAAAATTTCGGGGTGTTTTTCGAACCCCCTAAATAAAGACCTTTACCCCAAAATTTTAGGAGTTTATACCCATAGTTCATGGTTACTACCCTTAAAGTTAGGGATTTTTTCCCCTAATTAGGAAGCCTTTAGTGGGGTTGAGGTGGAAAAGCCAGGGGTTGGGGGTAGGAAGGTGGAAGTGGGTTTAGATGAGGATGGGGTTAAGGGGGTCGTGAGGTTCACTGTGCTCGGGTAATGAGAATGGAATCGGTTAAGCGAGATAAACTTAACGGTGACGAGGCGGCCATCGAACCACGAACCATGGAGCGAACGAAACACTTGACCAGCTGCTGCGTTCGTGAGGCATTTCACGTAAACAAGACCCTGTGGGGGGGGGGTTATAGGTTGCTGCATATTTCAACCTTAAATATACAACACATAAAACGTAAGAAGCAAGAAATGTAAGTATCATGGTAGTTTTAAGTTTAATAAAATCCGGGGTTGAAAAAATAAACTTCTCAAATATTGATATAAAGGATGCTGAAGTAAGTCCTACATTTTATTGAGGGATTGAAACAAGTAGTTTTCTAAGGTTCGGCATTATGGCTTAGTGGTTAGGCACTTGCATGTAACCAAAGGACCCCAAGTTCGATGGTGTATGGCAGACACGCAGCGGACATTTTTGAGTTTCAGGAAAAGTAAAAAACAAACCTCATTAGAAGCCTTCTCCACCACTATACAAACAATTCCATTATTTCCGACACATTTCTCAAGAATCGAATCCTGGATCTGTATCTGCCATTCACCAGCTTTCTCTCTGTAGGGGTTTATTTGGTTTAAATAACATTTTTTTATCTTTTGTAAATGATAGCGAAGACCATGTTATTTAAAAAACGAAGGGAAAGGAATCAACAACAAAACAACAATTGTTAAAACACGCTATGGGTAAAAGTGTGGAAAGAACACTCGTATTATAACTCTGAATTCCTCCACTTAATTAAGTATGTGACCGCTGAATTATTAGTTTATGTTACACAACCTACAGACATAGTGTCCTACTTACACATCTGGGTCAAACATGCTTCTGATCTTCAAACATGGTGTAGGACTTATACTTGGTGTGTTGATTGATCTGTTTGTGTCAAACGCTTCACCTTGCCATATTCTGCCGGGGGTTTGTTGCTTCTTGCTGGGGGAGGTTACCTGGGGTCAAGGGGGGTTACTAAAGGTCGAGGCATGCCATCAGAACTGAGATTTAGGCCAGGGATGGCTATTACCCTGACACCTAAGCTGCTACGCGCTACTGTAGGTCAGAGTTGACTCATAACCCTAACATTTTGTGTATAACAGTATTCCCACACAAGCAACACAACACCATTCAGCCAGAGTTAAGGTGGCTGTACACAGTATCCGAAATTCGTCCGTTTTGTCTGATGTGTCCGGATTTTGCTGCCGCATGCGGAATTGGACATGGGTTTGCATACGACTTCGCAAGCAACCGGATACTGTGTACAGCCAGAGTTAGCCTACTACACTATTGTTGGTACATAATATCTTAGAAACTGTTCTTTTGCATTACCCCAATATTGTATATATTTATAATTACCAAACCATCATTACAACACCCCAATATCACCCCCAGGTCCCATGGGGTGCCTTGCCCCACCCATATAATATATTACACCACAAACCCCCCAATCACCTGTATCCATCTCCAAACATCGAAATCCTCCCCTGATATTCGTTGAGTTTCAACGCGGATCCTCGATTCACTCGCCGAGAGGAAATGGACGGCTTTGTCCCACGCTCCGCTCATTCTCTTCCTAGTGGTTGAATGTGGGGTTAGATGGGTGAATATGGGGTTAGATGGGTGAATGTGGGGTTAGATGGGTGAATGTGGGGTCAGGTAAAACATTAAGGGGCAAGGTGGAACCTGCCATGCAACTTTTGAAACAGGGATGACGATATATTTTAGTACTGCAGTTTTAGGATTAAAACAGATTTTACCCTGCTGTTAGGTGTCTATACAAACAGAGCCAAAGTATATTGCATTCACCACATTAATCAATGAGGTTCCCTATGTTTGACAACTATGAGTGTAACTGTGAGTGTGTGTAACACAACAACTCAAACCCTCACCTGTCCTGAGGTTGTATTATCATATCCCTTGCATGTAGTATTGGTAGGAAAGGCTGTATATCGCCATCTGTACAACTTGTTTCATAATGTTTCTTAAGAACATCTGCGTAATAAGTTATACGAATAACACATTAATATAAAGCAGTTGGACAGAATACAATCTAATCTCATTGTTTTCAATGCAACAAATTATGTTTTAAAAATCCTTTTTTTGTTTAAAACATATTGAATATATTAGATTTTTATAGCGATGTATTGCAAATTGTCAGACTTAAAAATGTATGGTTTGCAACACCCGTGTATTAAACCCCTTGGTTTTCCAAACTGAGGATAAACATGAAAGTATCTTAACTAGACAGCGAGCATGAGATGTTATAACTTGACAGCGAGCATGAGGTGTATAGCTCGACAGCGAACATGAGGTGTATAACTCGACAGTGAGCATGAGGTGTATAACTCGACAGTGAGCATGAGGTGTATAACTCGACAGCGAGCATGAGGTGTATAGCTCGACAGCGAACATGAGGTGTATAACTCGACAGCGAGCATGAGGTGTATAGCTTGACAGCGAACATGAGGTGTATAACTCGACAGCGAGCATGAGCTAAATACAAATATAACGAACCTAATATTTTTTCCACAAGATCGAACATAAGTTGCTTCTCCTCGTTTAACTTACGTGCCCGATATTGTTGGTAGATGATTGACAGCCATATGATGATCATGGCTGTACAGGGTAGAAAATAATGGTAATAATGCATACAGGGTAAAAAATAACAGATTTTATTTAAATGTGGTTTGTAAAATAACGCTCTTTTAGAATCTTTGCGCTACGGTTATATAAGTTATATATTTCTGTAAATATTTTCCTATAATTATTATATGCCATGCATCCAACAAACAGTTATTTATACGCTGGAAGCGGCTTCAGAAAATTGACATTGTGGGGTAATGTAACGTTACCCAGAAAGGTTGCAAAAATATCAGGAGATTAAAAGAGGTCCTAAGATAAAAGTTTGGGAGCCCTTGTCTATAGCATCTTATGTCTATTGTATATAATTTATATGTTATACACAAAGCACCATCATCGTTATTCTTGTAAGGTGATATGTTATACTATTTCCCATTAAGATTTTTTTAAGATATTAAAAGGATTCACAGGTCACAGGAAAAACGTTTGGGGAGTAATAACCAGAACAATAAGGGCATGCCCTATAATCAAACGATTATATATCTACAATTTATTTGGTACGACAACAAACCACGTACCAAGCACCACCATTGTTACACGAAATAAAACTTTCTCCACGGCTCGCCAGAATCGACACAAGGTGGGGATGAAGGGTCGAAGCGATGACAAGTAACGAACATCCTTGACACTGGAATAAAAAGTTGCATGGAATAAAAAGTGGGTTCGGAAGCCTTATGCAAAAGTTTTAAGAAATTTTTTTAATTAAAGTATTGCCGTAACTTTTTAAAAGTATTTTATTTCTAACATGGTATATAACAACTGTCTCGTTCCTTTGTTGTTTTATTTGAACTTTATTAAAAATTTTGTATTTTACAAAGTTTTTAAGTGAGTGCAAAGTAAAAAGGTTGCAGAGCAGTACTATGCTACCAGCTAAACATTACCGCACATTAAACTATTATACCAGCCATAGATTGCTATGGAGTTTAAATAGAAGAATGTAACTGTATCACTTTTCATCTTGTAGTTAAAATGTTTGGATTGTACATTTTGAGATTCAATCATGTTTTGTATTTTTTTGAAAAAAAAAAGAATTTATAAATTTAAATTATGACACATTAACCCCATCATAGATACATAAGCACGAGGTGTATGAAACACAACACAACGACTGTCGTTACCCCACCATACCATGTTAAAAACGTTACATACATGCATTAACCAGCACATACCATCTATACAATACAGACATACACCACATATATTCTCACAAATTAACCACATACTTGTCATCTTTCCCCAACAATTGCTTCCTATCTTTCCACATCACAAACTCCCACTGTGGGTTCAACTTGATCAACTTTAACGCTTCCATGAAATCGCCTTCATTTGCCTGTGTAATAAAAGTGCATTGTTATTACCTGCGGGGTAAGATGGATGCCTGTATCACATAATATCTGTTATATATTAGTATTACTGTGGGGTAAGATGGATGCCTGTATCACATAATATCTGTTATATATTAGTATTACTGTGGGGTAAGATGGATGCCTGTATCACATAATATCTGTTATATATTACTGCGGGGTAAGATGGATGCATGTATCACATAATATCTGTTATATATTACTGTGGGGTAAAATGGATGCATGTATCACATAATATCTGTTATATATTACTGTGGGGTAAAATGGATGCATGTATCACATAATATATGTTATATATTACTGTGGGGTAAAATGGATGCATGTATCACATAATATATGTTATATATTACTGCGGGGTAAGATGGATGCATGTATCACATAATATCTGTTATATATTACTGTGGGGTAAAATGGATGCATGTATCACATAATATATGTTATATATTACTGCGGGGTAAGATGGATGCATGTATCACATAATATCTGTTATATATTACTGCGGGGTAAGATGGATGCATGTATCACATAATATCTGTTATATATTACTGCGGGGTAAGATGGATGCATGTATCACATAATATCTGTTATATATTACTGCGGGGTAAGATGGATGCATGTATCACATAATATCTGTTATATATTACTGTGGGGTAAAATGGATGCATGTATCACATAATATATGTTATATATTACTGTGGGGTAAAATGGATGCATGTATCACATAATATATGTTATATATTACTGTGGGGTAAGATGGATGCATGTATCACATAATATCTGTTATAAAGTACTGTGGGGTAAGATGCATGTATCACATAATATCTGTTATAAAGTACTGTGGGGTAAGATGCATGTATCACATAATATCTGTTATAAAGTACTGTGGGGTAAGATGGATGCCTGTATCACATAATATCCCGTTTTCCCAATTGTGCCTTTAACAATTAATAACAAAATATGACAAAAAAAGGTTTTTTTTACCACAAATATAATATATTACCTTGACAGTTTTCTTTAGTTTATTAAAACTAAGCACATCTGAAGCTTCCGTGTAATTACAAATCTTATCCCCTGGAATGGAATAAACATTTAGCCTGTTGCTGCTAAGGCATGATAGGGGAATAATTCAGCTATTATGGCAATGTATTACTACAGAACTAACAACCTATTTAGGTGCCAGGGTTAAACATGCGTACTGTTCAAGTAAAAAGGGAACGGAAAAAACAATCAAGCTGTTTCATGTTAAAAAAATAAAAGCATTTCTACTGTTTATAATACAAAGGTTAATGGGCCAGCACTGGCCTTATACCAGGTCCAATGAGTAGCCTGTATATATCTTTGTATAGAGCATTATACAACCAATGGTAGCACATAAATGTTTCTATATAAAAAAATCTATAGTCGGTAGCATACTAGATGATTGGGTAATGTGCCAACTCTGACATGTATTCTATCTATAATGCAACCAATGGTAGTACGCACACATACAATACACATACCTGCTGCTTTTGAAAGTATATCGTACATAGAGTTGACTATTGCCATTGGTTTTGGTGAGTCTATTTTTAACTATTAAAGGAAAAATATATGTTAATAAAGCATAGGTCAAATTCTCTGCTGAGGAAAGAAAAATAAAACCAAAAACCAAAAACTAAATTTACAATTGCTGTAGCCTACCACGGGAGGATAAGCAAGTTACATACGTGGTAGCGGGCACGGAGTGTATGAAACGGAACACCGTGTGACTGTTATTTTCCAGCCATGCGAGTATAAATAAGTTACATTCATTCATTTATTTATTTATTCATGAACTAAACTTACAGTTTCCGAAATGTCAATCAATCTTTCGGAATGCACCAAGCTATCCGACCTCATTGTAATGTACAGCAACCCAAGTATAATGAAGAACACCACTGTTCCTATAGGTAGGAGCACTGAACAATGCAACCTCCATGAGTTTTGCAAACCAACCTCAGAGTTGGCAAACTGACCAGGCTTTCGTGACGAAAATAACGATTTAAAAGAAGAGAAAAAGTTTCTTTCAGAGTTTTTCGGCTTAAAGTTTTTGGCGGAAGCAACAACTTCATCTGCTGAATCATCATATTCATGCGATGCTGACTCATCATTATCGTCATCTTTCGTTGAATCAAATTTTCGCTTCCGCAGCGATTTTCCTCCGTTCCTTGTTACCGCCGACAATGGCGTCTCTATTTTGCTACTGTGGCTAAGTCTCGATGATGTCATAATGCTCCTTTGTGGCATCAGAGGTCGTCGAGGGGTCAATGACGACCGTGGGGAGTGGTGAAGGTATGGTGACGTGCTGATGTCAACTGACGTCACTTCCTCCCATTTTTCTTCATCTGAATCATCCGAGTAACCGTTAGCAACCGATGCTTGTGACACGGGCGTCACACTTCGACGACTACGACGTGGTTCAGCGAGTCCTTCTACTTTCCTATGAATCGGTTTCTTTGTCTCTTTTGAACTTGTTTGATTGACAGGTGGAGCTTGATTGACAGGTGATGACCTTCTCGTCTTTCTTGTGATGTAAGACCTCCCTTTGTTTAATTTTTCTAGAATAAATAGTTATTTAATATAAAACAACCACCATTATGACATCCATTTATGAGATCCTATATTCAGCGTATTAAACCTGTTTTTTAAAATATTGTGGCTTTCATATTAATCTTATGCATTGTTTTTCTATGATACCATACTGGTATTTTGGGCTGTTGAATGTCATTTATCCTCATGGAGATGATTTGTATAGGACGTCAAAACATTGGTACGCAAATATAATCCAAAAAATTAAATTTTATAAAAATTACTTTTTTACCACATTTGTAAAATTTAGAAAAAAAAACAACTTGTATTATTTTACCTTCATTGTCGCTTTCATCCGAACTGAACCCGAAAGTTTTTCTTGCGATTTTGGTTTGTTTCAATTTTCTATTTGATTTTGTCGACGAATCTGAATGATTTCCATTCGTGGACTTCTGGTAACCCGGGCATTTCTGGATAGAAGATTTGTAAAAATTGGCATCTGGTTATTGAGCTGCTGTTGCTACCAGCCATCTAGGAATTTACAAAAAAAGGGAGGGGGCAAAAGCAGAAAGGGAAGTGGGGAAAAGAAAGCATCACTTTTTTAGCAACGTTGCCATAAATAACATGAATGCCTGTAGGTGTATGTAACAGGCATAACGAAATTATGCTCAAAATTGCACTGTTGATAAGGTTTTAATTTTTTTTTCAGCAATGTATGTCTGCCTATCTGAATATGAATATAGATATGCCTAGAAAACCATGCAATGCAGGAACTAAAGCTGTTTAATGTAACAATATACTACACTGGCAAAAGACCATTAATATTGCAATTCTGCGCTTACATTTTCGGTTTTAAGTTTTTGTAATTTTTTGACATATACCCCCCTAGTGGTGGGGAGTATTGGTCCGACAGCGACCCCATATTTGGATAATTCCTCCCGTAAATCTTTATCATTCAATTCTGTTTCTTTCACCATTGTTTTATCATAATCACACCGGCCGATCACAAGACAGGGTTCCAAAATTATTTCAAAACTAAATTCCTGTAAAAATAGATTGATTTTATAAATAGCTGCAACTAAATGCTTCATCTTATCAATACCATTTGAGGTTTTAACTGTACCTTAAAATAGTTTCGGTCCCCAATATTTTCCAGGTTTGGACTAAATTTAAAATAACTTACAAGTCTTTCAATGTTTTTCGATTGTTTTGTGTTAAACTTACTGCATAAAAGTTTGTAGTCTTATTTTCACCCGTATAATATTATTGCATTTGTAAACGTTCTGCACTACTAATCACAAAAGCCGAACTATAACTCTGACGTTTTGCCAAATACTATGTTTATGATTATTAGATCTACTTACCAAAACATCATAAAAAACAGGCTAACACTAAAAAAGCTCAATATATTATAGTTATGCATATTATATAACAGAGTACACGTGATATAACGACCGTCCTTTGCCCCGTCACGCCAAGATAAATAAGTTACAATCATTCAGAATCAAAATATAAAGATTTTACGAAGTTAAGACTTTATAGTCACACACGCCTTTTCCGCCAAAACGGGTCTTACACCAAATATTTTAATATATTATAAGGTAAAATGTCTGAAAAATATGCTTACCTACAATATAAATAAATACAACAAATTTAAAACATGTTAATTTTAAAAATTAAACAAAATCTTCGCAATTTTTTTGGGTTAAAACCAAAATATAACATTTCCATTAAAATGATAAAAATCGTATTAAACGTTTATTAAATGGGGAGCAAATATTTTGTACATGTGTTATCCAGAGCCGTAGAAATACCGAGTAGTCCAACCCATTGTTACGTAAAAGACAAATTGAACGCCATCTTGTTTCCAAAATAACACAGTAGGTATAGGGAAAATGCATGTTTTTCGGTAAATTAGAGAAAAACTTGAGTCTAAAAACAAATTTAAAGGTTGAAAAGTGTAAAAAACAAGTGTTATTTGTTTTCTGTATCAAAAAAAGTCAAAAAATGGAATTAGAAGCGGTTGATTTGTGACATTTTAGTCATTTAATGGGGGTAAATTCATATGTTTTTTAAAAAAAATGTTTGGTAATGTAAATAGAAGCTGTTTTACGCCTTTCCACAAAAGGAAATCGCAAATAAAACTCAACAAGTTCGTTTAAATTCATTGCAAAAGTCACCGCTTTTGCTCTATTTTGAACACACAAAGACGGCAGTTGGACTACTCGGTGTTTATACGACTCTGGTGTTATCATAGTACACACTAGTGCACTATGGCGTTATCTATGGTGTTATTTTTACCAAAGTTGTTAATATCTAACTTAAATCTTTATTTCTGATTTTTACGGCTAGAAAACTCTTATTTAAATTGCAATAGATTGACTGCTTCTTGCACACGGAACCCAGCGTGACAAGAATTCATACACACAAAATTGCGACGGATTTTTTTATCGAAAAACAGCGAAATTCGACAATTAAAGTTAAATGGCAATCGAAGAACCGACTTTTATGAACTAAATAATAGTTTCACAGTGAATTACGTCATAATGACGTCACTATACAGGATATAACGTGACTAAACACCACCCAGGAACAAAGCATCAACGCTTGTCCCTGATGTCGATTTATAAACAAAACGTCAGCACCCAATGACGTCATATTAATTATGACGTCATACACGGAACGCCTCAAGCTTAGCACGTTGCGGTAGTTGAGCTACAGGTAGTTTGTCCCCACCCCATGGCTTGTAATACATTCTTGGCGCTTCGTCCACGTTTACCTTGTTGAATACCTGGGGATAAATATAAATGAATGAATAGGTGGACGTATGTAACTTATTCATCTTCGCATGGCGGCGCAACGACAGTCGTTATAACACGGGTGTTCTGCTTCATACACCTCGTGCCAGCTTACAAGTTACCACGTATGTAACTTATTTATCCTCGCATGGCGGGGCAACGACGGTCGTTATAACACGGGTGTTCTGTTTTATAAACCTCGCTTATGTAACGACATTTATACATTGAAAAAATAATTTAACTTTAAAACGTAGAAAACATTACCTCTATTCCATGTACCAAAGTAGCGAAATTTGCTGCCCTCTCGTGGCTGTTTCCTGCAGCGATGCTCGCCCTCCTCCGTTCGCTAGGTGGGGCAAGAGATGGCCTACGGATACTAGGTGAATGCCCCCTGTTGTATGGGATTGGACACGACGAAACGGAAATGACAGATTGACGACGATTGGCTTGTGGGTAAAGTGTTGGGGAGTGTAGATGGTTGGTTGGAACAACAGTGTGGGAGCTGGATCTCCGGCTCACTGATCGAGCAGGGGAGTTGCAACTCGGTGGACTGAATATAAGATTTCTAAGTTGTTTTCACCAGTTAATTACGTCACAGATTTCTGTGTAATATTTTTGAATTTTGATGTAACTTATTTATCTGTCGTTATAAAACGAGTGTTCTGTTTCATATGCCTCATACGTACCCGCTTATGGGTCAGCAAACACATAAGTAAGTCAATATTTTTTCTACGCTAATTAATTACGTTACAGACGAATTACCGTGAAATTTTAATTGAAGGAATTTCCGTCTTCGTACTTTTAGCCGTTGTTGGCCTGCTCGCGTGCGCCACCAGCCGTTGAATATATTCTGATACCCCGGTGTCTATATGACAAAATAATAAGTGCGTTATAATGTAGCGTATACTCTTATTGAGCGTGTAATAGATACCCACAATTCCAAATTCACGCGTACCCGGCTGGCGGCCAACATTATTATTATTATTGTGAACTAACTGCTTGTTATTGCGACTGACTTCATATAACACGGGACACCTTTAGCACATAATATCCAAATACCCTTTATTTTTGTTTACTACCAAATGGGACAAACAAAGGTTCTATCTTTCCCCACCCTGACCCTACCATACCATTCAAGGCCACGCCTGCTTCTATTTATAACCAAACCCCAGCGTAATAGAACAAAGAGTTTGGACAACCCGTTAGTGACCACTGGGTTCGAGCAGTTGCCGGTAATTTGCCTACCGTCGTCTTATTCTGCATATAACAGTTAGAAACACCTTGTCTATAATAAAACCGGCTATAACCACTGGACAGCCTGACGAAAATGACGTCACATGATTACGTCATGGGATGACGTAGCACTCCCTTACCTTGCCTTTTGGTCGAATAAGTCCTAATAGCTTCCCCGTAAGATAGCCTTCTGTGCGTCTTGGTGGCTGGGGCGGTTGATGGTTTATGGGGGGTTCCACATCTGAACGGCTTAGGGACCCCTACGTCATTGCTGACGTCATGAGTGACGTTTCGGTGGCCGGACACGAGAGGGGTAGCGGAGGTGGATCGGTTTTGGGGGGCTGGAGGTGGAATAGGGATTAATGACGTCACGATTAATGACGTAATGAAATATTTCAAACTTATTATAAATTGTTATTTATCTTTTCGAATACGATAACAAATTAATTTAAAAAATGAAGAAGAAAGAATTGACAGCAAAACGACAATCGGTAAAACACGCTCGGCGAAAAATTAAAATATGTATTATGACGTCATTAATCTGATGACGTATACCTGGTGGTTGTTCTTGCATCACAATAGTGTTATTGTATTGCGAAATAATGGCTGACGTCAGGTCGACATGCATGACGGTGCGAGGGACATTTAATGACCATAGAAACCTTATAAAATGAATCAAATTAGTTCATATATTTGTAATCTTGCCACCTGAGTTATAGATTACTGTGGAGTAAGATGGGATACAGTCATACCAAATCCCATATTTTCTAATTATCTTTTTAAATAAAGGAGGTGTAAATATTGTTTGTTTACCACCAATTGGACAATAAAAGCCTCATACTGTCAACAAAAGGCCTGACTACAACTGTTTTTATATCCCATTTTAATTCGTACAATCACCTATTCCAAAACGGCATTATCTTAGGACTATGAACGCTCCCCACGTCTGTAAATTGCGCCGCATCGTGGTTGATCTTTATCGCCTCCTGGTGGTACACCGATTTATCTTTCTTGACATTCGTTGAAATTCCTTCCAAAAGTCCGAACAACTAAAAAATAGAATATAAAATATATTTTAACAACGTGTACCCTCTAAACAATTTCACTATGGATCAGTACGTCAACTTTACGCATCGTGCGAGTCGGGAAAATCTTTAACATCTAAGAATAATAAATGTGTGAGGTCCTTCAGCGTGGTATGCCATGGGACCTGAAACTTAGACTACAGTTGGTTCATTATCCCAACACGCAGGGTTCTACATTATAATAGCCACTGGATTGAAGCATTTATCGTTAAGTATCTTGCCCAAGGACAAACACGACTGCAATGGTAGCAGCGTCAAGGATGGAACCCGGTATTATTTGAAGTATGAGAAAATACACCTTGTAATCTTATTTATAAATTACCACAAACCACCCACACCTGGAAGGGTTGGTCCACGGTTCCTCGCAACAACAACGCGCACACATGGCATCGGTTGATGGTCAAAGCTTTGTCTAAATCCTCAATCGCTTTCTCGTTTTCTTTCCTCGTACTCCACAATAAAGCCCTAGGAGAAAGGGGTTTGAAAACGAGGTCCTTAGTGTACATTCTGTACTTTGGCACTAAAAACCTCGTGCATCAGTATGGATATTTTTTTAAGACACACACATCCACAATGGTAGCAGCATTAAGCATTGAATTCTTGTATACCTTCTCAATCGGGCAACGACAGTTGTTATAACACGGGTGTTCTGTTTCATACACCTCGTGCCCGCTTACGAGTTACCTCGTATGTAACTTATTTATCCTCAGCTCCAGTAAACCCCACCCCATGCAAACGCACCTCACACAGTAAAGATCCGGGTTTCTAGCATCGAGTACCACAGCTTTCTCAATATCACGGAAAGCGTTTTTCAAATCTCCTATCTTCGCGTGCGCTAAAGCTCGCTTGGCTAACACTGGTGTTTGGAAACATGTGTTGGAGTCGCAGCCAGCCATACAACCGTTCTGTGAAGATAAACAACGGTAAAGGATAGGCTCGTTATACAATGTGTGTTCAGGCTGTCACCATTATGGGCGTATGTGTCCTTGGGCAAGACACTTAACAGACATTGCTTCAACCCATCAGTGGTCACTAATGGTTTGTCCAAATTGTCAGCCATACATAAAAAACAATCACCCACAAAGTTACATACATGGTAACTTGTAAGCGGGCACAAGGTGTATGAAACAGAACAGCCGTGGGCCGTGTTATTGCGACTGTCGTTGCCCCGCCATGCGAAGATAAATAAGTTTCTCACGTATAGTAACTTGTAAGCGGGCACGAGGTGTATGAAACAGAACACCCGTATTATAACGACTGTCGTTGTCCCGCCAGGCAAGAACCAATAATTTACATTTATCAAATCCAATAGTTTCCAAGCAAACATACAAATTCACAATATTCTACCTTTCTTAAATTCATCGATAACATAGCATTAGTGAAGGCATGCACCGATTCCTTATGTCTTCCCAGGTTCTGCAAAGCTGTACCAAGGTGATAGTAGGATTCATACAAGAGCATATTGTAGGAAGGTGTGGTCACGAAACTTAGTGGTAAGTTGCTTGGATGGATAGATTTCAACATCTTCTTGTATTTCTCAACGACCTAAAAATAATTTGCTTGACGTTGTCTAAATGAGCATAGTTTTATTTATCTTTGCGAATACGACGAGGAAGATTAATTAACTGAAACAACGAAGAAAGGAATTAGCAGCAAAACGATGGCGGTTGAAACACGACGAAGGCAAAAATATGTCGTTTGAAGTCATGAGGATACGGTTAAATATTTCTGTAAAAATTGTTTTTTTTACTAATAAATGGGGTGACACGTATCGTGAAAACTTGGACCACAACCTACTATATTTCAAAGATCATGGTAACACTAAACGATACACCCTATAGCTGGCACACAACAATAATAACGTTCAACCCACCACCATTACATTTATATTATACCACATAATCTTTGTTATTGTAATATAATATTCAGATATGTTGTATCATTGCTGATGTAGTTATTAGTTGGAAACACTCAACCACACTACAATAACAACCTTATTATAACGTGAAGACCTTTCATCCATGGTCGCTTCTTTCAACAATACGTTCGCCTCTCGTTGAATTTTACTCAATTTGTCGATTTTCATTATCCCTGGTAGGGGCATTGTGACGTAATAAAGTACAGTTACGTCACAAAAAGATTGTTGTAAATTAAGTTCTAGAAATATTCAAAAACGGTATGACGTCATTATGTAACATAGTTAAATAAAAGTAATACAGTACACCTCATGCTCGCTGTCGAGTTAAAATCCTTTATACACCTAATATACCAGAGGTTTTCAACTTATATGAGCGGGTTCAACAGCCACGCGATTTAACTGACGTTCTTCTCCACACTTTTTATCCATAGCGTGTTTTAACAACTGTTGTTTGTCGTTGATTCCCTTCTCTTCGTTCTTACAATCTTCGCTATTGTTTTCGAAAAGATAAAAAAAATTATGTTACGTTGTAGGATTCTGGTTATTACTTGCATTTATAGGCCCTGGCTTTACAGAACCTCTTCATACTGTTAGGTAGCCTTGGCTTAAAAGTCCTGCATATCCTGAAACATGTTATTACACTGAATAAGCAACACGTTCAAACAAACACATAAGTAACTCAACCCACTTTGACCCAATGCTCACTGTCTACCACCCGTGGCATAATGTATAACATTACAATCCACCAACAATACAGATATGACAGCCAGTTATGGAACTGAATCACCTCTTTTCAGCATAATTGGAGCGTATGCCCCAACACCCGGTGCTTTACTTTATAATTAAACTGAAATTATAAAGTATTTTTAATAATATCCAGTTTCTGACCAAAATACCTTCATACACGACATCTGTCTCGTCATAATAAACACTACAATGCCTCATTACACGTCACAATACCCTTTATCAATCATTCATTAACAATTGTGATGTAATTATAGATCGGATTCGAGTATGCTACGTAACAATGCGATTTAAAGCGACGTAACAATACCGTTTACCGATATAGCGGCGTTTAACCCGCTTACACAACAAACGGTAAACTCATATGATGTGGTCTCGTGTTACATTCTTCTTGTTTATTCTACAATAATATTTTATTGTTCCAAATATGGACATGTTTATTTTCACACGTACCTGTGCGACTTGGCGATACCTAATAATAATGGGAAGAACTAACAGTTGTGAAAGTAGGACAATACGTAACAATAATATTATTACATCATATTCATAATTACAATAACGTCATAACTAATTCTCGAACTTTATTCATGACGTCACAGCTACCATTTTTCGCTCACAAAAATCAAATTGTATAAAACCTTTCACAATTTTTGGATATGTAGTAGTTGGGGTAAGATGGCCCGTGCTAACGGTATCTATTTTCCCCCATAAATACTATACCAATTCTCCAAAATTGTTTAGCGATACGCAACGCTCTGAGATTCTGACACTATGGTATAACTATATATGTCAATAAACATACTAAATACGATTGTATGTAATTGTAAACTACAACTTAGTCGTCGTAATACTTTTACTAAAGCAGGTTCCATAATATATCAGGGAGACTTGTAGAACCACTAACAGTTCCTCAATGTTATATATAATAAACACCAACTACTAAATACGTCTATACTCTATATATGTATATACAAATTATCCAAGGTGATTTTTTACATTAGTAGATTCAAACTTCTAAGACAACGGACATTTCTTCTATACCAGTTCTTAAATATTGTTTAGCGGTATACGCAACACCCTGTTAATCTTTCTCTTGATTATTAAACCTAAATATATTTCGATTCTATATCATATAACTCCGACAGCGCGTCACAGTAGTATCTACATATATATTAAACACTAACTACCACATACACTCCTATATATAGCCTATAACTTATGTACGGTAATTTTCATAAGTAGATTCTAGCTGCTGAAACAACTGACATTACCTCGAAGTTGGCGTTCACTGTATCGAAGTAAAACACTAACATAACAAGCCGTTTAAACACACCCACTCCAAGCTGGTATTAAACAAATATTAATACAAAACATTAACGCACCCCTCCAAAGTTTAATATCGAAACTTCGACCAAACATTCGATCGATAATCGTCCAACAATCATAACAAACCGACCGACCGATTGTTAGAGACCAATGGAATCCTTCATTCTGGAACGTTTCAATATTTCGTAACAATTCCGATTGTAATTCAAATATAAAACGTCATTTACGTTATTGTGACGTAATGAACCACAAACCGCACACGTGACTTTCAACCGACAATCGGCATATATGTCGTCATAATACAATACATGACGTCACAATGCTATCTGTTGACAGGTAATGTCCATTGTTCGTCATCTGACGAATCTTCTACGTCATCGTTTTGAATTTTCTGAAAATGGCATCATAATTAAACGTAAATTTGAATTCACACTGTTACGTCACAAACAAACCATTCTCATGAAGTCAATAAGCTTTGTTGCGTCACTACCGGTGCTTAGATCAACGAAATCCTGAGGCATTCTGTATCGGAGGTGCTCGCTGGGCTGCATTGTGACGTCAGAAGGGGTGTAGCGGAACTGACCGATGGTGACGTCATCTGTAAATCGCGGTTATAACAATTAACAACATAGAAGTATTATATATCTCTCAGTGATGGTGAAGATCAAAGTAATTAAAACAACGAAGAGAAGGAATTAGCAACAAAACAACAGTTGTTTAAACATGCTACAGTAAAAACTACTTAAGTAAAAGTGTCAGACCAAACCGTGGCTTTTAAAAATGATCAGCACTGTGACGTAACAGCTGAATAGAAGTAACAATATGTCAATCATTATGACGTCATAACACTCGCTCTCCACACACGGCACGTTCGACGCGGTTGATTATGACATCACAATTAAAGTAGTTTGTTATTGTAGAGAGTGAGGTTTATAATGTGTGGTTGGTTATCATGATGTGTATATGTTGATATATCCAGGGTGATACCATTTAGACCAGCGCTTCCCAAACAAGGGCTCTCGTAACGAACTTCAGGGGTCGCTTAGAGTTCACCAACTTTACACAAAGTACTTTATGTACTATACCAATAACTGGGAAGGGTCGCGGAAAAGTTTAGAAGGTTCAAAGGGGTTGGGAGGAAAAGTTTGGGAAGCCTTGTGGTCCCCACTAGTCTGGCGCTGAGATAATTTATACACAGAAAACCTGAGACCTGGCTGGGTTGTAGGTCTATTACCCCAACACTCAGGGTGGAGGCAGTTTATAGACACTCAATAATAGAGATTCTATTCTATAAGGGTGAGGTCTTCAGTAAGACCTGGGACAGAGTAATACCCCGTTACCCCAACACCCAGGATGCAATTTCAACGCACTTAACAATAGAGATCCTCATTAGTAAACAACACGTGACCCCTGACCTGCAGTTTTCATATCAACATAGCAATCACACGTTGACAAACTCCCCGAAGACAATTCACCCCAAGTGAACAATAATGGCTCAGTCATCTCACCATACGGGTTGAAATCAATCACCCAGAAGTTGCCCTGTGTATAAAAGTATTTCAGTGCTGCCAGATTATTTTAACTGTAGTGTTGCCAGATTATTTTAACTGCAGTGTTGCCAACTATTTTAACTGCAGTGCTGCCAGATTAATTTAACTGCAGTGTTGCCAGATTATTTTAACTGCAGTGTTGCCAGCTATTTTAACTGTAGTGTTGCCAGATTATTCTAACTGCAGTGTTGCCAGATTAATTTAACTGCAGTGTTGCCAGATTATTTTAACTGCAGTGTTGCACACAATAATTTAATTACTTACGTCTCTCTTTTTGTATATGTCGACGACAACTGAAAAAAATGTAAAATTTGGTTAGTTGGTTATCGACACCGGTGTAACAAATTTTAAACAAACGTGAAAACGTGACGATAGAACAGTTACACTCACAGTTGCTTCGTTTATGATGTAACCCTATATTGTTACGTCTATAGTAATAACATGGTTTAATGGTAAAATTTGGTTTGATAGATAAAGCATAAGGGTACTTGTGCGTACAACGATAAGGATATGTAAGTTGTATGTGTATTGTTTGTTTATTTGTGCCCGCAGGCAAGTTTCATGCATGATACTATTGTCTATTGTCTATATATATTTAAGTATGTTGGGGTAAGACGACCAATGTTTTCATTCTCCTATCGTTCCCACAATTGGTAGAAAATTAAGAATATTCAAAGAATTATATAAAGTACCTTTATTGTATATAATTTTTTTATATAGTAACCCGCAACTTACACGAATCACTTGGAAATTTATCAATAATTTCATCAGATACAAAATTGTGAATTTCTTCCGCCAGTTTATCTTTGTCCTTTATGATGTAATCGTAATGTTGCTTATAATCACGCTGACTGACGCCTAATAGAGATTTATTTCGTATAAAACATCGGAACTCCATCCCAGGCACAAGGTTCGCCCATTTTCGCAGCACCAGCTGAAACAAAAACATAGGTATGCAACTTGAATAGATTTAATTGAGTAGTTTATATTGTTATAACGATGTTATAACAACGTGTTATAACGACTGTTGTTGTCCCGCCATGCGAGGATGAATAAGTTACATACGTGGTAACTCGTAAGTGGGCACAACCCTACGTTTTTTCATATTAAAAAAAAGCAACTAGCATTTGGGCTTTAAAATTATTCAACCAATAAAAACAACAACCAACATATTCTTACCTGATGCGGAATATTTGCGTCACTTTCCACATCTGTACATAACTTGAATACCGAAGTCAAATCATAAATTATAAAGACAGAACTTTTAAGCAGAAGAACTACTTCACCTGGGAATTAAAGGTGGTTTTGATTCATTTCAAATTTGTTATGGCTCCTGGAATAATGGGCCAACCCTGGTCAAGTTTCAGATCCTATGATATGCCATACTGTAGGATCTCACCCATATTTTTTATTTGTATGTGGGTAAAATTAAGACAGCGCTAGTCCATTACCCCAACACCCAGGGTGCTACAATTCATTGGTTTGTTACGTGGCTTCCCCAAGGACACATTCGCTCATCATGGTGGCAGCATCCAGCTTTGAACCCGGGATCGTTTTGTTACAATGCAAGCACCTAACCACTGGGTCTAAGCATATATTCTACTCGTTCACCTATATAGAACATAAAGCACCTGCAGTGTTGCACAACAAGGAATTATTTGCTATCCAAGCTGCATCTTTAGGTGAGCTCCACCCCAATTTAGGAAACACTTTTCCCCCGAGGTCTTCGATTAATTTCCCGATTTCTTCCATCAGTTCAGTGAACTCAGGGCTATTTCCCTCCTGTAAGAAAACTTTGTGTTATTTTTATTAAATGTAACTTATTTATCTTCACGGGCAAGGCAATGGCAGTCGTTATAACACGGGTGTTCTGTTTCATGCACCTCGTGCCAGCTTACAAGTTACCACGTATGTAACTTATTTATCCTCACATGGCGGGGCAACAACAGTTGTATATGTATGAATGAATGAATGTAACTTACTTTATCCTCGCGTGGCCGGAAAACGACAGTCGTTATCACACAGGTTTAACACCTTGTGCCAGCTTACGAGTTACCATGTATGTTACTTTGTGGGTGTTTATTTTTTCTGATTTTTTCATTTTTTTATGTATGGGTGATAATTTGGACAACCCATTAGTGACCACTGGGTTGGAGCAATTGCCGTTAACTGTCTTGCCCAAGGAGACATACGCCCACAACGGTAGCAGCGTCGAGCCTTGAACCCATTACCTCTGGGTTACAGGCAGGTGCGCTAACCACTATGCCGCGGCACCAGATTTGTATAACACGGGCGTTTTGGTCCATACACTTTGATCTTTCATACCACAAACCTCTTCGTTTTCATTTTCCTCCCATTCTTCTTCACTCCTCTCCTCTCCATTATCTCCCTCCTCTTCTTCATTGTCCCACTCCTCCCTAGTTGCTCCTGGGAGCACCACACCTCTCGGCAACACAACAGTGCCGTCATCTTGCAGATATTTAACAAAATCCTCGGGCAGAGGGATAACTACGCTGTGGAGATACTGGGGTTACAAAATATGCAGATAAGAAAACTTATAAGTTTTACATTTAAACTTGAGCAAAACTTAACTAATAAATAACCTAAGTTAGAGTTTATTGAATTAGAAATTACAAATTTGATGAACAACCCAAAGTTATAATGTTGTGAATAATACATCTTAATGAAATTTAACAAGAACGCTGCTAAACATTTGCAAAACCAAAGAGAAATAAGATGTGAAATTTGTATATTCTTATGAACAACAAAGTGAACTTTGTATCACATAAAATTACAATAGGTATTGTTACATAGATAAGCAATTTCCGATCTCACAATACGGCGAGTAACAACAGCAGCAAAATAAACTTCATGACAGAACAATAAACAAATAAACTTCAAGTTTTGACATTTATATTACTTGGTTGGCACGCCCCGTCCGAGTAACTCCCCCCCTCATTATGCCACCACAATGGCCTTTGTCCTTTCAACTTAGTACCCCCACTAGTGGTCAACATCTGCCCCTCGTAATCGAGTTTAATCAGCGCAAGTCCATGTTTTCCACCCACAACCCCCCGCAACCTTCCGGCTGATTTATTGTTTTCGGATCGAAGAGATGTTCCCGTTTCAGGGACTTCCCCTTCTAATATCTCAACGGGTATGAGTCGTTTCCTCACGACCCCCGTGTGGTGGGTTCGCGCCGTTAACTCCTGTCCGAGGTAACAACCCTTGTGGAAGTTAATACCATGCATGAAGTCTAAGTTGCTTTCAAGAGGCAAACTCTTTCCTGGTGGAAGATCGATGTCCGTTTCCGGCACCCCGACTTTGTATCTCCATATATGGTATTCCTCTGACGATGTCATCATGACATCATCACATGGTTGGTCACATGATACAACCCTCCACCCCATTAGTTCAACTCTTGGATCAGGATTGGCGCAAACATGATGTTTAACATCAGGCATAACATTGCTGCCACTTTCATTCCAACTTTGCCAGATATTTAAATCGTTTCTTTCGAGAATTTCAACTTTTTTACGAAGTTTATATCTCTTCAACAATTTCATGAAAATATCAGCCCTGTTTTCGTCACAGTCGATTAAAATTTCCCCATCGTTCCAATGCAATATAAGGTTATGGTCAATCCTGCCTTGCGTGTTTAACATCATAGCGTACATACACTTGGATGAAGGCAGCAAAGTTACATCGTTTGTGACCAAACCTTGTAAATGTTCAATTGTGTCTTTGCCGCTTAGTTGGACCACAGCGCGGTGATTCAATTTGGCAAATTTCACATTTTCTGTATTTTTTTCAGAAAATTTTCTCAAAAAACTTTGAAACTTCGGTTTAGGCGACACAGGACACAATAGTTTGCCAATTTTTAACATTTTATATCAAAATTACACTTTAAAACAAAAAAAGAAAGTTAATATTAACATAATACGTACCTTTTTATCGTGTGACGCCTAAACAAATGATACCAATTTGAAAACAAACAATTTAATATTTCTTGTTTATTCATTATAAAAATTATTGTCTGCAAAAGTTGTAATTTAGTCCAAAACAATTACAAAACAACAAAATACAACCTGGCCATGTATTTAATTCCGTCCTAATTACTTATTCCCTTTAAATTAATCAATTAGGCGGTGTTTAATTAAAATAATTTTAATTACGCAAAACTGACATCATCGTATGTTTACATCTGAAGCATGACTGGCGTGTTTCTGACAGAAAATTGTCTATTTCAGTGTTGCCAGAATAAAACTAGTAATTTTAAAAAACATTTTCTGCTTTTTAAAATAAACCACATGATTTTATTAGAGATATTTAATGTTTCTCTTTTATTCAATTTATTTTTAATGCAAAAAATTATTTATTTTGCAATTATTTAAAAAAAACTAAGCTAAGTTAAAATTTGCAATCAACACTTTTTGCTAAATCATGCGTACGATTTTTCCGCATGACTGATCAACTGCTAAAATATAAAAAACAAACGAAGAACTCGAAAGAATTTCTCGTATTACGGTTTCGTGGTGGCGTATGATAAGCATATTTCTCCAAGCCAGGTCCAAAGTTCATGTTTTTGCCTGCAGGGATATATATATGCACATTTGGCCTTGAATGATTTGTTTATAGACTGGAGAATATTGCAAATTTATAAAGCGTAGATTTATTTGTTGACATTGTTTTGTTTGTAAACAAACGTACGCGGCGATTTTTTGCTGCGTCAGCGGATTTTTACACCTCGTTTATAGTGTGTGTTTTAGATACTGTAGTTAGGAAGCAGAGACAAGATAGTAGAAATTACGTCACATATTAAAGTAAAACAATATGTATATATATACCGTTTGTAACTCTAGCTATATTTTCTATAAAGGTGAAATCTTTAACTTTGAACGCTTAGGATCTGAGGCTAGGGTATAATATTGAGTACTGTTTTGTTTATCTTATTTTAAAATTTATTTAAGACAAATTTAACTTCAATATTTCTAACAGCTTGAATGTTATATTCCATATATACTACCTATAAGTTGTTTATTTCTGCATCAAAACACCATTGCCATTGCCAAACTGATTTAAAGCTCTTGTTGTGTTAAATCCTCACAATGGGAGACAGCTCAGTTTTTAAGGACAGTTCGGAAAATTCTTCAAACAAATCGAAACCGAGCCGCCCGAGGACGTATTCGAGCAGATCCGGGAAGAAACACCCGTTTCCGTGGTTTGGCCTCGATATTGGAGGCACTCTCGTTAAACTTATTTATTTTGAACCGCTATCGTTGTCACCTGATGAAGAGAAAGAAGAAAAAGACTCGCTGAAGTCAATCCGGAAATATTTGACGTCAAACATAGCTTATGGGTCAACTGGTGTAAGGGATACAAGGCTTGAGTTAAAGGTGAGTTTTTTTTATTAATATTTAACAAAAGTCCCAAAAGTCTTTCTTATAATCTTATTAAAGATTTAATTTTAGATTATGTACAAAACTTGAACCAATACTCTTTCCTCAGTAAGTATAAGGGATCAGAAGTCATAAAAGTTTCGTCTTTTATGCTTTATTGTATAATTTTGCTTAATAAGATTTATGTGCCCATTAAATAAACATGTCTATTCAATCATATATATTTTACCCTAAATTTTTTTGTTTTTTAGAACGTCACCTTCCAAGGTTACACTGGCAATCTACATTTCATAAGATTCCCCTCAGAAGAAATGGACAAGTTCGTCACCATGGCCAAAGAAAAACAATTCGCAACTTTAATTAACCTATTCCACGCCACAGGAGGGGGGGCTTTTAAGTTTGAACAAAAGTTTTTAACGGAAATTGGAATAAATTTAAATAAATTGGACGAACTGGATTGTGTTATAAAAGGTGAATGGAGATATAACATCCGTTATAGCAATTGTCGTTTGTTGCTAATTCCCTTCTTTTCGTTGTTTTAATTAACTTGTTCTTTGCTACTGTGTTCATAGAGATTCATAAAAATATATATGTTCTGGTATTTTCAAAAAAAAATATAGGCTTTCTATGTAATACAATTTTTTTATCGTTATTCATTATTTTTTTCTATTGTTATTCTTCGAGTAACAATAGTTCGTTTTTCCCCAGGAATCCACTTTGTGCAACACAAGTGTGGATTAAACGGACATTTTGAATGTTTTTCCATCTCCAACCCCCTTAGTGATGGCCCCATCGAAAAAGCCCCCTTTGACTTCCGAGACCCCTATCCATATATGGTAGCGAACATCGGGTCAGGGGTCAGTATTATGTTGGTGAGGTCGCAGGAAGATTACGCTCGTGTGTCAGGTAAGTTGGGGAGATTTTATTCTATATGGGAGGAATTATAGCTTGGCATGTCATGAAGTCTGGGATTTAGTTCATCATTAAGTTAAAACAGTCCGGACTGTACATTTTGAGATTCATTCATGTTTTGCATTTTTTTGTAAAATACGTTCATTAGGGGGCCGGAGTACACTCATTAGGGCTTGTTTTGTAATGTTTAAAAAATATATATATACGTTTTTATACATTAGATATATACATCTGCATATACATAATGTAACCCTACCACCCCAGGTACAAGTCTCGGCGGAGGTACTTTCCTTGGCTTATGTTGTTTATTAACCGGATGCGAAACGTACGATGAAGCGATCGACCTCGCCACAAAGGGTGACAGCACCAAAGTCGATAAATTAGTATCAGATATCTATGGTGAAGGGGGTTATGCAAAGTTCGGACTTCCCGGAAACGTGGTCGCCTCTAGGTGGGGCTATAACTGTTTCCTCATTTAATAAAATATATAAATTTTGAATAAAAAATTTTTTTTTTTACAATAAAAAATTGTTGTTGATACCAGGCATAATGTAAATTTTGGATTTGTGTTTGTCTCTTATTTTTGGTGGGTCTAATATGCCCAGCTTTTTTGTCAGTCACATTTTTTATCCACTGAAATATAAGCATTTTATAAAAAATCTTCTCAATACAAGAAAAACCTCAATACATCACCAAATAATTTAGATTGGCAAATCAATACTAAGGTTTATTATGCAATAACCTTAATATTTCCTTAGTTTATATATTATCTTTATACCTTTTAATCTTCAATCTTTCAACCCTCTAAGTTTTGGGAAGATGAATTCTGAGGAAGATCGGAAATCGGCAACGAAAGAAGATTTAGCGAAAGCTACGCTCGTAACGTTGACGAATAATATCGGTAGTTTGGTGTTCAGCTGTGCACAACGAGAGGTATGTTATGTCTATGTTTGGATTTACAATAATGTTGTTTGTGCATTTGTAACATAGTGTGTTATAGTTTGACTTGACTTTTGTTTGCTGCATATTTTTTCTTATCGTATTAACCAACTTTTTAAAAAATTGTTCCTCTGCAATATTTTATGTTTTAAAAAAAATTATCCCAAAAATAACAATATTTAATTGTGATCTGGCCCTGATCTAGGCATCATATTGTTGGACGATTCTCGTTGCATCATAACAGAATACACCAAGTGCTACTAATTATACACCAAATAAAATCAAATATTAAAATAGAATTGTTTAAAACAATAGACGGATAATGCAAGTTATCGAAATATATCTTTGGTAATTATTAGTTAAACTTGATTTTGCTTTCTGTATATTATGTAGAACTTATTTCTTTGTTAAACCTCTATTCCTTTAAAAAAAAACACTTCGTGCCTAAATATTCAAGTTGATGAAATTAACACTGACTTTCCTGCCTATGTATTCCCATGGGGGTGGAATGCACAACCCATGAGGGAGTCACTTAGTGCTTTATTTAATTAAAACAGGAGATTGAATGCAGGATCTCGGGCGACAGAGCTTATTAAGTTGTTTAGTGAGATTTTACTAATAATCAATAATAATTAAAATGTTTTGATAGCATTTTTTGGGTAAAACTGTACAAATATGAGTTTTTACAACTTAGTGTGCTGCGAACAAGCTCAAAGCATTGAGGTGTACTATCCCGGCTTCCCTTGAAACTTTTTATCCCTGCCTTCCTTGTAAAACTTTTAAAAATAAAAACAATTTTGTAAACTTATGCGGGTGTTACAAGTAAATTGGTAATTTATTTTGTATTATTAGTTTGTACAACCCTAAAGCTAATAAAGCCATAGAACCCATGCTTAGTGCCAAAGTAAAATAAAACAACCCATTAATATTTGCATTAAACTCGTATAACTTTTGACTTATCAATGATTGACTGATCATAACTATTACTATTCGTAAATACAACCTTTGTCCCAACCAGACAAAGGTAAATATAACGTGACTTGTATTGGAATAAGTAAGCTAAACTACAGTACACTTGAATCTTCTAGATTTGAAACATATTACATGATAGCTTGTTATAATAATTTAAATAATGCGTATATTGATTATAAACCACATCACCAAACTTAAGATATTTATTATATATACTTATAATTATAATATACATTCATAATTATATCACATATATATATAAACTACATCACAATACTCAGATAAGCTTTACACATAGGGAGTTGAACGTGTTGTATTCGCCGGCAATTTCCTTCGAATAAACCCAATATCCATGAGGTTGCTATCATATGCCATGGACTTCTGGTCACAGGGTTCGCAAAAGGCTTTGTTTCTGGAGCATGAAGGTTATTTTGGGGCAGTTGGGGCTTTATTAGGCAACATGTTGTCATAATTGTAGTTGTTTATGTATAAACATAGGCGCCAAACTTTTATAAACACAGGGGAGGCAGGAATGGTTAGATGCCCCTTTCAATGGAACAACTTTGGTTCCATTGTTTACTTAATGATTTTGAGCTTTGGGCTAGAGTTGGTCTACTCTGCCACCCCAGGTTTGATGCTAATGGTGTCAAACTTTTAAGAGGAGGCAGGGATAGTTAGACACACAATCATGTGAAACAAATCTAACTTATTGGTTGTAATGTTTACTGATTACTGCAGTGCTCAAAATTAAGGGTTGTTCTGCCCACCCTACCACCCCAGGTTTGACGCCTATGTGTTACGCAATGTGTTCCATGTTTTAGATAACTATTATTTTTACAAAGTGCCTGTTGGGTTGGCAAATCAAAGTAGGATTTCAAAATCCAGTGTTCAAAATATATTATAAACGTAAATCATACATTAGTGTACGCTGGGTAAATGAAACTTGTATAAATTCCTTTTAAATGCTGCAACCAATTCAAGGTTAATATTAACACTTCCTAAAATTACCTGTTAACAAATTGAACTAACAACTAATTGTTATCTATATATACCTTCATAAACACTTGTGAACAGTACCTAAATAATGCATATAGTACCTACTTATTTACTACCAAATACGACAATAAAACGTGATCTATTTTACCCCAACCTGATATAGAACTGGCACTTTGTAAAAATGTAAATTTTAGTAGTTTTTCAAAATATTTTATTTAGAAAAAAAAGGGAAATTAATTTTTTTAATAGTAATATACCAAACTATCTAGAGGATATTGTTGTTTTGCTGATAAACCTATGTATTATGTATATTTTTAATTTCGTAGTTGATGTTTTTAATTCACATAAACGTTACATTCAATGCATTCCCGCTATCATATATAAGTGTATTATAAATTCCACCCCATGTTTAAAGTACAGGGTGTTGGGTATAAATTCCACCCCATGTTTTAAACAATATGTGTAAAGTAGCCCAACATTGTATATGCACAGTCTATTCTACATGGGTGAACTCCTACAGTGAGGCACGCCATGGGACCTAAGATTTGGTCAAAGTTGTCCCATCACTCCACATAATTACCCTTATACACCTAAAATTAAACCATGAAACATTTTTTTGCATGCTACTTTTTCCATAACAGACTTCCAAAATCATAAATTTCTCGTTAAATAAACATAGAAATATTAGAAGCCAAAGTGAAACTGTGGGTGTGTACATAAAGTGCCCACTATCATACCTCTTTTTAGTTCAACATTGTGTACTGACTGCAGTATGTAAGCTGGTTATGCATGTTTTGTCTATGCATTTTTATTCTTATAATACACTTCGTGAAGCACATTTTGTTCATTTTATTCTCTCATATTCAGTTTTATTGCAAAATGGCATTATAAACCAGGGATTTTAATTGCACTTAGAAATCTTAGTAAAACCATTTGTCTTATTTTGATATTCTATATGAGGGAGGTCCTACAGCAAGGCGTGATTTGAGATTAAGCCAAAGTAGATCTGACAGCCAGAGTGCTACAACCCATCAGTGACCCCTAGATTAAAACCCCAAGAACACGTCATACGCCCACAATAGTAGCAGCAGTGAGCCTTGAACCCGGTATCTTTCCATTACAATGCAAGCCATGTGGTGCCAATTACAAGCTTTTAGTTGTTCATAAATTATTGCTTATCAGTAAATGTTTCAAACAAACAGAATCCCTGGTAGAAAAGGATAATAATAATAACAAAAAGGTAGTTCTGATGTCATAAATTCACTTGTGATGTCATAATGACATACACTGACATAATGGCCACCAATTTGGTGAAATAAATAATATATCTTTAGAAAATTTCTAGAATATGACATCATTTTAAAATAATGACATCACAATTAATTTTCTCGTCTCAGCTCTCTATCGATCTCTAGTGGTTCGATCATTATTGGATCCTTTTCATATTTTCCCGTATTGAATTCCATCCACACGAAAGTGACGACGAACACCAACATATACACCATACTACAAGCCAAGCTCAGCCCTATGTAGCTCATACGTAACCCGTATGTATTGTACAAGTAACATAATGCTTTTCCATGGCATGCTGGGGCTTTATAGATACAACTCCTATCAAGTATGAGACCAAACCAAATTGGACCAGGGACGTAACCTGTGATGTAATGATGTGTGTTATGATGTCATAATGGTAGGTATGATGTCATAATTGTAAATGTGTGTTGATGTTTTAAGTAATATTCATAGTGCACCACACACATAAAATACAAAATAAATGCATGTTATGATGTCATAATGTCATAGTCATATGACTTATGTTGCTGGTAATTGGCAAAATATCCATTTTCTATACAATTAGTTGGATAAATTGCTTATGCCATTATTATGAGTGCACGATCAGGGCCAGATTCACAAAACTTATCACAGTTATCTCCTTGCCTAGTTGTATTATTTAAAGGGTGAGATCAGTAGCACTTGGTGTAAAATTACCAATATCCAATTAGCTTAATTGCCTCACCAAGTAAACGTGATGAAAACGACATGAGCCCAATTCCCAGAGCTTTATCTCCAGATTCCAACACACGAAGCAACACCACGTAAACTGGGGCTTGACAGAAACATAATAATGTGATGCCAATCCCAACGCATATCATAAACAAAGCGAGGAGACCGCTGCAGTTGGTGGAAGAACATGATCCCGAATGCGCAGATTTGTCGTCCCCGCTTACGCATGAACAGTTTGTGTATTTCTGTGTGGAGGTGGGATGAATAAATGTAACTTATTTATCCTCGCATAGCAGGCAACAACAGTCGTTATAACACGGTGTTCTGTTTCATACACCTCGTGCCCGTTAACAAGTTACAAAATAAGTCAGAAAACTAAAAAACTACAAGGCCTCAGCCACATAAAATAACTTGACAATAACCATGTTCATTCTTACCGAAATCTTCCTATAACCAGTTGTACTATTGGTATGTTTACACCCAGCGTAACATGGAGATATATAAGTCACTTTATCGGCCCCACATACAAGCAGGAATTGACCTTTAGGGCATTGACAATCATAGTTACAATAAGATGTCTTGTTCAAGTTGTCTGAACCTCTGAAAGTTATATACAACAATTTATTTATCCTATCGTGGCGGGGTAACAAGGGTAGTTATTGCTCAGTTGTTTTATACACCTCATATAGCTGACAATTGGATTTGTTAGTGACCACTGAGTTGAAGCAATTGTCGTTAAGTGTCTTGCCCAAGGACACATGGCCCCACAATGGTAGCATTGGGCCTAGAACCTGGTATCCTCTGGTTACATCACAAATATCGATGTTGCTTACCTATATGGAGCAGTTATACCAGCAATAGAAGGTACTTTGCATCCCAACCCAAACAATGCTGCGAGAAACACACAACCTGCTCCCGAGAATATAATGGTAAAGAGCAAAGTTTGACGGATGTCGAAGTTATATTTCTTCATAAGGTAGCCCCCTGCAAAGGTTCCTGCTATTCCAAGTGGAACACAAACCCCACCTGTGATGTCATAATCATTATTGTTTGTTCAAAAGTGATGTCATATACCAAATGTTAATAAATTATAAACTGTCCAAATTGTCAGCCATACACTGAAGAAATATATTAAATAATCACCAACAAAGTTACATATGTGGCAAGTCGTAAGCAGACACGAGTTGAATGAAACAGAACACCACACAAACGCCGTGGCACAAACCCACCTATCAACATATCCGAAGTCATCCTCAACACATTAAACATCCTTTGTACGTATGTTGACCCGAAAGTTGAAACGCCGGCCAATAAGTTGGCCATTGCAATGTAGGAGAGGATGGCAGTCACTACTAGTGGTGTCGATAATGTACGTCGTATTGCACATGTCATATCTGCGGAGGTTGGTTGGTTGGGGTTATACAAAGCAGGTAGATGTATCGACGGTCGTGTTGTTGTTTAAATTGCCATTTATTTGCAGTGTTGGTTAATTTTTAATTATCTTTGAATACAAAAGCAATCAAATAATTAAAACATGTCTGTGGGGTGGGTTAGTTGTGTTGCGGGTATGATTGCAACAATAACAAGATGCACCACAGAGGTGATTTTTATACTGAAGCAAATTAATTAAACCCGGGAGACTCAAAATAACTACCCTAAAAGTCACCTAAATAGCTGTTACTTAAAATATGGCCGAGCTTTTACTTTGGAGAAACCTCATTTAACAAAAGGACCTTTATTCAGTTTTATAATTTTATTATGATGCTATAAATTGAGGTGCTTAATGGACACCTCAATAATAAAGGGGTTCATGAGTTTATAAAGGTTACAAACAACAGGTTCAGGAGATGTTTAGCCATGGGTTTAGGAACTGCTGACTTTAAATTTCAAGGTAACTATTTTACTACAATGGCCCAACTCACTGCAGGACCTCACCCAATTGAGGGAACAAGAACAAGTACTTACCAAGTAAAAAGCCACTAAGTTTGTAACTTTTATAACATTGGACGGGTCGTGGCTTTACGTACACTTTTATTTCAATTAGAAGTTTAACTTAATTAAAATAAATAGCTTGTTTGTCCGCTAGATGTAGCGACCACGCTTATTTTCCTCCAATTAAATGTAAATATGTTTTTAACCGAAAGTGTGTTTTAACAACTGTTGTTTTGTCGCTATATTCTGTCTTTTTGTTTAAAATATTTCTAAATCTTCACTACCGTAATCGAAGAGACAAACCACAGGTATTAATATTAACAACATTCCTATCCTTACCAGCAAACGTAGAAAGTATCTTCCCCACCATACTTTCTTCACATGCGCGTAATGGACGGGTAGCCGTACACCCCGCTACACTACTGGCTTCCGATTGTGACGCCACGTTCTCCAACTCTTGCTCAGCTATCGCATCTAATTGTGATTGTGTTCGGGACTGTGGAATAAATAGATTGTTACATCCTATTTGGATACAATGGCTTTATATTTTCATGGTAAAGTGGGCAGAAGGTGTATAAAATATTTAATCACATGTAAAACAACAATAAATGATGATTATAAACAATGTTTTCTGTATGGCTGACAAATTAGACAACCCTTTTGTGATCACTGGGTTGGAGCAATTGCCGTTAAGTATATTGTTAAAGGACACATACACCCACAATGGTAGCAGCGTTGAGGCTTTAACTCATTACCTCTGACTTATTTATACCACACTAATCAACATCTATTTAAAACCCATGTTTAACTGTATGGCTATTTGAGGCTGCATTCCTTCTTTAAGCTTGCCTAGCCATTAGATAAGTAACACCCCACCCACCATAAGTTACACCCCCACCCACCATAAGTAACACCCCACCCACCATAAGTAACACCCCACCCACCATGTGCCTCCTATCCTCAAGTGCAGCGATCTCTGCAAGTTCTGCTTCCTTCTGTGGTGACACAGGTAAGTACCTCGGGTAGAAGTAGAAGGGGAAGAGAAGGAGGACGAGGAGTATCGCTGCTACAACGTAACCTGCGTTGTTGTTGTTGTTATGTTGTCATGATGTAACATATTAAGCTAAATCATGACATCACTAGCAATACATTAGAGGTATCATTATAGGCAATGACATCACAGTCGATGACATCATAGTCGATGACATCACAATCGATGACATCACACCTACCCAGCCACCAAGCACCAATCCATGCAGGGTTGGTTTGATGTAGATGACTCGAGTTCGTTGTAACATAGATCGCTGAACTCACGCTGCCGAGCAGGAATCCGAACACGGGACCCATCAATGTAGTGCCGATGAAAATGCCTGTGTGATGGTGATATATCGTTAAGTATGTGTGTAACTAGCATTGCATGGTGAGGCAGATGGTGTTAAATTGTTATGGTGTATTTGTTTTGTGATCTTATGAGCAAGTGTTTTGGCTTAGTGGTTAGTTTGCAATCTTGTAGCTGAGTGGTTACTGAATGTCAAAAGATCTTTTTCACTTTTTCATCACAATTTTCTAGCATAACCATTAACCACTCACCTATATAGATCGGAATCTTCCTAATAACAACGTGATCATCAATATAAGAAACACCTAGTGGCCATAATGTAGCTGCTCCCCCTCCAATTAAAAGATGACCTGGATTGTGATAAAAACTAATATGTCTTAAATCTCAGTCTGGATTCAAACCCAGGATCCCTGGTTCTCCAACCCTGGCCTGGATTCGAGCCCAAGATCCTTGGTTCTCCAACCCTGGCCTGGATTCCAACCCAGGATTCCTGGTTCTTCAACCCTTGCCTGGGTTTGAACCCAGGATCCCTGGTTTTCCAACCCTAACCTGGATTTAAACCCAAAATTCATGGTTCTCCAACCCTGGCCTAGATTCGAACCCAGAATCTCCAAGCTAAATATGTACAAAAACAATCAACCAACCAACCTAGAATTAGCAGCAGTGCAGGGTTATACACAGTCGCATGTTTATTACACGGAAGATTCCTTGGCGTTGTCAAGTCTGTAGCTCTGTGTACCAATGCCTTTCCAATATGAGGCCTCTCCCAGCATAGACTTGACGTTGTAGAGTTATTCAAGGGTGGGGCAGGTAGTATAAAGTGAGGTAACATACAAAACCCCAACCCTACCACCATTACCATTACTCCAATACCAATGGCTCGTGGTCGGTTTAATTTGGCACCAAAATATGAGATAGGGATGATCACGACCATGTTGCCAACTTGGTAACTACTTGGTATGAAGGAGGCCATCGTGTTCGGTATCTTGAACCTGGGGGTTGGAGGGGTTTAGATATTGCTTTATAGTATCAATGTATGAATAAGGTTTATAGTATCAATGTATGAATAAAATAAACTTAACTTGCAAAGTTAAACTTAAAATGCAAAGTATGTAACTTATTAATTTAGAGGCAATGTCAGTGGATAAAACACGAATGTTTTGTTTCATAAACCTCATGCCTGCTTACGAGTTAGCATATATGTAACTTTGTGGGTGATTGTTTTCTGGTATTACTGACAACTTGTACAATCCATTGTTGACCACTGGGTTTTAGTAGCTATGGTTTAGTGCCTTGCCCAGGAACACATACACCCATAGTGGTAGCAGTACACAATGTGTGCTTGTGAATAAGAAGATGTCATAACTTGTGAGCATGAGGTGTATGAATACACCATGTGTATTAGGCATGAAATACCACTAACCTTTTAGTTATATAGTTCAACACACTGTCCGTGTAAGTCAGTGTCAGCAAGTTAATAAGTTGGAAGCAAGTTAGAAAGAACAGAAACATATTGATCGTATAACAAGACGTCGGCATCGGGGCTATGGCTGATATCGTGCGTTCACGAGGCCGAGACATGCCTTCGTTCATTGAAGCTGTACGTAGCGTAACTGTGCGTTGCGCATCGCCAGGCCCGTTTTGGAAATAAGCACGGTCGTATCTTGGCCGTTCTAGTAATGGTGACGCAGCAGTGTGGCTGTGCGAAGGTTCGTTCATTATGACGCAACAAACGATCTAGAAAGTAAAATACGTCATAGTTTGGATACGTCATGATTGGCATTGTTACGATTTAATGAAACTGTTTTTATTTGAAATTCAAATATTTGTTGAATGTTTTTCAAAGCTAGCGCGATATTAGACACCAATACGCGGCTTATGCCGATAAGCGGCCACTAATATAAAGGCAGAGGCTGTCTATAAAAGTCACTCAAGTTTCCACCCACGAGGACATAAATGATCGAACCAGCCAACAGTTATGTCTGCTTTTTCACACACACTGTAATAGCTTCGAAAATTCGACTAAATACAAATGTGCGTATTATATAACACAGGCGTTACTAAACGTAAACGATTCATCACAATATCTGTAACTAACTTACGTGTAACACGCACACAAATCACTATCTACTACGGTACCCTATCACAAATACATTGCATACCCTATCATATTGTACTACCATGCAAAAGTCCATGGTTATATACGGACTCTAGCATACACCAAATAAAAACGCATATTTCAACATAGCATTTAAAACAGACGTTCACATAATATTTACTAATGCAACATTCCATACCCTAAACTCAAACTTAGTGTCTAACAAGGCAGTATGTGCTTACAGGAAACTGCAACAAGAAATACAGGAAGTTAGCGCTAACGATCCCCTATAAGTCCATATACATGAAACTATAACCGAGCGTTCAAAGATCCAGAAACCGCGTAGTTTGGAATTTGTGACTTCCTATTTTAGAATACTTAGTTAAAAAGTTCACTACGATGTCACAAAGAAATGAAGCCGTATATTGTGATGTCACAGTAGTCAACAAAGGGTAGAAACAAAATCACTTAAACAGCTGGCAGGTAAAATTAAAGAACATAATTTGAGCAACGTTTGCAAAGCACATCAAGAAGTATAGCATACCCTCGGCAGGTGGTTATAAACATTATGGGTGACTTTTTGTAAATGGATTGAATTGTCCAGTAATTCCTAAACTATGTACTGAATAAATGTAGTGTATATAACAAATGAATAAGAAGAATCTAATAACTGAAAAAATAAATGTAATGACTAAACGAATGCAGTTAATGTAATGGTCTATTCTATATGGGTCAGACCCCACAGTGAGGCACTTCATGTGACCTAGGATTTTGGCCTGAGTTGGCCCATTATCCTAAAATTGCTCCTTTAGAATTAATAATATGCCCAGCAGCATAGCATACAACACAGTGTAGTGGTTTGACATTCCTTTTAATACTTGATCACAAATCTCCTTTTCTTAGGTTTCGACTTCCGCTTCTCGAACTCATCCTTCTTCACCAGGAATCCTTCAATCTTCTTGACTTCGGCGACCTCCTCAGGAGTCCGGATGTAATCTTTCATCTCGGACTCGGGGATCTCGTTCTCACTGATGACTTCGGATGTAGAAACATGATCATAACTCCTCTTGGGAGCAACGTATCGCATCGGGGTGTGTCGCAAGTAACGAGGCGGGAGGAATGTTAGGTCCTCTTGTTTAGAATCTGGTAATGATGTCATATGTTATGATGTCATAAGTGATGATTTTCGTAGATGATGATGATGTCATAAGAGTGCTTACATTACAAATTATAAAGCGATGTTGTTATTAAACACAAAATAAATCAACCATACTTATTTATTTGGGAAGTGGATAGTGGGTGCACATAGGGTGTATTTTGAAATTTTGAATATAACTATTTTATCCTTGTATGGCGTTATTTAACTTTGTGGGTAATTGTTTTTATGTAAGCTAATAATAGTCAGTGACCACTGGGTTGAAGCAATTGTTGTTAAGTGTCTTGCACAAGGAAACATATGGAATACGATTATGCTTACATGTCCCTTGTTTATGTATAACAGTCAATATGAACAACAATAACAGCATAATCTTACTATGACTAAGAAATAAAACAATGTTTCAACAAACCGTAATTGTCTTGTAACAATGAGAAGACATGTTTATGCTTTATGATGTCATTAATGTAACAATGGTAGCTAACTTTTCTCTCCGGTGCATTTTTGTTCCATGGTAATCTGAAAAAAAGGTCACAATTATAAACCAAAAACTTTTAAACACAGGGAAGTGTAATAGTTATACACACAATCCTGTGAAACAAATATAACTGATTGGTTGTAATGTTTACTGACTAATGCAGTGTAGAATCCGAAGTGGTCCCCCACCTATGTTTGGCACTGATGTCCCTAACTAACTATAACTAAATAAACTATTTACAAAAAACAAAACTGCAAAACATGATTGAACTTGTGTTGCCAGACATATTCAGTTTTAGTGATGCCAGATATATTTACCTGCTTTTCAACTCCAGTATTCTATCTTTACAAATTTTCACGAGTTTCTCGATTCTTTCGTATCGAAAGTCATTTCGTTTGCAAAAGGTTTCCAGGGTAATGCATCGCTTCTGCCTGTAGGAGGGTTGGGTATGTAGGCATTATCAGTGCTTGTAAGTATTAATAAATGCTATGTCCGAATGATACCGGGTTCAATGCTCGATGTTGATGGACCGGTGTCCTTGGGCAAGACCCAGTAATCACTAATGGGTTGTAGCACCCTGGGTGTTGGGGTAATGAGCAAACACTGGCCTAAATCCCAGGACCCATGGCGTGCCACACCAATGGCATTATCAGTGCTTGTAAAAGACTGAGTAGACTTGGTGAAACATCTGCTATAATATAATGAGTCTATACTTAATAATTGTAACTTTTATGTTCATAATCACTCACTTTGATTGTTGCGCAACAATAGCAAGAAATGACGCAATAAACGCAATATTGTTTCTCTTTCTCCCCGTAGTTATAAACATCAATTCGAGAACTTCAATTATTTCTTTCGCCTTTTTCACCAACTCTGGTCTGTATTATGATGTCATAAGATTAGTGATGTCATAATAAACCCCATTATTCGTGTAACATTAGGAGTGGCTGGTGGGTTTAGGTTTAGCACTACAGTTTTATGCATAAAACAGATTTTACCCTGCTGTTAGGTGTCTATACAAACAAGCAGAACCAAAGTATATTGCATTCACCACATTAATCAATGAAGGTCCTTATGTTTGACAACTATGAGTGTAACTGTATTTTAACAATGTCCCCCCAGATTTTACCCTGTTGTTAGGTGTCTATACAAACAAGCAGAGCCAAAGTATATCGCATTCACCACATTAATATACAAGTCTAATTTTAACAATGTCAGTTTTGATTAACATCTGATGCATAATAAAAATATGAAAAAAATATTCACCCACAAAGTAACATACATGGTAACTCGAACGCTGGCACGAGGTGTATGAAACAAAACAACCGTTTTATAATGATTGTCGTTTACCAGCCACACAAGGATAAAGTAAGTTACATTTATTCATTCATGCATTCAATACAAACAAACAAACAAAGAAACAACTCACTGGTTTTTCATTTCAGGAATTTGTTCAATCTTTCCGTCCATCTGTTTAATGTTGTAAATAGTCACGTCTTGCCCTGTAGCTTTGCAAGTCTGTGGAAGTGTTACGATATTATATTAATTTATTATAATGTAGCGGTCCTAGCGGATATTGATGAATGTTTTCTTAAGTCAGTCAGTAATGAATATCAAAGTTATAATTCTCGAGTATAGACACATTATACTATAGCAGATGTTTCACCAAGTCTACTCAGTGTTTTACAAGCACTGATGATGCCAACAGTTTTGGTATATGGTATAAAAAAATCTTAATTTTAAATAACAAGGTTACAATTATTAAGTATAGACTCATTATACTGTAGCAGATGTTTCACCAAGTCTACTCAGTCTTTGTGTTCTATGGGTGAGGTTTTACAGTGATGACATGGGACTTGAGATTTAGGCCATAGTTATTATCTCAACACCCAGGGTGCTACAACACATTAGTGACCACAGTTTTTAGTAAACATTTAATATAAAGAATTAGTGTATACTTCTAAACTGCATCACTTAATTCTACTACTTTACACAACACAACTTAAACATATCAGTTTACTGCTCTCAGTGATTTGGACACCCCAATGACGGTCACACCGATGACTTGGCATATTTCATCAATTGTGACGTTGCAATTATTCGCTCGTAAAGTGAGAAATACACAAGAAGCTGAAAATAAAGATTTCTATGTTAACATAAATACAAGAATGTAACTTATCTTTGCATGACCTGGCAACGACAGTCATTATAACATGGGTGTTCTGTTCCATACACCTCGTGCCAGCTTACAAGTTACCACGTGATTATTTTAATATATGGCTGACAACTTAGACAACCCATTGACCACTGGGTTGGAGCAATGTCTTGCCCAAGACATTACATTTTCCAAGTAATCACACTCTAAATGCATTATTTAATAAAATGCAAGTTTCAGTTTAAAATATCAACATAGGAGCCAACACACGCGAACCTGCGATATGCATTTTACGTTTGTGATGCGACTGCTCTGTTGACGATAACTCAAAGAAGACGGCAGCAGTTTCATGTAGCGATCGTTTCCCCGGTACAAAGTGTGTCATACAGTCTTTCACTTCTTTGTAATATTTCTTTAAATATACTTTCCTCTTCCTGTTTAAATATGAAAGCAAAATTATTGGGAAGTATCCCGGGTTCAAATACCACTGTGGTAACTAGTTCTGTCTGTACATCAAAACCAGGAGATTCCACGTCGTTATGGGAATAAAATAAAAACAAGCAGAGCCAAAGTATATTGCATTCACCACATTAATCAATGAGGTTCCCTATGTTTGATAACTATGAGTGTAACTGTATTTTTACAGTGTCACCCCAGATTTTGTAATAAACACTGTGCATCAGTGGCGGATCTAGAGGGGGGTGTTTGGTGTTTGAACACCCCCCTTAGATATTTTATACATATTTTCGTTACGTTGCTCTAAACGGAAAACGGCGCGCGTTAAAGTAACGATCGTTTGTAGTTAATTAAAATCAAAATTCCGTGACTCAAAATCAACTACAATACTGCTTAAATCTCTGTTACTGATTGCGCAACTTGTTGCAATCGTTATCTATATTATCGTATGCATATCTACATGCTAACGAAAAGATCACTCGTCTGGCGAGCCAAACTACAGGAGGTAATCCTTTAGCTGGTAGCCACCTGAAATTTTGGTTTCAAAATGTTCTATAGGCCTCACTCATACCTGCTCTCTTTTTTTTTGGCGAAAAAGTCGGGCGTTCGTGTCGAAAATTAACTTTAAAAATGCGCTAAAACATGCCTCGTCACCGTAATTCGTCTGACTTGCGTAAGGTTAACGATTTATTACGTCACAATCGCGGTATGTTACGTCACAACAGTGTTACATTACGCACGTTACGGGACGTTATAGCCTTGTTTTTTCGCACTGTTCTATGCTAGTGAAAACCTTAACCCCATGCCCTAACCCCCAACTCCCAACCACTAACCCCTAACAAATTACGTTATCTGTAACGTAGAAATTAAACGTAACAATACGCATTCTATGATGTAATAATCTAACCTTTGTTTAATTCATGACGGCTCGTGTGGAAAATACGGTAACGCAGCTCGATTTCGAGCATTTTAAATGTTAATTTTCGACACGAAAGCACGAGTTTTTTCAAAAAAAAATTAGACAGCAGGTATCAGTAAGACCTAAGGAACATTTCGAAACCAAAATTTTAGGTGGCCAGTGACCACCAGCTAAAGGATTACCACTACAGGAACGGTAAATCTGCGATTACCTGCTGTTATAACCAAAATTAAAGCTTGAATCTATAGTGGCGAAATCGGTCTGGCCAGTGGCCACCAAACTTTATCTAAACACACATTTAATTCACATGCTTGTTGCGTTTACGTTCGTAGAAAGTATTCATCGTAAACGAGACAATCCTTTACTTAATGGCAAACATGAAAAAGCATACATTCAACATGTTTTAAGCACCTGCAAGCTAAATAATGAACGTGTGAGTCCCTATTATGACGCAAACAATCGACGTGTGAATTGCTATTATGTCGTAATCAATTGCCAGGTCAAACAATCGTTATTATGATGCAATGAATACACGTGTGAATCCTTACTATTTCGTAACAAATACACTGCTTGGCTGAGGAAAACATCGTAAATATAAAGAAGCAATGCTTCTGGAACAGATTTAAGTTGATTTTTACGGCCTAAATCGTTTAGAATGCAATGCAGGGATAAAACATTGTCTGTTTAGCAGTACTGCAGTAATATTGTTTGTTTAACTGAATTCTTATGCAGTAATAGAGAGGGTAAACCAAACTCGCGTTAGCAAAAAATAATAACAGGCTTTCCAGAAATATACGTATCGTATTATGTTTTAAGTCTGCCTAACCGGTGTTGTAACTATAAGTGATGTAACAAAATATCGTGGCAATTAATATGAACGTGAAACAACGAACGTTTGTTAAAAGTTCCTGTGCGGCAAATTTGAATAGGAAAGTCGGTATTATGACGTAAATAATCAACGTGTGAATCCCTACTATGACGTAACAAACATTCTGCTTGTCTGAGTAAATCCTGCGTAAATAATGACTTTATTACGCGTAGCATAGATTAATGTTGCTACCGCGGGCAAATGCAAGTGGTGAATTAAAACTTACGGGTTGATTTACGCACATATTAATACGGCGCTTTGCAACTATTAGTTAAACATTTTCTTGCGAACACCCCCGTCAGAATAATCCTAGATCCGCCTATGCTGTGCATATTATAATTAGCACTTACTTTTCACGTGAAGCGCCAACATCTCTTTTATATTTATTCTCAAACGACATAGTTGGCCCCACATAACCCCCTTCTTCCCTCGTAAATTGCCCCATGCCCTCTTGCATCGCACCGCACTCATCACAAACCTGGGATAATGGGTAGTATTACATCATAATGCAACATTAATTCAAATATACTAGTTATGTATTGGCATAATTTTATATCTTTGCAGAAGTATTATACAGTAGTATTGTGGGGCAAGATGGATACCGTTAGCGCATAATATCCCATATTTCCTGGTTGTGTTTTTAACATTTAACAAACATATAAGTAATATATATATATTATATAATGAAACAAAAATATGTTTTCATTTTAACACAAACATTACAAAAGCAACGCACCATTGTGATTTGCGCTCCGACACTATCCTCCACCAGGTGTCCTACTTTACACGACGGACAATCCATTTTAAAATTTTCTAAAAATCTAAAAAAGAATTAAATTTTCACGATTTTGAAAAAAAAGTCACGAAAAATTCACTGTAGCAAAAAATGCATCATTAATAAAGTACGAGAAGAAAACAATGAAATCTGGCTCTATAGTGCCCACTAGTGGTGCCATGGTGGTGCTTGCATCTTAATGTTGCATGCAATCAACAGAAAATTTGAACAAAAGATTGGTATATGGGAAATTACTCTTCAGATAAAAAACATTAGTTTAAGAAACTGTCAGAGCATGTTTTCATTGGTGAAATAATACGAACATTTTTACCAGAAGAGCAATTTCTCACATTATGTTATTGCCTGGTAGCAAAATCAACAGGACAACAACTGCTATTAATGATGTCACTATTCTACTTTTGATTTGTCACAACTGTCCTTGTTTTTATATCGTTTATAAACAAATACTAAAGAAACAAGAACAGGCAAACTTATCGGCAAAAATAGCGGAACATAAATCGCAAACTTTTGATCCTCAGGAAAATACAATAACTCTAATAGCGATGGATGGAAGAAAGCTGATTGTGATGAAACAAATGCGTCACGTGAAGATGACATCGCTCTTGTTAAATTTCCGACCGAGATCGCTTGTTTCGCTTCAACGATTGCCGCGACCGATTGGAAAACGGAATCTGCGACATCGTCGTTAATTATGATGTTGTCGATTTGGTGTAGAAGTTTTTCTAGAGATCCAAGGGTGTTCGTCGATGTAGCGACGTTTTCAACCGACCGAAGTCGCAGCAAATAATCCGTTTCCCACCCAGTGATCCCCGGCCACGTGGGCGGCTTGAAAATCACTCGTTTGTCAATGTTTGGGTAATTATTACGCAATCCTACAAGTGTTCGTAGATTGGTGAGAAAAGTTGGCATTACGGAATCTAAATCCACCTCTCTAGCTCCTTCTTGAGGATTGTATATTGTCATGCCACCCCAGCGGGGCAAAAGAAAGTTGTTACTTTTCGAAGGCGAACCGTCACCTTTCTGTATATATAAGGGGTTGTTTGAAATATCTGTCAAATAAAGGACAAAGTTGAGAGTAGGAAAAGTTGATAAATGTGAACCTAGTCGACTTTCTATTGAGTTTATTATGTTAGAAAGCTGATTGCCTTGTAAGTAATGGTATTTCACTTCATTAGTCGTCGAGTTTTTCATTATTTTGGGTCGAACACGAAGTTTAGTTGAGTAGAGGACTTGGGATGAGATGTGGAAATGAAAGATCGGTTTCAATTCCTCCAAGATCGGAGTTATGTGCTCCAAGATTGCCCTTTCTACATCCCAAGTCATCTTTTCTGCATCCGGACATAGAAGAGTAAAGATCACTTCAAACTCGGAGCTAGGAGGAACCATCTTCATCAGCTCCTCATCTTTCCTCCCACTTCCTCCTTCTTTGCGGATGTTCGCGACAACTTCCTCCAACATTTCTTCACCCACGACCCCCTGTTTTAAAACTTCCACCAAAATTTTTCCAAATTCGTCTAAATTTTCAGTCTTTCTTCCAATTTGAGCCGAAATTTCACGATTTGTTTCAACATTTATTTTAAAATCGTCAAAATTGCCACAACTTACTGCAACTCTTATAGTACCAGCCACTTCCCCGTCCAACCCCAAATCCACCGATTTTGGCGAGTAAGTTACATTATACTTCACAAATATCGGCTTAGCTGAAACAGATCCGCCAAAGTTTCCAAAATAATCCTCCAATTTTGACTTAACTGCTTCAAAATCGCAATTGTCAGCCACAACAACATTAACATTAATTCCGACCTTTAAACCAGCGTCTTGATTTAATTCAGCTATTTCAGTGAACGGCAGATTTGCCCTGTAAACTTTGGTCGTGTTCCACCATATTGGAACCCCAAGAACGACAAAAATTAATCCAGTTGCAATTGCTGCAATACTTTGCGTTTTTTTGCTGTTAAAATCATCCGAATCATAAGAACTGCGACTCCCAAACATTCTAAAACTCACTAGCGTTACCTAAAAGTAAAAAATGTTACTAAATGACATTATTTATTGTAAAAATACCAACAAAAACGTATTCCAAACGACTTTTATAATTATTATTTTTTAACGGTCCTACTAAAACACGCCCGGCGGGGCCCGGTGGAAAAAAATATACTAAAACACGCCCGGTGCGGGGCCCGGTGGGGCCCGGTGGGACCCGGTGAGGACCCGGTGTTACGAGTCATACTAAAACACGCCCGGTGGGGGGCCCGGTGAGTATTTTTGAAAAGGGAGCTTTCCCTATTCAAGATCCACCAAAATGTGATGCGTGTATTCAGATTTTTAGCCTAATGAGACCCCCGAGTTTTTTGAAAATTAACTTTGATTATGGATGTACGAAGTTTGTTTCGTTGTACACTTACATAATGAACTGTATTTTTAGCAAAAGTTCATTCGTTAAATTTGGTTAATAGGGGGTGGGGTAAGATGAGACACCTTTTTATTCTATTTCTCGTCCCATTTGGTAGTAAGCAAAGAACATTCAAAGAATTATAAAACTATGTCCTCACGACTCCCATAGACTGTTGTTAATTGTTTAAAACACGATCAAGATATTTAAATATTATAGTAGGACGGGGGGAGACGGGACACCTTTAGCACATAAGATCCAAATTTTCTGTTCGTGTTTTAAACAATTAACAACAGTCTATGGGAGTCGTGAGGACATAGTTTTATAATTCTTTGAATGTTCTTTGCTTACTACCAAATGGGACGAGAAATAGAATAAAAAGGTGTCTCATCTTACCCCACCCTACTATATATGCTATAAGTGTCCTACCTTAGGCCACAGTACTATACATACACTTATACTTGATCGAAGTTTTATTATTAAAAACTTTAAAAGACGAACAATGTAACTTTTAAAACGAAAAATGTAAATATTAGACATGATGTGTCTTTTAGTTAGCGTGTTAGGCTTTTACGTATTCGGACAAGCCCTCAGTAGCGCGATCCCACGTTTGTTTCCGTTTTAGCAGAGCGATAATTAAAGGACTTGCGAATTACGTGTCCATTTTCATCATCATGTTTTATTTCCTATGCACATTTTGTTTCAGCGATGACGTGCGGAGCAAGAATGTAATTTCTATCACCGAAAATTGCCATCTTTATGCTTTGAAGACAGACAATATCTTCCAATTTTTTCACAAGTTCTGTTTCACACACGCATTTTGGTGGCTCTTGCATAGGGAAAGCTCCCCTTTCAAGAAATACTCACCGGGCCCCCCACCGGGCGTGTTTTAGTATGACTCGTAACACCGGGTCCTCACCGGGTCCCACCGGGCCCCACCGGGCCCCGCACCGGGCGTGTTTTAGTATATTTTTTTCCACCGGGCCCCACCGGGCCCCGCCGGGCGTGTTTTAGTAGGACCCTTTTTTAAATCGTCTGAAAATCGTTTGGGGGTTTTTCCCTTCCTCGGAATTCGAGTTTCTAGAATACTTTGTTTCTTTTTGGGGAGCGCGATTTGTGTTTACAATTAACAAACTACACAACACATTCATTATTTTGACACCTTTTTAAGATTTTAAAACATTTTTTTAATAATCTTAAAAAGACAATGCGATTTTGGAATTTGCATTATGACGTCATAATCTCAAGACAATCGGCCAATAAGAAATTGAAATATTTCTACAGTTGGATTCATAATAAGTATTAGTTACGTCACACATGGTTACAATCGTCAAAATAAATATTGTTTGGTCACTATTATAAATTGAATTATGAATCACAATCGGTCAAGTATCTACTTCGTAAAATCGGCCACTTGTGACGTAATAATAATCAATATTTACAATTAGTGGAATTGTTTCGATTCAAAAATTTGAACAAAGTCATGATTTTCCAACTCCTTTAACCAATTTTTGAAATTCATAAACAATTAGACGTCTTGTTTTAATTGATATCTTAATGTTAACCCAAGATCGGTATATAAGCATATAGGAAAGAGTAGGGGAAGATGGGACACTTTTTTTTCTGTTTTCTCATCCCGTTTGGTAATAAACAAAGATCATTCAAAGAATTATAAAACCGTATCCCCACGACTTCCATAGACCGTTGTTAATTGTTTAAAACACGATTAGGATATTTACATATTATGTGCTAAAGCTGTACCGTCTTCCCCCACCCTACTATATATATATGAACAGCAAATTGGACAACCATAAATATTGTAAAAAATCTGTGCATATATAGCATATTTATTCTACTTTTTATTATTTTTAATAAATTGCGAGAAGGACATCCAAAAACTAATTTTCAAGTATTTGAACAGATTTAACAAAGCTGAAAAGTGGCTTGCGGTTTTGAGTTCTGCGAATAAACTGGGAAGCCGAAACACATCTTAAAAATTCCCGTTGTTATGGAAACAATCATGGATATTAGCCCCATATGGTTGCCCTGTAAGATTTATAACGTGATGAAATAACTTATGTTTGTATACGGATAGTGGTGTATTCAATGTAAATATATATCAGCACTTAACATTAATGCTCGTTTATTTCAAGCACATATTTAAGTGGGCACCGCATCGTATAAAAGCAGCGATGATCAAATATTTTATTATTTCGTTAACAAACAAGCAAAGGATGAGACATTTAACTTATTTCGTGTTATTTTGGTTGTTGTTATTATTTACATCGGGTAATTAGATTAATTAGTAACTATTTGTTTTTTAACTACATATTTTACGTTGTAATGACTAATATTAGTCAGAAATTGTGAAAATAGCAACGTGACGGAATAAAATGTGACGTATGACCTATAATGACGTGATAAAATATAAAGTAATAGAAAATACTGATACCGTGACGTAAGAATTTGAAGTGGAACTCTACAAAATGACGTCACTCAATATGACGTCATAACTTTATGACGCAGGTAACTGCCAAGAAGGAGAGGAAGGCGGTGGCGAGGGCGGGGAAAATGAGGGGGGCGAAGGAGAGGAGGAAGGCCCTACCGAACCCCCACCCACTAAACGCCCTTGTCAGGAGGAATTCTATTCACCCAGGGGGGAAGTGAAGACATTGAATTACCCAAACCCTTACCCGAATAATGAAAACTGCGTCTACAGGATATTTACAGACAAGATTGTAAATGTAAGTAACTTAAAGGTAAAAAAAAAACGGGAAGAATGTTTTCTCTTTCTCGTGACTTAAGAAAAGCATAACGTGCTAAATTATGCAATTTCTCGTTTGAGAAGGTCATGAGCAGTAAAATGGTGGTCGTTTAAAAATATTGTGATACCGTGGAGTAAGATGGAAAAGGTATGGTCATTCGCGACTTTGAAGACGTATTAAATCGACCTTGGCTTAAACACTAGGAATTTTAAAATAAAAATAAACATACGTGTTTCATCTCTGTATGGTCTACTCCAGTCTAGTTTACCGTCAACAGATCGGCAATTTACGCAGCAATTTTCTTATAAATAAGTTTAAGGTCTCTATGCTGTTGCATCATTTTATAATGTGTTTGTGTTTACGGGGCATTCCCATGAGCGCGGGTTTTTCCAATTTCTATAGTTACCAACGTAAACTAAATATTGCTATAACTTATTCATTTACTAAAATAACAACGAAACACGAGAGTTATTAGCCCGCAATGTTAAGTTACAACACAAATGGGTAATGTACATACCTTGACAGTAAGCATGGGGCAAAAAAAACCGCCCATAAAGTTACATACGTGTAACTCGTAAGCGGGCACGAGGTGTATGAAACAGAACACCCGTGTTATAACGACTGTCGTTGCCCTGCCATGTGAGGATAAATAAATTCATGCATTCAAACTTTAACCAACTCCTGACTTCAGGTTAACTTCAGCAGATTCTCATTAGAGTATGACGTAAATTGTCGATACGATTATATCCAATACGTGTTCGACGCAACAAACAATAGAGATTTAAGTAAATCTAAAAGGTAAAAACAAAGAATTGAAACCGGAAATTAATAAAATAAAAAGATTTTAACATTTCAAAAAAAAAATTTCTCAAATTTACGTTTTTAAAAATTTCCACAAAACACAAAATTTCCGGTTTAAATTCGATATTTTTTTCTTTTCTTTTAATTTTTATTCGTCTGAAGGTTGTGTTTGAGTCGTTTGCTGTGGAAGAAACCGAAGATTGCAATTATGATTTTCTAAACATAATTTTTAACGCAACTTCCCCTAATGCTAAACCGAACAGGTATTCTGCAGCTTGTAGTTTACGCTGTGGCTGAAACATGGGTTATTTAGGGGTAAATGGGGAATACCCTTGACTTAAAACCTTTCACCTCTCATTCCCAGCAATAGAAGCTCTGACTTGATAAAAATACTGCTAATTTTTTTTAAAAATCGCATTTTTTTTGCATTTAAGTATAAAATTAAATTTTAAAAACAGTTTTTTTCTTAATTCTTTGCCTTTTTTTAGTTGTAATTTCGTTTTAAATGGGATATTATCAAGTCAAGCGCTTGTAGAAACATAGAAAGCTTATATAATGGCGTAGAGCATTATAGAAATAACATAAACAAACATGCTTTCCGTTAAACGCGATTACAACTAAAATATTAAAACCATGATCCATATTTTTGAACCAACTCACCAAAACTGTTGGCATCACCATTGCATGTAAAAGACATTGCTTCTGCTCGCTTTGCTTGTATATTATAATTACATATATTGTTACATGCAGTGTAATATGACATTACAACTAATTGACACTGCTTTCAAAATTCATCTATAAATCTTTACATACTGTTTCATACTACAATGGATGTCATCCCTTTGAAACTAATTACAAAATGCCTTGTGTGTTTATATTGTTAAATACTACAATTTATAACATGGCAACACTATAAAATAACAATAACAACCCCATATTCAACGAATGCACGATATAAATAACCACAAACCCAGATTCTGTGGCAATGGTTCGGACGAAATCAAAACTTTACAATATTTATCGATAAATCTTTACGTATTGCTGCATATTACATACATTATGCATTATATTTCCACCACTATAACCCCCCAGGTTCTGTGGGAATGGTTTGGACAAAATCAACGGAGGTCGACTCAGAGGACCTGGTCCCCTTATCATGGTGTTCGTAAGCGATGACTCAGCTGCTGAGTCAGGGTTCAAATTCTCGTTCGAATGTAAGTTTATCATATAGTAGGGTGGGGGAAGATGGGACACTTTTCATTCTATTTTCTTGTTCAATTTGGTTGTAAACAAAGAACATTTAAGAATTATAAAACCGTATCCTCACGACTCTCATAGACCATTGTTAATTGTTTAAAATTTATCGGACAACTTTTTATTTATTATTTTAACAATGAAAAGAAGGGAATTAGCAGAAAAAAGGCAGTTGTTAAACTTGCTATGAATAGAAAGTATGGCAAATGGCATCATTTAAAAAAGGAAGCTGTTAAATCTTAATTCCAAACAAGTTTGAAACTATTTTTTTATGACAAATACGTTGGTTTTATATTAAGATAAGTTCTGTTATAGGTGTGTCTCATTGAAGACCTCACACTTATAGAATCTGTTTGATTTAATGAATGTATGCAACTTATATATCTTGACGTTAATTCAATTCATATCTTTTCACAGTTGAGTTGACAGGACCTGACCCTTGTGAGTCCAACCCATGTCAACACGACGGCGAATGTGAATCTCATCCTGATTATTACACGTGCAAATGTTCTGATGGGTTTGCTGGGATTAATTGTGAAATAGGTAACCTTAAGCTTGCTACAGACAAGTTTAGTTATACACCTCATGCCAAATTGTCCGCCATACAGAAAACAATCACCCACAAAGTTATAACGTCGTAGCTTATAAGGGGGCACCAGGTGTATGAAACAGAACACCCGTGTTATAACGACTGTCATTGCCCCGCCATGCGTGGATAAATAAGTTACATATGTGGTAACTCATAGGCGGGCACGAGGTGTATGAAACAGAACACCCGTGTTATAACGACTGTGGTTGCCCCGCCATGTGAGGATAAATAAGTTACATATGTGGTAACTCATAAGCGGGCACGAGGTGTATGAAACAGAACACCCGTGTTATAACGACTGTCGTTTTCCACCATGCGAGGATAAATAAGTTACATACGTGGTAACTGGTAAGCAGGCACGAGGTGTATGAAATAGAACACCCGTGTTATAACGACTGTCGTTGCCCGCCATGCGAGGATAAATAAGTTAAACTCTTTATTCATTCATACACACACAGTGCATGATACTCACATAATAACACATATTGCGTCCCCAGATATGGATGAATGTGCATCCTACCCATGCAAACACGGGGGAACTTGTGTGGACGGGGTGCGGGATTATACATGCGATTGTTTGGAGGGGTTCACAGGGAAGGATTGTGAAACACGTGAGTATTTTTGTGTCAACGTAGGAGCTTGGATAACTTATCTATGATTCTTCCTTCCAATTACGTTTTAATTAAATGAATTAATGAATGTAAATTTAGCTCAATATTAGTAAACTTATATTGTATTGTAGGTTTAGCACGCTTTTATTTACATAGTTTTTACCCGCAGCGTAATATTAGAACTGTCGTTTTTCTGCTTATTTTCTTTTTGTTGTGGTTACTATTTAATTTGATCTTCGCTATCGTACTTGAAGAGATAATTAATAAATTATGTTATGAATCATCTTTCTTTCCAGCTCCAGACTTCTGTGCGTCCAATCCTTGTGAAAACGGAGGACTTTGCGTGAATCGCAATGTCGATTTTGTGTGTTCGTGTCCGAGGGACTTCATGGGGGAGAAATGTGAAGAGCCAGGTAATAGGATTTCTATGTTTGTGGTATGATTATGAGGAGTAGTATGATTTCTATGTATGTATCTTTAGGCAAGACACTTGACGGCAATTGCTCCAACCCAGTGGTCACTAATGTGTTGTCTAAATTATCAGCCATACAGGAAAAAATCACCTAAAAAAGGTTTTCCTGTTCTTTCACTAAACCCATTATTACATCACAGTCCCTACTCCCTCCCCTCCTCCCACCCCTGCTCCTACTACTCCTGCTCCCACACAACCAGAACCAACAGAGCCAGCCAAGAATAAACCAGGTTCTAAATAATTTTGTTTATAATAATTACTTTAGTTTTATTAAAAATATTTTAAACTATATAATTGATACGAATGTCAGAAAACATAATTAACGTAAACCATTTAAGATTATATAAGCAAGATAATGATGAAGATACATACATTATTTATCTTTATAGAACACTATCTCTCGGTGGTAACTAATTACACTAAGTAATTTATATAATTATAATAATTAATATTTTTACAGCACCAGAAGTTACAACCCAGCCCCCCTCGCCCGCACCAAAGGAAGATAAAAAAGGTAGAAATTTATTTCAAGAATTATTTTTCCTTATATGCAAGGTTGAGTTATAACACGAGTGTTTCACACCATACATGGTGGCTTCATACACCTCATGCTCGCTGTCAAGTTATAACACGAGTGTTGCACACCATACATGGTGGCTTCATACACCTCATGCTCACTGTCAAGTTATAACACGAGTGTTGCACACCATACATGGTGGCTTCATACACCTCATGCTCGCTGTCAAGTTATAACACGAGTGTTGCACACCATACATGGTGGCTTCATACACCTCATGCTCACTGTCGAGTTATAACACGAGTGTTGCACACCATTCAAGGTGGCTTCATACACCTCATGCTCTCTGTCAAGCTATAACACGAGTGTTGCACACCATACATGGTGGCTTCATACACCTCATGCTCACTGTCGAGTTATAACATGAGTGTTGCACACCATACATGGTGGCTTCATACACCTTGTTGAGTTATAACACGAGTGTTTCACACCATACATGGTGGCTTCATACACCTCATGCTCACTGTCGAGTTATAACACGAGCGTTGCACACCATTCAAGGTGGCTTCATACACCTCATGCTCTCTGTCAAGCTATAACACGAGTGTTGCACACCATACATGGTGGCTTCATACACCTCATGCTCGCTGTCGAGTCATAACACGAGTGTTGCACACCATACATGGTGACTTCATACACCTCGTGCTCACTGTCGAGTTATAACACGAGTGTTGCACACCATACATGGTGGCTTCATACACCTTGTTGAGTTATAACACGAGTGTAGCACACCATTCAAGGTGGCTTCATACACCTCATGCTCACTGCTGTAAAATGAAGCTTAATGTTTGGAACCATGAGGTGCACAACGCCCAACATAAATATATTAACAGGGGAAGCAGCACCAGCCGACCATGAACCTCATCCACCTGGAGATGCAAAGTAAGGTTGTTTTGTTTAAAGATATATATATAGGACTTCACCTATATAGAACAACACCTTCATTCATATACAATGTTGGGGTAACATGCTAACTTTGGCTTAAATCTCTTGCGAAAAAGACAGTCGTTATAACACGGGTTTTCATACACCTCGTGCCAACTTACGCGTTACCACGTTATTACTTTGTGGGCAACTAGTTTTTGGGGAGGATTTTTAATTTTTTTTTTTATGTATGGCTGACAATTTGGATAACAGATTGGTGACCAATGGGTTGGAGCAGTAATTTGGTCTTTGTTATCTAAAAGATAAATCACCTTCTCACCCCACAGCAACCATAGGACCTCTGTGATCATCGCTGTGATCCTCGTGCTCCTCGTCCTCTTCCTCTTGCTCGGGATCTTTCTGTGGTATTGGTTCAAACTAAGGAAGGGAAACCCCCAGAAGAGAGAAAAGGAAGTGACACTCATAAATATGAAAACTAAGTCCGAACATGGGCAAGGTATAGAGATCTTATACAACATAGAAATCTTATACAACATAGAAATCTTATATAACATAGAAATATTATACAACATTAAAATCATAAAGTTTACAATAATAAAGGTAGAACTAATTATCATGGCGAAGAGATGTATTATAACACCAGTACGACAGTCGTTAAAATACGCTAAGGTTAAAATAAATGAAAGAATGTTGGTTGATCATTTAATTAGGGGCAACTTCCACGCTTTTTAACTGACACTTTCCCCCTTCATCCAAAGCATGTTTTAACGACTGTTGTTTTGCTGTTGATTTCCTTCTGTTCGTTGTTTTTATTAATTTGGTCTTCGCTATCGTATTCAAACAGATAAACACCATTATTTTATAGTATATCTATTTATATGTTATTTCTACTCAGGTCGTTCCGGTCATCGATTATCGCGCACGACCTCGATCAACAGCGTTACTATGAAAGGGGATTCCCGGGATGGAAGATTGTTGAACAAACTAAAGAAAATGTCCGAGGATATTATTATGGAAGAAGTGCCTGATGAAACGGTAATGTGCAACACTGGGTGTAAATATTAACTTTTGTTTGCGCAACACTGTGGTATGTGTTAGTGTTTGAAATGATTTGCTATTCAGGAATTTGGGGGTAATGGGTGTTGGAAGTCTTTATCCAGTTCAAGTAACAGTAGTCTTTAACTGTTCCTAAATACTAGTATGCTAAGTTGGAAGTCTTTATCCAGTCACAGTAGTCTTTGACTGTTACTAATTAGAAGTCTTTATCTATTAGCTCTACACTTTGATGTTAACAGCACACCATGCACAATTCAAGTCCTGTATATTTCCAACCACTGCCACATCACCACAATCCATAGAAATAATATAAACAACAACATAGACATTATATAAAACACACACTGGTTGAGGCAAACGTAGAATACAGTAAAAATAGAAACATTATAAATAGAGCTGGTTTGAACTTAAACAATGGGCCAACTCTGGCTTAAATCCCAAACCCCTTGAGTCCCCACCTCTCTTAAAGGGAACACGGACTTCTGCTTATGGTCTTGTTTGTTTTAGAGGCCGATTGCTACAAAGTGGTGAATACAATAACAGATTTAAAAACATTTAAACAAATGTAGGTTATTTTATTGATGGAGCAGGGTCACGGGTGTTGAGTGTCTCAACATGTGTGTAAAATTTATTTGAAAGCATCAAGGTAAGGGGCCAACCATTTAGCATGGATATTTGTTATTCTTACCCATTTGTTATTCTTACCCAGAAGAACCGTCCTCCCCACCACATTCACCCCAGCAACCCTTACATTGCCCCGGTGTCATCAATACCAAACACCATACCTGATACTTCAAATTTAAGGTGGGTGTAAATGAATGTAACTTTGCGTTGCCTATATATTTCTGTTATGTGTATGTTGTTGCAACCAAGTGTATTAGGTGTATGTTTCCAAGGTCTTGTTGCAATAGTTCAAACATTCCAAAAAACAAACTGGATCTTTCAGATATATATACGCACAAATAAATATTAACCTCATGCCCGCTTACAAGTTACCATGTATGTAAATTTGTAAGTGACTGTTTAAAAAAATATTAATTCATTGAAAAATATCCGTAAATGTAGATGCTGTTGCAGTGTAGTGAGGTGTATGTTTATGTATGGAGAGGTACCACGTATGTTACTTATTTAACCTCGCATGGTGGGGCAATGACAATTGTTATAACACGAGTGTTCTGTTTCATACACCTCGTGCCCGCTTACAAGTTACCATGTATGTAACTTATTTATCCTCGCATGGTGGGGCAATGACAATTGTTATAACACGAGTGTTCTGTTTCATACACCTCGTGTGAGCATATTTTTGTTTTTTTTCTTAAAAAAATCCTGATTGCAAAAGTATACGTCACAAATTAATCAACATCCCTAATTAGCAATGATAAATTCTGATCAATAATTAATTTATCACCTGTTCAACTCGCAACAATTCGTTAAGAGTCATCTACTTTGTCATAAGTGCTATTATGACGTCATAATTAAGTGGAACGCGACTTCACAATGCCCATTATCAATTAATCCATCATTCTATGATGTCATAGTTGTTATTATTTGTTTTATAGGAAAATATCGATCCCAGTTTCGCAGCATGAACTCCATGGACTTGGTAACCATCGCATGGGTGAGCTTACTGAGCTACATAATATAAATGGTTTCTTCCAATTATAACTTAATTTTTTATAAACTCAATATGAGGTATTTATTAATTTCTTTCAACAAATTGTAAATATATTTTTAACTCCAAGCGTGTTTTAACAACTGTAGTTTTGTCGCAATATCATGTCTTTTCATTTTAAATATCTCTAAATCTTCGCTACCGTAATCGAAGGGACAAATAAAAGTGATTATTATTATTATGCTGCAATTAAGCTGTTATATCCACTTCTATTTAATATTTTTCTTGGGTAAAATTTTACCCATGGTGTGTTTTAACTTCCGTTGTTTTGCCCCTAAACCCCTTCTCTTCGTCGTTTTAATGAAATCATTGTCCGCTACCATATTTAAACATATAAACAAATTTTACTACTTTACATAACATAACTTTTATATAGTACCCCCCTCGATGTTTGGGTAATAAACCTACATTCCATGCACGAATCATATTCATAGATATAATATAACTATTCTAACCATAGAAATCCCATAGGTCCCTTCCAACCGACCAACATTGCCCCGCACGATGCGATCGGGCTGCTTAATCAACTCAAGCAAAATAACAACAATAATATGGATTTCAAATCAGCTTTGTCACAATGTAAGTTTATGACATCATACAACATACTTTATCATGTCACAATGTAAGTTTATGACATCATACAGCATACTTTATCACGTCACAATGTAAGTTACATAACTGTAATTTGTGTAAGTTGGCTGGATTTATTTATCCTCGCGTCGCGGGGCAACGACAGTCGCTACAGTACTCTCTAAGCTAGAAGGTTCAAGGTTCGTCGCTGCCACCATTGTGGATGTATGTGTCCTTGGTTAAAACACTTAACGGCAATTGCTCCAACCCAGTGGTCACTAATGGGTTGTCTAAATTTTCAGCCATATACAATTACCCACCAAGTTACAAATGTACACAACTAATTTGGGTAACGGGCCAACTCTGGTCTAAATCCCAGATCCCATGGAGTGCCTCACTGTAGGACCTCACCTATATAGAATAGAATGTGCATATACAATGTTGGGGTAATGGGCCAACTCTGGTCTAAATCCCAGATCCCATGGCTTGCCTCACTGTAGGACTTCACCCATATAGAATAGAACGTGCATATACAATGTTGGGGTAATGGGACAATTCTGGCCTAAATCCCAGGTCCCATGGCGTGTCTCACTGTAGAACCTCACCCATATAGAATAGAATGTGCATATACAATGTTGGGGTAATGGGCCAACTCTGGTCTAAATCCCAGGTCCCATGGAATGCCTCACTGTAGGACCTCACCCATATAGAATAGAATGTACATATACAATGTTGGGGTAATGAACCAACTCTGGCCTAAATCCCCAGATCCCATGGCGTGCCTCACTGTAGGACCTCACCCATATAGAATAGAATGTGCATATACAATGTTGGGGTAATGGGCCAACTCTGGTCTAAACCTCAAGTCCTATGGCTTGCCTCACTGTAGGACCTCACCCATATAGAATAGAATGTACATATACAATGTTGGGGTAATGAACCAACTCTGGCCTAAATCCCCAGATCCCATGGCGTGCCTCACTGTAGGACCTCACCCATATAGAATAGAATGTGCATATACAATGTTGGGGTAATGGGCCAACTCTGGTCTAAACCCCAAGTCCTATGGCTTGCCTCACTGTAGGACCTCACCCATATAGAATAGAATGTGCATATACAATGTTGGGGTAATGGGACAACTCTGGCATATATCCCAGTCACAAGAACCTCACCCATATAATAATATTCTTCTGCCAAATGTTGCTTCTTATTATGCCAACTTTTACAGATGGGATTCCCACGTACACCCCCAAACCCTTCCCCTCATACAACATGGCCCCGTTAGCCGTAGCAAACGTAGCTAACCCCCAAATCAACCCCTTCCAACCTGAACCATCTTACCCCGTCGACCCATCTTACCCCACTGACCCATCTTACCCCACCCAACCTGACCACTCGATGGAGTTAAGTGCGCAGGAAGCTGCAGAAGTCGTCAATCATTTGTTACGAAGCGAGCCGAACAATGGGAAGCCTGTGACATCACAAGTAAATAATTTATTTATTTTTTTACCTGTTCGAATAAATTAATTGAAAGAACAAGAGAATGGAATTAGAAAAAACGACAATCATCGGAACATGCTATGAGCACAAGAGCATTGGGAACAAATAAATATTTGCGAAGGTTTTACTTACACAATGTTTCTTCTCGTGTCAACAAACTTCTAAAAGTTTTCTCACCAGAAGACCAGTCGTCTATAAATTTAAGTATAACTAAAGAATCATTTAAAAATGTTCTTAATTTTTTTATGAAACATTTTTCAATTTTTTTACAGAAAAATTTTCCTACATTTTTTACTTAACTGTTTTTTCCTCTAGGAGGCGATGGAGATAATTCGTCACGTTCGCGACAAATCTTACGGGGAAGAGCGCCCCCCAATGGATCGAGAGAAGAGCATCGTTCTTCATCCACATGAGGTCGCTAACATTTTCAATAAGTTCCGTAATCGTCCAACCGTGACCGAATCTGACGAACCAATCAGAAACGAGGGAGGAATCGCAAGTTCTTACGAGTAATTGTGATGTCATTGTTGTATTATGACTGTTGTTCTATTATATTCTACACCAAGTGTGAAATTTAAGTCCAATTAATGGTGTACCAAAGATATAAATGCACGCCCTGGGATTCAAGCCAGAGTTGGCCCATTACCCCAACATTGTATATGTACATTCTATTCTATATGAGTAAGGTCCTACAGTGAGGCATGCCATGGGACCTGGGATTTAGACCAGAGTTGGCCCATTACCCCAACATTGTATATGCACATTCTATTATATATGGGTGAGGTCCTACAGTGAGACACGGCATAGGAACCCGGGATTTAGACCAGAGTTGGAATGAAATAGAATCCTATACGCGACTTGTATACAAATATTGTAACAGCACGTGCTACTAAATAGCAGCAAAGTAAAATATTCGAATAAGCGACTGATGTAATTGGGCACAAGAATAAAAAGTTTGCATGAAACACATTCTGCAATAACTGGAATATGATATGTGAATCTGGTCCTTATCTTGCACTCGCATTGTTGGACGATTCTCGTTGCATCATAACAGAATACACTGTCATATATCGTTAGTATGTCCATTATGACATCATATATCATTATTTTTCCCATTATGACATCTTGTTTCATTATTATTCCCATTATGACATCATATATCATTAGTATATCCATTATGACATCATATATCATGACATCACATCACCCACCATTACAGTCCATCAGACCCAGGGGACCGAGCCCCGAACCGAATCAACCGAGAGTTCCGTGAATGCTCCCCAATACAAGAGGAATCGAGCGGGGGTAAACATGGAAACCCACGGTAGGTATCCCTGTGTCTTGTAACCATATGTTTGTCCGCACATTGGTTAGGCATGTAAACCAAAGCCTCATAAACCAACGGATACAGTTAGATTAGGTCGATGTGTCCTTGCCCAAGACGGAAATTTGTTCACCATCCATAAGGATACATTTACCCACAATGGTAGCAGCATTGAGCCTCGTACCAATAACTTAAGGGCTAGAAGCAGGCCTGCTGACCATGCCATGGAACCAGCTGTTTTGTATTAAGCAAGTTACGGCAACAAAGTGCCATGGAAAATGTAACTAATTTAACCTCATATGGCAGGGCAACAACTTGTTATAACACGGGTGTTCTGTTTCATACACCTCGTGCCCGCTTGCAAGTTACCACGTATGTAACTTATTTATCCTCGCATAGCGGGGCAACGACAGTCGTTATAACACGGGTGTTCTGTTTCATACACCTCGTGCCTGCTTACAAGTTACCACGTATGTAACTTATTTATCCTCGCATGGCGGGGCAACGACAGTCGTTATAACATGGGTGTTCTGTTTCATACACCTCGTGCCTGCTTACAAGTTACCACATATGTAACTTATTTATCCTCACGTGGCCGGGCAACGACAGTCGTTATAACACAGGTGTTCTGTTTCATACACCTCGTGCCCGCTTACAAGTTACCACGTATGTAACTTATTTATCCTCGCATGGCGGGGCAACGACAGTCGTTATAACATGGGTGATCTGTTTCATACACCTCGTGCCTGCTTACAAGTTACCACGTATGTAACTTGTTTATCCTCGCATGGCGGGGCAACGACAGTCGTTATAACACGGGTGTTCTGTTTCAAACACCAAGTGCTTGCTTTTATGTTACCACGTATCTAACTTTGTGGTTGATTGTTTTTCTGTAATAACTAAGTTACATTCACCCATAGAATAGCCAGTATATCAAATAAATATTAAATATTTAATATGATACCCAAGCCTTTTAAATTTTTGTATTAAACAAGTTCCACCCATAGCGTTGCATGGACGCCAGAAGTTGACCATGAGGAACCAGTTGTTAAACGAGTTCGTAAAAAGCCGAAGCGATTTTTGTGCGAGAGTTCAATTGACCCCGACCAGAAAGTCCATGATTGGCTGGAAAGCACACCGAAGGTTAAGGTGAGGGATGATAAAGTGTGGAGAGTATACCGGTGATAATGCATGAACAGTGTACCGGTGATAATGCATGAACAGTGTACCGGTGATAAGTTGTTTGCTGAATAATCACCTACAAAGTTACATACTTGGTTACTGTGGTTATGAGGTGCATGAAAAAGAACACCCGTGTTTTAATGACTATCTTTACTTATGTCTAATAGTTTATTTTGTTACTCAACACAGGGCAACAAACACAAGAAACACCGTTCACCGGTCAACTCGGTTGCCACAGATACCGTGATCACTCGAACGTTGCCGACCAAAGTGGATCGGAATAATAGGTGTGATGTCATAATGTGTGATGTCATAATGTGTGATGTTATAATGTGTGATGTTATAATGCATGAGATCATAATGAGTAACGCCATAATGGGTGATGTCATGATGATGGTGTGATGTCATGATGATGTGTGATGTCATAATATTAATGTCTGATTACCTTAACTTAAGAGACAAAATAAAGCCACTCATGACACTTATTCATCAAAAATGAAATCCCCAGGCATTCCCCAAGCAATGAGGAACCCCCAAGAGCCCCACGCACAATACGACAAACAAGACGGATGATTCCCGACAAATCAATGCTTCCAATTACAGGTTTCCTACAATAGGGTGGGCAGTTCATGCTTTGCTACATAAGCTCTCAATCTCATGGTGTACATTAAGATGGAAAATAAATCTTAAGTTTAAACTCAACTGAATGAAACCATTTCTTACATAACATTCTTCACGCAAATGCTTAGATTTGGCTTCTAAATTTAACAGTTTTACGCTTTGGTTAAACGACTGTATTCTTGTGTGGCTGAGTACTGACAGTCGTTATAACACAGGTGTTCTGTTTTATACACCTCGTGCCCGCTTACAAGTTACCACGTATGTAACTTATTTATCCTCGCATGACGGGGCAATGACAGTCATTATAACACAGGTGTTCTGTATCATACACCTCGTGCCAGCTTACAAGTTACTATGTATGTAACTTTGTGGGTGATTGTTTTCTGAGTACACAAGATTCTGCTAATTGTATCTACATCTATAACCTAGCACGAGGTGTATGAAACAGACCACTCGTGTTATAATGACGTTGTTGCCCCGCCATCATGTGAAGATAAATAAGTTACATACGTGGTAACTTGTAAGCGGGCACGAGGTGTATAAAACAGAACTCTCATTCTATAATGATTTAAAGTTCCATTCATTCAACTGTTTCTCTGCAGAAAACAAAGCCAAGTCACTGGTTGAGAATTTGATCAAAGCTCCATTGCATAGCAGTCAGAATGTGGTGGGACCCGGATTGGGGGTTAACCGACAGAATGCATTCGTTGGCCCCAATAAAATTGAAGCTTTCTAACTTCTAAGTGATTGAGACTTTCTGTGCCACTTCCATGCCCACAGTCGAGTTGCTGAAGCTATTACAGTGTGTGGATAAGCAGACATGACTTTTGGTTGGTTTGGTCATTTATATTCTCGTGGGTGGGAACTCTAGTGACTTATCGATGGTTGCCACTCCCATGCCCACAGTCAAGTTGCTGAAGCTATTGCAGTGTGTGGATAAGCAGACATGACTTTTGGTTGATTTGGTCATTTATATCCTCGTGGGTGGGAACTTGAGTGACTTATCCATGGTTGCCACTCCCATGCCCACAGTCGAGTTGGTTCTTTTATACATGAGACAAAGATGAAATATATTCTTCTGCTTTCTTTACCAATTTTTCTTTTCAAATCAACATAATAAGATGTTTTTTTATGTACAGTTCAGTTTTTGTTACTTTACAATCATAAAAAATAAAAATACCAAAATGTATAACGCTGTATCAAGTTATGAATCTTAAAAGTTCACGTTATTTTACATAAAATAGGAAATTAGAAAAACGTGCAACAAGTCTTTAAGAGATTTGCATTAAAACTGTAGAAAAATCTTCAAAAAGAACAAAAGTCACATTGCGTGCGTGGTTGATATAGTATGTTTTAGCTACTGCACCAAGTCTATGCTAGTTATAAAAGTTTTGTAGTCAAAATAAGAATGTACAAAAATCTCAACCAACTGTCACATATTGGGGGACCATAAATTGCAGACATCACATTTGTTACTTAAATAATCTTTAAAGCTAAGTGGGGGGAATTGAGCCAAATCTGGCCTTAATCAAAGTCCTTGACAAGGACCACACCTATATAAAATATAAAACAATGAGCACGAGTTAAAACAATAGCAACAATGAAATAATTTTTAAATATATGGAAGGGTAATGGGACAAATCTGTGCCTCATCCACTTAGAACAATATATTCTTAAGCACCAACTGAAACAATTACAAACAATGCAACTATACTAGAATCTTGATTGTGGTCTGTTATTGTTCTGCCTTCTGACATCACCATCACTTTTATTAGGAGGTGGCGCGTATCCTGGCAACAACTGTGACAATCGTCGTTCACGAGTGAAGGAACCATCCTCCAGTTCAACCCCGTAGTTTAAATACGGTCGATGGGCCGGGATCCGCAGGTCGTTGTCTTTGTTATATTTTCTCGCCGTATGACATAACAAAGCAAGGAAGAAGACGCTTGTAAGAAAGACGATACCAGGGATCAGGAGAGATAAAATGATGACATATAACTCGAATCGGGGTTTGATTATAACCTGCAGTAATGTAGGTGTTAGAATATAGATGAAACTTCAAGCGTTATTAAATAAAGAATTGTATTTGGTGGTATTGTGATAACAATCTTAAACAAAGTAACTTATTTACCCTCGCATGGCAGGGCAACGACAGTCATCATAACACGGGTGTTCTGTTTCAGACACTTACAAATTAAGTTATGCATTACAAATGAAACATAAAAACTGTGTTCTGTTCAGTATGGTTCCACAGCGAAGCATCTCATGGGACCTCCAACTAACGGCCACAGTTGGTACAGAGCCTAATAGTTTTAGCATCATTTTCACAAAACTTGCACAATGACAACAGTAACAAACACTCACATTTTCCGTCTTATTAGGATCATAGTAACACGAGAACCTCTTCGTCTCATACCCATATTTGCTGATGAAGTCGCTCACTTCAATTGAGTTTTGTCTCATGTTTTTCTTGCACACCGCGAATGAACACTGAAAATATGATGTCATTAGTTATGATGTTAATAGTTATGATGTCGTTACTTATGTTGTGGGCACACCACCGACAAAGGTTCACTTGCATGCCGTATCCACGTGATCAGCGCAATGTGCCGCAATAAGCGTGAATCATTATTAACTTTGTAGCTATGACAGTTATTTGTGTCGCTATGCCGCAATTTAGTGCCCTATATATACGGGTGTGCTCGCCTTTTTTTAGTTTTCATTTGGTATTCCAGCGTTTCAATAAAAACCCAAGAACACAACAACTTATATAAGTACAATATACATACGTCTCTATTTTCAGAGTTCAGAAGTGCTTCATCTGTTCGTATGGTGCCTGTCCTGTTCTAAAAAGTAATTCAATTATACAACCGGGCCTAGATTAAAACCCAGGATCCCTAATTCTCCAATCCTGGCCTGGATTCAAACCAAGGATTCCTGGTTCTCTAACCCTGGCCTAGATTTAAACCCAGGATCATTGGTTCTCCAACCCTGGTTTGGATTCAAACCAAGGATCCCTGGTTCTCCAACCCTGACCTGGATTCGAACCCAGGGCCCCTGGTTCTCCAACTCTGGCCTTGATTCGAACCCAGGACCCCTGTTTCTCCAACCCTGGCCTGGATTCGAACCCAGAATCCCTGGTTCTCCGCCCCTGGCCTGGATTCGAACCCAGAATCCCTAGTTCTCCGCCCCTGCCCTTGATTCGAACCCAGGACCCCTGGTTCTCCAACCCTGGCCTGGATTCGAACCCAGGATCCCTGGTTCTCCAACCCTGACCTGAATTCGAACCCATCCCTGGTTCTCCAACCATGGCCTGGATTCGAACCCAGGATCCCTGGTTCTCCAACCCTGACCTGGATTCGAACCCAGGATCCTTGGTTCTCCACCTTAACAGTTAACACAGTACCTCTCTTGCAGCACCAACAGTGTATTCCACTTCTACGCCATAACATGCGAACTTAGACAAGCAGTATGGAGAATCATTGAGCAGACCACCACACTTGCATGTCCGATGTTCAACTAGCCTTCTACGAAGAGTTATGCATTTCGTTTTCTGTGTAAAAGTATGAGCATATATAATTGTATATATACTATAGTTGGTAGTAGGCAATGGGAATAATATGGGCATGGGAGTAGCTACCATGGATAAGTCACTCAAGTTCCAAACCACAAGGATATAAATGATATCCACACACTGCAGTAGATTCAGCAACGCAACAGTATGTATATGCAGTAACTATAGAACATATACGACCCACCTTATAATGGAGAGCTGGGATTCCAGGCTTGGCGATGACAAATCCGTCCACAATTATCGCTACAACGCTCACAATTGTAACGACAATGAGCGCGGCGATCGCGCAATGACTTCCTTCGCAAGATTTCCGTTTAGCTTGTTTGTATACGAAATGGGAACTCGTCATTGCAGAGTTACTTCTGAACGAAGTTTTTAAACGTAAACTCTGTTAAATGAACACAAATTAGATAAAAAAACATAATTTGCTAATTATGAATAACTGGCTTAAATGTTTCTTTTTGTTTATATACGGTAACGAAGATCGGAGCAGTTTAGGGTCGTAAAAACACGGGAAGTAGCGGTAAAACGACAGTCGTTAAAGCACGCTTTCGGTTAAAACAGGAGTACAAAGCTTTTTTGATAGGCCTACGAACAATATAGCATGATAAACCACTTAATTGGACAACATTAAAGTTAAAATCGGAAGAAAAGTGTACGTAAAGGCGCGGTCCTTATCCACGATCCTTCAGTGGTCTATTAAATACTGAATAACATATGTATCTTATCAATTAAAGCAACATTAAACTATTTCAGTATTTGCACGTATAAATATGACTAAAATAAAGGAAAAAGACCTAATTTGCATTATTAATGCCCTACAGCTAAACGATCATACGATATTGTGACGTTTACATGACGTCATTTAACCCTTTGTCAAATGTTTTAGAATTCTGTCTGTTCTAAACAATTGTATTTGAATATGACGTTACTGAAATATTTATTACGTAACAAACAAATACATTAAAATATACAAATTACTAGAAGAAAAGCTATGTCTGCGCCAATATAACTTCGAAATACTGACTGTGGCGTTTCCACAATATGAACATAAACGCCCGAAGCGATAAAATACGCGTCATCTCCGCACAGGTGGAAATATAATGAGGTATATTGGTAGGAATATTAGGGTTGTGGGTTCAAGTCCTGCCCAAGTTGCTGATTTGTCTGTTTGTTTTGGTGAGTTGTTGCTGCTGTAAAATAGAGAGTTTTTTAAAGTCATGTCTGCTTATCCACACACTGTAATAGCTTCAAGAACTCGACTGTGGGCATGGAAGTGGCAACCATGGATAAGTCACTCAAGTTCCCACCCACGAGGATATAAATGACCAAACCAACCAAAAGTCGTGTCTGCTTATCCACACACTGCAATAGCTTCAGCAACTCGACTGTGGGCATGGGAGTGGCAACCATGGATAAGTTACTCAAGTTCCCACCCACGACGATATAAATGACCAAACCAACCAAAAGTCGTGTCTGCTTATCCACACACTGCAATAGCTTCAGCAGCTCGACTGTGGGCATGGAAGTGGCAACCATGGATAAGTCACTCAAGTTCCCACCCACGAGGATATAAATGACCAAACCAACCAAAAGTCGTGTCTGCTTATCCACACACTGCAATAGCTTCAGCAGCTCGACTGTGGGCATGGGGGTGGCAACCATGGATAAGTCACTCAAGTTCCCACCCACGAGGATATAAATGACCAAACCAACCAAAAGTCATGTCTGCGTATCCACACACTGTAATAGCTTCAGCAGCTCGACTGTGGGCATGGGAGTGGCAACCATGGATAAGTCACTTCCGACCTATATATGACATCATAAAACATACAATTCTTTAATAAACGACAACATTGAATAACTTGCAACATCATAGAAATATCAAATAACATGCGATATGAATACTGCAGTGTTCGGATAAAAATTGCAACGATTTTAATTTTCGTCACACATTGTTAGGTTATAGAAAAAAAAAGAGAGAAAAAGAAAAAAAGTTAAGTACTAGAAAAAGGGGGAAAGAAAAAAGTGCGACAATCTAGAATTATTGTGTAAAACTATCGTGTTGTAATCTCAAATACAACGATCGGCTAAAAGTAACTTCGTACAGTGTTGCGGTAATCTGTATATATGTGTCTTAGTATTGTGCGTGTGAAAGCAGATAAATGTTGTGTTGTACTATCATGGGGTAATGGGCAACTCTGGTCTAAACCCCAGGTCCCATGATGTGCCTCTGACCAAAACTTAGGCCAACTCTGACCAAATCCCAGGTCTCATGGCGTGCCTCACTGTAGGACCTCACCCATATAGAATATAATGTGCATATACAATGTTGGGGTAATGGGTCAACTCTGGTCTAAATTGCCATAAGCCGTTTTTATCGTGGTTAGTTGTAAGTCATACCTTAAGCAGGATAAGATTAAATACAGTTGACCCACCACCACCACACATAGTATTCGAATATTAATGTTCACGTAGATGAGTTTTAAAGTAAATTAACTAAGAATAATAATTGTTTTTCCACACATGGACAATTCTCTATGAAGTAACAATAGATATAAACAAAACTATTATGACATCGCATGCAACTATAAATTAAACTAAAGTGTTTTAACTTTCAAGTTTGTTCTGAAGAAACTTCGTTTTCCGAATGTAAGTGACTTAAAATTTCCCCTGGGGAATTACCGCACGTCTGAGTTTCAACTGAGGGAGTTTCCGGGGATTTCGTTTCATTTTTATTGGCAACATGAGAAGTTGGGGAATTCCCAGCCATTTCAGGGGTGTTTTCCCCAGAGGTAAGTATTGAACCGGGGATTTCCATTCTCTGCGACGAGGAATCCCCCGCAGCCGAATCCGTCATCACGACAACTACTTTTTCTTCTTCAATCTGGGATAGAATTATATAAATTAATTTACTTTTTAACTTTTGTTGCTTTGTAAAATCAATGTCATTGTGTATTTTCATCAAGTGTCTTTCCCAATAACACTTGCGCCCACAATGGTAGCAGCCCCGAGCTTTGAACACCATATTAGTTGATTGCAAACCAATGAATGTGCATATCATAAGAACTTTATTACATTAAACCTACGTATTAAGAGTCTTAAACATACTAAGTGTAAAAAGATCCACACCAAGTTAATGTCACCCAACCAACCACACACTACCTTTGTCATTGCATCCTTCTTGTATTGAACAAAGTCGTCAAACAAACTCGGCCACGCCTCGTTGTCGTTATAATTATCAATATCTTCGCTAATCGCGTCAACGAGGTATAAGAACATGTGCCACGTGTCACGGGAAATCCCCCTAACCTGAGAATGGATATAGATATTTTTGAAATTATTTGCGTAAAAAAAAATCCAACAAAAGTTTTGTTCGTATAGCTTATTTTTCAAAGTTTAGTAACCTCAGTGAAAAAAACTGGTTTATTGTACCAAACTAATGGATAAATAGAGCCACCGCGAAAAAAAATAATGGTTGTGTGTTATTACCGATAATACTACTAACATCACAAAAGTAATTTACAATTTTCGTATATTCTGCTTATCAACATACTGCAATAGTTTTAACAACTTGACAGCGAGCATGAGGCAACTTACAACTCAACAGCGAGCATGAGGTAACTTACAACTCGATAGCGAGCATGAGGCAACTTACAACTCGACAGCGAGCATGAGGTAACTTACAACTCAACAGCGAGCATGAGGCAACTTACAACTCGACAGCGAGCATGAGGCAACTTACAACTGGACAGCGAGCATGAGGTAACTTACAACTCGACAGCGAGCATGAGGTAACTTACAACTCGATAGCGAGCATGAGGCAACTTACAACTCGACAGCGGGCATAGGGTAACTTACAACTCGATAGCGAGCATGAGGCAACTTACAACTCGACAGCGAGCATGAGGCAACTTACAACTGGACAGCGAGCATGAGGTAACTTACAACTCGACAGCGAGCATGAGGTAACTTACAACTCGACAGCGAGCATGAGGTAACCTACAACTCAACAGCGGGCATAGGGTAACTTACAACTCGACAGCGAGCATGAGGTAACTTACAACTGGACAGCGAGCATGAGGTAACTTACAACTCGACAGCGAGCATGAGGTAACTTACAACTCGACAGCGAGCATGAGGCAACTTACAACTCGACAGCGAGCATGAGGTAACTTACAACTCAACAGCGAGCATGAGGTAACTTACAACTCGACAGAGTGCATGGGGCAACTTACAACTCGACAGCGAGCATGAGGCAACTTACAACTCGACAGCGAGCATGAGGTAACTTACAACTCGACAGAGTGCATGGGGCAACTTACAACTCGACAGCGAGCATGGGGTAACTTACGTTCCTTTCTTGTAGGAATTGAATCCATGATGGGAGGATCAACGGCTGATTGGTCGAAAACACAACATTCCACATCGCTACGGCGATGTCGCACGGTAATGACCTTTGACCCTGAGGGGGGATTAATTAAAAACATTTTTTTGTGTAAAATTATATTGTTCTCAACATTAGGAAATCTATGGCTAGAAAATTGGAACAGAGAACACCTTGTTTCATACACTTCGTGCCCGCTTACAAGTTACCACGTATTTAAGTTTGTGGGTGATGGTTTTTCTGTATGAGCAAAAATTTGGAAAAGACATTAGTGAATAGTGACCACTGAATTCGAGCAATTGCTGTTAACTGTCTTGCGCTATCCAGTTGTTACTTATGAGATACCTATTTTCCCCAGGGTATTGGTCCAATTCTGGCCCAAACCCCAGGTCCTATGCTGTAGGAACTAACCCATATACAACAGCTACACACCCCCTACCTCATCTGCATCAAGAGCAAACTGGAAAGTGAATCGATAAAGTTCCTTAAAGTTGATCTCTGCATCTTTAAGTATACGAGGGAATGAAGATTTGATGCTGTGAATGGAATCACATTTCATCTCCTGGCAACCACTGATGAACTCATCTCTGGGGAAAAGTGTTACAAATTAATTTCACCTTATGCCGATGGATTTTTAATAATGAAAATTGTCAATTCTATTCTATATGTCCAAGGTCCTAGGATAAGGAGACCTGAACTCCCAATAATCGAGGATTTAGACTAGAGTGGGCCCGTTACCCCAACACCCAGGGTGCTACCACTTCCCCGAAGGTAGGCAACAATGGCATTAATGGTAATGGATGGAAGATCTATCTTTGAAGGTAAGCGTCAGAATGTGGTTACCGTTTGAAGTATATTATGGTATTAATGTTCGAATTACAAATACCAACCTTGTAAGTTTACCAATCCCTATAAGTGTTATCATACACTGTCACAAACTTATCCTTATTAATAAATCTGTCAATTTATACAACATAACTGGAAAAGTGTTTTGGGATATTTTCATTCACCCCAATGTATGAATGCACTAATCTACCTTGTAAATCTACACATGGTCGACGCTTTTAACTTCCAAGCGAGGACGAGTACAATGAACTCTGTTGGGTCAACTTCCAAGTCGAAGCACAACCTCTCCACACCGTCAGCAAGGATCAAGTCTTCTACATCATCTTTATACATCCGGAAGAGCATCTCCACATTGGCGGGATCGTAAGGATGATCTTTGGAGGATTGGATGGGAGTGGTGGAGGAAGAGGGAGGGGAAGACTTCTGGACTCCATGGAGTGAAAAGTCAGGGAACCTGGAGAGGGAGGAGAAGGCATGAATTATTCAGGCTATGATGGGGTTTGGGCTGGAAGTTTTTTTACCAGATATGGGTGAGGTTCTGCAGAAGTTAGGGTATTTTGGGTTTATGACAGAGTTGGTCCAACCCCAATTTAAATATTTCTAACATATCAAATATGATTAGGATTGTATTATGCACATTCCAAATTATAAAACAGGATTTTGGTCGAGGGAAATCCCCCTTTGTACTGGTGAATAATACAAAAGAAAAAAACAACAAATCAGAACGAAAACTAAAAAAATATTTTAGAAGAAATTTCTTGCCAAATATTTGTTTAAAAGGTCTTTATGCAAAAGGCTAGCTTTTATAACAAAGTGGCCATAACGTATGAATCATTATGTTTTTAGCGGTGTGTGCATCTCAAGGTATGGCAGGGAGGAGTTATTAAACTCATCTTTCATTCACTTACTTTGTTTCCTTTGTATTATTTTGTTGGGTTGGCAATGAAAGGCAATCAGGACGCTGAGATCTGTTGCCCGTCTCTCCTGAGAAATCATGAATTATTTATCTGTTTTCAATCCAACACAAAAACAAGCGTTGGGAAATTTTGTTTTTAGGAATGTTTGGATAGAATTGGATCCATCTGTTGTGTTTTTATACAATAATATTTACTTTGATTTTACTTCAGATACTTTGTTTGATCTTAGACTGAGTAATAACTTTAACAACCATAATATATCACAGCTTCAAGCCAAAATCAATTATAACATTTCTGGCATTGTGGCTTAGTGCTTCCAGAGAATATGGGTTGTCGTTGCTACCATTGTGGATGTATGGGTCCTTGGGCAAGACACTTAACGACAATTGCTCCAACCCAGTGGTCACTAATGGATTTGTCAAGAAAAAACAATAACTCACAAAGTTTCATACATAGCAACTTCTAAGCGGGCACAAACAGAACACTTGTGTTATAACCACTGTATTACATATTAAAGGTTACATTCACATATTCTAATACCTGTTAAATTCTTCTGCGCACCACTAGAATGTAAATCTGTTGGCAACACTGACTCCGATTTCTTCGTCTTTCGTTTCTTCTTACTTCCACCACACTTCACCTCACTTGCACGATCTGCACCACATAAGCACGCTGGACACTTGTTGCCCATGTTGGATTCAATACATTACAATATGAATATAAAGTCTAAGTTATATCTATGAAAAACACAAAATGTTTAATAAAATACAAATACAGCTGCAAATAGGGAAGTAGTTATTAATTAAAATTTAGTGAATGCACTTTTAATTAATCAACTTCTGCTGTGATTAATGATTATAGTCACATACCAGCAGGGTAGAAACAGTTTTCTTATTAAAACTGGGACGTGGTTGCCCCCTGACATTATGCCTATAGTCAGTATATCCATTTATAATATAAGTCACTTAGTTAACATATGATTGGACTACTGGAAATACAAAGCTGCCTGGCTCCACTAAAAGGAAGTAACGATCACAAGTCACAACAATCTCCTAATTTTCGCAAGTCAGCAAAATAACAATGGCTATTGTTGCATCACAAGTTGTTATTGTGCTACATCAGCAATAGGATTCGCATGAATAGTAACTCGCTGGATTTTAACGTCACGTAGCGGCCGATACGTTTTCTCGTTCACCGGGACTTTTTCGAGATCGTCTAAAACTTCGTTTCCGTCAATTACACGACCAAATATGGTATACTTCATATCAATATGCGGTTGTTTGCCGTAGGTGATAAAAAATTGCGACCCGTTGGTGTTAGGCCCGCTGTTAGCCATAGAGACCACACCACGTGCGTTGTGGCGTAACGAATCCACTATTTCATCATCGAAATGCTGCTTCCAGATGCTCGTCCCTTTTTTCCCCGTCCCTGATGGGTCTCCAGTCTGAACCATAAACCCTTTGATATTTCTATGGAATATATTGTCGTCATAGTAACCACTTGCGCACAGAGCGAGAAAGTTTTCGGCAGCTTTTGGGGTTTGTTCGCAGTTTAATTCCATCTTTATATCCCCAAGATCGGTATGTAAAGTGACAGACATTGTGTTATATTCCTATAATACAGGACACATGAAATTAATAGTGGTTGTTAGTGAAGAAACCAGCCGCTGCTTTATTTGTTGATGACTAACCCCTAACCTTGGCTCAGTGGCCAGGTGCTTGCATTGTAACCAAATGGTACTTGGTTCAAGGCTTGGCACTGACACCTTTAACCGATATTAACTAATCTCCCTCTTAACTATAATGTGGGGTTATATTTTCGCCCAGTGAAAATTTTGGCCCCAAAATGTTCTTTAAATCTCACTGGTACACACACACAGACACACATGACGTATACATCATACAGACAGAGAAAATTTGCTTTGCTGTTTCACCTTATATTTATACAGCCAATACCGGTACAATTATCTTTTCCCGAATTACTACTAATATTACAGTTACGGATTGGTGAAACTACAAAACTGTAAGATATAATATAGCTGTTTTACATTGCATTATTATACCAGCTTAAGTGAGAACTACACTACAATAAAATTGACCAAACCACAAAAGGTCATCCGTTTTCTTACGCTTGAATAAGGTACAAGACCTAATACATTACAACATTTGGTATAAATACAGCTATTTACAACTAAAATAAGTGACATGTACAATTAAAGCACTCAACACAAAAAGGTAAAATCTGTCGCCTTTGTTGAAAAACGTTTTTCGTAAAGTCTGTACTGTGCTTTATATTTAATTGGAACAGCTGTTCGGTTTTAGGGTTTTAGAAAACGTGTGTCGAACTGGGGAATTAAAAACAATATTTGAATTAAATCAAACAATTTATTAAAACAGATAAAAATTACGCAGTTATATCGTATATTTTATTATGTTTTAACACATTTGCTAAAAAAAATCATTTTATTAAAATTTCCATGAAAAAATTTTTGCCGAAAGCGCCAAATTAATCAAGCATGACAAAGCACGTGCTTTTTACAAAATGTAAACAAATCCATTCATAAAATATTTGGCTACGAAATGGATGAAATTGTTTTAAGTTACCATGATTCTTTGCTAAGGGAGTCAGACCTACGTTTATTAGATACTGGGCAATGGTTGAACGACAAAATAATTGGATTTATGTTTCAGTAAGTTGATGTAATTTCTTATTTTAAAACTGATATTTTTACACGTTTATACCCACCTACGTTACTATGTTAAGCAGAAAGCAGTTAGTTCAGTATATGGACTATATAGCCAAGGCTTGCTAATGAATATATTATATAAATATAGGCTGTGTTTGTATTGAAAAAAATACTCAATGAATGAATGAATGTAACTTACTTAATCCTCGCGTGGCCGGAAAACGACAGTCGTTATCACACGGGTGTGCACCTCGTGCCAGCTTACGAGTTACCATGTATGTTACTTTGTGTGTGATTATTTTTTGGGCGATTTTATCATTTTTTTATGTATGGCTGACAATTTGGACAACCCATTAGTGACGGTAATCCTTTAGCTGGTGGCCACCTGAAATTTTGGTTTCAAAATGTTCTATAGCCCTCACTGATACCTGCTGTCTAATTTTTTTTTCAAAAAAGTCGGGTGTCGTGTCGAAAATTAACTTTAAAAATGCGCAAAAACATGCTGTGTCACCGTAATTCGTCTGATTTGCGTAAGGTTAACGATTTATTACGTCACAATCGCGGTCTGTTACGTCACAATAGTGGTATATTACATACGTTATAAGACGGTATAGCCTTGTTTTTCCCCACTGTTTTAACGTAGGAATCAAACGTAACAATACGCATTCTATGACGTAATAATCCAACCTTGGTTTAATTCATAACGGCTGATGTGGAAAATACGGTGACGCAGCACGATTTCGCGCACTTCCAAAGTTAATTTTCGACACGAACGCCCGAGTTTTTTCAAAAAAAAATTATACAATGAGTATCAGTGAGACCTAAGGAACATTTTGAAACCAAAATTTCAGGTGGCCACCAGCTAAAGGATTACCAGTGACCACTGGGTTGAAGCAATTGTCGTTAAGTGTCTTGCCCAAAAACACATACGCCCACAATGGTAGCAACGTCAAGCCTTGAACCAGTTACCTCTGGGTTACAGGCAGGCGCGGTAACCACTATGCCACGGCGTCGGACAATAATTAGGTAAAAATACTAAAAATTAGTTTAATATACTGAGCACTTTATTTAGTTAGGTTTTTGTTTTACTTAAGTGTAAAAGTACTGAGAAATTATTTACCATAAGAACTGTGTTTTAAAATGTTTTTGGTCGGGTTAACCGGTGGTATTGCGAGCGGGAAATCGACGGTTTCAAAATATTTGGTCGAACTTGGTTGTTCAGTCGTTGACGCAGATTTGGTTGCGAGGGAGGTCATGTTGCCGGGAGAAACGGCGTTTACGAGGACCGTGGAAACATTTGGGCGAGAGGTGGTGGATGGGAATGGGGAGTTAAACAGAGAGGTATGAACGGAGAAGATTGTTTTGACATTTCTGACATAAAACATGGGTATGCAATGTATGCGTTATATACCCTCAAAAAATCTAAAAGAGTCTCCTAAAAAAAAGAAAAAAATAGGTAATGATGAGTATCCAGCATAAATACATAAAGAATTTAATATCTTAAAAAATGTCTTGAAGTAAACACTATGCACCAGCTTTGTTTTAAGATATATATATATATATATATGCGTTTTGCTATAACCAGTAATAACATGTCCACAGGCACTTGGTGAAATCATCTTCAGGGATGCCGAAGCGAGGAAGAAGTTGAACAAGATCACTCATCCCCAGATCATGAAGAAGATGTTGTTAAAAATATTGATGTCTTTTCTAAGAGGCGACCGCTTCGTGGTCCTCGACGTCCCTCTGCTCGTAGAATCGAAGATCTGGGTTCGATTCGTGCGGCATTTAGTCGTCGTTAATTGCTCCCCTGGTGCTCAGCTGGAGCGGTTGATGAAGAGGAATGATTATACTGAGGAGGAAGCAAGGATCAGGATCACCAGCCAGACTCCGTTATCGGAGAAATGCAAATTAGCAACGAGGATTATAAACAATGATGGCAGTATCGAAAACACTAGGTGTCAGGTTCGAGAATTTGTAGAAGATTTGAAAAAATCTTGGAGTTTTAATTTTTATGAAGTTTGTGGTTTATCGTTTGTTTGTTGTATTATGTTGAAAATTGTTTTTAGTTATTTGTAATAATGAGCATTATGTGTATAATTATCCAAAGTGTTTAAAATAAAAAGTTTTAACTGGCACAACTTTGTCTTGTGTTTACTGTGGGAGCACTAGTAGTTAAATTTTTAGTAAAAAATATTTAGTGCAGAAATAAATTGCGTTTATCATATTCATGTGTTGGACTGTTTATAATAGTTATATAGTAGGTTTTACTAGTTGCCTAACAAGAGTATTTATTGCCACAAACAAGGCCTTCGCTTATAGCCTTGTTGGGTGTAGAGGCCGATTGCTACAAAGTGGTGAATGAAATAACAGATGTAAAAACGTTACAACAAGTTGTTTTAGTGATGGAGCAGGGGCACGGGTGTTGAGTGTCCCGGAAAGGGGTACGAACCGTTAAAGGTTGAGAAACACTTAAATAGGGTCTGGGCCCTAGGGAAACTTTACAGACAAATAATCTGTAAAAATTTGTTTAAATTTTCACTATTGAGTGCCGGTTACCCTATATATTAATACGAACCATGAAAGGTTGAGAAACAATATATTACACTTACTATTTAAAACATATCTTTAACTGTTTAAAGGTATTTTCAATACGAAGTTTTCAGCAAGAATTTCGAAGAAATTTCGTTCTTAGACCCAGATCTTGTGCATTTAGTGAAAATGATGCCAGGTGGGGGTGTTATTGTTGTGTTGAAACTGAGGTGGGTGTGTTATTGTTGTGTTGAACCTGAGGTGGTTCTGTTGTGTTACACCTGAGGGGGTTATGTTATTGTTGTGTTGAACCTGAGGGGGTTGTGTTATTGTTGCTATACTATTAAACCCAGTTATAATACTGTGTATTACAGTTTACCAAATCATCCCTTTATATTTAGTCATTGAAACGCATTAATTAATGTTGTATTTCTAATATTACCCCAACTAATCTAACATACATCCATTTTAACACAAATTTAATGGAGTTTTTTCTATTGTACCTTAACACTTATTTTAACCCAATTTCTTCAATTTTACCATGTTTAGAAAATTAAACCCATATACATATATGTGTACCCAAATATTAGCACAAACCCCTATATTTACCCAACACACTGAATATCGTACCCCTAATATTACCCCTATTTACCCCACAGACAGGGAAATCCCCTCAATCCTCGAATCCCTAAACCTTGAACCCAAACGTTTCATTTTCCTCCCAATAAACGATAACGACGACGCACAAGCGGGAGGAACTCACTGGTTTGTTGTTTCTATGAATTTGTTATACTATTTCTATCATGTAAGGATACCTAAATATTTATAAATGATGCAAAAAAAAACAATTGTCAGCCATGCAGAAAATAATTACCCACAAAGTTACACACGTGATAACTTGTAAGCGAGCATGAGGTGTATGAAACAGAACATCCGTGTTATAACTACTGTTGTTGTCCTGCCATGCGAGGTTAACAAGTTACATACGTGGTAACTCGTAAGCGAGCATGAGGTGTATGAAACAGAACACCTGTGTTATAACAACTGTTGTTGGGCAGCCATGCGAGAACATTCATTTTTACAACTTTAACCCCTCCCTCAGTCACACTAGTACTTTAACCCACTCCCCAGGAGCCTCCTCATATTCGATGCCGAGCAAGAATGTTTCGAACATTTCGATTCAAGTGGCGATTACAACCACACAGTGGCAGTAGAGGTGGCTGGAAAATTTTCAAAAGTTTTAAAATCAAACAAACTTGCGAGAATGGAAACTCCCCAGCAGTGTAATGGTGTGTTTATGTTGTTATGATGTTTCTATTGTGTGTCAACTTGATAATGGGCGACAAACAAAGAAACACGAAATGTGGGTCATTAAGAAAAATATATATATAGCATATCACAAATACAACTTAACTTATATAAACACCTGTAAAAAGTGGTGCAACCAATTCAAGGTTATTGTTTTGTTGACACTTTGTAAAACTGGCTGTCAAAAATAACCAAAGTGTCGGTCAAATACAACTTAACTTATATAAACGCCTGTGAAAAGTGGTGAAACCAATAATATGAGTTTACCAGTCACGCTTTTATTTACATTTTTACTCAAGTAGCTTTTGTTTTAATGAGTGTCTTTTTGTTGCTAATTTCCTTCTCTTCGTTGTTTAAATAATTTGATCTTCGCTATCGTGTTTAAAGAGTTCAGTAAATTTTATTCATTTATTAATTTCATTCTATTTTTTTCGAACCTCATAATTATCATTAATCAATCACTTTTAACTAATTAATTCCAGGTTCAGATTGTGGAGTTTACGTCGTCAAACTAACTGAGGTGATCTGTCAATCAAAACTAGACGCGTCGTCACCGTGGCAACCATCGTTAATAACCATTGATGTCATCGCTAACGAGCGAGAAAATATCAGGAAAATAATTTTAACAAAAGCTGGGAAATTATGAAGTTTATTTCAAAGTGAGTTTCAATTGGAAGTTATATAAAGCAACGATTTTCTGGTCAGTTTTAATACAGCCATAACAGCCAATATATACACATGATACATTTGCCTTCATTTTCAAACATTATATGAATAGCATACATTGTGTGTACATAGTGTATTGGGTGTATGTGGTTTAATGTCATGGAAAATCAGGAGTTTTTAACATTACAACCTATATATAAAACACCATTGTCTTTATTTTTAACGTTTCGGTTTTAACTCCCAACATCACTGAGGATGGTTTTAGCTTTTCAACCTGTTAGTTTAGTTTCAAATAAACACACAGATATATAGACTGTTGTTTTTGTATTTTAACGTTTCATATTTATGATAATACCATGATTGTGATGTAATTATATATTTATTTTCAAACAATAAGATTATCAGGACTGGGTTTTCCCCTAAGGGATTTCCCCCCAATCTTTCATTCATGATTGTCTGAAATAAATTAAAACAAAAGTTCATGGAAAATAATAAAGAGTTAATCTAATTTCGAATTCTAAATACTGATGTGTCAACTTTTTAAACAAAATACCTGTTTATGTAAAATAATGGAAATTAAACATCATTTCTGAACGCTAGAGTGTCGTTTGGACTAAATTAAAATAAAATGAATGTTTATGTAAAATAATATGAGAAAAATTATTAAAAAATTGAAATCTTCTGTCATGACTCAAGGGTTACGGGGAGATTAGGTCAAGGGGTCATATGGTCACATGACTAGTGTCATCCAACGGTAGCCTCGCAATAATCCACGGACGGCCGAGTGATGTAAAACACCCGCGGTTCGCTGACCACAGCGTTACCCACGTTACGGTTCAGTGACTCTGGGTCTTTAGGGGGTTTCCATTTACCTGCAATGATGCAGCAGATTTAAAACATGAGTCAGCAATAAATGACGAATTATTTATCAAAATGACTAAATCGTTGAATTACTTTTTTTAAGTATTAGGCCTCTGGTCTTAATTGCTGTATGACCTCACTCACATAAAATAAAATACTTTATTTTTAATCTGATTTATAAAACTAATTTCAGGTGAAGTTTGACAACTAGAAACATCCTTTGCAACCTAAAAACAAGCGCCATAACTAAGACTTGAACCCCCACCCCCCCACTCACCAAAACCAGGAGGGGCGTCATCATCTTGGTCGGGTTTGAAACAACCGAGACATCGGCCCATGGATAAAAGACCTAGGTGTTGAAAGTTGTTGGTAAATTTTAACTGTATAAGTATAGTGGGGGAAGATGGGAAACCTTTTCATTCTATTTCTTCCCCTAACTATATACAAATATAATTAAAATTTCGGCAAAATTAGTTCGTTTTGTTTGATCAAAATTTAAAAAATATTTTCATTTCATTATAACTTTTGTTTTGTCTCATATGAACTTTGTTAGTTTTGTTTGAAATTAAACTTTATTACAACAAATGTGGCAACTGATGTATTTAAAGCAACTTAATAATTAACAATAAGTAACTTAATACTAAGCATTACTAAAACATTAGCTAGATTTTAAATCACATTTAGCAATAAATATGTCTCTTACACCCCATTATAAATCAAGACATTTTTCCAGCGAGAATAATTTGTCTTCAACAACTAATTCTCAATTTCACCTTCGAATAAAATAATGCAATTAACGAAAAATAAAATATAATCACAACATTTTGTTCTAGTAAAGAATAAATCCCTCATATCCCAACGCAAAACCTCTGACCAGAAGTATACCTGTGGCACTCTTAAGAAACTACTAAACAAAGATTAAAACCTGACATTTATAAGCATTACCAAACTACGTACACCCCAAAAAATGCAACTATTTTTCTAATTTACAACCGAATTTTATCCAAAACATAATTCCCCAAAAATCCTCTAAAATTTCGACCTGTTACTTCACAATGGTATTTGTGAGTGAATGAAGCCATTATGACACCACACACGCCTAACAACGGCACTTGATGATGTTATTCCAGTAATTTCCTTCCAAAGTCAGTGTTATCTCAACAAAGATAATACAACACCCAAAACATCCGGGTCTACGTAAACAGCAGGACCCGATTTGGCGATGAATTGGTAAATTTAACGTCTTACTACCAAATGGGACGAAATCGCATGCGTAATGTAAAGCTAACATTGGTGTTTTTATGGTTGTTGTATCACAGGAACCGATTTAGCATTAAACACGCAAAGTTTGGTTTGTATATTACTGTAGAGTAAGATGGATATCGTTAGCGCATTATATCCCATATTTCCTAATCGTGTTTAAACAGTTAACAACGCGTTTTTGGAATGGTGAGGATATGATTTTATAATTCTGTAAATATTTTTTGTTTACTACCAAATAGGACGATAATGGTAAAGGAAAACATGGACCATCTTACCCCACCCTACCATACCAACAACTACTCAACAAGAACAAGAAAATATGGTTATCCACCATACGGGAATTTCCCTTTTATTATTTATAACAAAACAAAACTTTTTTTGTATTCAATTGTATTCGCAGTGCGATGACGTCATTCTGTGACGTAATATACAGTGTAATATGCAGTACTACGCAATACAAGTAAAACAGTGAATATATTCCACTGTGGGGTAGGATGGGACGTGCTTATATTTTCTGTTCTCGTTGTTAATTTATGAAAACGCGTTCAGGGTGTAGGAGACGGTATCCCATTTTACCCCACAGTAATACACAATGCACCTTTGCTACTACGCTGTTGGCATCATCAGTGCTTGTAAATAAAACAAAAAAAAAACAAAATTGGTGAAATTATAACTGTGATAAAATCGGCGAAATTGGCCTGACCTAATGCTCATGAAGTTGGTCGATTCTCGTAACGAAACAACATTACTGCTATGGAATATGTAACGAGATCATACGCGTAACAAACGAAAATCAAATCTAACAAACAATTTACCACAAGAGATATTCCGCCTAAATGACGTCATCAGTCTCTTATCCAATACAATCTACACCAAACAGATAACACGCTGTATAGAAAATCCTAAATATCCAATTCGATCACGAAGTCATCTTCTGTTTCAAGACACCTGAACTGGAAAATCGAAATATTTTCCCTAATGTGCTGCTCGAACGAACTCGCCGATGCTAATGACGTCAGAAACTATGACGTTATGGTCGGTGACGTCACTTCCCCCTCAAGATCTTGAAGTTTTTCATTTCGCGTCGATTTTCGATGACAGCAGCAACAATATATGACGTAGAAGATGAATGACGTCACAAAAAAAAAACAGGGAAACTACAACAATCAAGATAAACAAAGTGACCAAGTGGCTGTCGGAGATTTCTAGAACCAAAGTCGAGCTTCCTTTGTTTCAAACAAACCTCTTAATGACGTAACAGTTACTTTGCTGCTATAGAACACACCCGCGTCACCAACGATTGCTACAAACTAACTTCTCGATCCAATTCGCGGTTGTTTAAGTTTCGTCGCTTTCATATCAACGAGTTATGAACGAAAGCTCTGTGATGTCATAACTTGCGACTCTTGAATGGCCGGGGAATAACCAACTGAATAACATATTTCGGCAGAATGATGTCACAAGAAAAATGACGTCAAGAAAATAAGGACGTCACAAGAATAATGACGTCACAACCCCTTGTTATGACAGTGTAACAGGTTTCAATTTATTTTTAAACTGCGCCAAATACATGTGCGAACATTAAACATAGATGACGTCATTAATATTCATTCTAGAAAATAAAAACAGGATTATAATACCTTCATAGTTTATGTGGCTGGCGTTGGTGGAAAGCCACTACGGCACGACAAGCCCCCAGCCAATGGTAGTGGGTTTCTACTCTGGTGAGAAACCCTTTGCTGGATAGACCTTACCCAAAGCAAGGAAAAGAAACCCATTTACAAAAATAATACAACGCAACAATAAACAATCACACCAACAAGCATATAAGCGCAACATGATTACTGAAACATCAACAAACGAAAAGATACAAAATCGTACAGAAAAGCCCCGCAGTGCGCACGCCACCAAGCGCCCACCTGCAAGGAGTCAAAGCCAACAACGGCCCTGCATCACCCGACCGCTTATTGAGAAAACATCTTGCTACCGCGATACTTTCGTCGTATCTTCACACAATATAATATCGTCCGGCTGTTACGCACCGCATCGACCGTTACGACATACTGTGGCTGTTACAAACCGCTAAGCGGCGACGTCCACGTAACAAACCGGCAGCTGTAACGTAACTAAACCAACCGTGACGTAACCGCACCGAACGCAGGGTCATGACGTTGCTGACCCACCGCATCGACGTAAAGCGTAATTGTGACGTGGCCATCGTCCCAATTATGCCATACGCGATGTTGTGTTAAATTAAGTTAACTTTTAACTGTGGGGACTTTATATTATATGATGGTTAAATTTAATTTATTTTTATTAAAAGAATTAATATGTTGAAAGTTGATGTATATATTATACTGCGCGTTGATATTACTCGAGTATATGTGTACCAAAACAGAGTTCTCGCAAAGCAAACCGAGACAATACAAAACCACTGTAAGATTCAAGTCCCGACAGATAAAACACTCGGAAGGAATGAACATTACAGTAGATGCTAATTTTTATCATGTAAGATTGTTGCAACAATTCCTTTGCATTTATTTCAAAGACATGTAGAAGCACTGAAAAGTGCTTGGAGGACATAGCTGGCAACATTAGATCCAGCAAAAAATAACTGGCAACACTGTAAGAGTGCACCAGCTAAACACACAAACATTCATACTTAAACACTAAACCTAAACCACCTGAAACCGACATCCTTTATCGGCGTCTTTGATCTTCATTCTTCGCGCGTACACACCTATACTAAACCTATACACGCTTATAATTAGGCCTATACACACTTAAGCCTACAAACACCTCAAACCGGCATCCTTATATTGGCGTCTTCGTCTTTGATCTTCGTCTGTAAAACAACATCGTTAACTCTGCATGTAATAATAAATATACTTTTAAAGTAGAATAAGTTACATTATATGTATAAGGACATCATGTGGTCTTACTGTAACTTAAATTAAAATAAACAAATATTTGCATCCGAACTAAAGGGCAAGCTACAACAATACGTGCTTAACTATATATTGGTTTGAATATAAATTACCTTCCGCCTTTTTCTCGTCTTTTTATATCTGCAACAATCAGCATTGTTATGTATTCATCTTTATAATATACATTTGTTACGTCATAATTACCTTGAACGCGATTCTTCAGCGATGGCGGATCCTCTGTGACGTCACATGCCCATATTCTGTAAAAAAAGAAACTTTAAAGGGCCTAAACACACCCCATGTCACTTTTATTTTTTATGGTAAATTCATAAAGCGACCGTTTTATTGATTCCAAAAATACTTTGCTTATTAAAATTGGTCGAGTATAGGCGGAGATATTCGTCCTCAAACAGTGATCTCTAGCGCTATCTTTTTTTTACTACGAGCTCCGTGATTGTGACGTAGGAACGTACTAGTCACGTGACTGATTCATTCGTAAAAGCGAAACCTGCGTTTTTTTTGTGCTTTTTTGCGTTTTTTTGTTCTCTCGTTTTTCGCTGAAAACACTGCCTCTCGCCTTTCTGAATGAGAGCGGCCACGCTTCAACAATTTTGTGACGTGATTTGTCACGTGGGTAGTACACTTCTCAATTTTTTCGCCACGCAACTTTCAAATCAGTTTTATGAATTTCACGGTGTTTGAGCTGGAATATCTTTGGTTATACAGAACCGATTAAAACAAGTAAGGTGTCGTTGGAATTAGAAAAACACACTCTATCGATTAAAGCGAAGTACATTTGGGGTGTGTTTAGGCCCTTTAAAACAATTTACTCTTATGACGAAACAATAAACTTACGAAGCAGGTTCTTCTGTTACGTCATCACTGCTTCTGTGACGTCACATCATCGATGTTTCTAGAAAAGAGCTTATGTACGTAATAATGCCAATTGTGATTTATACTTTACCAATTCTTTGATCTTCTTGCTTCGCGCTTATAGCGCAAATATAATTAGAATATACAAGTAATGTGCCTTGCGTCGACGCAGAACGCGCATGGGGCCCCATGAAAAAATTGCGCAACGAGCACCCGTGGTACAAACCGTATATTGTTACGTCACAACCAGCACGCGTGCGGCGTAAATATAAAAGTAATAATTATGCATGGGCGCGTGTTTCTCGAATGACAAAATTATAACGTATTTAATCGTTTTTTTTTATAACTATAACGTAATATATTGTGACGTGATGATCAGCGAACGCAACATCGCGAGTGACGTAATAAACATATGACGTAATGAATAGCAATGAACCTAACGAACGATGCGAAATGACGTCATAATGCGAGTAACGTAATAAAGAGATCGCTGGTACTTGTATCTGGAATGAAAGATAATGTTAATAATAATAATAGTTAAACACAAGGCACATTACTATGTTAGTATATAATATATGATATAAATATAGTTACTATATATAGTTAGTAGTGGTGCATATAATGGTTAGTAATATAATAGCAATGCAAGTAATCAAATACTTAACTCAAGTCTTGTAGTAGGAACGTACATAATCCCAATCTGCTGGTGCTTCATCCAAACTGCAGCGTGGTAAAAAGGTCGCGCGCTCGAAGGACGTCGTTTTATATGAGAAGCAAAAAACAGGGGTAATTAACAAAAATCGCTGATGACGTTATATTAACACTTGGTGGCGCTAATGGACAAGAACATAGAAATTTAACATAACCGTAGTAAATTAGTCAAACGTGCCAAATATTCCGGTAAATTTCGTATAAATGGACATCTATGTCTATTTTAGTGACCACTGGGTTGGAGCAAATATCGTTAAATGTCTTGCCCAAGAACACACGTACCCGCAATGAAAGCAGCGACGGTCCTTGAACCCATTACCTTTAGCTAAAGTCGAGCGCATACCCACTGTGTACGCTGTGAAAAGCGGCAATGATGTCAATCTCAACTAGTAGAAGCCCCCTGATGGCGATAGTGGGCACAAAAAACACAACACCAGTGTGATAACGACTGTCGTTTCCCCACCACGCGAGGATAAATAAGTTACATACATTCATAAATTACACTATAAAACAACAAGCAATTTAATTATTTGTTTCAAAACGATTTATTTTCAAACGAACACAAAACAGTTAGCACCAAAAAGTCGAGTTTTTAAAATAAGTAGCAGCCTCTTGTACGGAGCAGCTGGTTGACTGCGTGGTTTCATTTCAGGGAAAGCACCAAAGATTAAGCAACGTTAGAACACACACACAATATTTACAACATAGTTCATTGTTACGTCATTTTGACGTCATACAGAATGTTCGTAATCGGAAGCATCACAATATTGTTTGTGACGCGGTAAAGACGTTTGTGGGGATTTTCAGCAATGATTGTGACGTCAGGAGTTCATTTATGTCGTCACAGGAAGTTCGAAAATTAAAAGAATTTCGTTTGTTCTTCAATTTACCTGAAATTGGAAGATTTTTAAAAGATTTAAAAAGTTATATTTTCGTTTATAAGAAAAATATTCCAATACTTCTGATAATTTTTTTTTTATAGAACAACATTTTATATATAATTATTTTATTATTTAACAATTTTTTTTACAATTCTTTTTATTAAATTTTGTTATGTAATATCTCTGGGTGATGATAAACAAGTTACAATTATTCTTACCTGGCCTTGCGATCGTTGTTGGTAAGCTTTCCACAACCATTCGTGAGCAGCAGTTGATGCGGATATCGCGTTAGGGGTTTCCCCTTCTTGCTCGCCGTCGGATGAAAGACTCGCTTCAGGTGAACCTGAGTTAATTATTTAATGGTTACTTAGTTTATCGGGTAACTAATAACTGGGAAAGATAGTAAAGTCTCCAGGGAGACGAAATGGGAAAAAATGAAGTTGATTTAAAACATAAGTTGTAAAAAAAATATTAAAATAAATGTTTTTTTTTAGAATTTAAAAAATATTAAAATTAAAGTTTTTTTGGGAATTAAAAAAAAATTAAAATAAAAAATGTCTTAATTTCGGTGATTACAGTTTGCATTGAATCTGTCAAAATATTGTATTTAGGGTTTGTAACATTTCGTGCCAATATTCACCTTCAGTTGTCACTTGGTTGGCACCGATAGGAAGGGGTTGTTGAAGGTATCTTGCTGCCAATGCTTGGTTCAATACATGGGTTGGGGGAATCCCCTCAGCTGGGTTGCGAGCCATAAGACCTTGAGCGATGGCGGCGTATTGCTGTGGGGTGAAGTGAGTGATTAGTAAATTAGTATAAGTATTTTATTCAGTTTTTGATTTCTACGTAATTTTTGTATAGGGATTAAAGCAAATAATTAGTAAATTAATTAATTGTAATAACTGATAAGTGGTTTCACATTAAAAATACCGAAAAACACAATTCGTACAAATATAAAAGTGATAAATCCAGGAAATCTGGCTTTGATCTGGTTCCATGAAACACACAATAAACAAAATCCAACGAATCGTTTACAATGATAGATATATTTCCAATAGAATGGCATTAAGTTAATTAATTTATTAATTAGAATAAAAGGTAATAGATCCCAGGTCCCCTGGTATGCTTTACTAAACGACCTCATCCATATATTTTCCCCTTCTACACTTTTAGTTTTATTAATTTTGGCCGTCCCCCCAAAAAAACTTCTTTTTAAAATAGTCATTTTAATTGTTTTTGTTTCATCGTTTTTTTAATATTTTTTTTGTCAAAATTACAAAATAGTTCCAGTGTTCCCACCTGGTAAATTGAAGCTGCCGCTGTCGATGCATTGGCCCTCGCGTCCTGTTGTGCTGGCCTTGCATTCGGCATCACTGCGTCAACGTTCGTTGAGTTTTTCATCCATGTTGACATAAGAGGATTATCCATGGACACACGTCGTCCTTTCCTGGACCCCCCAGCCCCCCACACGTGGGTTCCCATATGTACCTTCAAATTACCCTTTGTGGTGAACGATCGACTGCACACGTTGCAAATGAAAGGTTTTTCACCGGTGTGCGTTCGTGTGTGGATCTAAAAAAGATTTAAAAATTAAATAAATTGTCACAAAAAAAAATAAAAGTTATTTAATATGGTGGTGTTTTAGTACAATTTTATAAAAAAAAGCGTTTATACTGAAAAGCTATATAGCCCAAAATATTTTATATAAAAAAATGCAACATGTATTTTATAGTTTCCGTATAACAAGGCCCTTTTATCGCTTTAGTATAAAATTCAATGCATTCAGATTCACATTTAATTAATTAGTGAATGAACTTAACCACCTGCAGCGAACTCGCCGACGAGAATTGTTTCTTACAAATGTTACACCAGTGTCGGGGAACATTGTTACGTTTGGCGTCGGGAAGTTGGGAGGTTTCGTCAATTTCCAACGGGCGCTGTTGATTAATTTAATAATTAGGAACAGAAAATTAACAAACAGTAACTATTTATCCCACTTAAATTTAAGAATAAAAACTATTTTTTTGCCATTAATATAAAAAACATGGGTTAAAAAATAGGAGATGGTGGCTTGGTGTCTGTATTTTAGACAACCCTTTTTAATATACTTTTTTTTACCTTCATAGCCATTCTGAGCTCCTCTCCGTTCTCTCCTCTTTGCTCTTGGATGCCGGATGTTGACCCAATAGACGATGACGGACTGTCACATGACGACCCCCCATCATGCGTCATCAGATGTTCCTTCAGATCTTCCTCACTCTCAAGTTGTCGGAGGCAAATTCCGCATGGAAAGAACGGCCGCTGGGTGTCAGGCTGGAGCAAGATAAACAAAACGTGTAAATCTCAAAAATCTTACACAAAATACAAAATTTGTAAAAAGTTATAAATTCGGAGGAAACACCGCTGGATAACGGGCTTAACAGAAATTAATTGTTTTTGGAAATTTTCGTTACATTTTTTTTGTTATTAGAAAAAAATGGTTTTCTTCTAAACTGTGTAATATCTGGGTAATGGGGCAACTTTTACCTAAATCTCAGGTCCTACAGTGTAATACAGGTTTCATCTACGTATGATATAATAGGCCCGCTAGGTGCTTTCCGTAATATCAATTAAGCAGTAAGCTTAAGTAATATTATTTTAATCTAGTATTTTTACTTTTCCATATAAAGTGATGCATCTATTTTAATAAACAAAGAACCTGCATTAAAACGTTGCGTGTTCGTTTTATGACAATAAGACGCATCATTAAACGCGAGTTTCGGCTGCCTATTACATCATATTACATCATCGTATATATATATTACATCATAATGCATTAGAACGTTGGCAGTATATAATTCGAACGTTATAACAATACAAGCAACTCACTTCGCGGGCTGAAGCTATTTCCGTACGCTGGGCCGTCTCCTGGTATCTAATAAAATATAAAACGCTGACGTTATTAATATTTTATACTAGAATTATTATAGATTGTGCGTATAATGTTCCACAATGAGACGACAATTTAATCTATGACGTCATAGTAGGATATTAATTCACACATTGGCATTTATGGGTTTTCTATAAATTAAACTAAGGTTCAGTCAGCCGTATATTAAGAATATTATAACAATATTTACCTAAAGTTACATACGTGGTAACTTGTGGGCAGGCACGAGGTGTATGGAACAGAACACCCGTGTTATAACTACTGTCGTTGCCCCGCCAAGCGAGGATAAATAAGTTACATACGTGGTAACTTGTAAGCTGGCACGAGGTGTATGAAACAGAACACCCGTGTTATAACTACTGTCGTTGCCCCGCCATGCGAGGATAAATAAGTTACATACGTGGTAACTTGTAAGCGGGCACGAGGTGTATAAAACAGAACACCCATGTTATAATGACTGTGGTTGCCCCGCCATGCGAGATAAATAAGTTACATACGTGGTAACTTGTAAGCGGGCACGACTTGTATGAAACAGAACACCCATGTTATAACGACTGTGGTTGCCCCGCCATGCGAGGATAAATAAGTTACATGCGTGGTAATTCGTAAGCGGGCACGAGGTGTATAAAACAGAACACCCGTGTTAAAACGACTGTCGTTGCCCCGCCAAGCGAGGATTAAAAAGTCATTTATTATTTCACCTTTCAGTGTTTCCGTTTTCTGCAAAAACTTCTTTAAATTCCTCTTTCTGCGGTGCCGGGGAAACACTGCTGAGATCCAAAGCGTCGAACCCACTCTGACCCCTATGCTCGGTAACGATAGCGGGAAACCCCCCGTTCTCGGGTTTATCCGGGGTCCGGTACTTCCTTTCACTGACCCCACCTTCGTAACCCCTAACTGGGGAGGGGGGGTTGCTGGGGGGGCGACGACCAGACGCCGAAAGATCGACAACTGCTTCGGTTTTCACTTTTTCGCCCTCTATTTGTGGCACTGAGGATAAAAATCAAATTTAATTATTTTAATTAATTAATTAATAAATAAATAAAATATACATTACGTTAGAATAGCCAGCTATAGTTAAGTGGTCTCGCGGCGCCATTTGAATTTCTTATTTTTACTTTGCAACTTTATAATTAAACTACAACACACATAGCTTTTAATACACATCACACTGTCGAGTATTTCAAATGTATTTTTATTTATCCTTGCTTTGTGTGAATATATACCGCTCATAAATTTAAAGCAGTTATCATAACTTTAGTTTTAGATTTAATTGCATGCGTATAAGTCCTATATGTGTTTTAATATAAATATTAAAGGTCTACGATACAACCAATATACAGTGCTCTATTTTATTCTAGATGATTAAAAATTTAAACTACAATATACACTCGTTAGTTACATGGTGGGGCCATTATCATCTTCTGCTTCATAGCCAACAAATTCTGTTGCTGCTGTTTATTCACTATCGCGTGCATCTGCATGTGCTGTGCGAGTCCAACTTGATCGTTGAATATGGAGCTACAAAGAGGACAAATATGACTCTCGGATTTAGCAGATCCTCCTCTCTTGCTCACGGAGGAGCCTCCTGATGAGGAAGCGGGAGGGAGCTCACGTCGGTGGACGCTGCTGTAATGCGTGCGGAGGTTGCCACGTGTGGTAAAGGCTCGTGAACATAAGTCGCATTGGTATGGACGTTCGCCTGCGGAGATATTAGGTGTTATTGCATCCGCATTACAGTCAATAATGTTCTATATAGGTAGGATTTAGCCCGGAAAAAAAACACCAATTTTCTGGCCTGTTTTAATACGAACCTCACATAACAACTTTAGTCGGCCATATTGGACATTAAAACGCTGATAAATTATCAGAAGTGCTATTTCAAACTGACTTACTTGGCACACGAGGTGTGTGAAACAGAAACCCGTGTTATAACGATAAATAAATTAAATTCGTTCAATCATTTATTCATCTACCTGGATATTATACTTTATTCACCTGTATGGGTTCTGTAATGTAGCTTGAGTGCGCTTGGGCAACTTAGAACACGACGACAAGTCCGACATTGGTTCTTTACCCATTCCTCCCCGTTGTCGATTTGACCCGGATGTTTCGGCTCGTTTCGGATCATCTGCGTCCTCTCTAAAGACTGGGAGACCTGGTTTCGATCCTGGAAGGTTGGATGTTGCTCAGGACGCTTTGGGAGGAGGTTTTTGTTCCTCAGCATCGCTGATACATGCTCCGGTAGCGAAGATTGTGGTTGTTGTTGGAATAAAAACGGGTTTGGCGTTTGTTTTATTTGTTCTTGTTGTTGTTGTTGTCGATGTTGTTGCAGCGCGCGTAGCATCGCTTCGTTGTTGGGTTCCATGCGTGGGGGGTCCTGGGGCTCCATGGGTCTCTGTTGGGGCCGGGGTGGCTCTGGAGCAGGGGGTGAAATGGAGGCGCGTCTGAATGATGATTGGGGGTCAGAGGGGCCGAATGGGGGGCTTGTAGATGCTGACATCGCCATTGCTAGTCTCGCTGGATCTGGAGGTAAGATACCTGGGTTTGTCCCCAAAAGTTGGGTGATTGGGTTGAACACTGGTGGCGCTGTGGGGGCTTCGTTGCTAGGTAACCCGTTTTGTTGTTGTCGTTGGGACAGAAGGTTAAGTTGCCAATGCAAGTAATGGATCATCTGGATCTGGTATGTGTGTTGTTGCTGGATCATCTTAACTTGTTCCTTGATCACCTGGAGCTCGGAAGATCTGCTCTCGGAAGATGATCGAGTTTCTGATGATGATCTTCGATCTTCATGCTCCTCTCTGGATGCTGGGATCACAAATGGCTCCCGTGGAGGTTGTGGATCGATCCTGGGTGGACTTTGGTTGGGGGAGGATGATTGGAAAGTCTTTATTTCATCTTTTTCCTCCTGGATGACCGGGAAAGCTCCCGGAGCAACATCCGTGGGTTTGTCTTCGTCTTCCTGGATGCAGAGAGGTTGCTCCTCATACGTGTCGTCATGAGAGGAGAAGATTTGGCTCCTTGTTTCCTCCGGATGTTGGAAACGTGGAGGGGAGTGATGAGGTGGGGAAGAGGATGATCTGGCGACATCTGGAAGGAAAGTAAAGTTTATAAAAAACAAGCAAATTTTATTTGTACAAAAATTAGAAATAAAACAAAATTGAAGAATTTTTTAAAGTTTTATAAATAAACAATTAAAACGGCATTAATCTAAAAAAAAATTGGCTACATTATCTATAATTTATAAATAACTTACTTATCTATATTTAGAAATATATGACTGTTTTTTTGGTTTATTGTTTTATAATTTCCTGCGATTATTTTCAAGGGTTTATTTTTGTCGCAAAAATTAGGAAATGATTTGTTATAATTAATTGTTAATTTTAATTATTAAATAATCACCTTCGTAATAAAGTGGTTGGTGGTTCGAATCCGGGGCCGGAAAACCGTTCGTTTGACGCTCCTGGAAAGTTAGTTTGTTTAAGTTAAAAATAACAAATTAGAAAAAAAAAGTAAATTTGTTCAGAATTGGAAAAAAATTGTTTTAAACACTTTTTATTTGTTTTTAACAATCTTGTATATTTTAATACAAGTTTGTTAAAATATTTCGGGTTCTATTTACAACGAAACAACTAATTCGAAATGTTTTTACAATTATTCTTCGTATATTTTACCTCTTCCTTCATGCTGTTGGGTGACGTAGCACCGATGTTTGGAGTCGATTCTGTAATAGAAGAAAAGGGATTTAATACGTGTTGATGACGTAGTCATTTAGGCTAATGATCATTTTATGATGTAGTCGTTTCGGAAGATGACGTAGCGATTCTATGACGTATTCATATTATGACGTTATCATGTATACAGACGACATATTGGCTTAACTACACCAGCAGGTGGTCTTAAAGCTAAGCTGGTACTTTGAGGTTTCCTAACCAACCAACCTCAAAACAAACATCTTAATTTAGATTTCAAACAACGCGTGAAACTCATTATGACGTAGAACACACGCTTCAATGTGACGTCACAGAGGATTGAACAAGGAGGACATTGTTAGCAAATAAACTAAATTTATCGAAATTGAAAATAACAACAAAGACGAAGCCGCCACGCGGTTTACGCGACCCGTGGCGGATGGCGCAACAACACTAACGTGGCGTATGTATACAAACCCAAAATTTACTTGGAAAACTAAAATGTTGAATGTGTGCGGGGGGTGGGGGCCTCTTATGATATTGGGCACGAAATATCAAGGAATAAAAAACCGTGGCCGTCACGCTTGGCTGCGTTCGCGTCACGCTTCGATAACGATCGGAAAAACACTCGAATTCGATTTATTACGTCATAATGAGTCAAAGTTACTAAACAATGGTTTGTGTTCGACAATAATCGAAATTTGAGAATAAGTTCCTCGTATTGTGACGTCATAACCATCTAGAATGAACAGCGTCATAATACGTCTTGTTTTGATGATTTACCGAATTCCAGAACGAAATATTTTGATGTAAAATGAAACGGAACAATCGGATCAGTGACGTAACAATGCTGTTTGTCATTTCGTGGTTTTGAACAATTGTATAAGTTTCTAGATCTAGTTGCGCGATCACGTGTCGTAATACGTCATCAGTGTGACGTCATAATAGATGCATTGTCAAGAAACTGGTCACGGTTAAATGGTTTTGCAGTGAGTTATAGCAGTGCTGCACGGCGGGTAAAAGTTGAAAGGTTGGCAAGAGGGGCAACACATAAAAACATGAAAACAATCACCCACAAAGTTACATACGTGGTAACTTGTAAGCGGGCACGAGGTGTATGAAACAGAACACCCGTGTTATAACGACTGTAGTTGCCCCGCCATGTGAGGATAAATAAGTTACATTCATTCACCTATTTATTCAATCGTTCATACTCATTTCAGTGAAAACAGTTAAAAAAAATTTCATTTGTTGCGCAGTAAAACACGGCAGCACTTGCACCCATTCAACCGTGACCATTGTCCGGCTTCTGTTGCCTTTGTTTCGTCATAATGTAACATAAGGCGCATGCAAACAGTACTGACCACTAGCATTGTGATGCAATCTATACGTATTGTTACGCATCAATGGAATCAGCGAAGCGTAACCAACATTTTCACACCGTTTATTTTTCACACGCAATGTTTTTAACAAAATTTAACAAAAATACGATTTTATTAAGTTTTACACAAATTCTTGCGAACACGAAACTTTGGGGGTGATTCTAAAGCATTGTTACGTCACAGTGCATGGACGCGATGTTTCGAGCGCAATAATAACTTAAGCGACTTCATCTCGCGGCCTGTTCGACACACGACACCGGATCTTAAGTACGGATGCATAACCAGCTATAACGGCCTATCGACTTATTTATAACATAATGCAGTTTGCGGGAGGCTGGTGAATTCATATGTTGGTCACAAAGCGTGGTCAACACGTGGCTGGATGTATAGTAGGGTGGGGTAAGATTGGACAATAGATTCAGGGAAAACGGGACATCTTTAGCACATAATATTCTAAAGTTCTGATCGTGTTTTAAACGAACAATAACGGTCTATGGGAATCGTGAGGATACGGTTTTAGAATTCGTACTTTGTTTACTACCTAACGGGACGAGAAAATATAATGAAAATATGTCCCATCTTTCCCCTACTATATACACAAACAACAAACCAAGTAATGTTTACAACCAGCCTTGTTCAGCGTATATATTTTTAAAGTTTTATGCAAATAAAATATCTGATTGAGTCCTATTTTTATTTTGATTGAATTCTATTCTAAAATAAAATCCGTTCAAATTATAATAATTGAATCTAAAATTAACCGATTACATCATTCTCACAAATTTCCAAATTTGGAAACATTTTGCTGTTTTGTTTTTAGAATTAATTAGTTTTAGGATCACTCACAATTGTGATTATGCGATAAACAATCACCACTTACTCATAACACTACCCATTATGACGTAACGAACATGTGTCATAATAATATTGTCTTCCCGTCTCGTCACTTGGGGGGTTTCCGGGGTCACAGGGGTTATTAGTCATAACATATTATAGGGGTTAGGGGGTTGGGGGGTATAAGCCGCGTATGAGTCAATCCATGAAATGAAAACGAATTTTCCAGCGGTCTTTACCCATACATAGTTTCGTAGATTTGTTAATATATTTTGCTGAATTTCCTAAATAGTTTAAAACGACATTTAAGGTTGCAACTTGTTTTATAAAGGCCAAGTTCATTTAACAGCAACGCTATTTTGACACTCAAGTAGTTTTATCCATAGCGTGTTTTAACGACTCGTTTTGCTGTTAATTTCATTTTCTCCGTTGTTTTAAATAAAGATTAACTTTGTTAATGTAATTAAATGAATAAATGCAAATTATTTTATATATTTCCGTTTACCAAAGTAATTTATAATTATAGTTTCCGGAATTCCCAATGTATTTTAAATCATAGTTGCGCGGATGACGGGACCACTTTTAAGGAATACTGTTTTATACAAATGACGTCACGGATTAATATCGTAAATATAATCCTCCGCGAAAGAAATTTAATTTTCCAATGTCCAGTTATATTCACCCGCGGACACGTCGAATATAACATTAGCCAGGACTGGAAATCGATCGTTGTTATCTATGTTTGGAAGTTAAGTCTTAAAGGGGACTTAAGTCACGTTTTATAATTGCTATTGTTCATGTATGGGTTTTATTGAACTAAAAACATTTTCATTATTTCCGTTTGAAACGGCTCCGTTTCCGATTTATCGAAGCTTATATTTATACGTGTGCCAGTAATATTAATAGAGGAAACTGGTTGATGCCACATTTTATAATTGGTGTACAGATATATAGTCCTTATTAAAATAAATCTACATTTTCAATTTTTCGTTGAAATATAAAATAACGATAGTTCGAAAACCGTACCGATTTAAACGGAAAATTTTTGAACAGTAGATTCAGCCAAGTAAGGTCTATCTGTACAACCGATTATAAGATCCACCTAAGTTCCCTTTAAGACTCATCGGTCATCATAGAGCGCGCTGGATCCAACCAACCGTTGTAACCTATACTGGCCACAACCAAACCCCCCTAATCCGCAAGAATGTGCACCACGTTAAAGAGATTAACAGAATCTTAACCGGTTACCGACCAATTTAAAGCCACATGTAAAAACCCTAATGCGTTCAGGCATAGCACGCTTCTGGCTTTCCTTCAAAGCGTGTTAAAACTGGGAAATACGCCGCAAAAACAGGGTTAACTGAGATTAGAAGAATTAAAGGTCTTGTCCTTTTTAAATAAGATTCAACTCTATTCAAATATAAAAGTATTTCAATGCGCATTACTGAAACGGAAATCCTGTTTACACAAACACATACAAATATATGTATATTACGCATTGGGTGCATTGCTAACGCTAATACACCAATAATCCAAGTGTACACAAACCTCAACAAATATCATAAACTCAAATCAACAGTTTACAATTAGATGTTAAGTTACTATTCATGTTCCTCTCTATAATAAGATACATAAATCTATATATGAAGCAGAACACGACACCTTTATAATAAGTTGTGGTAATTTTTTCATATGAACGTAAATCCAGATGATTATACATTACATGCGGCCAGCTACACCACGTTGCGTTGCGTTGCGTTAAGCCTTGATATTTACGTTTCGTTTCAAGCGAGGACTTTAGACAAACCAAGTCGTGTTAACATTCAAGCGAACCAGAGTTATAAATAACAACAATAAGTGCGCCATGACCATACAACACATATTACACTAAGTTTCGTTATCGTGCGATGACGTCATCTAAATATGACGTCATTTGGGTATGACGTGATGCAATAAAAATGTTACAAAATCGTGTAGATCGTTGTTTTGTAATAATGTAAATATCCAATCGATTATTCGCGCTTTAGGCATATTACGTATTGTGATGTCACAGCCACAGACAATGGGCAAAAGGTAAAGAAATTGTTTAAACTAGAATCAATCGCAATACTACGTAACAATACCCATTGTTTCCGATAAATTACTGCATTGTGACGTCATACTCACGGGTATACTAAGCATCATTACGTTTTAACGAGAACAATTAAATTAATTGTTTATATTCTAAAATATAAATCATTCGAATTTTAACAATCATTAAATTATGACGTAATAAATCACTGCACGATATAATTGTGCGATCATAAAGGCTATTATGACGTAAATCATTACAAAGTCGTATTAGGAAAAGGTTAAAATTTCCCTTCAAAGTTTGCAGTTAAATTTGGAAGCTTATGGCAGCGTCAGTTGTTACATATTCAGAACTTCCTGACTCGCAATCAAAATGGGGCGACGGGAAGCAATAAACGAACTGCACTTAATTAACTTCAACAATCTAACTTAAGAACACGAGTTTGTGCTGGGTAGCTGGAAACTAAAGTCACTACAACGCTTATTAGAAGTCTAAACACATTACCGTTTCGCAAAAATGTTTTTTTTTTGGCGGTAAGGTTTAAATATGCCAACACATGGTAGATTAAAGTTGAAATATTGATAAAACTCGTTGTTGAAACTCACCTGTACTGTACAGAATACTCGGGTCACAAAATCTTGGTCCAAAAGTGAAGAAAACTTAATAAACTAATATATTATTGCGACCACTGCCCAACTAATCTGTGTTACATGCAAGTGATGTTTCTGCATATGAAGCAACAATCCTCCTCGCTCCTCATAAAGAAAGAAACAAAGAAGAGAACCTTTTTCACTCCGTCCCTCTTTTCTCTCGCACGCCACGCCGTTTATGCAAAAATCTCGAAGCGTATTGATAAGGCTACGATGGACGCCGCGGGATCTGCCACCTTTATTTTAATTCTCACGCGCCCGCGTCATTTTTCTGCTGGAAGAAAGAGACGCGCCGCTTTCAACAGTTTTAATGCAAATGTTGCAGCCACTGATTAAACAATTGTAACTTCAAGTTGAGATTCTATGACGCGAAACTAGAACAACAAATAATACCGACCCCAATACCGTCTGTGACGACACAAAGTTACATTGTGACGTCATTGATTTTTGATTGTTATCCCAAAGGTGAGTCGCGAATGACGCGAAATAAGTTCGAGAATAAAATCTGGGTCAAACTACTTGTGACGTCACAAGTCAATTTCGAGATTGTTTCAAAATTTCTCGAATGCGGAAATAATATTCATCGTTGCGTAACACACGCTGATTGTTACAAAACCTAATCAATTATGACGTCACGGATGTTTGTTACTTACCGGAAGTTACAAATATCCCGTAAAATCAAATAAAGTCAAAACTTGATTAATTAACACGTCATAGATTAATTAACAAACGTAAACTATCTAAGCTACGTCATCGTGACGTCACCGGGGTGTTAAAAAAATAAAAAAAACATTAAAATATTTTTTTTAAATATTTCATAATTTGATATTTATTAATAACTTGTAATCACTTTAATTAAAAAATTAGATGTAAATTAATCCGACTTTAAAAGTTTCCAATTTTCCTGGAAAATATTGGCGGGAATATAAGGAAAGACATTTAAATCAAATCTAAGCTCTGCTATTGGTTAATATCTCATATTAATGAACTGTTAACTCACTTTGGCGCCTGTGACGTAACAATGGGTGAAATACGCAGGTTTTGTTGCTGGTAATATTAAATTACTTGTACATTTCCAGGAACAAAAGCGGATATTTCAATAGCTACTGGTAAGACGAGTTGAATTTCAATTAACTAACGTATATGGACGATTGTTGTGCACCATATCTACTCAAAAGTCGTATTACTATGTGGTAAACATACAAACTTCTCGGTTTGGAGTTATCCCAAGGGTATTATGTTACTATCGTGAATAGAGAGGCCTGGGTTCGATTCCAGGCGGCTTTTGTGCGAGGTTTATTATATTTTAGCGATCTCTAGTTAGCAAATGTGCTTTAACGTCTAAAATTCCATTTCCTGATAAAAAAGCGACTTCATGGCGATTGAAGTGGTTGTGTCGTTTTACGAATATCGAACCAATAGATTTTGAATTTTATTATAGGGTGGGGTAAGATGGTCCATGGTTTCGTAGCTTGGGGTAAGATGGTCCACGTATATATATAAACAGTAGGGTACTTGGGGTAAGATGGTCGTTTTTTTTTTCTTGTCGAATTTAGTAGTAAACAAAGTAAATTAAAAGAATTATAAAACTGTATCCTCACAACTCCCATAGACCGTTGTAAAATAATAAAAAAACACGTTCAGGAAATATTGGATATTATGCGCTAACGGTGTACCATCTTCCCCCTTAGTATTGTAATTGTACAAACTTTTCTTTCGTCATTGTTACGAAACAACCATTCGCGAAACACGCGATAAAACGCGACTCATATTTGTTAATTAATCAAGGACAATCAACCACAATGCGGATTGTTCAAACTTCTTTTATTTTTTCTATCGATTATGACGTAACAAACCGTCTCATTAGGTGATTACGTCATCAAGGGATTGGCGAGCGGAATACTTTAAACGTCGCGATGTTTCGATGGAACTTTTAATCTTAACACAGGTAATTGTCACGTCACAGAAAGGAAACAAATTTTTCTAACAAAAATTTCAGAATTTTACAACAATGAGTGTCGATGTTTTACTGTAAATGCTATCGTTATTACGTCACAAATCTTTGTTTTGTCACTAAAGAATCGAATTTTTACAATCGTTATTGTGACGTGTTTACGCAATAATGACGTCATAATAGTTGAAACGAGGCGCGATTTCCCGCGGTTTAAAGGTGACGTCACAACACATATACAATAAATATCTGGGTTAATTCGGGAATATAACACTTTGCTGAAGGTGTAAACTCCTTTTATGATGTCACACTTTAGTATTATCGACAATTTTCGACCATTGCGCTGTGTGACGTAATAATAAACTAATTAAAAGGCCAAGGTTGGAAAATCAGGGATCCTGGGCTCAAATCCACGCTAAGGTTGAAGAACCAGGGTTCCTGGGTTCGAATTCAGGTCAGGGTTTTACATTAATCAGTCAGTAAACCGAGCGTTTGTTTATAGAATATTAGAAAACGCCACAAAAAGCATAAATATTTTATAACATATCTATATCATGTGGTTCGCCACGCTTCATTAACTGTTGACACTGGTGCGTATTGCATCTATTGTGGCATTTTTATTTCTCATTTAAAAAATAATGTTTTTACACGTTTGGCGATTTTTTTTGGGCGATAACAATTGTATAACCGTATTCTCGCGACTGTAAAAGAACGTTGTTAATTGTTTAAAACACGATCGGGGAACGTGGGACAATATGTGCTAACGGTATCCATCTTTCCCCACAATATTATATACATTATGCAATAACGGTGTCCATCTTACCCCGCAGGTTTATAAATAAACATTTGATTCACTTACGTAACAAAAATATGTCATTCGCCAGTTCTTAATTTGTTGATTAAATTTTGGGCGAAATTTCTTTGCAATAAAAAAGGTCGTAAAATATAAATCACAGGTGACGACAGCAATCGCCGCAATACTGCCTTTAATAACTTGGTAGTAAAATAATATGGGGGTATTTTCAACTATATCAAATTAGCACATCATAAACGTAGTAATAAATGATTAATGAAATATAAATACCTTCGTGTTGCTCCATCTTACATAACGGAGTTTCCATCTGAGGTTCGAATATATCTTTTCCTCCGTCACACGTTGTCTCCATTTTCTGAATTGTGGATTGGGTTCTCACTTTCCCTGGCAAGTCCTCGCTTGGTGGGGTCTGGTTTAATTCACCACGATTGAAGTTTGTGTTGTAGCTGGCGTCCATATGCGCGGCACCAACCGATGTGAAGTTACACTGCTGTGGCCTCACCTGCTTTCGACGAGACATATCCTTAAACAATTCATATATTCCTATTCACCGACGCACGAGGTGAAGCGCCTTTTTCTTCGCAACTGTAACTTGTACAAGATGACCAATTCTCTCTAAGCGTAAAAAGATAACGAGTCACAAAATTTAAGATAAAAGACAAAAGACAGCGATAACTTGGCTACAGGTTCTGTTTTATTTTTACCCCGTTTATCAATCCTTGTATCTACATTGTTTGTTATGGAGCATAAACTAAATTGTTGATACTACTTTTGTGACGTACTGGTAACATATCTTTTATGCATTTGACTACAATAGCTCAGATTGTATTAATTAACATAAAGAAGAGATTAGAATTAGCAGCTTTTCATTTTGTTTTCTTATTCTATTTGCTGGTAAACAAAGAATTATAAAACCGTATCCTTACGACCCCCGTTGACCGTTGTTAATTGTTTCAACACGAACGGGATATTTGGATATTTTGCGCTAAAGGTGTCCCATCTTCCCCACCCTACTATATACGAATATGAATACTGTTATTCAGTATATGTATAAATACACTGTAACAAATTAGCATAAACATACCAGTATATATATACATATATACGTGTATATATATATACGGACTTTACACACATCTATATTTGCATAGTAGCGCATATATAAATGACTAATCTAAATATAACATTAACATTTAGAAATACCTGTTGCCTAATAATAAATTAGTAGACATGCGTTGAAACAGTCGGAGTTCAATTTTAATTTACACCTATATAACTCCCAAACATATGTTTTATCCATTAGCGTGTTTTAAAGTATGTTATTTTACCGTTACTTTCCGTATTTTGTTTCTCTATTTTATTCTGACCAATGTTCTGTTAACGATCTATGGAAGTCGTGAGGATACGGTTTTATAATTCTTTGAGTGTTCTTTGTTTACGTCCAAATGGGACAAAAAATGGAATAAAATGTGTCCCATCTTCCCCCATATATATAACAATATAACGTCAATTAGTCCTCAACAGATACAACGACAATATTTAGTAAAGTTTATAATATATTGGTTCAATTGTGCGTCACCGGCAATAACAATCCCTCACAAAACCCGGGATATTTTCCCTTGTTTTCTGGTGATTTAATAAGATTAGCGCGTCGTCACGCGGGTTAACTGTTACGTCATAACGGAAAACAATATGTTCGCGCGAGAGCGAGTTTTTAGAAATTCTTGTAAATTTTTCAATCGAGCGAAAACGAGAGAAAAATTTGTCCTAAAATTTTACGATTTTTTTTAGCTTTGATCGCCTGTTAGGTTTCGTGTGAACGCGTAAGTTATGTAAGCATGCTCGGTATGAACAATGCTAGTTAAGTGTATTTAAACGCAATGTAGTATTATACCATATGGTATATTACTCTAAAAAACAATTACTCACAAAGTTACATACGTGGTAACTTGTAAGCGGGCACGAGGTGTATGAAACAGAACACCCGTGTTATAACGACTGTCGTTATATTATATATTACGTTATATCTTGTAACAACAACAGCAGAATAAATTTCGCCGCCACATACGTAATTCTGTGACGTCAATTTAAAATGACGTCATCAGACAGCATTCGCCAGCAAGATTAAAAATGGAATGAAATTTTCCAAATTTTTTTGTCTTTTGCATAAATTTAAGAACTACAAGCCTCATGTCGAGGTCGTTTGTTTGGCAATAAAATCGACGAAGTAAAACTCGGAAAGTGTTGTTACATGGACGGCTAATCAATGGTGCGACTTATAATACGCCAGCACAGACTTAGCGGCAGATAATGGGAATCGCGCGGCTTAATGAAGTAAACAACATTTTTATTCCAGAATATTCCGCGATCGCGATCGAAGCGAATATTCAATATTCCTCCGCGAGTTAATGGCCCGAAAAATATTAAACATCTTATGATGGACAGTGGTAGAAATAACATTAATAATAAATTAACCATAGAAATCTTATACTTCTAATAATGTGCATTATGACGTATACAAAAAGACAAAAGGACTGTTATTTACGTACACAAATATTATTATTACGTCATAAATGCTTACTAAACCATTTGAATTTGTTTCTTTCGAATAAATCAAATATTTTTCATAAAAACACGAATATTTCGAATATTTTGTGCCGAATATTCGTTCCTTTTAATTAAAGTCAGAAAATATATCGAATGGTGACGTCATCTAAGGTGATATCTACTGGAAGGACATTTTTGATCCGCTAGATTAAAAAAAGATAAAAATTCGAATACTCAACCGCAAGAATATCGAATGTGTGACGTCATTATTGAATGGTCTTGTTAGTGAGATGAATATATTATGTAACTTATTTATCCTCGCATGGCAGGGCAATGACAGTCTTTATAACACGGGTTCTTGTTTAGGGATAATCGGCATTGTTACGTAATAAAATACATTTCCTGTTTATGCTATAATATTTTAAACTGTTACGACACAAACGAAACACATTAGAACGATTATGACGTACAAGTTTCGTGCTAGTTTACTTTGCGTGGTAATTTAAACACTTTTTGTGGAGTCTAAAGGTTCTGTACGGGTGTTTGTATTACTGTGGGGTAAGATGGATACCGTTAGCATATAATATCCCATATAGTACTGTGGGGTAAAATGGATACAGTTAGCACATAATATCCCATATAGTACTGTGAGGTAAGATGGATACCGTTAGCACATAATATCCCATATAGTACTGTGGGGTAAGATGGATACCGTTAGCATATAATATCCCATATAGTACTGTGGGGTAAAATGGGACAGAGTTGGCACATAATATCCCATATTTCCTGATCGTGTTTTAACAATTAACAACCCTCTTTTGGAGTCGGAAAAAATAAAAAAAGAGAAATCTTCTTTTTTTAAATTTATTTGAGGTAATGGGCCAACTTTGGCCTAAATTTCATAAAAAAAATTTTAAAACATAAATATAAAATTGCCTTTATCTTTTTGAATTCGATATCGAAGATCAAATTAATTAAAACAACGAAGAGAAGGAAATTTTAGTAGCAAATCGACGCAATCGATAAAACACGCGGTAAAAAGAAGAAATTATCAGCAAAACAAAATTCGTTAAAGTAGATTATAACAGAAATAATATGAAAGCAGAATAATGTGATAATTGATAATTTTCAAATCTCCATATTTAATCAAAGGGTTCCGGGTTCGATTCCCTTTCAGCAGAATCGCAAGAATTCGATTTTTTATCGTTAGAACAAGGATTTGAATTTTACATCTTAAGCTACAAATCTGGGGGGTGTAACATTTTAAATCGCGGTGACACCCGTGGTACACCTGACACCTAACATCGAGTTTCTTTCCTGTTTAGATTGATTACAACCCCGAAACAAAATGACTTCTAAACCAGAACATTGATCAAAGGGTACTGTGACGTCACAACGGCGACAATAAATCACGAATTCGAGAATTCTGGATTTTTTGCAGTTTAAATAAAATATTTTTAGAAACAGAAAAACAATATTGAAAATGATTCTTTTTTTCGCCTGCTATGGTTGCGTGTGTATTTTATCCTCCTTTGTTTATTTTAACTATAGAATGAATGAATGTAACTTACTTTATCCTCGCGTGGCCGGAAAACGACAGTCGTTATCACACGGGTTTAACACCTCGTGCCAGCTTACGAGTTACCATGTATGTTACTTTGTGGGTGATTTTTTTTGGGGGGGATTTTTTCATTTTTTTTATGTATGGCTGATAATTTAGACCACCCATTAGTGACCACTAGGTTGAAGCAATTGCCGTTAAGTGTCTTGCCCAAGGACACATACGCCCACAATGGTAGTAGCGACGAGCCTTGAACCCATTACCTAATGGTTACAGGCAGGCGCGCTAACCACTACACCACGGCGCCGGACAAGCGTGTTGTAATGACTGGCGTTTTACTGTTAATTTTTATTTCTTCGCCTTTTGCTTATTATTATAAGCAAATGAAGGCGAAAAGAATACAAGTTAAACTATTGGCAAAGAGACGGAATTTAAAGCAAAACGTCGTTGCTTTTTAACCTACAGTTTGTCTATACATTTTTACAGTAGCGTGTTTTTAATAATTGTTTTAATTCATATCGCTAAAGATTCGCTATAGTATTCGAAGAGGTAAACAAAAATTGATTTTAATTATTAAATACGCCCAAGCACACATACGCCAACAATGGTAGCAGCGACTAGCCTCAGTCTTGTATCACCTCTTGCATAGAAGCGCGTGCCCTAACCACAAAGCCATGGCGCTGGCCCGACACCTTACGGGCACAAAATAATATAATACTACAACAGTTGCAATAGAGTGAATAGACGATACGCATTTTTTAGTCATTTGCAAAAAAATAAAAAGACAATATAAAATTAACGCTACATTCAAACATTTTGTATAACGCTACATTAGCTCAAACATTTTGTATATTATTTGCACAACACATTAGGTAAGGTTTGTGCAATAAACTCCCCTTTTCAACTAACTTACCCCGTGTTAGCAACATCACTCATCAACAACATTACGCAACTAACTGGGGAATATTCTTTTATAAAACCCCCTTTTGCTTAACAAAGTTTTACATTTTTGCTCAAAAAGTTGAGTTTTTTAAAAATATTTCAGCCGTATTACAACTTTGAGATTAATTCTTATAACAATGGGCTCCCAGGCTGCAAAACTGGCACGAAAAAGTTACGACTACGTGAGCGGGAACGACCAAACCAATCCTGAAAATTCCAACTCTTTAAAAGCTTCAGGATTTGCATTAAAAGGAACCCCGTTCGTTTTTACCAGAAGCAGGTAGTTTTGTAAATATTCAAAAACGAATTTCATACGTTTTATATTAAAATTGCTATTTTTTATTACTTTGCTTATATACAAATATAAAGCTTTAAATACCTGGTTTTAAACAGATATATTAAAACTAACTCTCATGGCATTTACTTTTGTACTGCTCCAACATTATAAACACCAGTACCAAATCAATTTATATATTGATTTTTTTTCGAAATAAATAAACTTTAAACTTTCCCAAGTTCCGAATACTTCGACGAGGATGGTCACCTCGCTCATGAGTTTTATCGAGAATCGAACGTTAAATCAAAGAAAGGGAAATACACTCTCAAGCGAATCACCAAAGGTTTATACAAACAGGTGAATATAATGTAAAATTTTCAAATAATTATTTAAATGGGTGAATGAAATGATTAAACAGGTAAACCAAAATTTTATATGGGTAAATAAAATTTTTTTTTGACAGTGGTTACTTTACTGACCTTTTAATTTATACAAGCAATTGAATTTCCAGTTCAGAGCATTTGCATCTGAACAGTCTTGGGTTCAAGACTCATCGCTGCCACAATTGTGGCCGTATGTGTCCTTGGGCAAGACATTGTCCTCCATATGTAATAAAATAAATAACATCTCGTCCTAGAGTTGCCGCGCCCTGCAAGATAAATGAAGTTAAAATTATAAGGTTAAAAAAATAAATCGACTTTATGTTTACATTTTTCTACTTACAACTTTTCAACTTTATAAATAATTAGAATGTTATGCAGGGAAAAGTAAAATTGGAAATCCCCCGTCTCAATTGCGAATTCCCCGTTGTTATATACGAAGGTTGACCTCTGCGTGACCTCCACTTGGATAGTGATGTCATAATAGTCATTGATGTTGGTTGTGAGGTCAGAATGATGAAACAATCGTGACAATTGAAAAACTATTGTATTATAATTATGTTGTCACTGTGAAGTCATTGTTGTTTATGAATACATTAATCGAAGGGCATTGTCGTTACCATTAAAGTAAATACCATACTAATATTTTGTTACTTCTGCTACCTTAATGTGATAAGTTTTTGGCACCTCTGGTATATAAATGTTAACTATATATCAACGTTTCGTCTGCCCATGAAAACTATGCTTGCCGCTGCTACCATTGTTGGGATATGTGTCCTTAGGCACTTAACGACAAATTACCAACTTGTAAGCGGGCACGAGGTGTATGAAACAAAACACCCGTGTTATAACGATTGACGTTCCCCGCCATGTGAGGATAAATAAGTTGCATACGTGGTAACTCGTAAGCGGGCACGAGGTGTATGAAACAGAACACCCGTGTTATAACAACTATCGTTGCCCTGCCATGCGAGAATAAATAAGTTGCATACGTGGTAACTCGTAAGCGGGCACGAGGTGTATGAAACAGAACACCCGTGTTATAACTACTGTTGTTGCCCCGCCATGCGAGGATAAATAAGTTGCATACGTGGACTTGTAAGCGGGCACGAGGTGTATGAAACAGAACACCCGTGTTATAACTACTGTTGTTGCCCCGCCATGCGTGGATAAATAAGTTACATACGTGGTAACTCCTAAGCTGGCACGAGGTGTATGAAACAGAACACCCGTGTTATAACGACTGTCGTTGCCCCGCCATGCAAGGATAAATAAGTTACATACGTGGTAACTTGTAAGCGAGTACGAGGTGTATGAAACATAACACCCGTGTTATAACGACTGCCTTACCCGCCATGTGAGGATAAATAAGTTACGTTCATTCATGAAAGTATAAATTATATTTATTCACACATTTAATACCACAATGCAGGATATGCAGCATTTAGCTACATAAACGTATTTAGTTAAGTTGCTTTGGGAAAACCAGGGCAGTAAAGTTACTGTGATAGATGCACAACACTTCAATAACTTTGGTTCAACTTTCTGCCTTTATATTGAAAGATTAATGAATATCAAGGTTACAATTATCGAGTATAGACTCATTATAATATAGCAGATGTTTCACCAAGTCTACTCAGTCTTCTACAAGCACTGATGATGCCAACAGTTTTTTATAACTCAAGTAAATGTATAACATAAAGCTCGAGTAGACTTGGTGAAACATCTGCTACAGTATAATGTGTCTATACTTAATAATTGTAACCTTGATATTCATAAATAGGATTTTGCAATAATGAATATTTCGTGCATAGATTGGTCAACCAATCAAAATCCATGATGATGTCATCAAAAAAATGATGAAAAAATTGCCAACACAAAATAATAATTTCACTACAGAACTCGTAAAAAATTAGTTTGAAAAAAAGAAATGTTTTGATCGGACAATTACTTTGCCACTGACTTAGTTTATCGAAAACTAAGTGAGCTTCATAACAACTGCAAAAAATTCAAAAACATTATATTTCTATGTTTTGCTCTTATGTTAATAACGAACTGCATTGTGGGAAAGATGATAATGGGCATTGTTGTTTGATTATGATGAAACAATGGGTTCACAAAACAGATTGTGACACACAAACTAATTCCATTGTTTTTAACACAGTTTGATGAAACAGGTAAAATAACCATTTAAAAATAAGCTGAAGGACTGTATCCAGGTTTTCCTATGTTTACTATATTATGTATTTCTAATGGAAATATGACCCTGCATGTGGTGTTTATATAAGCTAAGTTGTATTTGGCCGACACTTGAGTGTTTTTTACAGGAAGTTTTACATGGTGTCAAAAAACAATAACCTTGAATTGGTTGCACCTTTCACAGCTGTTTATGTAAGTTAAGTTAAAATTTTGTTTTGTTGACATTCTAAAACTAGTGCAAAAATACTGAAGTGTCGGTCAAATAAAACTTAACTTATATAAACACATGTGAAAAGTGGTGCAACCAATTCAAGGTTATTGTTTTGTTGACACTTCGTGAAACTGCCTGTTGAAAAAATATGAAACACCACGATTTATTTTAATATTTCATTAACATCTAAAATTTTTTTTCGAAAATAAAACAAAAATTCTAATATTTTTTAAAGATAGATTCTAATATATGTGGATAGCATGAATGACAGCTTAGGAAACCTGGATACAGCTTGTAACAGAAGTGCTTTATAAAATGATTCTGAAGGCCAGGCTATGAAGAAATTACTCGGAAACCTGTTTTTGATTAAAAAAATAATATTTTGCACAAATAGTTTTGAGCACCCATGTTGGTTGGTGAAGTACCACTGTGTGCGTTGTAGTGCAAAGCGGAACACAGTTGGTAAGAAAGACAGAACAATAAAATATGATCTCTGTGAGTTAGGGGCCCATAGGCGCCGAACCTGGGGTGGCAGGGTGGGCAGGTCAACCCTGGAATTTTGAATTTATTATTAAACATAAGAATTTACAGGATTAAGCGTCTAACTATCCTTGCCTCTCCTGTGTCATGGATGTTTTAAACTGGGGTGGCAGGGTAGACAAGCAACCCTGGATTTTTTTGCACATTATTAATCAGTAAACATTACAACCAACTTTGTTTTTATAAACCATAGAATTGAGGCATCCAACCACCCCTGCCTCCCCTGCATTTATAAAAGCTCGGCGCCTATGGTTCAAATATGTTATCCATGGTCAGGAATTCGCGAGATTCGACGGCTCAAATATCGCTGAGTCACGAAACGAAAATGAAGCGAGATCCTGCGATGACGACTCAGCATTTCCTTGATCGAGAAGCGACAATAATTCCCCGATTTGACAAAAATTCGTCCGTTTTGAATTTTCTTCGGAATTTTCTCGCACCCCCGTTTTGTCGGCCGCCTCGACTAGTATTCCACTAGTGGGGGTAGTGTTATCGAGGAGCAACGACTGAAGCGTGTCAATGTGAGCGGATCGTTCACTCTCGCCGTCAACCACGGGGGTTAACTCCTTTGTGAGGTCATAGCTGTTTGAGTTGTTATGGTTACGGGGAATTTCCGTGATGTCACCTGATTGAGTTGAAGAATTAATTAAATTATCACCAAAATTCATTATTAATTCAAAAACTTTAGAAATGCTTGATTTTAATATTGGAATTATACGTACAGCTACAGTAGATTCTAAACACAGTTGCCCATGGGACCTTGCTTCACAACTATGCATTGCAACTACCTTGCTTTTGATGTATTTTCATAATATCTTCATTTTTCCCAGCACTATTCCTCCTGAGTGCACCTATAGCACCAGATAACGTAACTTTATGCGGCCATGGGTGGTAGTTGATCACGTTCGTTGAAATTCCATTCATTGGGGACGTGGGATCTTTCTTAACAAAGTTTATCTGCAACAGAAACCAATTTAAACAGTGAAGAACAAAGGTGATTGGTTCAAATCCCAACCCAGGGATTTATGTCCCTAATTTTAACAGGAAGCACCAAGCGCTGGTGGGTGAATAGAAACTAATGATGTAAAAATATATATCTGTTACTCACATCATCAATCTCGTAGCTTCTGACATTGCAATCCACATTAATAAACAAATATAACATTGAACCAATATTCATACAAACCCAGTAAAGTGCATAACACATGCATAACTTCGGTTCCTACTGCACGCACCCACATACATTTAGAAAAACACGCTACAATATGTTTGTATCCTTATGGACCTTAAGCATACTTGCACAAACAACCAGCTAACAACCACGATACATACACATAAATGCATACATAACCATGATATACACAACAACACCAACACGCAATACATACAGATGAAGTTGGAGGTTGGAGTTGGAATTCTGTTGTTTCGTTTATTAAACTGGATGGGACCTGGGCGACATAAACATCATATTAATTGGGAAAACATAAACATCATATTAATTGGGAAAACATAAACATCATATTAATTGGGAAAACATAAACATCATATTAATTGGGAAAACATAAATATAAATTATGAACTTAAATTATTATAATGTGCATAACCCTATGCGTGTTTGTTTAATGTTTAATCATAAACTTTATTGGGATTTAATTTAACATAAATAATTTTCTCTTTGAATTCGATGGCGATGATTAAAATAGTTAAAAAGCACAGAGAAGGGAATTAGCAACAAAACAACAGTCATTAAAGGGCCTAAACACACCCCACGTCACTTTTATTTTTTATGGTAAATTCATAAAGCGACTGTTTTATTGATTCCAAAAATATTTTGCTTATTAAAATTGGTCCAGTATAGGCGGAGATATTCGTCCTCAAACAGTGATCTCTAGCGCTATCCTTTTTTTACTACGAGCTCCGTGATATAAACACCCCACTACTGCAAGACACTTACGTCTGTCGATTTGGATCTTTTAATAATTTCCTTGCTTAGATGAGCGTTCGTATTATCATGGATGTGATTGTTGGTTAGTTTGGTTGGTTGGGTGTACGAACGTGTCTGTGGGGAAGCTGGATTACTATGTATATTGTACACAAGCTAATATTGTGCTCATGCTCACTGTTGGATATAAATAAGCAATAACCATAAATACATACGGCACACATTGGGGTGAACTATTATGGGCAAGGACCTACTATAAGGAATGCCCATGGTGCTTGAAAATCAACTAGAGTTGGTAAATTACATTATTTTTAACAAGTTCTGTTTCAATCACCATGGGCTTGAAGAACCCCACTGAGGCACGCAATGATGGATTCTACATTACGCAGGTGAGGTCCTTGAGGAAGGCGTAACCAAGACCTACGCAAAATTTGCCAATTACCCAAATCAGCAAATAAAACAATGTGGGATATAAAACCAGAGACCCCTAAAATACCCACCAGCGACTTCCTTTGTTTCATCGTAGTTTTCTTTTTCTTCGGTGACCTTGCGATGACCTCATTCAGGGGATTCCCCGCTGGTTTCTTGAAGTGGGTGACCGTTATGTGGGGTGAGGGGACTTTCCCCTCGTGGGTGGGTAACGAGGTAGACCGGGGTTTTCCCGGGGCTTCGAAGGGGGGCTGTAATCGTTCTGCCCCATTGGAGGCCCCGACTTTATCTGATGGTTGCGTCTTATTTCCATTAGGTGCGCTAGAGGTCGTCCTTTTATGTCGCATTGTGACATCAGCACTGTAGGATTTTAAAGTCCTGGGCGCTGGAGCGGAAACGCACCTTTTATTGTGAGGTTGCTCAATTGATTCAATGTCGCTTGTGACATCACAGTCGCAGGGATTCGAGTTGGTTTCTTTGCTTTCCTGGATATGGTTCGACGATGAGTTCATTGGAACGAACGAAAAGTTGGTTTTGCCCTGAGTTACGTTGGAACGACTTTGTTTCAGCAACTGTCGAGCGAAGTTGGCTTGCGTGAACGAGGACGTAAACGTTCGCCACTGGAGGTCAGAGTTGTGGTTGTATGGGGAGTGGAATGAATCCAACGTTCGGGACGCGAATCGACATACCTGGGGGGTGGGGGTCATTATGTAATGTTTTAAACAACAAATACCTGGAATGTTATAATATGATAGCCTATGTTTTTAAGGAAAAAAGCTTCTGATCTAAATTGTTTAATTGGAAAACCAATGTTTTGTTTGCCTGGAGAGGGTGGGGGCTGGGGTAATGCAATATATTTTAGTTAGTGACCACTGGGTTGGAGTAATGGCCGTGTCTTGCCCAAGAATGCTCCCAACATGATGTGTTAAGCATTTTGGTTGCAATGCCACCTCACCACCAACTTTAAATATGTCAATGATAACACTCACACAAGTATTGGATCCATTTGGATGCATGCCAATGTTTGACACTTGTAATGCTTATAATAAAACTCACATAATACATACATACCCTGTATACCCATGTTATTTATACACGTTAATACTCACAGTAGATGGCATTGGAGGTTGAGACTGAGAAGACAGATGAGGAGGAAGAGTTGCATCCGGATCGAATGAGGAATCCTCCCAACAATCGATGTAGCGAGGAGTGGAAGATCTGGGAGGGAGGTAGGCCGTAGGGTAATATTAAATGTACGATGCAATCTATTTACAACGACTGTCGTTATAACACGGGTGTTCTGTTTCATACACCTCGTGACAGCTTACGAGTTACCAAGTATGTAACTTATTTAAAACATCACCAAAAAACGGGACTTAAATATTAACAAAACTCCTAATAATACAAATTATTGTATAACCTCATACACACAATATAAGCTATGCACATAATGTTTGAAGGCAGTTAAGACAATTGTGATATATATATATTAAGGGAGCTGTTATGTTTATGCTTTATTTTGTTTATGCATTTACTAATTTGACTGAATGCTTAATAAAAGTCCTGATTTTATATAAGATTGTTTAATCATTGTGCACACACACACACACACACACACACGCACACGCACACGCACACGCACGCACACACACGCACGCACACGCACGCACACATAAACACACATAATAAATGCAAACACACAAAGTTGGGTAAGTCCCCACGCATATAGTTCCTTATATTTGTGGGTGGGTGGGATTTGAATATTAGCTGTGATGTCACAATAGTGAGTGTTACATAAAAACTATCATTGTCTTGTCATAAATGAATAGGAAATTGAAACTTTATTGTCTATATTTCGCTAGAGTTGCACAAATATTAAAGATTTAAATAATTACAGTGGGGGATTTAATCCAGCAGTATTTACTGAAAAAGTAACACTTAATCAGTTTCAGTTAATCAACTTTAACCATCCTCAGTGTTAAATGAGACAAGAGTGAGTGTTATATAAATACCATACAATGTCATAGAACATATTATGACGTAACACAAGACACGCAAACCTGGGAAAAAGTGAAAATGAAGATTTGGACTTGGGTGGGGTGATCGAACTCTGCGCTCTAGCTCCACCTAGATGCCCAACTGCATTGTGGGTATTCGGAGATATCTTCGATTCCGCTTTTGTTGCTCGTTGGTCCACTAAAACATAGAAATAATAAAAAAAAACATTGAAATGGCTTTGATGCACCTTGGGTGTTGGGGTGATAGGCCTGTATGTATGTAACTTCTCGCATGGCGGGGCAACAACAGTAGTTATAACACGGGTGTTCTGTTTCATACACCTCGTGCCCGCTTACGAGTTACTACACATGTAACTTTGTGAGTGATTTTTTTTTTGTATGACTGACAATTTAGACAAAGACAAAAGATTAGACAAAACTGAAGACCTCAAACTTATAGAGTACAGGTGTAACACCCTAGGTGTTAGACAAACACACCTGTTTTTGTAGGGAGTGAATTCAACTGTTGGGAAGATTTTTCTTTCAATCTTATCTTTGCTCTTGCATGATCCACAACTAACTCATCAAAGGTTTTCCTTCGACCTAAATGTGGTAGTTACGTGTTTAATAGGATCGGCTTTTATAGGTATGCCCAGTCACACAGATAAAGCTAAGTGTGTACCCAGGAAAAAACTGTTATTTTGTGACAGTTTTTTTAAAGGTGGTTCTGTGGTTAATAATGTGTTTTAATATTATTAGATTGATTTTTTGTCTGGCATAGGCGCCAAACCAGGGGTGGCAGGGTGGGCAGGCCAACCCTGGAGTTATCTGCACTATATTAAATAGTAAACATTGTTTAAATAAGTTGGGCTTTCATATGATCACATAGTCATAGAAGGATGGTCCTCCATACATTGTTGGCAATCCTAGACAGGGTGATGTTTTGGTAATATATGTTGAGTTAAAAGTGGTTATTTTTGACAGTTAGTTTTGCAAATTTTCAACAAAACAATAACCTTGAATCGGTTGCACCACTTTTTAAAGATGTTTATATAAGTTAAGTTGTATTTGACCGACACTTCAGTATTTTAAACAGGTAATTTTACAAATTTTCAACAAAATAATAACCTTGAATCGGTTGCACCATTTTTCACAGGTGTTTAAACAAGTCATATTTACTTGGAGCACACAAAACATAACAAACACTGAATTTGAATATTCTGCTGCAGATCATGGTAACTAAATATGTTCTCCTGGCATTTTATAAACACAGGGGAGGCAGGGATAGTTAGACACACAATTCTGTGAAACAAATCTAACTTATTGGTTGTAATTTTTACTGATTAATGCGATGCAGAAATTTGGGGTTAGCCTGCCCAGCAAAACTGCTAGTTAAAAAAGTTGGGGCCTTTTACGTTAAGAAACTTTGCATAAGCCGAAGCTCAAGACCCTCTTACAAGCCTATTAGGAAATATATTGTGAAAAATATCTTATATAATACCTGTGACTTTCCGTTTAATACTTCTTGAATGTGACTTACAGGTAAGAGACCTCGTACAGTTAGTTTGTTCGTCTGCTATCCAAACACCACAGTGTCGATCAGGGTCGTATTCCCTGGCTGTGATATATACAACATTACTACTGGATGGTATTTAGGGGGAAAATGTGAAATAAGGATGTAACACTACCAAACATATGTTACGGATGATTAGTTTGGGAAACACATTAGTGGCCACTGGATTGGAGTAATTGTAGTTAAGTATCTTGCCCAAGGACACATACGCTGATATGCCCACAAAGGTAGCAGCATCGAGTCTCGAACCTGTAACCCCTGGTTATAATGAGAGCGCAATATCAACTGTGTTATGACATTACCCAATTAACCATTTTATTCCATGGAAGCTGAGATTTAGACCTAGTTCACCCACCACCCAAAATTCCAATTTATTCAAAAAGTACAACATAACCCACAATCCTACCTTTTAAAGGCAGAATTTTCTTTGGTTTTGGCAACACTTTATTAGTAGTAGCACCGTTGTGGGCCTGGTTTGGGGTATTCCCCCTGTCAGATGTTTTGACAATATCCAGCTGTGGATTGTATTTATGTTTGTGCTGCCTGTGTGGGGGGGAGGCAAGATGGACTTTCTCTGGGACAGAAAATTGAATTTTAAGCGAGCGTTCCTCTTTCTCCCCTTGTTTAATGTTCGCTACCGCTGTCAACGTTTCATTCGAACTGACAACTTTCGCTGCGTCTACGAACGACCTCGTAGGGTTTTGTTCAACGATGTGGTTCTTCTTTGCGAGTTTATGAAGTTTATTGGTGTGTCCTCGCTTGTCTACGTCGCTGATCTTCCTCACAAGGTCCGGTTTCATTCGATTGATCTTCGCGGAGGAGAATCTATGATGATCCTCATTCTTCTTGAAGTGGTTCTTATCCCTCTGGACATGGTGGCCAGTGTTGCCGCAAACCGAGGCAGAATTCACAAGCACTGGAGGAATCTTCACTTGATTTGGAGCCGATTTTAATCTCGCAACACTGTGGGGTTTGAGATCGAAATCTCGGAAAACTTCAGACTTTTCAAGTTTGTGTCGCGACGGGGAAGTCCTGTACGTATCCGTGGTAACCATGACATCATTATCAGAGCGAATACGAGGTTTCTTCACGAACTCCGGGTTTTTGCTTTTCTCTTTGTGGTGTTTTTCTACAGGTTATGAAACCATTATTATTAGAATGGGATATTTATTATTGAGTGTCTATAAACTGCCTCAGTGGGGTCTAGATGGTAGCACCCTGGGTGTTGAAGTATTGGGCCAACTCTGGCCTAAATCCCAGGTCTCATGGCGTGCCACACTATAGGACCTCACCCATATAGAATAGAATGTGCATATACAATGTTGGGGTAATGGCCAACTCTGACCTAAATCCCAAATCCTAAACAAGAACCTCATCCATAATAAACACCTATATACTTATACTTACCAATATGAAAGTTAAAAGCCTGAGGTTTAACGGGCGAACCACAGTGGCTGCAAACAACAACGTAGAAATGATCTTTCGCTGGACAAAATCCAAACAACCCTAAGTCTGTAATATAAGATTTCTATGATTATTTATTTGTCTGTAAAATAGGATTTCTATGATCTGGTTGTCGGTTATATAAAATTTCTATGAGTATTCCGTTGTCTGTCCTATGTATTATAACATTTCTATGATTTGGTACAAGCATACGATCCTTATGTGACTTAATAACGAAAAACAAAAGAAATTAAGTGGATTGAAAAAAGTAAAGGTGTGACATCATAATGCATTATTGAAACATAACAATGACACTTGTTCAACTTCCTGTTCTGACAATCAGATGAACAATGGTGATTGTTGCTTCATAAACTTATAACTATGTGTTTATCTATTTTGTAAAAAATTAAATAAAACATCATTGAAAAAAACTTGTATTTTTTTAAACGGAAGAGTAATTTTCAATGAACAAAATATTGTTTCGAAACTTATTTTGTTGCAACTAAGCTTATTCATACGATTGAATGTAACTTATACAAAATATAAAAAAACAAAACAAAATTAGATACACAGTAGGCTATATAATATTATATATATACATTATTTTTTAAACCTATACTTAAACAAAATCAAAATAAATTGGAGTGAAAGAATCTGCCTACGATATATGGAACATAATCTATATTATGACATCATAGGTGTTTATATGATGTGTGAAACATGACCCATTATTATACGACTGACAATATTTGTTTTTATAACTTGTTATCCACGGAGATAAAATAACCCAACAGTTTTCACTACATTAAGCGGGTAAGTTTTGTAAAATTTTAAAGTAAAAAACAGACCTCAGTGTTAGTGAAGAATCCTTCCCCTGGTTTATTGACTAGCCACCAACACAACCCCTAACTACCAACCTACAACACATCCTAATCTACCTAAGGATTCTTCACTAGTGATCAAAATGCATTAATATGATTGACAGGTGATTGTTTTGTCATAGTTTGGTTTATGAGTCATATTACCCACCTTGTCTTTTAAGTTTTGCCACTTCTTTGTCTTGTCGAGTTGAAACACTATCAGGGCTGCTATCATTGCCTGTTAAATAGGTTGGGTTAGATTTTTCACATTTATTTTAATGTATAAGGGAACCACCAACCATGAAAGGCTGGTATTATGAAGCTAAAAAGTGGAGTTGACATTTTGTGTGTCCCGTCTTATATTAATATATTAAAGTCAAAGTAACAGCCCAGTTTTAAACCAATTGTGAGTACGGGAGTGGCAACCATGGATAAGTCACTCAAGTTCCCACCCACGAAGATATAAATGACCAAACCAACCAAAATTCATGTCTGTTTATCCACACACTGCAATAGCTTCAGCAACTCGACTGTGGACATGGGAGTGGCAACCATGGATAAGTCACTTAAGTTCCCACCCACAAGGATATAAATAATTAAATGTTTTTAATAGATAGTATGTTGCACTTAGTGATTACACAGCAAAGGTATCAATACTGTATGGTGGGTGTAGTTGGCCTATGCCATATAATACATGAGGTTATACCTGCTTACTAATGAACTTATTTATACTATTGTGGCGGAGCAATAGTTGTTATAACAGGGGTGCTCTGTTTTATATATGTCGTGCCCGCTTACAAGTTACCACAAATGTAACTTTGTGGGTGATTGTTTTCTGTAACGTTTACAATTTAGACAATCCATTGGTGCCATTTGATTAGTGACTACTGAGTTGGAACAATTTCTGTCGGGTGTTTAAATGAAACTTGTTTGAATTAAAACCATACCTCCAGCCCCAGTATCTGACTCCACAGCATTCTGCCAATCCGTCCAGCTATGTCCGGCAAATAAGTCAAGTTCGGGTCCAGTCGTATCATCAAAGGCAGCCATAATAAATCAACCCATTTAATCTTACGCCATTACTCTTGGTAATCCAAAATTTACCAACTTTTCGGTTTAAGTACGTAATTTATTGTTTATTTCTGATATAAACCGTTCAATAGGGGTTAATTTTGAACAATTACCGGCATAATTTGGTATAATTTACTAATAACATTAAAAACAAAAAGTTTTCAATAAATATTAAAAGCATCGCCGCACCAGCTGACTTTATCCACATGAGGCGCTAGAAATCAATTGTTCTTTGATCTGTTTACCAAAACTCCCCGTCGAGAAAACGGTTTCTCGCCTTTTTATTGCTTCAAATTTAGAAATTTTCTATTTATAACTGGCTCAAAACTTTAGTAGGTATATTATTCAGTAAAATTGTTTATGTTTTTATGGCAAAAATACTCCAAAGTAGATAAAAACGACTGAATCTGGTTAAAATGTCAGACATAGGAATTATTGAGCACGTAGGGCCCAGAGTCGTATAAACACCGAGTAGTCCAACTGCCGCCTTTGTGTTTTCAAAATAGAGCAAAAGTAGTGATTTTAGCAATGGGTTTAAACGAACTTTTTAGGTTTTGTTTGTATTTTCCTTTTGTGGAACGGTGTAAAACAGCTTTTATTTACATTACCAAGCATTTTTTTGAAAAAAATATATTAATTTAGCCCCATTCAATGACTAAAATGTCACAAATCAACCGCTTCTAAATTTATTTTTTGACTTTTTTTGATACAGAAAACAAATAAAACATGATTTTTACATTTTTTAACCTTTAAATTTGTTTCTAGGGTCAAGTTATCTATAATTTACCGAAAAGCAGACATTCTCCCTATACCTACTGTGTTATTTTGGACCCAAATTGCCGTTCAATTTGTCTTTTACGTAACAATGGGTTGGACTACTCGGTATTTCTATGGCTCTGGCAGGGCCAATGTAATATAGTTCTGTTTCTTCGAAAAGTATTGCTACTGTAACGTATTTCTTGTAGTGTAACGTATTCGTTGTTGTAACGTATATTCGTTGTTGTAAGGTATTCTTTGTTGTGTCTGTGTGCGGTTTGAGTTGCATCTAGCGGACATCCGGGTTCTATATAGTCTGGAATCTGAATAACCTTAGTTTTCTCGGTCATTATATTTTGGACACGCTAGCGAGCGGTCCGTTGTAAACCGCTGCCTAGAATACCGCCATAATAAAAGCTCTGATTGTGACAAGTTTGTTACATTGGTGACCACAGAGGGACCATGGAAGAAAGACGCCTTAAGACGCTAGAATTAGGTTTGAGTTGCCTTGAAGCGGAAAATCAATTGCTTCGCAGTCAGATAAGCTCTCTTACCCGACGCTTGGGCAATTTGGAGCGCAGATTTACGGAGACTGAAGAGGTAAAGCCAAAAGTGGAGGTTAAAGATACAAGCTCTCCGGCCTCCGTGATCTTTCCCAGGATGTTCGATGGTTGTAGTAATTGGGGCGACTACAAACAATATTTTGAAAATATAGGTCGCGTGAATAAGTGGTCGGTTCAAGAAATGGGTCGTCATCTCGCCGCGGCGTTAAGCCATGAAACTCTGGAAGTGCAGCGTAACTTAACCGGTGAGGATAAGTGGAACTACGACTGTCTAACAAAGGAGCTCGACAGGCACTATGGAAACACAAACTCAACCAGAGCGCGCGCACTCTTTCACGCCGCGGCTAAGATGCCCGAGGAAACCTATTTGCGATTCGGGAACCGCCTTCGGCGCATAATTAGAGATGCGCATCCTGCCTTGCCAGTGGATTGTGTGCAACGGTATTTGGTCGAGCAATTCATTTCGGGCTTGGACGATATGTCAATAAGACGAAATCTAGCGCAAAGACTACCAGATACACTGTCAGAAGCGGTAGATATGGCTGACCGATTGCAAGCTTTTGACTTCCACGCGATTCAGCAGACACCGCTTCATGAATGCCGGGATTCGAGCGGTACCAGGGAAGCACGTCGTCCAGTACAAGTCTGTGCATTTTGTGGCGAAACAGGCCACTGGAAAAGAGATTGTCGACACTTTAATGCGTCGCGTCATGGAATGAGAACGTCAAATCAAACTTCTTTAAACGGGCGATAACTGGTGAAAAGGCCGATTCACCAGTTGTGGAAGACGAGGCCAGGTGGACACATGTTTTTTATGTTCTCTGCATGCTGCAAGGTTTGTCTAACCCTATTAAGTTTTTGGTTGACAGTGGGTCAAGTGCTACTATTTTGGACCGTTCGGTTTATGAACAATTGTTGTTGTGTGGTGCTATTGGGCAGTTAACTCCGTGTGGTGTAATTCTTACGGCCGCTAATAAAGGAAATATAAAGTGCTATGGTAGTGTTCGAGTCTGTCTTAACTTTGGAAAGGTGCAGACAAATGTAGTTGTCCTGGTAGCTGACATTGGCACTCCTCGAGGTATATTGGGTTCTGACATACTCATAAGCGAAGGTTGCCTGATAAATTTTAAAACACGATCGTTGTTGATTAACGGGCAAACAATAAATATGGAATCGTGTTCGACGACACATCAAAACAATCCGTCTCGTAGCACTACCAAATCGGCATTAACTCTTCGCGATCACTTTCCAGAACATCTAAAATGTTTGCTCGAACCCTTGCGCCACTTAGACGTTGCAGAACGAGGAGCTGTGCGGGACCTCCTTGCGCAGTACGAAGACGTGTTCGCGAAACCGAATGGCGAGTTGGGTCGCACGCAGTTAATAAAACATAACATTGATACCGGAACCTCACCACCGATAAGACAACCCCCCCGTCGATTATCTTGGGCCAAGAAACAAATAGTGGATGCCGAGCTGCGAAGGATGTTGGCCTTGGGAATTATTGAACCGTGCGTTGGTCCGTGGTCGTCCCCGATTGTATTGGTAAGAAAAAAAGATGGAACTCCTCGATTCTGTGTGGACTACCGAAAACTCAACGCAGTGACACGCAAGGACGCTTATCCCTTACCCCGAATCGACGACATCCTGGACACTCTCGGCGGAGCTAAATATTTTAGTACGTTAGACTTGGCCAGTGGCTATTGGCAAGTCGAAATGAACGATGCCGACAAAGCAAAAACGGGTTTCGCCATTCCGGGTAAGGGTTTGTTTCAGTTTAAAGTTATGCCTTTTGGTCTAACGAATGCTCCATCCACGTTCGAACGTTTGATGGAGCGTGTCCTTCATGGTATATTGTGGAATACCTGTCTAGTCTATATTGATGATGTAGTATCCTTTTCTAATGATTTTCGAACAGGATTACAAAGATTAAGGATTGTGTTCGAGCGACTCCGCGTCGCCGGTCTGAAATTGAAGCCGAGAAAATGCCAACTGTTTGCGACCAACGCCAAGTTTCTGGGACATATGGTTTCATCCGATGGAGTGCGCTGTGATCCGAGCAAGGTGGAAGCTGTAAGGGAGTGGTCGACTCCCACCACCGTCAGAGAAGTACGAGAATTTCTTGGGTTCGCATCGTACTACCGTCGTTTCATCCCGAACTTCGCTGGTGTCGCTGATCCTCTGACATCGCTAACCAGGAAAAACCGCAAGTTTGTGTGGAATAATGAGTGTACTAATGCGTTTGAGCAGCTTCGGTCTATGTTGTGCGATACCCCCGTGTTGACTTACCCGATGCATTTAAAACAGTTTATACTGGATACCGACGCCAGTGCCACAGGTATTGGTGCGGTCCTCTCCCAAAAAGACAGTGCCGGTCGTGAGTTGGTCGTGGCATACGCTAGTAGAGCGTTAAGTAATAGTGAGCGCAACTACTGTGCCACTTATCGGGAATTACTTGCAGTGGTTCATTTTTTTCATCATTTTAGACATTACCTATGGGGTGCCTCTTTTATATTGCGTACTGACCACTCTTCTCTTCAGTGGCTCATCAACTTTAAGGAACCGGAAGGAATGCTCGCGCGTTGGTTGTCTGTGTTGGGAACTTACAACTACGAGGTGGTACACCGGCCCGGAGTGAAACATCGGAACGCTGATGGACTGTCTCGTCAACGTTGCCGGCGCGCTGAATGCCATGATTGTCAGCGTCTGGAAGTATCGACTTCACCTATTCCAGTTTCTGTCATTAGGGGGCGGCAAACACAACCTGTTTCCTGGTGGGAGAGTTGGACGACCGCAGATATCCGTAAATGGCAAAATGAAGACAACGTTTTGGGGCCAATATTACAATTAAAGTCGCAAAGTCAATACCCCCCCTCCAGAGAAGAATTCATGCGCCTTACAGGAAGTGATCATTTTTTCAGATGCTGGGATCAACTGGCCGTCATGAATGGGTTGCTTTTCCGAGTGTGGCACGCAGACGAGGAAGGCCAACCAGATTCACACTTGCTTGTTGTACCGACAGTGATGCGTCGAAAGATATTCCACCATCTCCATGTTTTGAGAACCGCCGGGCACTTGGGGATCGTACGAACAACTGCTCAGATTACTCGTCGATTTTATTGGCCGGGATTGCGGATCGACGTTCGGAACTGGTGTCGCTGGTGTACGGCGTGTGCGAAACGGAAACCTCACCACGGAAGACACCGCAGTAAATTGCAACAGTCCACGACGAATGCTCCTATGGAACGGATAGGTATCGATTTTTTAGGCCCTTTACCTGTGACTAAAAATGGAAATCGTTATGTACTGGTAGTAAGTGACTACTTCACTAAATGGACCGAAAGTTTTGCCCTGCCTGATCAAAAAGCCTATACGACAGCAGAGACCCTTGTTTTTAATGTTTTTACCAGGTTCGGACTCCCACGCTTCATACACTCAGACCAAGGCCGGGATTTCGAATCGCATCTTTTTCAGGAAATGTGCGCCATGCTGGAAGTACAAAAGACGCGGAATTCTCCTTACCACCCGCAGTCTTCGGGATTAGTAGAGCGATTTAATCGTACATTGCTCCAGATGTTATCGATGTTTGTCAATGAACACCACAATGATTGGGACGATCATCTGCCATATATCATGATGGCTTACCGCGCTTCCAAGAATGAGTCCACAGGTTTTACTCCTAACTACCTGATGTTTGGGCGAGAGATTGCTGTTCCCATCGATGTAGCATATGGGCTACCAACAATGGCAAGAAGACCTACCTGCCCGATAGAATACGTTGAACGCCTGCGACAACGGTTCCAAGAGGGGTACACACGAGTTCGTATGAGTTTACGCCAGGCTGCCGTTCGACAAAAGCGAAATTATGACCGCAGCGCTGCACCGCTATCGTTTATGTCCGGGTCCTGGGTATGGTATTACTATCCACCCTACGGAAAAAAGAAATTAGGAAAAGGCTGGGTTGGACCGTTCCTGGTGATCCAAAAAATGTCAGACAATCTTTACCGGGTACAGAAATCGGCCGATCACCCCTCGCGTGTGGTACATGTTGATCATCTCCGACCATACGAAGCGGAGTATATGCCGGCAGATTGGACACGTGGATCGCAATTTGGACAGTTACATGACGCGATGAACGAAGCGCCAGCACAAACGCCGTCCATTGTCGCAAACGCGACACAACCAAACTTGTCTCGATTTAGGCGGATTCGGCGACCTCCAGTACGCCTCGACGACTATGTGGTCGGCTGAATGTCGTCATACTTTTCTCTTAATTGTGTATGCTGTACCATGCCCGTGTGTTTTTTTTTTTGTTTTTTTTTATGTATGCTCCTGTTTTCTTATTTTTATCTACTTTCCGAGGTCGGAAAAACATTTTTTGAGGGAGGGGGGTAGTGTAACGTATTTCTTGTAGTGTAACGTATTCGTTGTTGTAACGTATATTCGTTGTTGTAAGGTATTCTTTGTTGTGTCTGTGTGCGGTTTGAGTTGCATCTAGCGGACATCCGGGTTCTATATAGTCTGGAATCTGAATAACCTTAGTTTTCTCGGTCATTATATTTTGGACACGCTAGCGAGCGGTCCGTTGTAAACCGCTGCCTAGAATACCGCCATAATAAAAGCTCTGATTGTGACAAGTTTGTTACACTACATATAATACGTGCCCATCTATTAAAGCTAAGTTGTCCTGTTTTGAAATGTTACACAATTTAGAATATTAAAAATATCATCAGAGTTGCATTTTTTATTCACTACAACAATGCTGAAATTTTTTACAAATCGTCACTACCACACATTCCGTTTGCGGAACTAGTTTGGGGACGAAAATATTCTTTGGCGAAAGCACTGGGGTTACGGGCGCGAGTTTTGTTTACTTCACTACAGTTGTGTTGTAGCTTATGTTTATTTACTACAACATAATTAATAACAGGCACAGTTTGGTTGGAGATTGGATATTTAAACTGTGTGAAGCTTTAACTTAACATGGCGAGTGACGGTAAGTCATAAATATAAAGTTTAACGCCGTTAAAATGCATTAAAAGATGTACAAATTTTACTGCAATTATAACGTTATATATTTACGTATCTGTGACTTATTTATATATGGTAGTTACGTATATGTGCAAATCGTTTTGCTAATTCCCTTCTGTTCGTTGTTCTAATTAATCAGTTTCAAAAAGTAAATAAAGTTATATATTATAGTTCCCATTTAACCCAATGATGAATAAAGTTATATATTATAGTTCCCATTTAACCCAAAATGTAAAGTTTTTTTACATTGTAAACACTAAACAACATTCGTTTAATCGTATATTCATATTTAAAGCATATTATGTTGACTGTTGTTTTTAAAAACGACCTTCGTTACTGTATTATAAGAGATAAATAAGTCTTACGTTTGTAACCCCCCAGATGACGTGATACGCAAACGGTTGTTGATCGACGGCGACGGTGGAGGCGATGAACGGAGGTTGAACGCGCTCATGAAGCTATTTATTAAGTGGTGTAACTCACCTGATCCTGATATGTGGGTATTTTGTTTGGTGTGGCAGTTAGCATGAGGTGTGTATGCGCCCATGTTTGGAATTTATAAAGAGGGGTAGTCTATTTTGGAACATTTCTTCACGTACAAGCGAAAAACCAGATATATGATGCAATGAGCATGGTTCATTTTATTTAATGCCTTATTTTTTACAAAATGGGCATTCTATTGTGCCCTCTCTGTTCTATTTTAAACAGTTCTAATTTAACATACAATATAAACCCTACAGATCAACACACCAACGAATGCTGTCGTTTCTTGCTGTTGGTGAATTCGCTGTAGCCAAGTCATCCTTTGTTTATGAAATGAATATGAAACAGATGGAGAAATATAAACAACTACAGGTTTGTGGAATATTTATCTATAAATACAACTTTATCTCAATGTTCTGGTTACAATATGCCTGGAATTCTAAGTACAACACACCAATATATTTGGGCTAATTTATTAGATACCAGGGTTGGTCCATTACTAATCACTCTAGACATCACATTGGCACATCCCCATCTTAATATACACCATATTTCATGTTAAAAATCAGCATTGCTTTATTTTTTACAGTACCTGCATTAGAGGAGTTAATTTAGATATCAAACTATGCATGTTAGCAAGGGCAGCAGAATAATACCTTATACATTGATGCATATGTTTAATATTATATTCATACACATAATGTTTGTGGCTTATATATAGGAAGAAATTGATGCAAATGTTTCTCTGGCCAAAAAAGAAATTGAAAAATGTAAAACCGAACTTGCTGAAGCTCGTCTAATTCGAAAGAATCGAAAAGAATACGACGCGCTTGCTGGTGTGGTGTTGCAACATCCGGATAGGCAGCAAACTGAGGGGTAAGTCCGGGTGTTGGTGTAATGTAATTAACTTATTATAATAGGGCAGGGGTTGGTATTGGTAACTAGCAGATAGTGGCTTGCTATAAGTGTGTCGACTGGCTTCTGTCTGTGGCCTGGCATTTATTTTTAACATTTTGAGATTTATTCCGATTTTTTATTTTGTTTTGTGAAATATACATTTGGTCATTACAACACACAACAAGCTGTTGGAACTTGGTGTAAACTATGTTATAAACCTTTTACCCTGCTATGGGGTATCAGTGTGTGGCCTTCTGTTTGCAACCTGGCTTTGGTCTGTGACGTGATATTGGTCCGTGGCCTCGCAGTTGTTTGTAATCTTTATCTTTACCATGGATTAACAACACATCATTTAGTTAAAATGTTCCTGAATGTACATTTTAGGATTTATTTTGTTTTGTAAAATATATATTTGGTTAATACAACCCACAACAAGTTGTTGCATAATTGTGTAAACTATGTTACAACAATCACCTATGGCATCACAGACAAATCTCTGAGTTAAAATGTGACTTGAAAGAACTGGAAGCCAACGAACTAAGGCTTGTGGAGAAATTGGACTTAAGGAAGAAACAGTTTCATGCGTTGCTTACTTCCATTAACCATCTACAGATAATGCTCAATGGTAAGTGGTAGGGGCATGGTATGTATAATGACACTATGGTGCATTGGTATGACTGCTTGCCTTTTAAGTGGAGGGTACATGGTTTGAAGCCTGATGTTGCCACCATTGTGGGCGTATGTGTCTTTGGTCAAGACACTTGTCGGCAATTGCCCTCGCTGTCTAAACCCCAGGTCCCATGGCATGCCTTACTGTTGGACAAGGAGATAAATTATCCAATCAATTCTTCACCACTTGTATGATTAATTAATAGTAGGAACGCACTTATATAGAATAAAAGAAATAAATAGATAAATAAATAAACCAAACATCTTCTTACAAACAGAAGAGGAAGAGGAGGACAAGCGATCACTGGATGTTGACATGGATGATGCAAAGATGGATACTACGCCGGAAGAACTTGCGCAGAAAACCTGAAATATTTCACAAAAAGTTCATCATTTAATTTGAGGTTTCAATACAGACGTTATGTGGCCTGTGTTGCATCAATTTGAATCATTTCAAAATATCAATCATTTGGACTTGGAGTTTTTTGAATAAGTGGCCTTTGCTTATGAATGTTGGTTTTATAATTATAATGTGCCAACATTATGGCCATAGCCTAACTTGTGCATATTGCCCACATCATAGTTTGCTTCACACAGAGTTCTAAGTGTTTTAAAATAACCCAAAATGTACCAATATTGAACTAATTTATTGTTGGGTACTTGTCAGTGCTTTTCATCAAACAGTTACTTTGTTTTGCTTACCTTAGTAAAATTGACTTCAGAAACCTGAAATCTGTCTATTGATTTAAAATTTTACATACTTGTTTTGCTTAGCAGTTTTTTTCATTAAAAAAACGGTTTTTAAAATGAAGAAAAGTGTATGTGGCAAACATGTTCGTGACGGAGATAAAATCTAACTGTCATTAAATATCCCTCGGATGTCAAATGTAATGTTTATATTATGTCTATGGATTAAACTAGAGTCATGGAAACTTAGAAATAATATACCGTATGGCTTAACGTCGATAAGACATGCAGAAAGCAGGATTAAATGTGGGTTATTCTGCTACAGACGTAACGTTAGGGGTATCGACTTATGAAACAGAGGAGACATCATACGTTTTAGACAGATTTTACGCACAAAACAGCCTTTAGCCTGCTGTTGGGTGTATATATAATATATTTGTTCAATAATTCGAATGCCTTGCACTGCTAATCAAACGGTATTCAGGGAACAATTTGGATCTTTTCGTGAGAAACGAAATGACAATGTTATTTATATCCTTCTTATAGAAATTGTAATCTCGTGGCCTTTTATTAAAGCTGTGCTCTCTCGTCTTTGAACTTTTTTTCAATTCTCACAATTGCATTTTTTCTTAAAATATTTTACAATTGCTTTTTTTGCGACTCTCTCGTTTTAAGATCAGTTGCTGCATGCCGTCGTAGCGTAAGGTGCTGCAGGATTTAAAATGCATATCTTGCTGCCGTGCTATCAGAATACGCTCTCGTTAATATAAATTAAAGTATTTTATATGTATTAAGACATTTCAGTGTTGTCTAGTATATTTGTAAAGTGTTTTTAGGTAAGTTTTCCACCAAAAATGGAAGATAACGAAATTGTTGAATTATTTACTAGAAAAAAGACGAAAATTCCCGAAAAAGACAGATACGGTGAATGCCGGGATGTTACAACATTCGAAAAACTAAACAGGATCGGGGAGGGAACATACGGTATCGTGTACCGGGCCCGGGATAAAGTATCTAAAGAAATTGTGGCTTTGAAAAAAGTACGAACCGAAAACGAAAAAGAGGGAATTTCGATCAGCAGCATACGTGAGATAACTTTGCTTTTGAACCTTAAGCATAAAAATATTGTCGAACTTAAAGAAGTGGTCGTCGGGCAAAGGCTGGACAGCATATTTCTTGTCATGGAATATTGCGAACAGGACCTTGCAAATTTATTGGATAATATGACAACGCCGTTTTCCGAGGCGCAAGTTAAATGCATTACGTTACAACTATTGCGTGGGCTTGCGTTTCTGCACGAAAGTTTCATTATACATAGAGATCTTAAAGTGTCAAATCTTTTAATGACAGATGGGGGTGTTTTAAAAATCGCTGATTTTGGTTTAGCAAGGTTATATTCAATTCCACAGACAAGTATGACACCCAGAGTTGTGACTTTATGGTACAGAGCGCCTGAGCTATTATTTGGTGCGACAAAATATACAAAATCTATCGACACCTGGGCTGCAGGATGTATATTAGCAGAACTGTTGGCGCACAAACCAATATTTCCTGGGAAATCTGAAATCGAAATGATTGAGCTCTTGATACAGATGCTTGGTTCACCGAGTGAAGAAATATGGCCAGGATTTTCAGAGCTACCTGCCATTAAGACAATTTACTTGAAAAAACAGCCGTATAATAACTTGAAACATCGTTTTCCATGGGTTTCTGAGGCTGGGCTGCGACTTTTGAACCTCATGTTGTTGTATAATCCTTCCAAGCGTATTTCGGCGCAAGATTGCATAGAAATGTCATATTTTAAGGAGAACCCCCACCCCTGTGGCCCGGATATGATGCCCACGTTTCCGCACCACAGAAATAAAAGGAAATCGAACACGGAACATAAAACTGTTCCTTCAAAAAGGAGGGAGTCTTTAGGAGGATGCAGTAAACATGCTTGATTCATTCGTTTCAAGCATTTAAAAACCTTGTTAAAATTTTCTATTGGCAATATTCTCAGTAGCAAGAGTCAATTAAGTTAAAGACTTCTGTTTCTCAACCTTTCATGGTTTAAGGCGACTTTCAGAGACACTCAACACCCATGGTCCCCTACTACATCAATAAAATAACCTAAATTTATTTTAACATGATTTATGTTTGTTATTTCATTCCACACTTTGCAGCAATCGGCCTCTAAAACAAACAAGGCCATGGGTAGACCACAAGGCCATTGTAGCGCAGAGAATTTGGTTAGTAAATTTTGTCAGTTGCTTAATTCTTATCATGCTTTCGATTTTTTTTTATTTTTTAGAAATGTCTGGGACTTTTGAAAATATAGAATCTCAATTAAGTGAGCTCGATGTGCTGCAAAGTATTTTCCCAAATGAAGATGAAATTGTCATCCAGGATTATCTTATTTTCTCAATGATGAAGGAATACATTGAGTCTGGAGGAAAAAGTCCTCCACCTGGAAAAAGTTTACCATTGCGGTTAAATTTGAAAATTGACAACCCGAAATGTTTTGTTTATGTTGATTGTCTCGTACCAGGGGAATACCCAGGTTCAAAACTGCCGGAAATTTCTGTAAGGTGTGACAGCATGACTAGGCAGAATCAGCGGGAATTAAATGATGACTTGCAGAAATTTACGAAGGAATTAATCCAAGGTGAAACTTGTTTGTACCAAGTTTTCGACTGGGTTGGAGAAAATGTTAAAGGTTATTTTCAAGTTTCTGAAGAGAAAGATGTCGCTGTAGTGGCTGAAAAAGAAGAAGTTTTCATTTTCACGAGGTTATGGATTTACAGTCATCATATTTATAATAAGAATAAGAGAAGAGATATATTGGAGTGGGGGAAGGAGCTACAGCTCACCGGGTTCAGCATGCCGGGGAAACCTGGTGTGGTGTGCGCTGAGGGAGAGGATAAACAATGTGAAGAATACTGGAGAAGATTGCGCAATTTAAACTGGAAGCGGATTAACATCGCTCATAAAGAGACCGTGACTTTAAATAACCCAACGGAGGATGAAATTATGGGGTTAAGGAAGTTTAAAAGTCGGTTGAACGAAATTAATTTTGACGCGCATCAGAACGCAGGGCGGAACTATCACATGGATCTTGGGAAGTTCTTTGATTATTTGAGCGAGCACGATTGCAAGGAGATGTTCCATATGTTGTTTGGTGTGGAAGGGAGATCAACGAGTTGATTCATATTATGGATGTGAAATACTGGTGCCAACAATTACATACCACCTATAGATGCCAAATCATTGATTTACAATACGAACATTACATTAAAATAATATATATGTTATAAAGATCCTGAACCGATAATATACTAATTTGTCCACTATCAACTTTAGGTGTCAAAAATCATGTGATTTTTTTTATACCTTTTCAATACAAACATAAACAGCCCATATATAATACATGATACATTTGTCTTCATTTTATATATTTTCGCTTAAAATCTAAAATCTATTTAACCTTTACCATCCAAGATGGTTTTTGTTTTCACCAAATTTTAAAATGAAGGCAATTGTGCCATGTTATATATCGGTTGTTATGGTTGTATTGAAACTGAATAGTGAATATGAAACCGCTTGTTTTTGTGCATTTGTGTAATTTCACTTTTGTTGCAATAAGTTATATTTTTATATTATTTATTTTAATTCATGCTGGTTTTGGGTTTTAACTTTGCACTTCATAGGTGGCATTGTGATGTAATATATAAGTGTGATGGAACAATACCATATATTAGGTCGTATTGGGGAGGGTGCACATGGGATTGTCTTCAAGGCAAAGCATATTGAGGTAAATTGTTGTTTGGTTGTATTGTGATTGGGGCCTAAGGGTCCTGGGTTCAAATCCCACTATGTGGTAGAATGGTTGGAGTGCTTGCCTGTAACTAAAAAGTACTGGCTTATATACTTTGACGCTGCTACCATTGTGGGCTTACGTTTCTTTGGGATAACATTTGGCTGCAATTGCTCCAACCCAGTGGTCACTAATGGGTTGTTCAAATTATCAGCCATACATTAAAACAATCACCCACAAAGTTACATACGTGGTAACCTGTAAGCGGGCACGAGGTGTATGAAACAGAACACCCGTGTTATAACGACTATGTTGCCCCGCCACCCAAGGATAAATAAGTTACATTCATTCCTATACATAACCCTTATATTTCGACCCGCAGCGAGGTGAAGTAGTAGCTTTGAAGAAAGTTCCTCTCCGTAAGATAGAGGATGGGATTCCCAACCAAGCACTGAGAGAGATCAAAGCCTTGCAGGAGATTGGAGGAGATAGTGAGGACGCTCAGAATGTAAGGGGGGGGGGCTTGTTTGGTTTTTCATGCTTTTTATTTGCCAATTGCCATCCTTTTGTATAAGCGATTGTCTAAAATACTGAAGTGTCGGTCAAATACAACTTAATTTATTCGATGCTAAGTCTGGCTTAAAATTTCGCCTGTCATTCAGAATAAAAATGTTTACATTCATTTATTCCTAACTGTTTATCATCCCATTTATTATTATTTATAATATGTTGTAGCGGTTGCAGTATGTTGTATTGCGAGCGGTAAACTAAGAGGGCGAATGAACATGAGACGCGGTATTTATACGGAAGATAAATGTGAGAAAAAGGCACTAGTGTACGCCTTGACGCACACACACGTGGCGGGCCGCCACAATGTCATGTATTTAATAAGATAAACATTGTTGTTGTGCTTTGTTCTACCTGAAACTTTCCAACACCATATAAACAAAACTAAACATATGCAACTTGTCTCATTCCTAAAAGGGGAATATCTTGGTCCATAGCATGACATAACATCTGCTGTGTTGCCGCTAATTTCCTTGCTTTTATAAAGATTATTTCTAAACATTTACATGTGTATAAAACTGATATAATTTTGTCTTATCCTCACAGGTGGTTAAATTACACGACGTGTTTCCCCACGGCACCGGGTTCGTCCTTGTATTCGAATACATGTTGTCCGACCTCAGTGAGGTCATAAGGAATTCTGAGCGTTCGTTAACGGAGAGTCAGATCAAGAGTTATATGATGATGCTGTTGAAAGGGGTCGCGTTCTGTCATCAGAATAATATAATGCATCGTGTAAGTTGTACTTGTATCACTTGTGTATATGAATCAGGTATTTTTTATTTAAAATGTCTTGTCTTGTTAAATTATGTTCCAAAAATACTGAATATATATTGGGGTCAAACAGACCAACCCTGAGATTTAGTGCATTGCATTAATCAGTAAACATTACAATCAAAGTTAGATTTGTTTCATTGGATTGTGTTTAAGTACCGGTTAAAATGTCGGTCATTATTAATTTTTTAATCTAAAACTTTATTTTTTATTGTATTGTATATTTGGGTTTTGTATTTATATTATTATTTTCCTAAAGTGGTTACCCATAACGTGTTTTTAACAACTATGTTTAATTAAAGTTTAGACAGTATTGGTTAAATACAACTTAACTTATAAAACCACCTGTAAAAAGATAGTTCAATCAGGTTATTGTTTTGTTGCCAACATTGTTATTTACAGGATTTAAAGCCGGCCAACTTATTGATAAGTTCAACAGGACATCTAAAGATCGCCGACTTTGGGCTTGCTCGGGTGTTCGATAATGATGCAGAAAGATTGTACAGTCATCAAGTTGCTACAAGGTGGGTGTTGAGTATGCTGGGTTCAAATCCAGGCCAGGGTTGGAGAACCAGAAATCCTGGGTTTAATTTAGGCCAGGGTTGGAGAACCAGGGATCCTGGGTTTAAATCTAGGCCAGGGTTGGAGAACCAGGGATCCTGGGTTTAATTTAGGCCAGGGTTGGAGAACCAGGGATCCTGGGTTTAAATCTAGGCCAGGGTTGGAGAACCAGAAATCCTGGGTTTAATTTAGGCCAGGGTTGGAGAACCAGGGATCCTGGGTTTAAATCTAGGCCAGGGTTGGAGAACCAGAAATCCTGGGTTTAATTTAGGCCAGGGTTGGAGAACCAGGGATCCTGGGTTTAAATCTAGGCCAGGGTTGGAGAACCAGGGATCCTGAGTTGGAATCTAGGCCAGGGTTGGAAAACCAAGGATCCTGGGTTCGAATCCAGGCCAGGGTTGGAGAACCAGAAATCCTGGGTTTAATTTAGGCCAGGGTTGGAGAACCAGGGATCCTGGGTTTAAATCTAGGCCAGGGTTGGAGAACCAGGGATCCTGAGTTGGAATCTAGGCCAGGGTTGGAAAACCAGAGATCCTGGGTTCGAATCCAGGCCAGGGTTGGAGAACCAAGGATCCTGGGTTCGAATCCAGGCCAGGGTTGGAGAACCAGGGATCCTGGGTTCGAATCCAGGCCAGGGTTGGAGAACCAGGGATCCTGGGTTCGAATTCAGGCCAGGGTTGGAGAACCAGGGATCCTGGGTTCGAATCCAGGCCAGGGTTGTAGAACCAGGGATTTTGGGTACGAATCCAGACCAGGGTTGGAGAACCAGGGATCCTGGGTTCGAATTCAGGCCAGGGTTGGAGAACCAGGGTTCCTTGGTTCAAATCTAGCCCAGGGTTGGAGAATAAGGAATTCTGGGTTCAAATCCACACACAGCTAGTTACCCCCTTTACATACAGATGGTACAGATCACCTGAGTTATTATACGGTGCACGAAGATACGACGAGGGGGTCGACTTATGGGCAGTGGGATGCATCTTTGGTGAGATGCTCAATAACTCACCTTTGTTCCCGGTATGTTGTGTTTGAATACATGGGTGCTTGGATTATGGTTTGACACTTTTCATGTAGTAGTTTTTGCCCAAAGCGTGTATTAATGACTGTCGTTTTTCTGCTAATTCCCTTCTCTTCAATGTTTTACCTAATTGGATCTTCGCAATCTTCGTATTTGAAGACACAACATATAAGGAACTTTTTTACCCAGGGTGAGAACGACATCGAACAATTATGTTGTGTTCTACGCGTTCTTGGCACCCCCAATGAAACGATATGGCCGGGCATGTCCATTCTACCTGACTATAACAAGATCACATTCCCCGAGAACCCTCCTATCCCACTGGAGGAGATCGTTCCTGACGCTTCAGAGGATGCTCTCGATCTTTTGAAGAAGTTTCTCGTTTACCCTTCGAATCAAGTCAGTTATTTGTTTTAGTTTTTATGGTTTGATAAATCTTTATGCCCTGTGCCATGGCTATAAAAATAATATTAACTTTTATTTGCCTCTTCGGTTACGGTAGCGAAGACTTAGAAATATTTTAAATGAAAATTCAGAATATAGCGACAAAACAACAGTTGTTAAAACACGCAGTTAAAAACGTAGTTACATTTAGTTGGAAATGTGGTCGCTACACCTAGCGGACAAAAAAAACATTTATTTTAATTAAGTTCTAATAGAAACAAAAGTTGTTTTGGGTCACTAGCTTTATAACTGAAAGATATCAGCACACACAGTTGGCCACAAAGTTACCTACGAGGGGTACGGGTGCTTAAAACAGAATAAATCATGGTTGCACCAACATATGAGGACATTTAAGTTACACTATCGCAGCAATATACGCTTACATAAAAAAATTGTTTTAAAGTTTGTAATGTCCAGCCCTATGCCTGTCATACAATATAGCATACGCACCAGACATTATGTCACAAACTAATAAACATATCCACACCCACCCTCCCCACAGAGGATCGCCGCCACGCACGCCCTCCTTCACCCTTACTTCTTCACTGAACCTCTCCCCGCTCACCACTCGGAACTCCCGATTCCGCAACGAGCGAGAAAATCTTCACGACATCGATCCAACTTCAAGGAATACGACATCGATGTTCCGATCGAACATAGCTGTATTGACCCAGCTCTGATTGCAGAGTTCGCTAATGTTTGAAGTTATGTTTGAAATTTCTAATTTTTTGGTGCCATGTAGCAACATCATTAGAGCGTTTAAATATCATTTCTGCTGGTTTATTTTAGGGTTGAAAAGTAATTTATGATCTCGTATCATTATAGCCCATATTTATGTAGTTTCATTTTTCTCTTCGAAACTTCGTTTTTTAGTCACTACAGTTTTTAAATTTTACTTTTTTATAGCTTTCAGTCATTCGCATTGGGTCGTTTTTAAATAATGTAAAATGAAATAAACTTTATTTTTGTAGAATATTCCTGCTTTTTGTAAAAAAAATTTGAAAGTATATATCGTAAGATATGCGAGCGCACTGTTGTGTGTATTTTACACCAAAAGTGGGGAGTGGTAACTACATCGTATCCGTTATAGTCGTGCTTTTGGAAGAAAACTTGGAACGTGGTTTTTAGTTTTTCCAGTTTGCTGCAAAGTTTGTGATAAATTAAAACAGTTTTTAAGGAAAATGGGGAAAGTAAAAGCTGAAACGTCAATTGTTGACGAATCTGTGAACGACGGGACAGAAAAAACTTACGACGAGCTTTTAAAATTCTTGAATCCGATTGCGAAACCGTTGGCTTCGAAAAAATTAACGAAACGAATTTACAAATGCATTAAAAAAGCGTCCAAGGAGAAAAATATACGAAGGGGGGTCAAAGAAGTTCAGAAATTCCTGAAAAAAGGCGAAACTGGGTTCGTGGTTTTTGCTGGAGACGCCCAACCAATCGAAGTAATGTGTCATTTGCCCGTTGTTTGTGAAGACGCGAACGTTCCTTATTGTTACGTCCCCGCTAAACAAAACCTCGGGGCGGCAAGCGGATCAAAGCGACCGACGTGCTGTATTTTGATAAAGAAGAAAGATAGTTATGAAGAAACTTTCAAGGATTGCGTGAAAGATATAAATAAATTGCCGCCACCGTATTAAACATTGTGTGAATTTTTGGTTTGGTGTATTTTCATGAAATTGAACTAAAAGTGCGGTTTTTGTGTCTTACACCGTTATTACATTCGAATGCCATGCATATCAATAGAAGTTGAACGATTAAAATTAAAATTCCGAACCCATTTTGATTTTTCCACTTCATTGCAAACATAGGTAATCCTTTAGCTGGTGGCCACCTGAAATTTTGGTTTCAAAATGTTCTATAGCCCTCACTGATACCTGCTGTCTAATTTTTTTTTCAAAAAAGTCGGGCGTTCGTGTCGATAATTAACTTTAAAAATGCGCAAAAACATGCTGTGTCACCGTAATTCGTCTGATTTGCGTAAGGTCAACGATTTATTACGTCACAATCGCGGTCTGTTACGTCACAATAGTGGTATATTACATACGTTATAAGACGGTATAGCCTTGTTTTTCCCCACTGTTTTAACGTAGGAATCAAACGTAACAATACGCATTCTTTGACGTAATAATCCAACCTTGGTTTAATTCATAACGGCTGATGTGGAAAATACGGTGACGCAGCACGATTTCGCGCACTTTCAAAGTTAATTTTCGACACGAACGCCCAAGTTTTTTCAAAAAAAAATTAGACAGCAGGTATCAGTGAGGGCTATAGAACATTTTGAAACCAAAATTTCAGGTGGCCACCAGCTAAAGGATTACCGCAAACATATAGTGATTTTTCCACTTCATTGCAAACATAAGTTTGCACAACATATTATTATCCCCAATATATGTTGTTTAATTTTCAAGGCTGAAATTGCCCACTTTATGGTGTACTCATGTTTTCTGATTTTTATATTCTGTCAAAACACTGCCAAATATCATGCTGACATCTTAGTTTAAACAAAAACATGTTTTTCGTTTCCAACATTTCTTTCATTAATTTTAAACTGCTGCCTATTTTATGAAGAAACCTTTTGGTTGTTTTTCCAAAAAGTTTTCAATTTGTAAAAACAATTCATTATGCATTATTGTATAGGGGTATTATAGCGTGGCATGCCATGGGCCTTGACATGCAGGTCAGAGGTTGACGGTTACCTTAATATGATCATGTTTCTGCAACAGTAACGTGTGTTACATACTTGAGTTTTAACATTTTTATACCAGGCCAAATTGATCATGTTTGTAAACCAATAATTTCTTTAAACCTTTCGGAAATTGACAAGTTTTAACATTTTGCAAATTGCAGTTTCAACTGAGAACCAAACAGTTGGTAAAATATAAGGTATTGATGTTGTTTGAACCATTGTGAAAACAAGATGACGGCGTTATCAGCGATGTTGGATGAATTGATGGGGAAGAACAGAAACGCCGCACCGGATGATAAAACCAGTGAGATACATTTCAGTGACGAAGAGGTGATGTTGCTAAAACGGATATAAATATGTTCTGTTACTTTATTTCGCAGTTTTTATAAAAGTCTTGCAAAATGGTAGATACAATTTTGAAATAAACTTAATAAACTTTATTGTGAGACTGACTTTTGGCACCGTTGGTAAAAAACATTGTTTTTGAGCGCATTGTCTGTCGTTTGACAAGTCTCCATTAGGTTTTGTTTCAAGTATTAAAATAAAGTTCACATGTTATATTAAAGGTGTTTTTTCTGATAACAAAAATTAAGACAGTTTAATTTATAATGCGCATATTGTATCCACATAGTATTGCTTTTTGCTATTTATTCATAATTTTTTATTTATAATTTGTAATCTTCATAGATTTGCAAACACTTTCTGTGTGGTTTCTGCCCGGCCGAATTATTCACCAACACCAGGTCGGATCTTGGTACGTGTAATAAAGTTCATGACGAAAAGACAAGACAAGTAAGTGTATGATGTCATAGTGGGCATTATCTAACAATAGAAGCACAGGAAGGGAGGTGTTTGTTTATTGAATAATGGGCTCAATTTACCAATAGTTTGTGTGACAATTTAGTTGGCCTACCGTGTTTTATGATAAGTGTTGTTTGGCAATAAACCATCTTGCCGGTTTTATTTATTTTGAAATTAATTTTACGGAATTTTTTAGCTTCAAAACTATACAACAACTCAAAACAAAATTTCACAGTTGTTTGTAGCAAATTAAAGAATACAAACACCACAAACATTTTATTAACTACTTGTAAAGCCACCTGTCATAAAGAATAAAGCATCAACGAAACAATACCAATATCTGTACCAAATCAGAAAGCCACTACACCATCAATTACACAAACATAATATAAATAAGCACAGCCCCGTTTCCCATTATAATTATCAAGAATGAGTGTCAACCAAACACAACTGAATTTATATAAACACCTGTGAAAAGTTGTTCAACCAATTCTTTACCAAAATATCCTATAATGCAACATATATAAACCCCCACCTCACCCCAGGCGTACCAAACAAGCCCCCGATATTTAAAATGTGGGTACGAGGAAGAATTTCTTCGATTCCTCCAGCAATGTTGGCAAGATGTGGAACGTAGGATTCGAAGGAATCACCAACGTTTACAACTATCCGAGGAAAAGAATCAAAAAGTAAAAAAACTTTTGTTTTATTTGATTGATTTCTTTTTAAATATAGATTCGCAAATCTTTGATTGCTTTAATAATGTATCATGGAATGTATATTATATGGATTAGGCTAGGGAATGGACATATTTATGATTTGTGCTGTTTCTGTTTTTTATTTTTATTTTTTTGTTTTTCCTTACCAGGCCCAACAAGGGCCCTCTAGTGGAGCCGAGAACGACGAGAAGATCTCTGTGTTAAACGAGCGGATCACGGGGATGTTGGAGAACATCGAGAAGTTGGGAGGAGAGGGAGAGGTGGAGCAAGCACAGTCGTTGATGAAGTTGTGCGATCAACTTAAAGAGGAAAGGGAGACATTACAGAACCAACGTGGAGGGGTGGGTTGGGTGGTATCTTATGTTAAGGGGTTGTACCTTGGGCAAGACACTTAACAGACATTGCTCCAACTCATTGGTCACTAATGGGTTGTAGCACCCTAGGTGTTGGGGTCATTTAATATAAATCCAAGGTCCCATGTCGGTCTCATCCCAGAACCTCACCCATATAGAATAAAGTTGTATGATGTCACCAATATGACAGAATTATTATGACATCATCATTATGACATCATTAATAATATGGCATCATTACACCCCGCTGCAGATAATGGACACTTTTGCCGTCCAAGAAAAACAAATGGAAGTTTGCGAGGTTTGCGGGGCTTTCCTTATCGTGGGCGACGCACAAACCAGAGTGGATGATCATTTGATGGGGAAACAGCACATGGGATACGCTAAGATTAAAGCTACGATAGCTGAGCTTAAGGTGGGTTGTTGTTACAGTTGTTGTCGTTATAAATGTTGTTGTTGGTCGAGATTGGTTGAATATTTATATGAATGTAAAAAGTGCTAAAGACATAATGTTTAATTAGACAACCAATTATTGGTGACTTGCACATAAAGATCAAAGCTGTTTAAGATGTGTCCATACTTATTCTTGCTGTTTGGTCTGAAATGTAAAACAGTTCGTTATGTAAGAAAACACTTAATTAACAAATTAATTAATAATAGACTAAGTAATTCCTTGTAAAAAAACTTGTTATACCAATATTTCACCTGTAGGGAGACGTTACTAGGGTTCATGTTATTAACCAGAAGGTATATTTACTTTTATATAAATATATATATATATCATATAATGCCCGGTATTCTGGTAACAACAACATAACAATTAGACCACTTATAACTTATGCAACATTAGGTTGTTTCATTTACTTGTTTAATAGTTATCGCTCGTTTTATTTTCCAGGATAAATTATCCAAAGCAAGTTTCCAGAATGTTCCTGAAAGAAAAATGTAATTAGTCGTTCTTGGTTTTTTGTTTTAAATTATCATTGTCAAGTTTTCTATATTTTAACTTAGTTTGTACACTATTTCAATTAACATTTATGGAAAATAGACAAATTTGAAAAACAATCTAAAAGAGCAAAAATCTAGATGTTATAAATTAAAAAAATCTAACTAAAAAGTATTATTTTTTGCAAGTTATAAACTAAACGAGTAGAATTAATAAAACGAAAAATTAACATTGTTTTGAATCAGAGATTCACGAAATGGGAAACGTTCATCTTCACGTGATCGTAAAGATAGAAGATCTCGTGAAAGAAGATCACGTGAGAGGGGATCACGTGATCATCGTGATAGATCATCACGAACATCACGGTAAGTTGTATCATGAATATGAAAAATTAGATTTGTGGAGTTGTCAAAATCCAGGGGGGCACGTCTAAATTGCGGGTAGCACACTTTCCTCCAGCACAGGGGGTAATGTGTTCAAGGCTCGTCGCTGCTACCATTGTGGGTGTATGGGTTCTTGGGCAAGAAACTTAACAGCAATTGCTCCAACCCAGTGGTCACTAATGGGTTGTATAAAGGTGCATGAAACAGCACACCCGTGTTATAACAACTGTTCTATTTGTTAAACTTATCAAATGCAAACTTGATCAGGTTTTAGCATTACCATCGTTGCTTCTAACTTGGAACCCGTTTGCAAAAGTAAAGCTTATGTTCATGTATGCTGTGTGTATATATGTGTGGTACAGCATTATGTATGTGAGCTACATTAATATTGTGAATTCGGCACCAGGTGTATGAAACAGAACACCTGTGTTATAAAGACTGTCGTTGCGAGGATAAATAAGTGTATTCATACTTAAATAAAAGTATCCTGGGTGTTCGGGTTATGGGTCAGCTCTGACCTACATTTCAGTACACACTCATATAGAATAGAACTCTTTACCTAAATAATACATTATGCAAAAAACTGATAGAATTATTAAAACATGATTCTTATGTTTTATGCAGTGATCGTGATCGGAGGCCTTCATACAGATCACGTGATGATGATAAAAGATCACGTGATCGGAAGTCATCTCGTGATCGTGATAGCAGGAGACGTCGATCACGGGAAAGGACTGATTCACGAAGATCACGAGATGATAGGAGAGATTCAGACCGTCATAAAAGGTGATCATATGAATATTATCATGTAAACTCATATGAATAGATGCATCATGAGGGTGGTGTAATGTATCTGTATCATGGTTTCTCTTGCACTGCAAAGTATCTAGCCCGGCATTCTGGCCCAGTGGTTGGTCTGACACGATAGCTGAGCGGTCAGACGCTTGCATTATAACTAAAGGATACCAGGTTCAATGCTTGATGCTGGTAGGCGTATGTGACTTAGGGCAAGACACTTAACAGACATTGCTCCAACCCAGTGGTAACTAATGGGTTGTAACACCCTGGGTGTTGGGGTAAACTTGTCCTAAATGTCGTAGAACTTTTCTCATAATAGAATGGAATCCATGTGTGCCGAGGGTTGCTGGAGGGGGCACTGTATTATAGTTGCCACTAAATTGTTAAAAATTTGGTTCTCACCTGCTAGGATAACCAACATAGATATCATATTAACATAGATACCATGTAACCAGGGACAGATCTCGTAGTCGCGACAAAGATCGTAAACGAAGTCGAAGAAGTGATTCCCGTGATAAGAAGGAGAGGAAGGATAGAAGTAAAGGTGAGTCGTGGTTCAAGGCTTGGTGCTGCGACTATCGAGGCCGCGTGACCTTGGGCAAGACTTTAATTGCTTCTGCATGCACAAGGTGTTCGAATATCAACTGTTGTGTTCTATTTGTTAAACTTATCAAATGCAAACTTGATCAGGTTTTAGCATTACCATCGTTGCTTCTAACTTGGAACCCGTTTGCAAAAGTAAAGCTTATGTTCATGTATGCTGTGTGTATATATGTGGTACAGCATTATGTATGTGAGCTACATTAATATTGTGGTTTTGACTAAATAGTGACCAGTTTCAACACAAACATAACAGCTTACACATTTGACACGATTGTCTTGGTTTTTAAACGGTTCAGTTTTAAACTAAAACCATCTTTAGTTATTTTGGAAGTTAAAATCATTTTAGTTTTTAAACTAAAACATTTGAAATGAAGACAATCGTGGTGTATTCATGGACTGTTATGTTTGTAAATCTATATTTTTTCCTTCTGTTTAATTATGCTTTTAATTTAATTAAACCATAATTTGACTAACCAAAGTTTCTGATTATCTTTTTCAGACAGGAGCAAGGAGAAGGAGAAAGATAATAAAGAAACAAAGAAAGAGGAGAAACCAAAAGAGGAAGGTTAGTTTAACGACAAAACAACAATTAATGTAAACGATAGTTAGACTAATGTTTCTCAACCTTTCTTGGTTCGTGGCCCCCTGCTCCATCAATAAAATAATCTACATTTGTTTTAATGCATTTACGTTTGGTATTTTATTCACCACTTCGCAGTAACGTGCCTCTATTTTATTAATGTTAATGTTTTTGGGGCTATTATTCATAGAAATCATATTTTAGTTGAAACGACAGTGGAAGAAAATGTTGCCATGGAGACGGTGGGTGAAGAAAAAGGGGATGAAGGGATAGGAGAGAATAGAGGGAAAAAGGAGGAGGAGAGAGTGGAGGATGAAGAAGAGGAAAAAGTGGGAGGTGACGGATCAGTTTAAAAATATGAGGTTTGTTGAAAAAATAGAAAAAGTTGTAAAAAAAGAAAAAAATAGAAGAAATTGGTTAAAAAGATCAAAAATACACATAGTTTTCTAAATTATGCTTCTGGTTATTTTTTTCAATTCAATTTACAAAAAAATCCCATTTTGGTTTGCTGAAAAAGGTTTTAAAATTCTTTTTTTTCGTTTTTTTTTAACTTTTAACGTTTCTGCAAAAATACACTCGAAGCAAAATGCTGGATGGTAATTTTTTGAATAAACGAGACGGAAAATAAAGGATTCTTCTGTTAATGCAGGTATTCCAGCAGGTATATTAAGTTTATGTAACAATCTCAACAAAAACTGTTTTATGTAAAAAAATTATAATTACTTCAGAGATTATCAGCTCGAATATATTTATAAAGGAATAAGCCATGATTATCCCATTTATTTGGTGAAACGTTTTGTTAAACTCTTTATTGTCAATGCCATAAACTGCCTGCTTTCTTTTATGGTCTAATATTAATGTAATGAATATGCGTTTCTGTTCTTAACTGTAAAAAGATCCACCTGTTTATTTCTCTGGCCCTGAAAGCTTAAGTAATTTGTAAGGCTTAGCCTTCTGTATGTATGTATGGATAAGCGTGTTTAACTTGGTGAATATTATGATACACACAAGTCCCCACCCAACATCCCAGGTTCAAATCCCTGTCCTGGTACTTATATGCAGATCTACAGACTTCAGAAAAGTTTTGAATAATTTTACCAAATTTTTCCCCAGGTTTAAAAATTTGTTTGTTTTTTATTAATTTTATTTTTACAATTTTCAGAATCTGCAAAAGTTTTACCAAGCTGTACAAAGACCCCCACCCACCTATTAAGAATGTAAAGGTATTTCTTGGACCATCAACAAACAATGTACATATGTTTAATCTTGCGTTAGCTATATATTTTCAAGTTTCCAAAGCAGAAGATTTCAAGTTAGTCTCAATCTTTTGCAAGACAAGAATTTTCGAGGTGAATTCCTATATTTTTGGAATTTTTGCCGATTTTGCTTTTTTCCGAAAATTCCGATTATTATTTAGCAGGAAGCATCGAAAAATAAAATTTGTGAGTCGCTTGCGCTGTTTAGTAATCTGGTTAAATTTTGCGTAAAAACGTTGAAAGTTCGATTTTATTGAATTGAATCATTTTTAATTAAGGGTAACCTGAAGACACACCGAGAGTATGAGGTATGAATTGTATTTAAGTCATGTTTCAATAATTAGCGTCAAAAGTGATTATTTCTTGTCAAATTTCTGCATTTAGGAAACTATATTGACTGCATACAGCTTGCTGTGGACAATATGTGGTCACGGGTTATTTTATTATTTTGTGTTTAGTTACTGAAAAATACACAAAGAAATATCTGCGCTGAACAGCGCTGGGTGTAGTTATTTCTTTGTTTGTTCTTTTTACTTTGAGGCGAGCTACGCTGTAGTGTAAACGCTGTTTAAAAGAACAAACAAAGAAATTTTTACGCTGAATAAGTGTAGATATTTCTTTGTTTTGTTTTTTTCGCAATTGGTAGAAAATTTTCGTTTATTTTGTTTTGTGTAAAAATTCTTTGTGCTTTTGTGAAAATAAATTTACTGTGGATTTGAAAGTTTTGTGGTTTTGTATTTTGGGGTAAGTAAAAAGTTGGTTTATATCTGTCCAGTAATTATACTCACAGAGATACATACTTGGTAACAATCACACGTATAATATGAGTATATGAACGTACACATTTATACGGACTCTGATATAAACATAAAACTTTATTAAGAAAAGTAAATTTTGACCAAAACTGACACATTTGAACACATATTGGATGCCTGTCCATTAAAAATAAATATTAATATTTAAAAAAAGTTCTAAAACTTGAATATGATGTGTGTAGTCGCGAAAGAATGCGATTAGATTCTCTTGTCGCCAGTAAAAAGAAACGTTAAAAAGTGTGGAGGTGCCGGGCATCGATCCCGGTACCTCGCGCATGCTAAGCGCGCGCTCTACCATCTGAGCTACACCCCCGACGTTCAAACTGATTCGAAACAGCCTATATATAAGATCGCGCATATATGCATGTATACGCATCTAGTCGCAACCTTTGTTTTAATAAGTTTTTAAATGCAAAACTTGATTATTATTTAATAAATTTTGTTGAATTTACAACTTTAATAACCTAGCGGTGTATTTTGTTGTTAAGAATTTCAATTCCAGCTTTGAAAGTATGTAGCCTACTCCCACAATTACACTATATACAATAGCCCACTTATAAAGTGTTACAGCGCAAAATTCGGCCACGAAACTTCAAAGAAAATGTTCTGCAATCTGGGCTAGGCTGTGTGGCTTCGCAACGCGCCACTAGCTTTTACAGAAAGAAAATTCGAAAATGCTCTTCGGAGCAATCTTTGTTTCTTTTATTTATTTGCATTCCTTCTTTCCTTTTCTCTTTATGATACAACAATCGCGCCGGGTGGTGCCTTTGTTTGCCCATGTTCTAGAATATGACGTATTTCTAGAATACGTTGAATTAATTTGGAATTTAAAATAGTTTTAAAAATTTGTTGAAACGCTTTTGCGGTTTAAACATTTATTTTAACTTATGCAACGTTTAAAAAAAAATATTATATTAAATTCAAAAGCTGTTTTATATATGCGTTTATTAATATTTATAAATTTATTTCAAATTATGCATTCATACGGCGTATGTCGTAAAATATTCGAGAGCGAGTTTCGTTGTTCTTTATTCGCTCATATTCGAACTCGTTGCGCGCGCGCTTTTATGACGTAATAGAATAATCGCGTCGGCATCCGTAGTCGCGGGCGCAGTCACTAAAGAGCTAACCCTGTTCTCTTTTATTCAACGTAAAGTGTAAGAGCCAGCTTTGCTTGTTTATTTCATATATTCAATAGCAATAAAGTAGAAAAAAAGATTCAAGTCTTATGGCAGGTGAGCGGTCTGTTTTGATTTTATTTAAATGCAAAAGCGACTTTGCAATCATTTGCTGCGATTTTTTGTTCCTTTTACTTAAAATTTTGCGGATTGTAAGTGGCTGCCGTCTTCTCGTGTGCTGCGTGCGGCTTATAGCTGCACCGGTCTCATCTACATCATGCTAGGGCGGGTATTACAAGCGTATTTAAAGTTAAGTTTAACTTGGCATAGTTATATAGTATTACAGGAATTACGGCGCCGCCTTCCGCGCTAAAATTCCAAAGCAAATGTATCAAGTTACGGCTGGAAGTTGAGTTTCTAATTTCACTTTTACAACGCCGCTCAATAGACAGACTCTTATTTTAAAGTCCGATTGCCTTTAAAATCTATTTTAACCTAGAAAGGTATTAATTTAATATTTTACATAAATTATAGCATATATATATATATATATATATATATAACTTTTAAAAATTTGCAAAAGTTTTGAATTATTTTTTTTGTTAAAAACTTTTGCAAATTTGTATAACAAACATGTTATGTTATGATTTTATTTGACATTTGTTTAACTTTATTTAAAATATTTGATTTTTTTTAGATGGGCAACAGGGCCAGGGCGGCCAACAGTTTTCAAACGATTATTATCTCAAGCAACAAGCTGCAAGAATGTTGAGTGCGATTCAAAAAGGATGTAAGTGATTTGTATAACATATAATTTGCACATGTGTTTTGTTGCGGCTTGCTAAAAATTTTAAAAGTATTTGACAAAGATAACTTATATAAACACCTGTGTAGCCTATAATATAGCCTGGCCTATATTATTTCCATATTTTTCAGTTACAGATTAATTAAAACCTACAATTTGTTGACAGTACACTTTGTAAAAAATACTGAAGTGTCGGTCAAATACAACTTAACTTATATAAACACCTGTGAAAAGTGGTGCAACCTATTCAAGGTTATTGTTTTGTTGACACTTTGTAAAACTAGCTGTCAAAATATTGAAGTGTCGGTCAATTACAACTGTTCTGCAATTATTTAACTATAGATTTCAATAGAAATAGTAATTATTTTACAATAAATTTATTTTTTTTACATCTTCAGCGTATTTTGTAACGGACAACGACTCTTTCCCTGCGCAAGCCACGATGACCAACAGTCAATCAACGGCGCAACAAGTTTCCGCTGTTTATTTAAATCAACAACAACAGCAACAACAACAGCAACAACAGCAGCAACAACAACAACAACAGCAGCAGCAGCAGCAACAACAACAGCAACAGCAAATACAACAACAACAACAACAAGAACAACAACAACAACAACAAACTGGTGGTACGTCCCATCACATACAAGTTCAACACCAACAGTTACAACATCAATTGCAACAGGTGAAATTATCCAACAACGCAAAGTTTTTATTAAACAACCCAATCCTGTCTTCTCCATATATTCATAGCTTATTTTTATTTATTATAAATACTAAAACATTGCATATAAATTTGGCATCAAATGTTTTTTATACAAAAACTTAAGCTTTTAATATCAATTGTTCCTTTTGAGCGCACACAGAATCATATAGTCTTTTATTTATTACAAATACCAATATACAAACACTCAACTTTAAATGTAAACACTACAGCTCAAAAAAATTTGCTTTTGTTTATATTAGTTAAACTTTGATTAAAGTCGCTTTTTAGTAAAGTTTGTGTTTTGTTTACTGTCTGGAGTTTTTAGTCGTAAAGAGAAAACAATAATTGACCCAATAATGGCAAATGATATCAATATTTGGGGTTATTTATATTCTAAAGAGGACTTACAGAAATTTTTATCATATTACCCGGTATCGCAATTACTCTGTTTTGGTTGTCCAATTATTTCTTTAACTCGTACTTTTTATAAATATTTTTTATCATAATTTGTCTTTAATTATTTAGTTGTAAAAATGGAACAATAATTAACCTAACCATTGAAAAACATGGTCAATTTTGGGGGTTATTTATATTAAACAAGATGGACTTACATATTTTTCAACACAAACTGTTCTCAATATTTTTTATCATAATTTGTCTTCCAGGTCCAGCAGGCCCAACAACAGTTTCACCAAATGCAACAACTCGCTCAAATGCAACAGCAGTTTCAACAGCAGTACACAGGTGGTACCAGTAGTGGCAACAATGTTGTTATGAGCCCGCAGAACTATAGCCCTTCACGAAGGGGTAGGAAACCCACCGATAAAAAGAAGAGGAAGCGTCACACCTGGGTGAAACGACCAACCACCGCTTATTTGTATTTCGTGTCAAAATATCGAGAAACATTAAAGGAAGCTGGAGAGGTCGTGCCAAAGGTGAGGGTGGCAGGGATAGGGGGGTGGCTGGGGTGTTTGTTACCCATTCAAAACATTGGATGATTTATTTTCTGTGTTATTTTAAAAATATAGTAAGGAGAATTTTTTTAATTATTTAATATTTTGAAAAGTTGGTGGCCCAAAATACTAAGTCCTTTTTATTTTAAAGTTTGCTAAAGTTGTAAATGATAGAAACATAAAATCCTATATATGTTTATGACACAATTGTCTTTGTTTTTAATATATGCGCCGATTGCAGTTTGTGATTAAGATTTTATGAATGCAGACACAAGAAAGGAATTTATGTTTGCAGCAATTGTTAATAATAGTTGTGGTTTTATAGCTGGATGTTTATATAACCTGGCCCACTCCCAACCTACACATAGGAATATAATTACGTAATATATTCACTGTTAGGTTTCTATTGAAACTGACAAAAAAATTCATGTTTTATTTACCTATGCGTTACTATTGTATATATATAATACTAAAAACGTTTAAACTGAAAACAAAATGTGTAAATTTATGCGCTTTCATGTTTTCTATTGAAACTGACAAGAATGTTTTTAACACAAATAATTGTGAATGTTTGGTTGATATATTTGTCATAGAATGTTTGCAGCTTATTTTCGTATTGGTGGTAGTTGTATGATTTCGTTGAATGTTTACATAACTCACCCCTCCCCACCCACACGTGAAGATACAATATATGTAATGTTATATTTGTATTAAAAATGACGAGAAAATCCAATGTTCTTTTGCACAAAATTGCATATACTATGTGGCTGCAATCATTTTTGCATTGTTTGTTGACATGGCTGGTGGTTTTATAGTTTAGTCTTATGTTTACACAACTAACCCCCCCCCCCCCTCCACACGCAGGCGAAAATAATTACACAAGCGTGCGCGGAGAAATGGAGGAATATGAACGAGGAGGAAAAAGAGCCGTTTCTAGAACTTTCCAGGAGGGACCGAGAGCGTTGGCAAAAGGATAAAGCTTTGGAGAAGAAACCGCGCGACCCAAATCGACCTAAACGACCGCCCTCAGCATATTTCTTGTTTCTCGCTGACTTCCGAAAGAATTACCCGGGAAAATCTGACCCTGCTAAGGTTAAGATAACGGTATTTTCGACTTCTAATTCATAGAAATAATAAAAATATGAAAAACAATTGAAATTTGACAGAAAGTGATTTAATTTAAAAAAATTGTTTAATATTTTTGTCTTTTCTTTTTGCGTTTTTCAATTATAAGCATTCTTGTTCTGATTTTATTATATTTTATTATAGGCAGTATGCCCACAGTGATAATACGTAAATAGTACCTCTTATACTTAGTTTTATTTTAGTTTTACAAAACAATTACTCAGTTACTTACTACAATAGGCTGGCATTGGTAAGTAATCCCACACAATAAGTGCATGGCAAACGCCACCTACTGTACATAACACTATTACATAATTGCCACCCGCCACTGTGAATTTCGAGGGTCAACCTAACCCCATACTCTTACAGGAGATCACAAAGAAAGCTGGTGAAGCCTGGAACAGTTTGTCGGATGCAGAGAAGACTCCGTACTACAGAAGTGCTCAACTTGTGAGGGCAAAGTGGGAGCAAGACCTGGAAGCTTATAAACAATCTGTAAGTTTAATATTATTAATAAATCGGGCCATTACTTGGCAACTATAGTTTCTGTGATATTTATGCGCACTTTTGCGAGTTAAAATTGTTAAAATACAGTTACACTCATAGTTGTCAAACATAGGGAACCTCATTGATTAATATGGTGAATGCAATATACTTTGGCTCTGCTTGTTTGTATAGACACCTAACAGCAGGGTAAAAATCTGGGGTAAAATTGTTAAAATACAGTTACACTCATAGTTGTCAAACATAGGGAACCTCATTGATTAATGTGGTGAATGCAATATACTTTGGCTCTGCTTGTTTGTATAGACACCTAACAGCAGGGTAAAAATCTGGGGTAAAATTGTTAAAATACAGTTACACTCATAGTTGTCAAACATAGGGAACCTCATTGATTAATGTGGTGAATGCAATATACTTTGGCTCTGCTTGTTTGTATAGACACCTAACAGCAGGGTAAAATCTGGGGTGACATTGTTGAAATACAGTTACGCTCATAGTTGTCAAACATAGGGAACCTCATTGATTAATGTGGTGCATGCAATATACTTTGGCACTGCTTGTTTGTATAGACACCTAACAGCACGGTAAAATTTAATTTAGGCCAAGTCTTAAACATAAATGTCACCTATGTATTAAAAATTAGGGGTGCCATGCAACCCTAGACACCCCTAACATTACGCCTATGTTAATGTGATCATTATATAATTGTGCAGTGTTTATTATAACCCATGATGGATTATGTGTTGTCATAATACTTACATCATAATACTGCATTGTGTTTACCACAATCACTTCACGATTGTTGTGATGAAACAATTAACAGGAAGTTTCCTTTGTTTCAAATATGCTGAGTCACACGATGATGATGAAAGTTACTCAGCGTTTGTTGATAGGTTTCCTATAGGCTTGCCCAATAAACTAGATATTTCTAATTAACCAGATTATTTGCTAGGTCCGAATTATCAGCCACACACAGTGGTGCAGCCAGGGGGGTTTAGGCCCCCCCCTTATAACCCCCTCCCCCCCAAGAAAAAAAAAAATTTTTTGGTTAAAACCCCCCTCATTATTTCTGGCTGCGCCACTGGCCGCACATAAAAAAAAAGGAAAAATCGCGCAAAATATTCTCCCAGTTTCAATGTTTCATTCATTCATTTATCCACCCCAAATTAGGGGCTGCTTAATCAATTACCGATACTTCCTACTTGTGTTTTACTTCAACACAAAGGAATGGCTTCTGCTTATACTTGTTCTATTTATTTCTGGATCAAAACAGTGATAAATCATTTTTGATAACATTCCTTGTCCCAACTTGACCCACCATACCCCCTTGTCCCATCATACCCCCCTTGTCCGGCTGTGTAGCATTTTAAACGAGTCTTAAGTGTTTTGAAAAACTTTTTATAACTCTCCCCCCCCCCAGGTTAAATGCGGCACCTTGAGTCGGGCATCGTCGATACAATCGGACCACGACCCTGTAGAGATGGTGAGTGAGGTGGGGTTAGATGAGGACGAATCACCGATGAGTAGCCCCACACAAACCGGGAACCCCATCGCTCAGATGGGGGCAAACTTATTGCAGGGTGAATATCTTTTCCTAAATTTTTTTTTATTTAAAATGCAGCGCTATTACTGAAGTATTTCTAAAATGTTGCTAGAAAAGTTGTTTCAAAAATTAGTAATAATTTGTTATTTTTTGGTGTTGCAAGGATTAAACGTATGCACCATTTGGTGTGTTGGAGTAATGGCCAACTCTGGTCTAAATCCCAGGTCCCATGGCATGCCTCACTGTAGGACCTCACCCATATAGAATAGAATGTGCATATACAATGTTGGGGTAATGGACCAACTCTGGCCTAAATCCCAGGTCCCATGACGTGCCTCACTGTAGAACCTCACTCATATAGAATAGAATGTGCATATACAATGTTGGGGTAATGGGCCAACTCTGGTCTAAATCCCAGGTCCCATGGCGTGCCTCGCTGTAGGACCTCACCCATATAGAATAGAATGTGCATATACAATGTTGCGGTAATGGGCCAACTCTGGTCTTAATCCCAGGTCCCATGGCATGCCTCGCTGTAGGACCTTACCCATATAGAATAGAATTGATTTGTAATCGGTGGTTTAATGTACAAATGATTCCCCAACCCCAGGTGGTTCGAGTTCCATGATATCCGGGGTCGCATCGGGTAGTGGGGTAATCCCCTCTACAACCCCAGAATCACCCACCACGGGGAATTCCCTACAAGCAGCCCCGGTGTCGTACGCTTACCCTCACCACATGGTGGCGCCACAGACATCAGGGTTACAGGTAACAGGATATCTATTTGTTGTAATATGATTTCTGTTAGGGACAAGCGAGAAGTTAATATTGCACCTAATTCAGAATGATGTCAACAGCCATAAAGTTAAATGTGTCCTGGCCAACATGGTGTCCTAAATTTTGAAATCTAAGGGTTCATTCTGCTGTCTGTTTCACCATCCAGTTTTAAGCATTAAAACTGCCTTTACCTGTTTTTTACAACTGGGTGTAATTGCATTTTAATCTCAGATTTTCAAAAACGTGATTTAAACTCAACATGTTAAACATTTTGATGTCTAACAATATGATGATGTCATAATCCCAGCCTTTGTTTCCGTAGCAACAATTTCCCGGCAGATGAACTACCTCCCTCTAGTGGTCGAAACCAACATCACAAATATTACAACCATCGTTACCCAATAATTAGCTGACGACCAGCTACATCTTTTATACCTTGTTTTGTACAGTTACCCTCTCATTCATGGGTTACCCCATACCGTACCTCACAGCCAAATAAGGTGCTCGCCGCCCCCCCTTGACCCCTATCTAACCCCGGGTCCATTATGACCTCATAGTAGTTGCATCGCCTCCTGACTTCAAGCGAATTTTTTTTCCGAAAAAAATAATTATGACAAAAAAGTTAATTTCAAATAATTTGAACTTTTTTTTCGGCAAATTTACCCCAAATTTGAAGGTGCAGTTGTTAAATTTACCTCATGCTCTGCTCGACGGATGGCACTTCGCACAAACACCAAATCTGTTGGGGGAAGGCCGACGTTTCGTGCCTTCTCTCTCAAAACTGTCGTCCTTATAAATACCTCGGAACGGGACAACAGTACCTCACTAACCTGGTACTGTTACACTTGGCACCCCACAGTATAAACTGCCTACCTCAAACAACTGAACCACGCTTTGCAAAAAGTTCTTTATTTTTTTAGCGACGTTTTTTTATATCACGTCGCACAATGGGTGTCATTCCCCCACTTGTAAATAGATCAAATAATTTGTGTCTTTTTATTATTTTACTAATCCTTTCCAAATAACATTGATTACGTAAGTCAATTCTTTTTTTCGAACGTATTTTACCAAATAATGGTAAAAGTATTTTTACTTTTTCTGAATTAAGTTTTTAAGAACTTGTTCCAAACGTGGTGAATGGACGTTACTGCCATTATCCGATTATGTGTCTTCAAATTAGATACAATAGAAGCACTATTACATCACAATTCTTGTGTTATGGGAGAATGTATAAGCCACGAGTTGCTGAAGCTATTGCAGTGTGTGGATAAGCAGACATGACTTTTGGTTGATTTGGTCATTTATATTCTCGTGGGTGGGAACTTGAGTGACTTATTCATGGTTGCCACTCCCATGCACACAGTCGAGTTGTTGAAGCTATTGCAGTGTGTGGATAAGCAGACATGACTTTTGGTTGATTTGGTCATTTATATTCTCGTGGGTGGGAACTTGAGTGACTTATCCATGGTTGCCACTCCCATGCCCACAGTCGAGTTGCTGAAGCTATTGCAGTGTGTGGATAAGCAGACATGACTTTTGGTTGGTTTGGTCATTTATATCCTTGTGGGTGGGAACTTGAGTGACTTATCCATGGTTGCCACTCCCATGCCCACGGTCGAGTTGCTAAAGCTATTACAGTGTGTGGATAAGCAGACATAACTTTTGGTTGGTTTGGTCATTTATATCCTCGTAGGAGGGAACTTGAGTGACTTATCCATGGTTGCCACTTCCATTCCCACAGTCGAGTTGCTGAAGCTATTGCAGTGTGTGGATAAGCGGACATGACTTTTGGTTGGTTTGATCATTTATATCCTCGTGGGTGGGAACTTGAGTGACTTATCCATGGTTGCCACTCCCATGCCCACAGTCGAGTTGCTGAAGCTATTGCAGTGTGTGGATAAGCGGACATGACTTTTGGTTGGTTTGATCATTTATATCCTCGTGGGTGGGAACTTGAGTGACTTATCCATGGTTGCCACTCCCATGCCCACAGTCGAGTTGCTGAAGCTATTGCAGTGTGTGGATAAGCGGACATGACTTTTGGTTGGTTTGATCATTTATATCCTCGTGGGTGGGAACTACTTGAGTGACTTATTCATGGTTGCCACTCCCATGCCCACAGTCGAGTTGCTGAAGCTATTGCAGTGTGTGGATAAGCAGACATGACTTTTGGTTGGTTTGGTCATTTATATCCTCGTGGGTGGGAACTTGAGTGACTTATCCATGGTTGCCAATCACATTCGAGCAAACCCTTGTGACGTCATCTTTTAACGAAATAGGATAGTTTTAATTTATTTGTGATGTCATAGACGGTAACGATGATTCATGTAATTGTGACGTCACAATCGATAGCCGTATTGGTTTTGTGACGTCATTTAACAAATTTCGAATTAAAAGCGGGGCAATCGTTCTAGTTGTATCAGCATAGTGACGTAACAATAGCGAGTATATAAGTCGAACGCTTTAGACACTGAATCTGTTTTTGTATGAATGTAACTTATTTATCCTCGCATGGCGGGGCAACAACAGTCGTTATAACACGGGTGTTCTGTTTCATACACCTTGTGCCAGCTTATGAGTTACCACGTATGTAACTTTATTAGATAACTTAGTTATTTAAACAGATGAAATTCAAGGAAAGTTTTATAGATTTCCTTTAAGTTAGAACCCATGTCCTGTTAATCTGATTAGCGATTTACGAAGGAAAGGCAACTAATTATGTTCGACCGTAAGCCAAGATACACACAAGGGTATTTTATTAAACGCGACGATGGTGCTTGGTGCCAAGTTAGGGGGAGGGGTTGAGATTTAAGGAGTTTTTTAATTTAAGTTTTGGTGAAATTTCAACCAAGAGTTTTTTCGCATTTTCTTGAATATGAAATTGTGTTTTTGTCGTTTATGTGAAAACTTGTTTGTTATCGTTAAATGAAATATAGTAGTGTGGGGCAAGACGGATATCGTTAGCTCATAATATCCCATGTTCCCATATCGTGTTTTAACAATTAACAACACTTTTATAGAGTGGTGAGGATACGGTTAAACAATTGCATTAAATGTTCTTTGTTTCTTACTAAATAGAAAATTAAAAGAGGCAGAAAACATGAACCATCTTACCCCGACCTGCTATAGAGTAGGGTGGAGGGAGGCGAGATACATTTTCATTCTATTTTCTCGTCGCATTTGGTAATAAACAAAGAACATTCAAAGAATTATAAAACCGAATTCTCACGATTTCCATAGACCGTTGTTAGTTGTTAAAAACACGATCAGGATATTTGGATAATATGTGCTAAAGGTGTCCCGTCTCCCCCACCCTACTGTATATTTCGCAAATGGGTTATAGTTCGTGGCTACAACGGCAGTAAGCATGAGGTTTATTACGTATCTAAGGTTTCTGTGACGTATTGAACTGTCTGTATGTCATAACAATACCCGTTATGCTACGTAACAATGTTTAATAATGGATCACATTATTTAAATCGATTGAACGATCATCACGTTTGTGATTGGTTAATACAAGATGACGTTGATTGATGGGCGGGGACATGAGAGGCCCGGGTTCGAGTCCTATCAGTTACGGTCCGTTTGCAATTAATCCCCACGAGGATTGAAATATTTTGATTATTACCGTTATCTGTCAGTGTTTCCCGTTTATTTTGTTGCTTATCTGTTCTACGTTTGGTTGGTATTTATAAACTATATCTGGAAACACTTTTCTGGTAAAATTTACCGATTATTTGTCGTTTATTCGATAAAATTTGAAGCTAAACTGAAAATATGACGTTTATACTAGAAAACCTGGGTTTAATGGCGTAATAATGAGCATTGTTTACGTTCTTATTAAATCATTATGAATAATTAAAGCTATTGTCACCGTGACAATGAGAATTAATGACGTATCCATTGGGAATTGTATTTATGTTGAATCTAGAATGTTAATTCTGGTTCCGTATTAATAATGCATTGTGTTTGAATGCCAGATCTTTTACATAGATATTGTGCGTTTGAACTGCAGTCGTTTTTCCAGACGAAAATTGCTCGTTAGTCCAGATTTTTAACCAAAATAATTTCTTTTTAGTTTTAAATTAGGAATAATGAACGTGACGTTCGTGACGATTTTCGCGTTGCTGTTTTTAGGTGAGTATATTTATTTTCTGTTTAATATTATACTGACTCTAACTTAAAATTTCGTTTACATTAACTGGTACTGTATTTTGTAAATTGTATCCGTGACGTCATAATTTCGTTATTGTTATTATCACGTCACAAAGTATGGCGAATAGATTCATGCGATCATAGAGACCTATTGTTGGCAGACTACCCTTTATTACGTCACGATTAAACTGTGACATCATAATGTTTTGGATGTTTGTACCAACCCATGCGTGTCCGACGGCGCCAAATTCGATTTCTATCGATTATTTAAAATGTTTTGGCTTAATTAAAAATTCACCAACATTGTGTAAGCAGATACAGTAATCCTATTTATGCGATTTCTTCAAAACTTTTTGTGTATTTGTTTAATTAAATCTGTATAATTTTAGTACGGCTGAATGGCAATGATTTTTAACTATATTTTCAATATAGGGTAGGGTGGGGGAAGATGGGACACCCTTTATCTCCATTTTCGCGTCCCATTCAGTAGTAAACAAAGAATATTCAAAGAATTATAAACCGTATCCTCACAACTCCAATAGAGCGTTGTTAATTGTTTAAAACACGATCAGGATGTTTGGATATTATGCGTTAAAGGTGTCCCATCTTACCCACCCTACTTCATGCTTCTTGTTCATAGCGTGTTTTTAACGGCTGTTGGTTTGCCGATAATTCCCTCCCTTCGTTGTTTTAATTATATTTGGCTAATATTTATTTGATCTTTATTATTCGGAGAGCTAACTACCGTTAGCTTATAGCGGGGGCAATGTTAATGCTTCATGTACTGCGTGTAAACTATAAACCCCGTAATTCCTTCCTTTCCATTAAAGCCCCTTCACCTACCTTCGGGGAAGCGACAAGCTTCAATATCTGGTGTTTGTGTGGTGGCATCCTGGGTATTGGGGTAATAAGCAAATTCTGGCAAAAATCCGAGGTCCCATGACATCGCAGGACCTCACTCGTATAAAAAAGAATAGATAGCTCCGTATTTCCATTACATGTTATATGAGTGAGATTCTAAAGCGCTGCCCACGCTGGGGAAGCCAAGACTAGGCCACAGTTGACTCAGAACTGTAAATCTCATTTAACTTTTCATGAAATTCAAATTTAGGTTTTCCCGCCAAAAATTCTTCTCGGAAGTCTAGCGCCCCCACGTGGAACGTTCCGGTGCCAGTGTCTTCCGAATTAACAGTAGAGGGAATATATGGGACCAAATATGGCCGATGCGCTTATGTTGAGTTATCTATCGCTACAAGAGGATGCGAATCTACTTTCTATCGGGATCTTATATTGAACCCACAGCAAAGCTGCACGTAAGTTAAAACCAGACGGTACGGGCATCGAATCCAGGTGCGGTAACATTTTTTTCTTTTGGAATTTGAACGTTAATAGAGCCATATTTTGTAAGTTAAATGGAATATAGTAGAGTGGGGGAAAATGGGACATATTTTTATTCTATTTTCTCGTTCCATTTTGGGGTAAACTAAAAACATTCAAAGAATTATAAAACTGTATCCTCACAACTCCCATAGACCGTTGTTAATTGTTTAAAACACTTTCAGAATATTTGGATATTGTGTGAATATATGCTAACGGTGTCCCATCTTACCCCCTAACTAATAACCTCTAACTCTTACACTTCCCACCAGCCGAATATATAATGTACTCGTGCATTCTTCGTTAGTGCCAACAATACCCATATATATATATATATATAGTTATATAGTTATACAAGTTATCCCACAGACCACTATTTGCTGCGTTAGAAGAATGTAAGAGTCGCAAACGAAGATATTGTTTCGGTGGGGCAACTAACATTGTGAATGAAGGGGTGTATAGTGAAAAGTTGAAAAGATATTCACAAGATTTCTATTGCAACCAAGGAGCCTTGTCCATACCAAGCACTAGGTGGGGTGGAAGTTATTTACTAAAACATCATTTATATAATTTTTTGTAGAAAAAAAAAATTTTTGAATTTTTTTATTGTTAAGTTTGGGGTGGGAAACCAAGAGTTTAATACAGGAGTGTTGCACACCATACATGGTGTATTCATCATGCTCGCTGTCGAGTTATAACATGGGTGTCTTTAGGGAATTTGGACAAATATTCCATTTCCTTGTCAGACTGGTTATATTAAATGTCTTTCAAACTCATAATCTCTGTTTAATTATTCTGTTCTATTAAACCAATACGCCAATCATAAAACCTATATAGATAATAATAAGACATCAATATTAATGAATCATAAGCATTATGTTTAAGGGTTATGTTTCATATCAAGTAAGAAGGTTCATAAGGCTGGCAATGCTGAATATTCTAAATGTAACTTCAACTAAACTTATGTGACTTACTTTATCCTCCCGTGGCCGGAAAACGACAGTCGTTATCACACGGGTTTAGCACCTCGTGCCAGCTTACGAGTTACCATGTATGTTACTTTGTTGGTTATTTTTTTGGGGGGGTTGTTGCTAACTGTAACTAATAATTTGCGCTCTTAAGCGTCATCCATCCTGACATTACAACATTTATAGAACGTCAAAACATCGATACGCAAATAAATGTCAGAAAATGTCTGATGTAGTATATACAGGTCGTTTTCATTTGGGTGGATGGCAGATTGACATTCAGTATATTTATGCATTGTCTCCTCCCTAATATGCCAACAGACATTTTGTGTTCAGTATAAACATTAAATAAATGAATTCTACATTTAGTTTATTTTTAAAACCGTTCATGCATTTTATACGATTATTTTTTACAAATATGTTTTGTGCAGTTCTTTTTTCTCACAAGTATGTTTTATATTTCATATATTTAAATTTGATAACACCCATGTTACACAATCTTCCCATCACCTCCAACAGGCACCCTGTTAATTACTGCAACGTCGATTACAAGCGGTCTTTACGGCCATGTTTTCGTACATTTCATCAACTTTTCCGAAATGACCCCAAAAATCCGAAAATCTGTGGTGAATTTCTTCGTGCACGAAAGTGCATGATGGACCTGCAGGACCAGATGTGCGACTATGGGGCCGACTTGGAAGTCATGCAGCAAGCCACAAGGCAACTGTATAGGTACGCCATGTGGGTTTAATATAGATATAGATGTTCAAGGTTGGATGCCGGTACCATCGTGGGCGAATGTGTCCTTGAGGAAAAATCACCTGTGTTTTATACAGGATAAAACCCAGTGGCCACTAATGGGTTGTCTGAATTGTCAGCCGTACAAAAAACAATCAACCACAAAGTAATATACTTGGTAACTTGTAAGTGGGCACAAGGTGTATGAAACAGAACACCCGTGTTATAAAGACTGTCAAGAAATAAGTTACATACTTGGTAACTCGTAAGCGGGTATGAGGTGTATGAAACAGAACACCCGTGTTACAACAACTGTCGTTGCCGAGCCATGTGAGGATAAATAAGTTACATACGTGGTAACTTGTAAGCGGGCACGAGGTGTATAAAACAGAACACCCGTGTTACAACGACTGTCGTTGCCGAGCCATGGGAGGATAAATAAGTTACTTTCATTCAACTTACGGTTTTTTGCTGCATTCAACTACTTAAAGTTAACAACTATACGTCCTCAGATGTTGGAACCCATTCTGCTTGTGGGGTCAGTACCGCGCCCCTTACGAATGGTACCAAGATGGGTGGAATGGTGAACGAGGGGTTCCCAAGGATTGCGCAAGAAACACGGCGTCCCTGGTCGACGGGCTGATGGGCGGGGACTTGAACCAAGACACCTCTGGTTCGGTGAATGAGTTCCCGACGAAAACAATCGCTATTAACAACCAGAAACCGAAGCGTTTGTGGTCGAGAGATGTTTTGCTCATCACGACACCAAGTGGTAGCGGTGATGTCATCAAACCATATATGGTGTGGCTGGCGTCGTTAGTTGTATTGCTCATATACTAGGAGTGAATGGTGAGGTTGTATGAGTAACATTTAAATTGGGGGTGCTGGACCTGATTTGGGGGGACAAGCCCTGTAGTTTGGGGTCTACAAAGAAAGTTTCAAACACCAGAAAAGCTTTTTATAAAACAAGTCCATGTTACCATGTAGAAACATTATTTAAATTATTATGGTCGATACCTGCCCAACGTGCAGCGGTATTAATGCGATTTTGTGACCAAATTAGAAAGTAGTTATTCACCAGTGTTTCGTCTGCCAAATCTCAAACAGGCATCAGTGCTTTTAAACCTACAATAATGTACAAGTGCTCACATGTATGTTACATCAATGGTTCGTTTATTTATCAACGCGGCAGAAACATAAAGTTTACAAAAACGTTTTAAATATCACGAACTTATAAAAATATTAAATTTGTTTTAAGCAGCAGTTTTCAAACTGTTACGCTGCGATGCTTTGGAAAAGTTTGTTGGACCTGCGACGTACCCGTGACCTACAGTTTAAAAACCACTGGTTTAAAATATGTTGACCAGATTGTGAATTGATATTTATTATTACAGTGCATATTATGTACAATTGTTTAACAAAAATACATTACATTCATTAACAAGAAGGTATTTTTAATTATAATTTAAAAGTGAAATTATGTTGGTTTGGTAGTTTGAGAAACAGGGGTCGCAAAAATCATGTGTTGCGTTGGTTGTCACTGCCTTGTTGTCGTTCATATTGTTAGGACTCCGTGTAGATGTGTGCAGGTTGTACAATACACCGCATTCACGCCATTATAACCGGTCGATACGATTTGGAATCTAAAACCTCGTTTGTGCTCGCAAACCCGGTGCCCCCTCTAGTGAGTGGTATGATGTCATTCTCGGACATAACCTCGTCGGTCACCGGGTGCCGCATCCCGTTCTTGCGGATTATTTTATCGACGCATTCGAGGGTCACTACGTCCCCCGTCGGGCGAAGCACGACACTTGGGACAGAGTTTCCAAGCGTGTCATGGGTGACCGCACACATCCAACGGTCCTGGGAATAACCATTGTGATGTCATAATTATATCTAGTGTGGCTTTATAACTAATTTAATAAAGATGTTTTTCTATGAAGGTCGCTTTATCAGGGTGAATAACACTCAATCTTAATAAACTAAATAAGACGACGTGTATAAGACGTTGAACACCAGGGCTGTTATAATTTACAACAAAAACAGTTTAAGAATTATTGTTTTTTAACAATTAGAAATTAGACCATTTTTCCATATGATTCAAAATACCTTATGTTATGTAGTCAACAATGGATATTATTGCGCAAACAAACCTTTTTTGAAATCATTGACGTCTTTTTATCCCGATCAGCGATTGGTGTAAATTTGACGGGAATTAAATCCTTCATTTTGATTGGTTTGTTGCTCATTGGGCAGTAGACCTGGGGTGAAGGAGTTTTCATTGAAACAGAACTTGTGAAGTTAATGATACGATGGAATGCAACTTATTTATCTTGTGTGATGGAGCAACAGTCATTATATTGATAGGTCCCACACAACAAACTTTATTGCTACATTTTTGAAGACATGTTCAGTCATAAATTATACATTCTGTTTTATCAAAGACATTTGGTTCCTAAATTGTCACAGGAGAGGTTGTAACATTAACAGACACCACACATAGCGACAATCGTCACCTTTGAATCGGGTTTCTTTATCTTCGCTTCTTTAGCTTGAGGAGTCAACGCTGGGATCCAAAAACTTGGAACATTTTTGTCGTATTTATCGAAGACTTGGCTGGTGGAAGGCTTGATTTCAACTGGGGGTGGGAAGAACAATTGTAATGTTGGGGTTTGGGTTCGGTACATTGGCTGGGTGCTTCCACTATAACCCGAGGATACCAGGTTCAATGCTCGATGCTGCTACTATTAGGGGTAATGCCATGGGTTTTTTGGGGTTGATTTTTATTGTAAATGATTAGGATTGATGTTTAACGCTGCTACCATTGTGGGCGTATTTGTTCTTGGGAAAGACACTTAACGACAATTGCTCCAACCCAGTGGTCACTAATGAGTTGTAGCACCAACAGCAAGACACAAGTGACAATGTATTCTGTGCACTAAACATACAACAAAATATCACACATTTTACAGCAATATAACTTCAAATTTACCAGTTTTTTCCTCCGTTTTCAACTTAAACGCTTCGTTACTTTTGCTCACAATCGATTTCTCGTGTTTCATGAATTTCTCGACTTTACTTCGATGTTCTGCTTGAGCGAGTTCCTTCATTTCTTTTTCTTCTTGTTTCTTTTGTTTGTCATAAAGCTTTGATTGTTTGGCTAACAATCTAAATGAATTGACATTATGCATTGGCATATTTAATGTTAAAACAGCAAATATTTTGTAAATTGCAAGTGAGCTGTACAAAAGTATTTTTAAGTAATCTCGAAACATAAAAACAATCGATTAAAACAACTAAGAAAAAGGAATTATCAACAAAACGACGGTTGTTAAAATACGCTACGGGTGAAAACTAATTGTGACATCATGAATGTTGAATGTTGCTGTATTATGACATCACAATCACCTTTTCTTGTGGACAATGTATTCTAGAATTGCTTCCTTCTCGTATAAATATCCATGAGGTGTCACCACAGGGCTACGACAGGGTTGGAGGGTTAAACAGCACGCATCGAAATCCTGGAATTATTTATAAATCAATGATAAGCATTAGTAGGGGTGCTTAAAACATGGAGTTTTAGTAAGCTTTAATACAAAGACCATGAAAAATTGTGTCGTTTATATGAATATATGATATGAGCTGAGACGTTTGTGTTGAAAAACTAACCAAAGTCTGCTAATGGAAAATGTTGTGGTGTATCTAGAAAATACAATGAAACAAAAATAAACTGTTCAACTGTAAGACATATTTTACAGACTTAACGCGATATATAATATTCAATATCTATTCTACAAGCATTGATTATTACGCATGGAATGTGAAACTGTTGTTTAATTTTAGTAGAACATATTAAACGTACTTTTACTGAATCTTTGCCGAGTCTTGCAGCTTGTGTTCCGTAGCTGGATTGCTCCGTGTCTTTCTGTTTCTCGTGGTACGAATATACAGAACTCGCAGTCGCGTTTTTACCGTGCCTCGTCATTTTTTAAATAAAAACTTGAAATTATTTTGTTCAAGTTAAGAATTAATTTGGAGGGGACTCCCCGACATCTGGATTCTTGGAACAGATGACCTAAAGGTCTATTTAGCGCAAAGTCGTAGAAACAACTTTTCTACGTCTTTCTTTTGGTGTTATCGTTTAAAAAAATAGTTAGTTTAACTTTTTTCTTATATTAGAACTATTTTATCTAAAAAAATTATTGTTTTTACCATGTTTTACACTAAAACCAGCTAAATTTCCATTTTACTACATTTTTTTGCAAAGTTTTTATGGCGGTAATTCCCCTTCTGATAAAATGCTTTTAAAAGGACTTCGAAAGTCATGATTTCTGGTTCAGTTTTAAACGAAATTTGCAAAGATTCAATCAACTTAATAAATGGCGAAGCAACTGCAAGAAGCACACACCAAACATCGGTACCGAAAATCGAAAACCCGATCAGTTACAGCGAGTTTTTCTCGAGGTATTTGTTGAAGAATCAACCGTGTATTTTGACTCAATGGGCGACCAAAGACTGGCCGTGTATGGAAGGTTGGAGGTTCAAATCCAGGGCCGGGGAGTTTGTTCCTAATTTTGATAAATTGGTGGAATTATTTGGGGAAACTGAAGTCCCAGTTGCAGATTGCGGGTAAAAAGTTTTGTGTTATGTTTAATAAGCAATTGGTTCATGATTAAAGTTGTGTCCTGTTATCTAGTTCTAACCCCAATGAACTCCAATCATTAAACCCTCACCACTAGCTTAGTCTGTAACCCATGGTGGGTTCTTCACCAATCTGTGGCACATTGGGTGCTACTGAAGAGTCTCCCCCCACCTTATTTGCTAACCACTAACTACTTACCCCTATAACCACTAACCCCCTACCCATCAACCCCTAACCCCCTAACCACCAACCACTAACACTTTCCACCAGCCTATTCTGCTATGTACCGGAAGATTCTTCACTAGTGCCAAATATTTTAACGATACTTTAATATATAATTTAGAACTAAATTTGTCATTCCGTTTTTAAACCAGGCAAGCCCATCCTCGTCACATGGCTTTATTGGTATGTGTATTATTCAGGGCCGGAAAATTTTAAGTAAACCAAATAATAAAAGTATTAATTTGTTTTTGTTTTATATATTTAGTAAGAAGAATTTTAATTCTCACGAAAAAATCAAAATGAAATTCAAGGATTTTGTTAAGTATTGGAAATCTAAGATTAACGGAGATAATGAAGAAAGAAGTTTGTATTTAAAGGATTGGCATTGTAGGAGGTAGGTGTTGTGTCATTGAGTGACTTAGCTATGGTTGCCACTGTCACGTACTGAAATTTTTGGTAAGCTTTGACTAATAATCACTAGCAGTGCTTCAACTAGTATATTAATTAGAGAATGTTAAACTGAAAAAATGACTCAATAATAATAAGATTCTATCTGCTGCCATGTTTTTGGCATCGCGGCCCAGTGGGTTTCTAATAATGAATGATATTGTATCACAAACATTGTGATTAAAGGTTTACGGATAATAACAATTTGTTACAGCCACTTCCATACCCACAGTCAAACTTGTGTATATAAACCAACCCATATTTAACCAGAGAATTCCCGTCTTACGACATCTACACCACCCCACCCTACTTTACTTCTGATTGGTTGAATGAATTGTTTGACAAAGTAGTTGTAAGTTTCAGTGAGGATGATTATCGGTTCGTGTACATGGGACCAACTGGGACTTGGTGGGTTTGTGGTTTATTGTTATAATGTATCTTTTTTGTTACAACTTAACTGATATGTGTTATTGGACAAGACACTTGGCCACATACACTGATGATGTTTTGCTGTTTGGCAGACGAAACATTGGTCCTTTAAAATCACAAATAAAACAAATATATGTTTTGTTGGGTAGAAGTTGTTGTGCCGGTTGTAACTAACATGTTGTTGTTCATATTGTTAGGACTCCCTTTCATGCAGACGTATACAGATCGTACAGTTGGTCGGCCAATATTTGTGGAAGGAAGAAGTGGGTTATGTTTCCGCCTAGTGAAGAGGTATGATGTCATAGGTGGTGATGTCATAAGTTGTGATGTCATAGGTTGTGATGTCATAAGTTGTGATGTCATAGGTAGTGATGTCATAGGTTGAGATGTCATAAGTTGTGATGTCATAGGTTGTGATGTCATAAGCTGTGATGTCATAAGTTGTGGTGTCATAAGTAGTGATGTCATAGGTTGAGATGTCATAAGTTGTGATGTCATAGGTGGTGATGTCATAAGCTGTGATGTCATAGGTGGGGATGTCATAAGTCGTGATGTGATGTATTATTTTCAGGAAAAGCTGAAAGACATCAACGGACATCTACCGTTCGATATTCGTGACATCATCAGTGATGATGTCATCAAACCCACCCATATAGAAGTCGAACAAGGAGCGGGGGAAATAATGTTCGTGCCTAGTGGTTGGCATCATCAAGTTTACAACATGGTGGGTGCTTTCATTAATGTTCAATGGCTCTTATATAATTGAGTGATGTTTTAAATGTGGACAGGACTGCCCAAGGATGACGGTTACAAATGGTTCAAAAGCAATTGTAACCTTTAGTTCTTATTATGTAACGTTTTAACACCTTTCCTTTTGCTACTCATCCCCATTCTCTTCGTTGTTTGTATTAATCTGATCTTTATAATCGAGTTCGAAGAAATGAATAAATCCATGCTATACACCCCATATGGATAGTAACATCTCTATAAAAGTGATAACCCTCCCATATTAATGGCAATCCTCCCATCATAGGAAGACACGATATCCATCAACCACAATTGGTTCAACGGTTGTTGTATCAACTTAGTGTGGAGGTTTCTACACAGTGAGTTGCGATTGGTGGAGCGTGAGATAGATGATTGTCGCGCTTCAATGGATGAGGAGGAATGGACCAATCATTGCCAGGTGATCTTGTTTGTCTTTCAAGTTGCGAATGTGTGAACGAATCAATCAAACTTATTTATCTGCTTACATGTTACCACATATGTGACTTTTCCCCAACATTGTATATACATATTCTATATGGGTTAGGTCCTGCAGTGTGCCATGGGACCTGGGATTTAGACCAGAGTTGGCCCACCACCCAACACCTAGGGTGCTACAACCCATTAGTGACCACTGAGTTGAAACAATTGCCATTAAGTGTCCAAGAACACATACGCCGACAATGGCAGCAGAATCAAATCTAGTATGTTATGATTACAAATTAATTTATTTAATCCCTGTGTCACCTATATAAACAACCACAATAAATTTTATACCAAATATTGAAGGAAACACTGCATGTTCCAGGTTTTAATGTTGTGCAACACTGGAATCAACTACCAGCGTTTCCATTCGCTTCTCGAACATATTATAAAGACTCGATGTGATGTCATAATGAGGGGTGTGACATCACAACCAAAGACAAAGAGAGACAAAAGAAAGGTAGATTATGATGTCATAAAGAGAACTTGTATTTCAACTATGACATCACTAAGGAATTGTTTATCGCCTGTTGAAATAGCTGAGTCACAATGTCTAGCTGATTTATGCTTAGTCATCCCTACATTATTAGAAATGCTCAGTCATTGTGACTGTGCTCGTTTATTATTTGATATCTGTGATGTCATAATAGCATACACAAAGCAATTCAATTGAACAATGTCCATTGTTACACTCTTTAATTAACTGTGATGTCATTGTCATGATTATGACATCATAATCATACTTTATGGTTCAAACACAAAGGTTCTAGAATAATTCCATTCTTTTCTTTGACGATTCCAAAAATTTTTTTCTTTGTTTCCAATCTTTGTTCTAATTTTTGTGGGACAGTTGTCACCTCAATCCATCGCTGGAAATAAAATTTAAAATATTTTAAATGATTTTGGCGGGGCAATGCAAGTTGTTATAACACGGATGTTCTGTTTCATACACCTCGTGCCCGCTTACAAGTTACCACGTATGCAACTTTGTGGGTGATTATTTTTTTGTATGGCTGATAATTTGGACAACCCATTAGTGACCACTGGGTTGGAGCAATTGCCGTTAAGTATCTTGTTTAGGGACACGTAGGTCACTCTTTCAAAATCTTCCCTGAACCTGTAACTTCTGGTTACGAGGCAAACAAAAATATATAAACTTCACTAAAAATAGAAAACATTTTTTTATATGTCTCACATTTTTTTTTGACCTAATGTGGCCAGCCTTTTTGTCAGTCACTACTTTAGTGCATTTTGCAAGTTTATAAAACCATCTTTTTTACAAGTATAAAACACAACTCGTATACCTCATACATAGTTCCTTTAGCAACAGCGAAGCGATAAATTGCATAGAAAGGTATCCATAAGATGGCACTAAGTGCAAGGCACCAACAAACTGCTTGCGCCCACATCGGGTATATGTAGGTGCGGTTGTATGTTAACGGTTCATATTGAACCAAACTGTATATGAAGACACTCTGTAATATTAGAGATTCAATATCAGTGCTGTACAGCTAAACAAATACACAGAGTGGAGTTATTGACATAGAGCAAGATGGGGTAAGATGGGACACCTTTTTATTCAATTTTCTCGTCCCGTTTGGTAATAAACAAAAAACACTCGAAGAATTTTAAAACCATATCCTCACGACTCCCGTTAACGTTATTAATTGTTTAAACAACGATCAAGATAATTAGGTAATATGTGCTTAATGTGTCCCATCTTCCCACCCTACTATATATACACATATAATTGCAAAGTTTTAGAATAATGCTTCTCAACCTCTGGGTCACCAATTGATTTGGTTGGGTCACCTACTACAGTGGTCAACAAACCCTTTTGACTGTTATTGTAAAAGTTATGTTGTTTTATTGTATGTTTACAAAAATATGTGAAATGTAGTTTTGAGTTGCAAAGCTTGACCATTAAATTATGTCTTGTAAAAGTTACATTTTTTTAAATTGTCAAGAAGCACCAAGTTATGTAAAGAGATTAATTCAATTTATTTTGTATTGATGAGGTCGTAAAGAAGTCAGAGGACCTAAAATTTAGATTAAGAATATGCTTGCCAACAATGTGTGTTCTTAGTGATTGGTAACTCTGGTCTACACCCTTCATCATGTCACACCATTATACCACATTCTCATTATAGTAGATCCTTATTATATGGCCATCATACACAGTAGTATATCTGTACATATTAAATACAAAGATAGCATCAAACTGCTTACTGAAGTTAGAACGGGGGCCACAACTGCCCATGCGTATTTGAACCACGGCACTCGTGGTTTAAAACCCAACATGTGGCACACGTGGCCCCAGAAGTCAGTTATGCCGTACAGCCAGCTGACGGTGACGCACTCGCACACGCCGATGAAGAAAAGACACCAGCCCGCTGCAGCATAGTTGTCGTACATGTTAAACACGTAAACGCCACCCTGGTGGAAGGAGGAGTGGGAGCATTAGGAGGGTAGAGGAGGAGCATAAAAGTGAAAGAGTTAGAGGGTAGCCGTATATGTCCTTGGGCAAGACACTTAACAGCAATTGCTCCAACCCAGTGGTCACTAATAGGTTGTCCAAACTATCAGCCATACATAAAATCAATCACCCATAAAGTTACATACATGGTAACTTATAGCGGGCACCAGGTGTATGAAACAGAACACCCATGTTATAATGACAGTTGTTTCCCCGCCACGCGAAGATAAATAAGTTACATACGTGGTAACTTGTAGCGGGCACGAGGTGTATGAAACAGAACACCCGTGTTATAACGACTGTAGTTGCCCCGTCATGTGAGGATAAATAAGTTACATACGTGGTAACTTGTAGCGGGCACGGGGTGTATGAAACAGAACACCCGTGTTATAACGACTGTAGTTGCCCCGTCATGTGAGGATAAATAAGTTACATACGTGGTAACTTGTAAGCGGGCACGAGGTGTATGAAACAGAACACCCGTGTTATAACGACTGTAGTTGCCCCGTCATGTGAGGATAAATAAGTTACATACGTGGTAACTTGTAGCGGGCACGAGGTGTATGAAACAGAACACCCGTGTTATAACGACTGTAGTTGCCCCGTCATGTGAGGATAAATAAGTTACATACGTGGTAACTTGTAAGCGGGCACGAGGTGTATGAAACAGAACACCCGTGTTATAACGACTGTAGTTGCCCCGTCATGTGAGGATAAATAAGTTACATACGTGGTAACTTGTAAGCGGGCACGAGGTGTATGAAACAGAACCCCCGTGTTATAACGACTGTAATTGCCCCGTCATGTGAGGATAAATAAGTTACATATGTGGTAACTTGTAAGCGGGCACGAGGTGTATGAAACAGAACCCCCGTGTTATAACGACTGTAGTTGCCCCGTCATGTGAGGATAAATAAGTTACATACGTGGTAACTTGTAAGCGGGCACGAGGTGTATGAAACAGAACACCCGTGTTATAACGACTGTAGTTGCCCCGTCATGTGAGGATAAATAAGTTACATACGTGGTAACTTGTAAGCGGGCACGAGGTGTATGAAACAGAACCCCCGTGTTATAACGACTGTAGTTGCCCCGTCATGTGAGGATAAATAAGTTACATACGTGGTAACTTGTAAGCGGGCACGAGGTGTATGAAACAGAACACCCGTGTTATAACGACTGTAGTTGCCCCGTCATGTGAGGATAAATAAGTTACATACGTGGTAACTTGTAGCGGGCACGGGGTGTATGAAACAGAACACCCGTGTTATAACGACTGTAGTTGCCCCGTCATGTGAGGATAAATAAGTTACATACGTGGTAACTTGTAAGCGGGCACGAGGTGTATGAAACAGAACACCCGTGTTATAACGACTGTAGTTGCCCCGTCATGTGAGGATAAATAAGTTACATACGTGGTAACTTGTAGCGGGCACGAGGTGTATGAAACAGAACACCCGTGTTATAACGACTGTAGTTGCCCCGTCATGTGAGGATAAATAAGTTACATACGTGGTAACTTGTAAGCGGGCACGAGGTGTATGAAACAGAACACCCGTGTTATAACGACTGTAGTTGCCCCGTCATGTGAGGATAAATAAGTTACATACGTGGTAACTTGTAAGCGGGCACGAGGTGTATGAAACAGAACCCCCGTGTTATAACGACTGTAGTTGCCCCGTCATGTGAGGATAAATAAGTTACATATGTGGTAACTTGTAAGCGGGCACGAGGTGTATGAAACAGAACCCCCGTGTTATAACGACTGTAGTTGCCCCGTCATGTGAGGATAAATAAGTTACATATGTGGTAACTTGTAAGCGGGCACGAGGTGTATGAAACAGAACCCCCGTGTTATAACGACTGTAGTTGCCCCGTCATGTGAGGATAAATAAGTTACATACGTGGTAACTTGTAAGCGGGCACGAGGTGTATGAAACAGAACACCCGTGTTATAACGACTGTAGTTGCCCCGTCATGTGAGGATAAATAAGTTACATACGTGGTAACTTGTAAGCGGGCACGAGGTGTATGAAACAGAACCCCCGTGTTATAACGACTGTAGTTGCCCCGTCATGTGAGGATAAATAAGTTACATATGTGGTAACTTGTAAGCGGGCACGAGGTGTATGAAACAGAACCCCCGTGTTATAACGACTGTAGTTGCCCCGTCATGTGAGGATAAATAAGTTACATATGTGGTAACTTGTAAGCGGGCACGAGGTGTATGAAACAGAACCCCCGTGTTATAACGACTGTAGTTGCCCCGTCATGTGAGGATAAATAAGTTACATATGTGGTAACTTGTAAGCGGGCACGAGGTGTATGAAACAGAACACCCGTGTTATAACGACTGTAGTTGCCCCGTCATGTGAAGATAAATAAGTTACATATGTGGTAACTTGTAAGCGGGCACGAGGTGTATGAAACAGAACACCCGTGTTATAACGACTGTAGTTGCCCCGTCATGTGAGGATAAATAAGTTACATATGTGGTAACTTGTAAGCGGGCACGAGGTGTATGAAACAGAACACCCGTGTTATAACGACTGTAGTTGCCCCGTCATGTGAGGATAAATAAGTTACATATGTGGTAACTTGTAAGCGGGCACGAGGTGTATGAAACAGAACATCCATCAGGTTAACTTGGTTCGAATTTAGATAAGACACGGCAGCGAGCATGAGGTGTATGAAACAGGCATCGAGCATGAGGTCTTACCTGTGTGATCATGATGATACCGATTAGAAACTGCACGCCACAAACTCCAGCAACCAACTTTTCCCTTCGCCATGGTTTGTTGAATAAGTTTGGTTTGAGATCAGAAATGGCAGCTATAAAACTTTCTTGCCCGATAAACTGTTTGAAAAATACTTTGGTAAAAACAGTATACAGTTGTGATATGTGCTTGGTGTATGTATTATTAAGTCTATAACTTTTCAGTTTCTTATTTTGTTGACTTTATAATGTTGCTTTACCATTTTGCTGAATATTTTCGACTACAAATGTAAAACACACATTTTTTGTGTTTCCAGGCACACAAAGATATTAGAACATTTAGACCAAACAGTTTTTACAGAGGAGCATCTTCAAGCCTTACAGTTCCTTGTAGCAAAGGCAGAATATGAGGTAACATAATATTACTTTATTTATCTCTCGAATACGATAGCGAAGATCAAATTAATTAAAACATTGAAGAAAAGGGAATTATCAGCAAAACAACAGTCGTTAAAACACACTATGGGTAAATGAAAAATATTTGTGTATTAATAATATTAAATTAAATATTTGCACATTAACAAAAGTGAATTAAATATTGTTATATAAACAAAATTAAACAAAATATTGTGTATTAATAATATTAAACTAAATGTTCTTATATTAACAATATTTGCCGCACTTACCTGACTGTCAAGGCCTAATAGAAAGATCATAAGAAAGAACAAGGCACCCCATAGGTTAGGGAGGGGCATAAGAGTGATTGCTTTGGGGTAAGCAATAAATACAAGTCCTGGACCAGACTCTGCCACCAAGTCTATCGTTGTGTTCTGTATGTAATGTTGAGGTTACTATTATACCTTGTGCTTATTGTTGAGGTATAATAAGGATTTCTTGACATCAAACACACATGGTTAAATGCCCTAGCATAGTGGTTAGCACGCCTGCCTCTAACCCAGAGGTAATGGGTTCAAGGCTCAACGTGCCACCATTGTGGACGTATGCGTCCTTTGGGCAAGACATTTAACGACAATTGTTCCAACCCAGTGGTCACTAATGGGTTGTCCAAATTATCAGCCATAAAAAAGTAAAAATTTCACCCACAAAGTTACATTCGTGGTAACTTTTAAGTGGGATTTTTACAATCAGTTTCACCTGTTCCTTTGCCATAAATCCTAGAACTGAGAAAACGGTGAACCCTGCAAAAAAGCTCGTTCCGCTGTTCAATAATGACAAAACAATGGTGTCTCTATGGGATAATGGAATTGTTATGTCATAGTTACCATTATGGGTATTAAACACAATATGTGTATGGGGGGTTAGTATAATATAGGAAACCTACTTAACCCATTATCATTCTACACCAGATATGAATATTGGATAACATTTTGTTGGGTTTAGCAGCAATGCTTTTATTTGACATTTTTCCTTTCGCAGTTTTTATCACAGCATGTTATATAGCGACTGTTGTTTTGTTGCTAATTCCTTTCTCTTCGTTGTTTTAATTAATTTAATCTTCTCTATCGTATTCAAAGGAATACACCAAAATTGCGTTATATAATTTTATAGGAGCCTTAAATCAAGGGCTTGTGTCAATTAGTGTCAAATTACCTGTATAAGTTTTGATGATAATTGTTATAACTCCCCATTGCCACCATAATACCATTGCATAGTGAATAGGAGTAAAAAACTTGGGTGGCGGCATCAACCCATACCTGTCAATCAAACATAACCTGTCAATCAAAGTGTACAACTTTGCATCGAACACCACCTGTCAATCAAACCAAACTGTCAATCAAAGTATATAAAATACATATACCACACAAAACAGATATATAGTAGCTTGGGGTAAGATGGGACTTGTTTTATTCCCTTTTTTGTCCCATTTATTATGGGATTTAGCTGCTAACGGTATCCCATCTTACCCCACAGTACTATATAATATACAGCATTCTTAATTAAACGATCGTTCCTAATTAACTAAATTCCTTACCAGCGGTTCTTGTAGTTTAGTGATATTGGGCGTTAAGTAATATGACACCCCGTCGCTTGCCCCGTCTAATGTTACACCCCTGATGAACAACACGAGGAGCATGAATAAAGGAAAGGTGGCCGTGAAGTAAACAACCTGGTTGGAAGGGGGTTAGGTGGTGATGTCATCATGATGTCATTAGAATAATATCACACACTATGACATCACACACTATGACATCGCACACTATGACATCACACATTATGACATCACACAATATGACATCACACATTATGACATAACACGTTTTGACATCACACAATATGACATTACACACTATGACGTCACACATTATGACATCACACAATATGACATTAGCATTCATGACATCACACCCTACCTTGCTGGTCCATGATATACCCCTCCATATACAGAAATATATGATGAGCCACGCCACCAGTAAGCATCCAAACAACGGCATTTGTACCGAGCCTATCTCGTCCACGCCGCTTGATTTACCAAGAACCCCGCGCCTGCAACGTGCTTTGTTTGTTTATTATAATTTTTGGTACTTTTCAAATCATACTCACTCCCAGTACTCGATCACTGACGACACTCTGACGTCATTTGATGACGTATTAAACGCTGATGATGTGTTGAAGAATCCAGTTTCATTTGATGACGTTTCAACCACAGGCGGCAATGACGTCATATTCCATTGCGATGACGTCATGTTTTCTTCGAAATTTTCACTCGCACTGGTGTTGCTCCCGTATACGAAACAACGGTCGCTGTTCCAAGCGTTGTGACACGTGGTCCAGGGCAACGGAGATTCAAAGCTTGCTACCACGTACCTCAACGACCACGCCAGCACAGCCATGTAGTAAGTATTCAAGTTCATTATGATTGTCATTGAAGCGAACCCGATGCCTGTAATGCAAAGTAAAACAATCACCTACAAAGTATAAACGATTAGTTACAAACATAAAACAGAACACCCGCGTTATAATGACTGTCGTTGCCTCGACATGCGAGGATAAATAAGTTACATACGTGGTAACTCGTAAGCGGGCACGAGGTGTATGTAACAGAACACCCGTGTTATGACTATACGGTCGTTGCCCCGACATGCGAGGATAAACATGTTACTTTCATTTATAGGTTTTACGGTTACAATATTGAAAACTTAATTTTACGTCACTTTTTTATAGGTGCATCACAAAGCTGTAGTGTTACGTCACAAGTACCTCTCATCAAGGGAAACATGTCCCACGCCGAAGAAACGCTCCTGCTCGTGAATTGACCAATTGCTGCTTCCAGGAAGAAGATGGGGACGGCCGCTCCGACCAGAAATAAAACGTAAGGGATCAGGAAGGCACCTGTAGGAGTATGGGTTGGAGAACTAGGGGTTTTAGTTCGAATCTAGGCCAAGGTTGGAGAACCAGGGATCCTGGGTTCGAATCTAGGCCAGGGTTGGAGAATCAGGGACCCAGGGTTCGAATCCAGGCCAGGGTTGGAGAACCAGGGGTTCTGGGTTCAAATCCAGGCCAGGGTTGGAGAACCAGGGATCCTGGGTTCGAATCCAGCCAACTTACCTCCACCGTTCTTGTAGCATAAGTAGGGAAACCTCCAGACATTTCCGAGCCCAATCGATCCACCAGCGACCCCAAACACGAAGTCAATTTTACTTTTCCATTTTTCTCGCTTCTTTACCGGTTTCTCAATCGGGAATTCCCCCTTTAGAGACATTGTTATATCACAGTGACGTAACCAACCACAATCTGAAGAACACTCGTGTTAATTGTGACGTCATAGAACGAGATATTCTCGAAAACTCAACAACCGAACAAAGTCACCGCAACTTTGAACTACCCAATTCTAACTCACTGAAGTAAAATAACACAACGTCAACTATAACTCTAATAAATCTTGCAAAACTGACCCTGATCTGGTGCTAATAGAGTTGAACGACTCTTATGTAAAATACAGTATTCCATCTGCATGGCACCGTCAGTTTCCTATTTAAACAGAATCTTCTATGCTGTCTTTTGTCTGTTACGTTTTCGTAGCGATCCGTAAACTGACTACCTACTTTTCTACTTTATAGTTGCTTTTTCGGTTAAAACAATCACCCACGAAGTCACTATGGCCATTAAGCGGCAACTCTGGCCTAAACCTTAACCCCTACGCCATATAGCACCTCACCCATAAAGCTTAACCAGAGACACCGTATAATGTAGGTATTGCCTCATATACTAACATGGTTGCTAGACAGAGGCCACGAGGTGTCGGTTAAACCGACGTTCCATTCCAGAATTAAACCACTTTATCGCGTCTGACCCTATTCCTACTCCAGTCGCTAATGGCTCTTCGGCTTTGTGACGTCACAATACGCATTAAAGATTAAACAAACCGAATCCCTGCGGGCCCACGAAGCAGCAGATCGCGTATGTATATTCCTATGTGAAACCGGGCGTTCCCAGGCGCCGAACCTTCTTATCTTATCTTATGCATTCCGCGCCCACAGTGTGTAATGAAGCGTGGCTTCTGTGTCGTAGCGATACGTCACAGAGGACCCGTTTGACCGCCACATGCTAACCTAGATTTACCGAATTATCAACTATATGCAGAAAAACAATCACTCACAAAGTTACATACGCGGTAACTCATAAGCGGGCACGAGGTGTATGAAACATAACACCCGTGTTATAACGACTGTCGTTTTCAGGCTCAACATTGGTTTCGGATCAACTTCCATAGTTTGTTTGAACTGGGACGTAACAGAAGATCGGGTTTTAGAAATTTAAGTGTCTGTCCCATATTTACAAAAGCGACCACCCGCGATTTTGGGCTGGACGCGGGGAAAGATAAATATAAATAATTTCCTTGAATTTTATCGATAAGCTAGTTTTACGACTTTCGTTTCGCTGCAAATTTCATTCTCTTTGTTGTTTTAACTTGACCTTCGCTGTCGTATTCAAAGAGATAAATAATTTGATAAATTACCACGTCTCTCAGCAGTTCCAACTACATCCTTATGTTTTATACGCGGTTTAAAATCCAATTTATACAATATTAATATACACACACACAAGGTATTTCTATTCCATTTAAATTAATAGTTTAGTAGATTTTGAAATCCTCCGCCAAACATATGTCAGCGTTCTAATAAATTTCGTTCCTGCTAATTCCCCTCTCTTGTTCTTATGGTAAATTTGATCTTCGTTATCGCATTTCAGCGCATGTTTACTCAATCACATATAGCCAGTTACATAACCTTGATTTATTACAAACATTTCAAATCCAATCATCTTAGAAATCCAACACGTCTTGAACTCTAGTTAAAGATTAACCGGGAATATCTATCCCCACGAATCTACACGTATTCCGTATGTTAGATTACACACACGTACATATACCAACCACCGACCTAGCAACAGGAAAATCCTTGTAAACCGGCAACGTCTTATAAGTTTAGGGGCGGATATTTCGTTCCTAATTTATAGGTCCCTATTTTATTCCGACACGTTTTATATGAGCTGTGTAAATTACATATATATATATTATCATAGTATACTGAAGTCACTTCGTTATACTATGATATTACTTATGTGGTAAGATGGATACCGTTAGCGCATAATATCCCATATTTCCTGATCCTATTTAAAACAATTAACAAAGCTCTTTTAGAGTTGCGAGGAAACCGATATTTCGGTCTTTGTTCACTACTTCTTGGTATATAAATATATGAGACAATAAAAAAAGAATTAAAATATGTCCCATACCACAACATACTGTATGTACGCATGTCCCATCTTACCCCAACGTACCATATATATATAGTTACTACAAGTCGCCATAATACAAGAATATACAATGGTATAACCATTTTAATGCGTCGTTCCACGTATATTGAATTAACCCGAATAGCTTAGTAAATAAAGTATATACACTATACGGCTGTAAGCAGCAAAATATATAATGAATCAAACTTTATCTTTTTACCCCATAATACACCACGTATAATGCATGGCTGAATCACAGTGTTTATAATTGGTTTACAAATGTCATGGCGCATTAGACCTTGAACACTCCGACGCTAACTTGAGCTTTAAACGTTAACGCTATAATCATCCATGCGAGCAAACTGTTTCACAGTTTCAAATCAAAACTTTTTAAGTTAATTATTGTTGGTTAAACTCTTTTCAAAAACACAAAAGCTTCCTAAATTTCTCTAAAAATTTTCCACTTCTTCCAGCACATTATCACATCACAATACATGGGAATTTCCACACCATGCCGGTATTACAACGGTGTCTGACATACCATGCTTGGATTGGCAACTGGTAACTTTACACCAATGATGCCTGTACCTTTTTCTAATCCAGAAAAAGTTTCAAACGTTCACGGAAGCTTAACAAAGGATCAATACGAATAGATATTCGAATCTTTTCTTTTTGGGAAACAAATTAATATTAAATATTAGCAATTTCCTTCTCTTCGTCTACCTAACAATGCAAACTGAAACTATTACATAAGACGAAACGTGAGGATTGTTATTTAATGCATGTAAACGTTGTGTCTTGCGTGTAAAGACATTTAAAAATGATGGTAATTTTTCATGAGTTAATTATTTGCAATTCTCCAATTTATTATTTGCAATTTTCCCCTCGTTGTCTTAGTTAATTTAAATCCGTTATCATTTTCGAAAAGATGAATAAGAAGCCATTTAACGAACCTAGTTGCCTTTATAAAGAAGTGATATCTTATAACTTGTACGTTGGGAAAAACTACGGCCACGCTCCCTATGGTTAAATGCGGGCCAGACGAATAAAATCCACCACAAAGCGTGCGTGAACCAAACCAACCCCTAACAGCAATGCACGCGTGCCAGCTATAGTGGAATTGCTGGCCGCCGATTCGACGTCCTAAGTGCTTACCGGAGTAGAAAAATTCTTGCTATAGACATAGACAAAATTCTTCCCGGAAAAGCTAAAATAAAAGTATAACATAGTAGGGTGGGGGAAGATGGGACACCTTTAGCACATAATATCAAAATATCCTGATCGTGCTTTAAACAATTAACAACACACTGCATTAGCTTCAGCAACTCGACTGTGAGCATGGGAGTGGCAACCATGGATAAGACACTCAAGTTCCCACCCACGAGGATATAAATAACCAAACCAACCAAAAGTCATGTCTGCTTATCCACACACTGCAATAGCTTCAGTAACTCGACTTCCCCAGCGTACAAGTTATAATCCATCATTACTTTAGACAACTTGGTTTGTTTAAAGATTCCTCATTCATCTTTTCGAAAACGATAATGAATATTAACTTAATTAAAACAACAAAGAGCAAGAATTGCAAATATTTAATCAACTTGGCAAAGAAATTGTAATTCACCGTAAAGTGACATTTATTGTCCACGCTAAGGATAAAACCAGAAAAGAAAAAGAGCATTCGTTGAAAAGCGTGGTTGTCAAACCTTAGGGGAAGTATTTATACAGATATCGTGTTTCTTTAGTGTTCGGGTAACACCACTCTTTTATACTCAATGTGTAAGCATAGCTTTGTAATTCTATCCCGGCATGCCTTGATATACAATACCTAGCGGTGCCGATTCAAAGGCACGAAATGTATATAGTATACGTTGGGGAAGACGGCCCATGTTTTTATTCTATTCTATTGTACCGTTTAGTAGTAAACAAAAAATATTTATAGAATTCTGTAACGTGTACTCACGACTCTGAAAGAGCGTTGTTTATTGATAAAAACACGATTAGGAAATATGTTTTTTTGTGCTAACGGTGTCCAGCTTACTCAACATTAATCTACAGTAGGGTGGGGGAAGACGGGACACCTTTAGCACATATCATCCAAATATCCTGATCGTGTTTTAAACAATTACCAACGGTCTATGGAAGTCGTGAGAATTCGGTTTTATAATTCTTTAAATGTTCTTCGTTTACTTCCAAATGGGACGAGAAACGGTGTTGGGACACCTTTTCGTTCTATTTTCTTGTCACATTTAGTAGTAAACAAAGAATATTTCAAAAAATTATAAAACCGTATCCTCACGACTCCCAGAGACGGTTGTACCATCTCCCCCCACCCCTATATATAGCCCCATGCACACTGCCGCGTTTTGTTGTTTGTTTTTCGCTTTTTCGCTATTAATTGTTTAAAACATAGTTAGAAAATACTATGTGTTAACAATTTTACACTTATACGCTGACAGTACCATACACTTACCGACCACCGCCTATTTTTAAACACCGTCTGCTTATCTACACACTGCAATAGCTTCAGCAACTCAACTGTTGATGATATGAGCTCCCACCCACAAGGATATAAACGCCCAATAACTGATTGAACTCAACTAAATTTCGTTTTCGATGCCTTGGAGTTAAAGACACTACAACAGCTGGCTAATTAACACGTCATAATAGCAATTGTCTTTTAACAATGGTGCTAATTCCGTTAATGAATTTTGGTGGGCTATGCGCTGAACAACGCTAGGTGTAGATATTTCTTTGTTTGTTCTTTTTACACCATGGCGAGCTACGCTGAAGTGTAAACGCCGCTTAAAAGAACAGACAAAGAAATATCTACGCTGACTTGCGCTGAACAACGCTGGGTGTCGATATTTCTTTGTTTGTTCTTTTTATACCAAGGCGAGCTATGCCATAGTGTATTTTGAATTAAATTAAACCAGCACTAAATTCCCCCCTCTCGTGCCTAAAAAAACGGGATTTATGATTTCTATCCGGCGAAATGTTATGATTTTGGTTTAGGGAGTTTTTGATCACGTGTGTAAAAAATGGCGAGCGGCAAATTGTTGAAGTTGCCACAAAATGTTTACAAACCTCAGCTTAATAATGTAATGCAAGATGAGAAAGTTAAGAAAAATATCGAAAACGTTTTTCAACGAAAGAATAAAAATATAGGTATGTCTGCTTGATGTTGTTAAGTGTTGTACACCGTACATGGTGGCTATTTACAACTGGGTCCTATGCTTGAATTAATAAGCGGCCTTCTCTGCGTTTCGGGTCTTTATGAAATCGGAAATCGCGAACACCTTATGTGCTAGTACTTAAGCAGTTTGGAGCTGCATGTCCACTCATGTTGGGTTATAAATGTAGTAAAGAATGGCTCTGTAGATTCGTAGGTATGATCATATACTGTTATGTAAACTAGCTGATTGCTGCTAGTCTTAATCGCCAACGTAAAGTACCCTGTTAAACCATACTGTACGCTGAAAACCAGTCAAGATACTAATTTACTCCACATTAATTCCTAGATTTAATATTGTATAACAAGATTTATATTAGAAATTATATTTTAAATGATAAAACAACAGCTATACGTGTTTCCGAGCTTTGTTTAGCTTACAAGAACCAAATAAACACATGCCGACCATGTATTTGTATGGGCGATTCACGCTCTGTGGGCTCCGTAATGGCGGACACAAGCGACGTTTCCTGACGTGACGTTGGGACAACCCATTAGAGCCTTGAACCTGTAACTTCTGGGTTAACCACTCCACCACACTATCTATACTTAGATATTCTTTGTAACAAAATAATTTCATTGTTTTCCAGATTCCGGAACCCAGGACATAATTGATTGTTCTTCTTTCCCGTTCCCTTATTGTGTCATAAAGGACTTTCTTTGTTTGCCAACAAACAATGGTAGATGTATAGAATAGAACTTCCCTAACCCTCTATATTATCGGCTTTTTAATCTCTGGTTATGTTCAAGGTAGACAATCCAACTGTGGATTTAATACACAACAACAATAATCAGTAAACATTACAACCAATAAGTTAGATTTGTTTCACAGGCTTGTGTGTCTAACTATCCCTGTCTCCCCTGTGTTTAAAGTTTGTTCGTATGTATACACTAGTGTCCAATAGATAGCTACCATGCCCCCTTTAACCCCAGAACCCACTTCACCACTACACTTTGTTTAGTAGAATGGCTTCTAACCACCCTACCTCCCCCCTGCGTTTTAAACTTTGGTGCCTAAGTACCATCATCACACAATATATAACCCTTTTAGAACTTTTAGAACTCAGCTACATAATGTTTCACAAAGTCTGCTATCTATGTATTTACATATATATATATTATACCTATAGCACATTATATATGTTATATTATACATATATATTGTACCGTGGATACAAATAAATACAATCAACATGTTACATAATCTTTTACAAAGTCTGCTATTATATTACTCCTATACCGATAGGCGATAGCACATTACATCTGTTATATATTATACATATAGTAGGGTGGGGAAAGATGGGACACCTTTTCGTTTTGTTTTCTCTTTCCATTTGGTAGTAAACAAAGAACATTCAATGAATTATAAAACCGTATTCTTACGACTTCCACAGACCGTTGTTAATTGTTTAAAACACGATCAGGCTTTTTGGATAGTATGTGTTAAAGTTGTCCCATCTTCCTCCACCCTAATATATATATATTATATTATATACAAATAACTAAACAACCATATTCTCACAGATCCAGCCAATGAGTTTGTCGCCCAGCTTCGACAACAATTACTTAAATTAAGCTTCACCCCAAAATCGAACGATCTTTATAAATTCTCGCAAACATCTGAACTTGTTGGGAAACCTGAAGATAAAGGGGGTGAACATGAACAGTTGAACTTGTTTGTAAATATAAGTGTCGCAATTTACTAATTCTAAAAAATCCGGGGTGACAATTTTAAAGTATAGTAAGGCTCTGCTTGTTTGTATAGACACCTAACAGCAGGGTAAAATCTGGGGTGACATTGTTAAAATACAGTTACACTCATAGTTGTCAAACATAGGGAACCTCAATGATTAATGTGGTGAATGCAATATACTTTGGCTCTGCTTGTTTGTATAGACACCAGGCAGCAAAATAAAAAAGTTTTTTAAGCCACCCCTTAGCTACATCTGTTGTATCCATTACTTATTAATTTGCGAGTAAATTTAACATCACTGTAATCTCCAATACATTTCCTCTGTGCAAATATACTTTGGCTCTGCTTGCTTGTATAAAACCTATGACCCAACAACAGGTAATTCCTGTACCCCATTTAGTATTTAGCCAATATATCATATACAAAAATATAAACGTTTATAAATGTAATAACAGCATTGTGTAAAATACCTTGTTAGTCGGTATTTGATTTAACTAATCTCTGCTACCATGTTCAAATGTTCAAAGGGATAAAAAAGACTTTTTATATTTGTAATAACACAATAATTTCCAAAACCCCCAGAAACCCTCAACCCCATTTCCAATCTCCTCCCTCACTTTACATCCCTGCTGCGTAAGAAGTTGTTGCCGTGGTTACGTGAGGTCACTTCAATCGAACTTAACGATGACGTCGACATGTTTTGCGCTCAGTATTCAGACACAGGTGATTGGTGTTTAATAGAAATATGCTAGCTTACTGGTAGACTGCTTGTATCTTAACCAGAGGTAATAGGTTCAAGACTCGATGCTGCTACCATTGTGGGCATATTTGTCCTTGGGCAAGACACTTAACAGCAATTGTTACAACCCAGTGGTCACTAATGGGTTGTCTAAATTGTGATACAGTAGAACAATCACCCACAAAGTTACATACATTGTTGGCGGATGTGTCCTTTGGCAATTAACAGCAATTGCTGTCGTTAGAAGTTACATTTATACATTAAAATATATCAAAACTTAATAATGTTTATAACTTTAGCCATTCACAACTCATTCTTATTAAAGCATCACAGATTAGTAAAATATATATTAATAAAATAAGTATATTTTCATTTTTGGTCTATTAAACTTTTCACAAACAAACCTTGTTATGACATTGCAGATTATTTGCTTTGTCATGATGACGAGCTTGAATTTCGCCGAGTCGCTTACGTTTATTATCTGACACCGGATTGGTCGATGGAAGAGGGCGGGGCACTTCAACTTTTTGATTCAAAACAGTTTGAAAATAATGGAACAAGTAAGATTAATCAATTAATTATTAATATATATTTAAAATTTTATTTTAAATTTTTGAATTGTTTTTAAACTTTTTTAAAAATTTTTTTACTAAATTTTTCAAAGTATATTTTTAACAAAGTTTTTATTACAGCCATATATGATCCCACCTCTGTGGTTCGCTCGATCGTCCCAACTTTTAATTCTTTGGTTTTATTCGAAGTTTGCCCAACTTCTTTCCACCAGGTGGGATTGTTAAGATTAGTTTACTTTGTATTAACTAAATAAATAACCAACCTAAATTACCGACGGTGTGGAGTGCTTGTAGTCTAAAGAAACAGGTCCGAGGCTCGTTGCTGCTACCATTGTGGGCGTATGTGTTCTTTGGCAAGACACTTAACGACAATTGCCCCACCCAGTGGTCACTAATGAGTTGTCCAAATTATCAGCCATACAGAAAAAAAATCACCCACAAAGTTACGTACGTGGTAACTGGTAAGCGAACATGAGGTGTATGAAACAGAACACCTGTGTTATAACTACTGTCATTGCCTTGCTACGCTAAAAAAAAACAATAAAATAATATGATATCACAATAACGATTATTACATCACAGGTGCAGGAGATTGTTACATCATCAAAGACGCGATTGTCACTCACGGGTTGGTTTCACGGCCCCACGAAGCCACGACCTCCACGAGTGACAGACGCCATGCCACCAATGAACCATTACGTGCCATCGAACGAGGTGATATATCGTTTTATTGAATGTAACTCGACAGCGAGCACGAGGTGTATAAATGAGTAAATCTAACTCATTTTACTATTACATTCCTTTTTTGTCTGTTTTATTTTAACTCAATCAACAAAATGTTCATTAACAAAACGACTTGACAATAACACCCCATTTACCCCAGAACACCCCGTTACTCCCAGAATGGTTGGATCCATCTTACCTCAACATTGGAACACAAGCCACGATACAAGAACAATTCACCGAAGATTCAGAAATTCAATTGAACAACTTTTTATTGGTTTGTTAATCGTTTATTTCATATTTATTATGTCATACTTTCGACCGGCGCCGTGGCATAGTGGTTAGCGCGCCTGCCTGTAACTAGGGATGCACATTACAGAATTTCGAATCCATGAGATTCGAATCCTTTTGTATTCGAATCTTATTACGGGATTCGGTATTCTGTTTAATGACGTCATTACACGTCATCTCATATACTATATTAACAATTTTTGAAAGTTATTAATTTTGAAAAAAAATATTTTTGTGTTTGTGGGACTTTCGAGAGTAAACGTTTCGTAACGTCTTTTCATAGCCTGCTATACGTTTCATGACGCAAAAACTACCCAATAGTACAATTTCTGATCATTTTACAACTCAAGATCCAACAAGGCTGCTATGAAAGGGTCAATAAACTGACTTTTGTGGTTAAAATTTTTTTTCCTATAAATATAAAAAGATTCGAAATTCTAGATTCGGAATTCTAGATTCGAATTAAAGTATTCTAGGATATCCTAGAATACCTAATTATTCTGTAATGTGCATCCCTACCTGTAACCCAGAGGTAATGGGTTCAAGGCTCGTCGCTGCTACCATTGTGGGCGTATATGTCCTTGGGCAAGACACTTAACGGCAATTGTTCCAACCCAGTGGTCACTAATGGGTTGTCCAAATTATCAGCCATACATAAAAAAATAAAAAATCCCCAAAAAAATAATCACTCACAAAGTAACATACATGGTAACTCGTAAGCTGGCACGAGGTGTTAAACCCGTGTGATAACGACTGTCGTTTTCCGGCCACGCGAGGATAAAGTAAGTTACATTCATTCATTCATAACACTTTTGTTTTCAAATATTTAAATACCTTTTTTTGTTGTTTTAATTAATTTGATTTATCTATTTTATCGCCAATTTTATAAATTAAAACAATTTAATCGCGAAATTTTAAAAACCCAACCTTTATGACTCAGCAAGAAAAATACAACGCCCTTTGTGACGCGGTTAAATTTCTACGAAACCGCAAGGAATTATGGGAAACCTGCGGACCACCGAGCAAACAGTTTTACCATAAATTAAAGATTTCTATGAATGATCAACCAACCGCGACTAACGAAGATCCCTCTATGACATCATCAATGACAATTGTTCGCGATATAATTCAATTGTTTCATTCCGAGGAAATGTTTTTGTTTCTTTCAAACGTAACAGGTGATTTTTAATGTTTAGTTTTTGGAACAAAATTTTAAATTATGTTCAAGTCTACCATTCTTGACAATTTCCCCCAAGTAGTCTTACAGTAGCGTGTTTTAATCACTGTGTTTTTTTGTTAATTACCTTCGTTGTTTTTAATTAATTTGATCTTCGCTATCGTATTAGAAGAGAAGATAAATAAAAAATTATATTATTTGTATTTATTTATATTCCATTAGATACTTAAAAATATTTAAAAAATTTATCTGATTTAAAGTAGTTCTATCACCATACTAACTATGACATCATAATAATCATTACTTCAACTATGACATCATTACTTCAACTATGACATCATTTCTTCAACTATGACATCACAACCAGGATTATCGTTTCACCCAATGACAATCGATTCGGACGATGACGACGAGGAAACAAACGGGAAACGACAGAAACTCGATGAGGGGCTGGTACCAGGGACGTACTCGACTTGCAGGTACCTCGTGCTCGCTGTCGAGCTGATGTAACGATGGGAACATGGGTTGTATGAATAAACACAACTTGTTTGTTCCCATTGTTGAACTGTTGAGCTGTTGTAGCGTGTGGTTTAAACCGATGAAATTCACCTCGTAACACCACCACAGTATAATTGCCATGGAAGCTCAACCTACCACGGCAGTTTACTGCATGCTTGTTTTTGAGGATATGATATCATAGTTTAAGTTAAAGAAATGTGAGGCTTTGAATAGAAAGCTGTTAGTAGTTGTGCCAAGTTTTCTGTCGCAGTAGCGAATAAATTGCGTTAATGGTTTATCTCGTGGTAAATTTAGACTTTTTTAACTGTTTTTAACTTGTTATAGATGGGTACCAACTTTAGATTGTAGCAATTCACACGACTATTGTTCCCAGGTTCGAGGTCCGCCGTTGGGAGAAAGGAAGTTACCGATTGTTGCGCGACAACGATTACGAACGTGGAGAGTTTTCATTGGACGTCAATCTGTTTCTTAACGTCGGAGGTTTGTGATGTCATAATGTTTCTTATTGTCACTTTTGTCTACACAATGGCCGTCATAAGCGCTTGATTCGTTGTTAATGAACCAACTTTGGTCTAAATCCCAGGTCCCATGGCGTGCCTCACTGTAGGACCTCACCCATATAGAATAGAATGTACATATACAATGTTGGGGTAATGGTCCAACTCTGGCCTAAATCCCAGGTCCCATGGCATGCCTCACTGTAGGACCTCACCCATATAGAATAGAATGTGCATATACAATGTTGGGGTAATGAACCAACTCTGGCCTAAATCCCAGGTCCCATGGCATGCCTCACTGTAGGACCTCACCCATATAGAATAGAATGTGCATATACAATGTTGGGGTAATGGGCCAACTCTGGTCTAAATCCCAGGTCCCATGGCATGCCTCACTGTAGGACCTCACCCATATAGAATAGAATGTGCATATACAATGTTGGGGTAATGAACCAACTCTGGCCTAAATCCCAGGTCCCATGGCATGCCTCACTGTAGGACCTCACCCATATAGAATAGAATGTGCATATACAATGTTGGGGTAATGGGCCAACTTTGGTCTAAATCCCAGGTCCCATGGCGTGCCTCACTGTAGGACCTCACCCATATAGAATAGAATGTGCATATACAATGTTGGGGTAATGGGCCAACTTTGGTCTAAATCCCAAGTCCCATGGCGTGCCTCACTGTAGGACCTCACCCATATAGAATAGAATGTGCATATACAATGTTGGAGTAATGGCCAACTCTGGCCTAAATCCCAGGTCCCATGGCGTGCCTCACTGTAGGACCTCACCCATATAGAATAGAATGTGCATATACAATGTTGGAGTAATGGCCAACTCTGGCCTAAATCCCAGGTCCCATGGCGTGCCTCACTGTAGGACCTCACCCATATAGAATAGAATGTGCATATACAATGTTGGGGTAATGGGCCAACTTTGGTCTAAATCCCAGGTCCCATGGCGTGCCTCACTGTAGGACCTCACCCATATAGAATAGAATGTGCATATACAATGTTGGGGTAATGGGCCAACTTTGGTCTAAATCCCAGGTCCCATGGCGTGCCTCACTGTAGGACCTCACCCATATAGAATAGAATGTGCATATACAATGTTGGGGTAATGGGCCGACTCTGGTTTAAACCCCAGGTCCCATGGCGTGCCTCACTGTAGGACCTCACCCATATAGAATAGAATGTGCATATACAATGTTGGAGTAATGGCCAACTCTGGCCTAAATCCCAGGTCCCATGGCGTGCCTCACTGTAGGACCTCACCCATATAGAATAGAATGTGCATATACAATGTTGGGGTAATGGGCCGACTCTGGTCTAAACCCCAGGTCCCATGGCGTGCCTCACTGTAGGACCTCACCCATATAGAATAGAATGTGCATATACAATGTTGGGGTAATGGGCCGACTCTGGTCTAAACCCCAGGTTCCATGGCATGCCTCACTGTAGGGCCTCACCCATATAGAATAGAATGTGCATATACAATGTTGGAGTAATGGGCCAACTTTGGTCTAAATCAGAGATCCCATGACATACCTCACTGTAGGACCTCACCCATATAGAATAGAATGTGCATATACAATGTTGGGGTAATGGCCAACTCTGGCCTAAATCCCAGGTCCCATGGCGTGTCTCACTGTAGGACCTCACCCATATAGAATAGAACATCACTATATGATGTCATAATTACAACTTCATTATTACATCATACACTCTATTGTTTAGATTGGTGTGAAGACAATGGGGGTTGTTTGTCGTATATCGCTGACAATGAAGACGAGGAGGTCAGTGTTGCCGGTTTATTATTTAATAAGTGTTGCCAGATAGAATTTTAAAATTGGCAAGTTTAATATTTCCTAGTGTTGCCAGATAATCAGGATAAAAAAAGGCATTAATTTTTTTTAATAATGGCAACAAAATATATATAAATATTAAACGGGTTTCTAACCATAAGGATATAGGACTGGCTACCGAATGTTTTTGCTGATCATGTTTTTTTTTGGTAAAAAAACTTCAAACCTTGGTTTAATCTTAATGTACAGTTAGGACGGTTTCAAACAAAATGTGGAATTGAGATTGAATTTTTTTCATGACTGGATTTGGTGGATGCAGATTTTTTTTTTTTTTTCCAGTTTATATATTGTTTCTATTATTACAGTTACTTACAATTGTGCCGAGTTCGAACAATTTATCCGTGGCGTATCGGGACAGTGGGGCGATTAGGTTCGTTAAGTATATAAACCATCTTGCCCCGCATGAAATATATGATGTTTCTATGTCTTATGTTCAATAGCTGAGCAGTGTTGCACGTTCGTATTTTAAATATTTTTTATTTGGAAACACTGGGTTTCTATTGTTTGATTATGTTATGAAATAAATAACTGCCAGCACTGTAGGAGTTTTAATCTAGATGAATGAATGAAACTTATTTTTCCTTGCATGACGGGGCAAGGACAGTCGTTATAACATGGGTGTTCTGTTTCATACACCTCGTGCCCGCTTACGAGTTACCACGTGTGTAACTTTGTGGGTGTTTTTACTGTAGGGCAGACAATATGGGCAACTCATTAGTGACCACAAACGCCCACAATGGTAGCAGCATCGAGCCTCGAACCCGTATTTAACGGAAAACACTAGAAGAAATTTAGTCGAGGGAGTAAAGTGGGAAGGATGTAACAGCGTCGTAGTTATTCTAGAATGCTCCGTGAGAATTTTTCCATTATGACGCACTTCCGGTTTCTGTCGCGTCGTTACCACGGTTACTTCTGACGTCATAATAGCGGCTCGCGATCTTTCGGTTCTAGAATACCTGAGAAACATTACAGAATTAACTTCGCGTTTGTCGCGTAATGAAACAACGAGCTGTTATGACGTCATAAAGCAATGCCGGTGAACAACAGGAAGTAGTTTCGAGGTGACGTCTCGAAAACGTCGGAAATTCTTGGATAATTTGAATGAGAAACAAACTTTCTCACAAGTTTCGAGACGATACCTTGGAATATTGGGTTCAGTTATTCTTGGTTCATCAGCTGCATGCATTGTTTCTTCATTGTTTCGTGACAATGAGGTTTATAGAGCTTGGCAGGCGAGTAAAGGGGCCGACAGCCGCATAGGACTTATTTATTGACATCCCACAGGCAGATATTTGTGTAAAATGTTTTGTAAAATTTTTCTGATAATTTTTGTCCAAGTTTTGAACTCCCAAGGTGAGTCGATTGTATTTTATTGTGATGTTATAATTTACCATTGTTTGTCACTATGAGGATTGTGACGTATATTTGACTCGTAACACGTGACTCTGTCAGCTTCACTGATTGGTCAATTACTCAACTTCCGCATACGATTGTGACGTAGGAAGTAATCCATTGTTATTTGTTCCGGTTTTTATTAATTATCGATGATTAAAGCTTTAATCGCTTTGTATTTGTCTGGCTGGGAAAATGGGAAATAATACTCTGTTATGAACTAGTGTGGAGGAAGATGGGACACTTTTAGCACATAATATCCAAATATCCTGATCGTGTTTTAAACAATTAACAACGGTCTGTGGGAGTTGTGAGGATACGGTTTATATTTCTTTGAATGTCTTTTTTTACTACCAAATGGAACGAGAAAACAGAGTAAAAAGTGTCCCATCTTCCCCGTTCTACTTTATCAGTATACTGTTATACTGTAGTATTTTTTTAAAAAAATGTCTTTATTCTTAAGTTTTGTAAATTGGAACACATTTTGGACACGACTCAAAAATGCTCACAAATATACATACGTGGTTTGCCAAGTTAGAAAATGCGAAACGCGAAAAAGAATTTTTATTACCGCGCGTATTAGCATTAGCATATATACATATATTGCGTAACAATTCCATTAAGACTAAGAGAAGAGGCGAAATAAATATCTAATGGTGAACTATCAGTTAGACTTTTATCTGTTACGTATTGAATATTTCAGCATATACTTACAACAACAGTCGTTATAACACAGGTGTTCTGTTTCATACACCTTGTGCCCGCTTACGAGTTACCACGTATGTAACTTATTTATCCTCGCATGGCAGGGCAACGACAGTCGTTATAACACGGGTGTTCTGTTTCATACACCTCGTGCCCGCTTACGAATTACCGCGTATGTAACCTATTATCCTCGCATGGCGGGGCAACGACAGTCGTTATAACACGCGTGTTCTGTTTCATAAGAGTTACCACGCATGTAACTTTGTGAATGATTTTTGTTTGACTGATAATCTGGACAACTCATCACCTAATCGCTTTACTAAACTCAGTGTTTCCAGGTCGATTACTGTTAATCAATTTCACCCCAATATCCGGCAACACTCGTTCAACGTACATGCTCTGTACCGACCTCATGCGGAACTCCACACGCTCACAACTCGGCCTCCGGAGGGCGTTTCCGTGGAGATCGAAAACCAGTATCAGGGTATTTTATTTTGAACTTTTATTGTCCCATTTGGTAGTAAACAAAGAATATTTACAGAATTATTTAGCCGTAACCCCACGCCTCTAAAAGAGCGTTGTTGAATGTTAAAAATACGATTAGGAAATATGGGATTTAGCTGCTAACGGTATCCCATCTTACCCCACAGCACTATAATACGTTATATACACTTTATATTACAGGCACTGCAACGGCCAGCATTTAACAGGCAGGGAATGTTATATAGTTGGCATTATAACCCATTGGTGGCAACGGGGGAGTTTATTTGTGGGAGGAATTTGGAGGAAGTACGAGCTTTTAAAATGAGCGAAAAAGGTTAGTTGTTGGGCAAGTAAGTGGTCATATAACTTTTTTTCGTCGGACAGTTGCTCTTGTTGGTATTTGGTTGACTTTTTTTTCTCGCCAAGGCTACAGTTATAACGACTTTAATAGGTACGTAAAAACTACTTCGACCTTTACGTCTAGCGCGTTAGTAACGCTATGTGGGGAACAAAGGACGACTAAGGGGGAAAGGCATTCTCGACGTTTCCCCGATTTTTTTTCGACTTTTCCACCGATTTTTTTCTAATAAAATTATTTTTTTCTAAACTTCACCCAAATATATTTCTTTCATACAACTCAGGTCTACTGCGACCGGAAGCCGCCACTAAAACAGCGCTTCTTGGTGGCAATGTCGTGATACGAATGTTGCCCGTGACGTCATCATCTAATGACGTCACCACCGCATCTACCCCGAGAAAGACCACGTGGTTAAAAGACGGCCGCCCATTGGACGAGAACGACCCTAGGATTTGGACGGTGGGATTATATTTAGTTTACCGAATTTGTATAATTGGGCACGTAGTTGCCAAACGCGTCTATTTTCGTCGAATAGTGATAATTTAACGTGCCCATTCATTAAAGCTTAGCTCTCTTGTTTATATAATTTGCATACAGGCGGAAAACGGGGGTAGAGCCCTCGTCATCAAAAACGTTACAAAACACGACGCAGGCATCTACATGGCCCGATTATCTGGACAACCTTATTATTATTCGGCCGCTACACGACTATACGTGAGGGGTGAGTGGATTGTGACGTCACACTGGTTGACTGTGACGTCACATGTTAATTTCTTATTATAACGTTACCTAAGCGGTTTATCGCAATATATTGTCTGCAAGGTGTAACGGTCACACCTTTTATTGAATAAATATTATAATAAGTTATAATCACTGTTGTTTTACGGTGTTTTTACTACATTGTACTGTCACTTACACTTAAGTTTTGTATTTTATTTATCAATAAGCGTGTCATATAATGCCGGTTGAACGTCACTTCCCGTCTTTACGGTCGTGTGAATTGAATTCTTAAAACATTCCTTGTTTACAATCAAATATGGTAAGTAAAGAGAATGATACGTGTCCCATCTTACCCCAAACGCGTCCCATCTTACCCCATCCTACTATACAACAAATATAATTGATTATTAATTCATATTACTAATATATTCACCTGTTAACCTGTGTTACTACCGAACAGATTGTCCGTTAAACACGTGGTCTTTGAACTGTTCCCGCCCATGCATTGTGTGCAATAATGGTGGGGTGTGTAGCGCCTCCAGTGGCGAATGTGATTGCCCAATCGGATTCTACGGTCGTCATTGTGAACGAGGTATAAATGATATATTAATATATTTATGTATCAATGTATGTGACATTAATGCGTAGATGTTGTTGTTGCCAGGTGTTTATATAGTAGTGTGGACTGTGGGGTAAGATGGTACACGTTGCACTGTATTTCCCTCCCCCCCCACATTTAGTAGTAATCAGATACTATTTACAGAAATATATAACCGTTTCCTGGACCCTAAAAGAGCGTTGTTGGTTGTTTTAAACAATCAGGAAATATGGGATTTTCGTGCTAACGGTATCCCATCTTACCCCACAGTACTCTATGTATTATAAGACGTATAAAAGGTCTTAACAAACACGAACGCGATCTGTTTCATAGTTATAACATCCATTGTTATCTGAATATGACATCATAATCACAATTATTACAGCTTGCCCGTCGAATCGCTTCGGTGTCAATTGTACGTTAAGTTGTGATGACGTCACTAATGACGTCACATGCCGTGGAGTCCAGATGTGCCTGACCACTGGATGTCACTGTGCTACAGGGTGGAGGGGAGCTAATTGTGATGAAGGTATGAACCCTTGTTGCATATGATGAAACACTATGGTAGATTGACTGTGGCTTATCTACAGTCGTTATAACACGGGTGTTCTGTTTCATACACCTCGTGCCCGCTTACAAGTTACCACGTGTGTAACTTTGCGGGCGATCGTTTATCTGTATAGCCGACAATTTGGACAATCCATTAGTGACCACTGGGTTGGATCAATGTTACGATCTGTGGAAATTATTTTAAAATAAGTTTTATAACAAATATAACAACCCCTTATCCCTATTTACAGTTTGTCCACCAAACACATACGGACCAGATTGTCAACAAAGATGTTTATGCCGTAACAATGGTACTTGTGACGCACAAAGAGGTTGCGTTTGCATGCGTGGTTGGTTTGGACCGTCATGCAAGTCACGCGTGAAGATCAATAGTGATGTCATAATCAACCAGTAAGTGTGTTTGTTGTGTCATAAGTATCTTTTTGTACTGTGGGGTAAGATGGATATCCATGCGGTAGTAAACGAAGAATATTCAAAGAATTATAAAACTGTATCCTCACAACTTCCATAGACCGTTGTTAATTGTTTAAAACACGATCAGGATATTTGGATATTATGTGAATATGTGATAAAGGTGTTCCATCCCCCCCCACCCTACTATGTACTTATGTTTGTTACATTATTACAGAATGAACAATGGTAGTGCCTTGCCAACAGAGAGAGCTCCAAACATTTCATCGATTCGAGCTATCCCATCTTTCCAGGTAAAGTGTTTTGTTATCTTATTAATTATATAAAGTAGGGTGGGGTAAAATGGGTCACGTATACATACAATCGGTTGGGGGAAGATGGGACATTAGTATATATAGTAGGTTGGGGGAAGATGGGACATTAGTATATATAGTAGGTTGGGGGAAGATGGGACATTAGTATATATAGTAGGTTGGGGGAAGATGGGACATTAGTATATATAGTAGGTTGGGGGAAGATGGGACATTAGTATATGTAGTAGGTTGGGGGAAGATGGGACATTAGTATATATAGTAGGTTGGGGGAAGATGGGACATTAGTATATATAGTAGGTTGGGGGAAGATGGGACATTAGTATACATAGTAGGTTGGGGGAAGATGGGACATTAGTATATATAGTAGGTTGGGGGAAGATGGGACATTAGTATACATAGTAGGTTGGGAAAACGATGGTTCGTGTTTTCATTCGCTTTGTCGTCCCGTTTGTTTTAAACAAAGAATATTTACGGATTTTATAACCATATCCTCACGATTCTAAAAGAGCGTTGTTAATTATTAAAAAATAGAAAAATGTAAAAAACTATGATCGTTTCATTACACCGCGAACATGCGATGCATAATACAACTTCGCCCCATCACATCAAACATTCTATTTCTGGTAAATGGTTCAAAAAAGCTTGTTATTTGCCAAGTTGGGGTAAGATGGTTTATGATTATAATATCCCATCTTACCCCACAATACCATTGTGACATCACACCATGCATTATTACAGATCAATCGCAACCAAGAGGTTCGGGTCGAATGTTCGGTGACGGGGATTCCCCTCCCTGAACAAGGGGAAATAATATTAATGGTGAGTTGGAATTATCTTTTAATTGATTATTATTAATTGGAACTATATTTGAAATAATTAAATATTGAATGGTTTTTATAATTTCTTATCATGTTACTGCCTTTTCACAAAACTTGTTATTTAAAAAATAAATAAATGAAAACTTTAGTAAATAGTTTCTTTTTTCATTTTACTTTATCCCATTTCTTGTCAAATAAATGAGTGGTAAAATTAGAAATATATTAATTAATTACCCGACCCCCACAGGGTGAAAATGACGTTGAAATTTACCCGGTCCGTAACTCGATGACATCATCGCATACGACATCATCATTTGACATCATCATGACATCATACATCGGACCGTATCGATGCCAAGCAACCACCAGCGCAGGAAAAGCAACGAAAGATTTCAATTTTACAATTTCTGGCGAGTGATTAATAACATGGTGTCCCATCTTACCCCGCATTACGTTTATGTAAATAATTTACGAATGTAAAGACTGCTGGGTTAAATCTTATGAAACAATATATTATTTTTAAAAAGTCACCAAAATATTTGTGAAAAACTTTTTTTAATTATTTGTTTATTTTAAATAATCTTTTTTTTAATTTTAATTTATTCTAATTTTTTAATTAATTTTAAATTACCGATAATTATCACCTTGTACAGAACTCCCCACCCCCCTACACCCCCCTTACCTCATCACGAGGTCACCCACACGCCTTGTGATTGGTTTGAACAGTCGTAACTACACCGGGGATGGACCAATCACAGCACGGGAAGTTTGGTACAAACAAAAAAGTGAAAGATTTTTCAAAATTTCGAAAAGGTTTGAAAACTATTAAAGTTTTATCTAAATTTACTTCATTCTGTTCTATATGAGTGAGGTCCTACAGTGAGGCATGCCATGGGACCTGGGATTTAGACCAGAGTTGGCCCATTACCCCAACATTGTATATGCGCATTTTATTCTATATGGGTGAGGTCCTACAGTGAGGCATGCCATGGGACCTGGGATTTAGACCAGAGTTGGCTCATTACCCCAACATTGTATATGCGCATTTTATTCTATATGGGTGAGGTCCTACAGTGAGGCATGCCATGGAACCTGGGGTTTAGACCAAAGTTGGCCCATTACCCCAACATTGTATATGAACATTCTATTCTATATGGGTGAGTTCCCACAGCGAGGCATGCCATGGGACCTGGGATTTAGACCAGAGTTGGCCCATTACCCCAACATTGTATATGTACATTCTATTCTATATGGGTGAGGTCCTACAGCGAGGCATGCCATGGGACCTGGGATTTAGACCAGAGTTGGTCCATTACCCCAACATTGTATATGCACGTTCTATTCTATATGGGTGAGGTCCTACAGTGAGGCATGCCATGGGACTTGAGATTTAGGCCAGAGTTGGTCCATTACCCCAACATTGTATATGCACGTTCTATTCTATATGGGTGAGGTCCTACAGCGAGGCATGCCATGGGACCTGGGATTTAGACCAGAGTTGGTCCATTACCCCAACATTGTATAAGCACATTCTATTCTATATGGGTGAGGTCTTACAGCGAGGCACGCCATGGGACCTGGGATTTAGACCAGAGTTGGCCCATTACTCCAACATTGTATATGCACATTCTATTCTATATGGGTGAGGTCCTACAGTGAGGCACGCCATAGGACCTGGGATTTAGACCAGAGTTGGCCCATTACCCCAACATTGTATATGCACATTCTATTCTATATATAGCATTCACATGCGTGCTTTAATAGCAACATTAATGACATGCTATATAACTCAACACATGGTATTATTGAAACAGACAGTTAACAGGCAACGATACAGTGACCATCACCGAGTTGAAACCGGCCACCAAGTACAACGTGCGTGTAGTGTTAAGTAGGGAAGGTGGGGTATCGGGGCAAGGGGTGCCGGGACCAGTGGCCACTATGGAGACAGATTGTGATAGTGAGTTGAATGAAGTGACTTGTTTATTATCATTAGTAGGGTCGTTATAACACGGGTGTTTCATACATCTTCTGTTTCATACACCTCGTGCCCGCTTACAAGTTACCACGTATGTAACTTATTTATCCTCGCATGGCGGGACAACGACAGTCGTTATAACACGGGTATTCTGTTTCATACACCTCGTGCCCGCTTACGAGTTACCACGTATGTAACTTATTTATCCTCGCATGGCGGGACAACGACAGTCGTTATAACACGGGTGTTCTGTTTCATACACCTCGTGCCCGCTTACGAGTTACCACGTATGTAACTTATTTATCCTCGCATGGCGGGACAACGACAGTCGTTATAACACGGGTATTCTGTTTCATACACCTCGTGCCCGCTTACGAGTTACCACGTATGTAACTTATTTATCCTCGCATAGCGGGACAACAACAGTCGTTATAACACGGGTCTTCTGTTTCATACACCTCGTGCTCGCTTATAAGTTACCACGTATGTAACTTATTTATCCTCGCATGGCGGGGCAACGGCAGTCGTTATATACACTGGTGTTCTGTTTCATACACATTGTGCCCGCTTACAAGTTACCACGTATGTAACTTATTTATCCTCGCATAGCGGGGCAACAACAGTCGTTATAACACGGGTGTTTTGTTTCATACACCTTGCGCCCGCTTACAAGTTACTTACAAGTCTCTAACCACAGTTCCCCCCCTTTAACCCACAGAACCCTCATTACCCCCAACTATTACGAGTATCTACGCCATCGGGAACACCACTCTGTTTCTACGATGGGAAATCCCCCCAACCGATAAACTAAACGGAGATATTCTTGGGCACAGGATATTTCATCGCGAGCTGGGTGAGTTGAGGTTTGAACCCGGGATCTCTCATCTTTGTATTTTAAGGTTATGGTTAGATACTTAATGATTATATATGATTTAATACTTGGATACTAAGTTGGGGTAATGCCCATATAGACCATTTGGTGTAACGTATTTGGTAAAATACCTAAACAATTTATAGGATAAAAAAATGTTTTGTTACAGCGGTTACCCATATAATAAATGAAACTTAGGGGGAACTTGGTTTGCTTTGAACAATAACAGTTACTTTTAAACCCAGGCACTTGGAGCACCAGTAACTGGCGAATGTTGCAACAGAGTTACCAACAAACGAACACCAAGAACCAGTACAGGAACACGGCCACAGTGAAACAACTGAAACCACTCGCCGTGTATTTAGTTCGGATGAAGTTGTATAATTGTGCGGGGGATTCCCCTATATCAAAACCTGTTCGTGTTACTATGGGAGAATTGGGTGAGTGATGACATGATTAATGATGTCATAATAAATAGTGATGTCATGATTAATGATGTCATAATAAATAGTGATGTCATATTAACAAATGTTTCGCTTCATTTGTTTAATTAAACCAACCGTATTCGAACAAACAACTTGTGTTTTATAAATTATGTAAAACATGTGACCTAACATTACAGGCACAAATACACTGTCAGTGAAAAAAAAAAATCACTAAATAAAATCGATGTCATGATTACGTCATCGATATACCTTGTTGCCATAGATACACCGATCGGTCCTGATGTCACAATGACCAACCGAACGTCATCATCGTTAAGTTACGCTTGGTTGACTCCATCCAACACCCAACAATACACCATTGTTTCGTACGAGGTGATTTGGTAATTCACTAATTAGTTTATGGGGTAAGATGGATACCGTTAGCACATAATATCTGTTATATAGTTCTTATTTTACCCCAACCTACTGTACCATCTTACCCCAACCTACTGTACTATCTTACCCCAACCGTTGTACCATCTTACCCCACCTACGGTACCATCTTACCCCACCTACTGTACCATCTTACCCCAACCTACTGTACCATCTTACCCCAACCCGCTGTACCATCTTGCCCCACCCGCTGTACCATCTTACCCCACCTACTGTACCATCTTACCCCAACCCGCTGTACCATCTTACCCCACCTACTGTTCCATCTTACCCCAACCTACTGTACCATCTTACCCCAACCTACTTGAACCTACAACCATCTTACCCCACCTACTGTTCCATCTTACCCCACCTACTGTACCATCTTACCCCAATCTACTGTACCATCTTACCCCACCCTACTGTACCATCTTACCCCACCTACTGTACCATCTTACTCCAATCTACTGTACCATCTTACCCCACCTACTGTTCCATCTTACCCCAACCTACTGTACCATCTTACCCCACCCTACTGTACCATCTTACCCCAATCTACTGTACCATCTTACCCCACCCTACTGTACCATCTTACCCCAACCTACTTGAACCTACAACCATCTTACCCCACCTACTGTTCCATCTTACCCCACCTACTGTACCATCTTACCCCACCCTACTGTACCATCTTACCCCAATCTACTGTACCATCTTACCCCACCCTACTGTACCATCTTACCCCAATCTACTGTACCATCTTACCCCACCCTACTGTACCATCTTACCCCAATCTACTGTACCATCTTACTCCAATCTACTGTACTATCTTACCCCACCTATCGTACTATCTTACCCCACCTATAGATAATGTTCGAAGAGGTTGGAGACGATTCCCCAAACTCATTCAAGTATGACGGCAACACGACATCGCAAACGTCATCATGGACTTTCCATGATTTGGTTCCGTTCACGTCATATTCCTTCAAAGTTCGAGCGTATACTCACGAGGGTCCGGGGTCGTATAGTGATGTCATAATCAACCAAACAATGGAGGATGGTGAGTCTTTATTACGTCATAATGATGGTCAGAAGTTGAATAAGTGAATTCATTTATTACATCACTATTAATGACATCACTACAGCACCGAGCGAACCCTTGAACCTACAAGCTGACGTCATCACATCCGATGAGATCCATCTACGATGGGAAACCCCCCTTCACCCCAATGGGGTCCTAAGAGGTTACGAGGCCGAGGTGTTGAAAGGGGCGGGGCCTTGGATGTCAATCATCGATGAGTTGACCAATCAGACAAATCTGCTTGTGAAGGTATAATACATATTATTATCGGTTGAAATTTGAAATTCTTTGAGTATTAACATGACAGCACATGTGGGTATGTAACTGTCTAAACATGAACAAATGTATGATATTAAGCGTGATGTCATTTTATGTGATGTTGTTATATAAACATGTTGTTTGAGGAACTAAACTATCTTCATTGATGTTTGAGATTAAAATAACTTTTGACAATGGTATCGTATATATAGTAGGGTGGGGAAGATGGGACACTTTTTATTTTACTTTCTCGTTCAATTTGGTAGTAAACAAATAAATTTCAAAGAATTATGAAACCGTATCCTCACGACTCCCATAGACCGTTGTTAATTGTTTAAAACACGACCAGGATATTTGGATATCATGGGCTAAAGGTGTCCCGTCTTCCCCCACCCTACTATATCGGCTGTCCCGTTTGTCTCTGTTTTATGCATTTATTAAAATTAAACTCCCTGTTTCTAGAATTTAGATGAATACACATCGTACAGCTTCCGTGTTCGAACAATGACAATAACAATGGGCCCCTGGTGTGATGTCATAAACGTTATGACAATGAGCACTGTTCCGTTACAATCTCCCCAAATCATCTCCGTAAAAGTGACGTCACCACAATCGGTCATCGTAACATGGCTCCCAATACCCCCCTCACCCTACGTAACAGAAGTCACACAATACGAAGTCATATATACTGATGATATTCGGCAGAATGATAAACATTGGAGGTCAAAGGTGACGCATGACGTGAAAAAGTCGTTTATTTCATGCTTTTTTTAATTCATGTTTTTATACATTTTAGTTCCTATTTTTCATTGATTTTTTTAGGCCATCTGTTTCATACTTTTTCAGTCGTCAATATTTTGTGTTTAATGTTTATTATAACTCTGACCACACACTCATAGGCGCCAAACCTGGGGTGGCAGGGTAGGCAGGCCAAACCTGTCAATTTCTGCACTGCATTAATGAGTAAACATTAGGAACCAATACATTGTTATAAAGAATTGTGTGTCTAACTATCCCTGCCTCCCCTGTGTTTTTTAAAAAAATGGCGCCTGTGAACTTATATCCTATTCTATTCGGGTCAGGCCCTGCAATAAGGGATGCCAAGGGGTCTGAGTTTTAAGCCAGAGTTGCCCCATTACCCCAACATTCAGGAATCCCAAACCTTCTATGAAAGTATAACCTGATGACGTCATATTTACATTATCATTTCCTGTTTAGGTGGTTTCCGGTGACGTACTGACGATGGTGGTTGAGGAATTGAAACCAGACACCGTGTATTTCTTTAAGGTGGCGGCTAAGACACAAAATATTGGAAGCTTCTCCATACAAAGTACTGTACGTACCGCTAGTTTGGGTAAGTAGAACCCCATGTTTACAGATAACTCGTGTCATAATATTAATAAATTAAAAAATGTTTGCCATTAATTGCATGTTTGACCTTAATCTTAGGATTCGATAAAATTGATATTGAGGTCTGGTTGTAATCTGAATATTTGTGATGCAATAATATATTTACGGATGACGTATGTAAAAGTAACTTCATCGTAACAACAACAAATTATTTCAGGCCTTCCACCACCACCGTATGGCGCTGCAGTGTCAAACGTGACGTCATCGTCGGCCGTTATACATTGGTCCACAAGGGGGGGATACAGAGTCACCATTGTTAAACTTGTTTATTATCAAAAAGGGGGAAGTCCCATACGTCTTCTAGAAAACCAGGAAAAAAGAAAGGTAGGTTATGAGAACTGGGGGTTACTGGTTCGAGGCTCGATGCTGCTACCATTGTGGGCGCTTGTGTCCTTGGGCAAAACACTTAACGGCAATTGCTTCAACCCAGTGGTCACTTATGGTTATGGGTTGTTCAAATTATCAGTCACACATAAAACAATCACCAACAAAGTTACATACGTGGTAACTTGTAAGCTGGTAGGAGGTGTATGAAACAGAACACCCGTGGACTGTCGTTGCCCCGTGCAATGACTGTTGTTGCCTCATCACGAGAGGATAATAAGTTACATTCATTCAATCCATTTTTATTCCAGAAATCCCTGACCTCATTACAGCCCAATACATTATACACAGTTGAACTAATAGCCAAGAATTACGTTGGAGATAGTTCGGGCAACCCTCTTCTAACTTTCCATACAAAGGCAGGAAAAGGTGAGGTTCAAATCCCGGTCAAGGGACTTGTTAAATGGTGTGTTAAAATTTGGGTTATGGGTCAACTCTGCTTTAAATCCCAATACCTCCTGTGTAATCGCTGTAAAACATTACGCGTATATACAGTATGTTAACTTGTTCCGGTTACTATGTGGTAATTTTAAAAGTCTAGCAGTTAATTTCGTAGTGATGCTTTCGTAGTGCTACAATCACCTACAAAGTTGTAGACATGGTAACTTGTAACCGAGCAAAATGAAGCATTTAGGAAGAACATTCAATTATTTAATCAAAACTGCTGACGTTTGAATTTTAAAGAAACTGGCTCTTAACACAATGCTACACTCCAGATGGTACCTCCATATATGAAGACACCAACCTCAACCTTCCCTTCCACCGAACCATGATGTTCAAGATAGGGATGGGAATATTGGGAGGATTGCTCATTGTTATCGTCATTGGGTTCATTGTTGCGTATTACAGGTGTGTATGATGTCATAGGGGGTTTGGGGTTCGATGCTGCTACAGTTATAGGTGTATGTGTGCTTGGTCAAGACATTTAACGGAGATATTTGCCTTAACCCAATGGTCACTAATGGGTTGTAGCACCCTGGGTGTTGGGGTGATGGGGTAAATATAGGTTGTGTACTTGAACTTAACGACAAACCCTGATGATGTGTTGACGTATGGCAGATGAAACAAAACAAATGTTTGCCAGGAAATCTCTTTCACATTTATAATACACCTGGCAACAACAACATATATAGTAGGATGGGGCAAGATGGGACATGTTTTCCATCCTGTTTAATCATCTCACTTGGTGGTAAACAAAGAATATATACTTCATTGTGTAACTTTAAATCTACGTTAGATGTCGTAGTGTGACTCGTAAACGAATGAACCCACCAGCGCCTCGTGTGGAGATGGATTGTCTTACCGCCACCACACGAGCATCGACCTTTGGATCCACGTCACAAGGTGGCGGTATACACTCACGTTCAGCTACGTTGATGTCCAGCTACTCGCTACGATCGGGGAATTCGAGAGCACCGTCAACCTATTCAGGCCAGGTGACATAGAAACATCTTATATTTTCGCTATAACATTTCTTGTTTTTATTCTTTATGGGTAAGGTCCTTGTTCCGTGTTGTAACGACTGTCGTTGCCCTTCCATGCAAGGATAACGTTAGTTCATTCATTATTACTCCACAGATATTCCCTGAATCGTTGTCAATACCATGGGAGAACATATTATTTGAAGACATCCCTCTAGGGGTTGGTAACTTTGGCCAGGTGGTGAAGGCTGTGGTGCAGAAGGATGACAAGCTTATACAGACAGCTGTGAAGATGCTAAAAGGTGGGTGTGACGTCATTGATACGTCAGAGTGCCTGACGTCACAGAATATGTTACTCAGAACCGTATAACATCACTGTCTGTAAAATATGACAAGAACCACTTACAGCGAAGTGAGGGGATGTTTCTTTAATCTTGTATACGATAGAACAACAGTTCATTTACGTGTTTGAAAAAGCAATTGTGAGTGTACCATGACGTCACATGCAATGGCGTCACACACTAACCACGTTACTTCACCACAGATGGGTGTACATTGGAAGACAAACGCGACTTCCTCGCCGAAGTTGACACGATGATGCGAATCGGTAACCATCGTCACGTGGTTGCGCTAGTGGGCGCATGCGAGCATGACCACGTGATGTACCTCTGCACCGAGTTCGCCCCCCTCGGTTCCTTGCTACAGTTCCTACGTAGAAGCAGGAGGTTGGAGGGGTCAAATGGAACGTACACATCCTTGTCCCAATCCCAGCTGTTAAAGTTCGCTCATGACGTCACACAAGGGATGACGTACTTGAGTGAGAAACAGGTGACGTCATTTAGTAATAACGTCTGTCAAATGTCGCTTTGTAACATCTTGCGACGTCATTAAAATACGTAAAACGTTAGTGTGACGTCATCTAACACGTAAAACGTTAGTGTGACGCCATTTAAACACGTGAAACGTCATTATAACACCATTAAGACACTTTAAACACCATGTTGGTAGTTAACCAATGTTTAACCACACAGATAATCCACCGTGATTTGGCTGCCAGGAACATTTTACTTGGTGATGGATACGTTTGTAAGATAGCTGACTTCGGTTTATCCAGGGGGGAAGGGGTGTACGTGAAGAAGACGGTATCAAGGTTGCCTATACGGTGGATGGCGATCGAGAGTTTGAACTATAATGTATATACATCCAAGAGTGACGTGTAGGTATTCGTGACGTAGGTGTGGCGATGACATAGAGTGTTTGTGACGTTATATTGTAGATGACGTATGCAGAAGTTTTGGTAACGTATAAGTGTGTTAATGACGTATTAGTATTGAAGACGTAGGAAGTTATGATGACGTTGGAGTACTGATGACGTATGAGTGTTGATGACGTATGAGTGCTGATGACGTATGAGTGCTGATGACGTATGAGTGCTGATGACGAATATGTTGATTTTGTGTCGATAATGTGCGTGCTACTGACAAACTTGGTTCTTTACCAAATACCTGATAGAATTGTTATTTTTAAAGTTGGTCGTTCGGTGTTCTTCTGTGGGAGATAGTGAGCCTTGGGGGAACCCCCTATTGTGGGATGTCTTGCGCTGAGCTTTACGAGAAACTCCCCACTGGATATCGAATGGAAAAACCACTCAACTGTGACGACGAAGTGTAAGTTTCACACCGGTTCATGCTTTTACAGGTGGTAAAATATTATGTGAATGAAGTTGTCAGTTAACCCACAAAGTACATACGTGGTAACTTGTAAGCGGGCACGAGGTGTATGGAACAGAACACCCGTGTTATAACGACTGTTGTTGCCCGCCATGCGAGGATAAATATGTTACATACGTGGTAACTCGTAAGCTGACAAGAGGTGTATGAAACAGAACGCCCGTGTTATAACTACTGTCGTTTTCCCACCATGTGAGGATAAATAAGTTACATACGTGGTAACTTGTAAGCGGGCACGAGGTGTATGAAACAGAACACCCGTGTTATAACGACTGTCGTTGCCCCGCCATGCGAGGATAAATATGTTACATACGTGGTAACTCGTAAGCGGGCACGAGGTGTATGGAACAGAACACCCGTGTTATAACTACTGTCGTTTTCCCGCCATGTGAGGATAAATAAGTTACAATCCTTGATATCCAGATACGGGTTGATGTACCAATGTTGGAAGAACAGACCCTACGACCGTCCCACCTTCTCACAGCTCTCTATCGCCCTCGAACGGATGTGCGACGCGAGGAGTAGCAGGGTAAGCGTGATGTTAAACTCATTAGGAATGAATCTTACTGGTGGTTTAGCAGCCACGCTTTTGTTACAGTTTTGACGTCACTAAACTGTAAAAATCTTTTGTTGTTCCAGAACTACGTAAACACCGCGATCTTCGACGATTTTAAATTCGCGAACATTGACGTGAATGAAGAGGAGGCGTGACGTCACTATTAATGATGTCACCACGATTGATATGACGGAGTCGTTACGTCACTGTGGAAGGGGATTTTGTTTAAAGGCGTCATCAGTTGGGCACATCTGAGGCCTGGGGTTTATGTCTATTACCCCAACACCCAGGCTACTACCATCTAGACCCCACTGAGGCAGTTTATAGACACTCTGGAATAGAGATTCTATTATATAAGGGTGAGGTCTTCAGTAAGGCACACCTGAGACCTGAAATGTATTTTTTAAATCTATTCTTGGAATTGTGTTTATTATTTGCGCCATTTTTATCGTCGCCAAACAAGAATTTAAAATATATCGACTACGCGCTCGATTAGTTTCTTTTTGCGCGGGAAATTTAAAACGTAAAAAGTATGATGACGTAGGTAAACAATAACAATGCGTATTGTGAGAAGATATTTCAAATGGATTGATGAGGTAAAAGTAAGTGTTTGTTTATTTTATATATTCTTTGTTTTTTCCCGTATGTATGTCCCTTCGTTGCTAGCCCACAGACGAATTGCTGAAGCCGACAAAATTTAAAGCCCCCCCGCTTTATAAATGTGACCTATTTGTATATTGTATTGCACGAAGTATTTATAGAAAAAGAATATGTATAGGGAAATAACTTAAACGTATGCTGGTAATGTGGTCTTACTGTTACTATTTTAGTGGTTAAAACCTAAAATGCTATCTTGTGAAATGACAAAACAAAGTCATTTTATCAACAAAACAGGACAGCAAGTTGTTTGTTTAGTGATTGTTGAGTTTGTCTCAGTGGTAAATCAAACTGACAGAACACGCTTACTACTATAACTACTGCCTATACCTTAATAAGTATAACATATATAGAATATGTAAACTTTTGTGCATGTACGACGTATTTACGCTTGCGTTGTGTCTTTATTGCTTCTATACATGCAAGGTTTATTTACAAATCCAAAAGCACAATGGAACAATACTTACAACAATGCATATTGTGACAGCATTCACTGTAATAATGCGAGAAAACTTATAAAAACACGCGAATCCCAATATTTATGATTTCTATGAGAATAATATAGTATTTCTATTCTTCATCATAGTTTTTAAACCTGCCAGCTTCCCACTGCTTGGCAAGGTTACTTTTTCGTCGTGGAACGCGATTTGCTTTTACGACCTGTAGGTTAAAGTTAGATATTAACAATTAGCAGAACAGGATTTAGTCAAATTGGTTTGGTGCTTGCATTGAAGCTGAAGTATGTCAGGTTCAATGCTTAATACCGGCAGTGGTAGGAAGGTTATGCAGATGACGGTATACGGTTTTATTCTATAAAGCTGAGGTGTGAGGTACATATCAGTATCGACCTAGTGAGCTGCATTCATACGAGAGTTGGCTCATTAGGACAAGGTAGGTCAAGTTAGCATTGCAGCAAATAAGCAAGTTTGCTGAAGTGGGTGCCAACTAAGTGTTTTATAATAAATTATTGTGCGTACAAACTTGTAATAATGAAACACTACACTTGCACCTTAATAAAATAGACATTAAAAGTTTAATAATATTATTTTCAAGGAAATTTAGTGTCTTGCACATGATTACACTTTTGACAATGGTATCAATATCGAGCACCAAAACTGCTACCCTTTGGTTACAATGCAAGCACCCAACCACTGAGATAAGGTGCTGTGTTACAACACAACACAACTGAAACCAGGCAAAACAAGCACACAACACGGTACTGGAAAAAACCTCATAAATACGAACCGAGTGTTTCTTGTATTCTGCGGTTGATGCGTTGACAATCTTCCGAGTTGTTTCATCATTGGTTTCATTGAGGGTGGGAGACTGCTTCTGCGTTGGGGAACTTTCTGTGGGAGGTAATGTGTGGTTTGTATTGTGATGGAGAGAGGTTTATTTTTGTGGTGGTGGTGGAAAGTTTATTTTATTTTTATTGTGAAAAGTTGTTTTATTTTTATTGTGGAAGGTTATTTTAGTTTGATGATAAAAATGTTATTGTTAACTGTAAGTGATAATAAACATTTCAAACTGATACTTGTGTTTTTTAAGTTTGCCCCAGACAGTACAGTCTTAGGTTGAGAGGAATTTGTATGTAATAAAGGGGATGTCTCTAATATGGTTATTTCAGATTGGGTAACTTTTATTTGAAACAGTGTCAATACATTAATTTAGTCACTCGTGTCTAAAGTAATTGTTGAAAATAAATGTTGTAACTTAAGCCGTAACATTCAGTTTGTTAGTTAAAATACAAGTTAGTTTAAAAGCTAAAAGTAAATGAAATCAAAACTTAATGAAAACAAAATTCACCCCCATTAGTTAATACTGGTGGCAGTTTCTTTGGTATGTTTTCTTCTTGTTTAGGTGTGTGTTCTTCTTGTTTAGGTGTGTGTTGTTCTTGTTGTATTTCTTCTTCTTGTTTGTGTGTTTGTTCCGTAATTTCTTTTGCCGGCTGACTACTGCCTTCTAGTGTTGCTATCTGCTTTTGTTTCCATTCTTGTTCGCGTTTCTAAACATAGAAATATTATATTTTATATTTGTTTCATTATTTGCACCAGTAACTGAACGATACCTATGTTAAATATATATATATATATGATTTTTCTAGAATAAAGTGGTAATGGGTCTACTCAGGCCTAACCGCAAGTCCCCATAGCCTTTCTTACTTCAGGACCTTAACCATGTGGAACCATACACCTCATATTTAACTCAATACCACCAACAATAGTTATGGTTACCTCCGCTTCTTTTAATTCAAGCTCCATTATCGTTTGAAGTCGGTTTTTACTTGAAACGACGTCAAACGTTGGTCCTGATCTTTGTCGTGTCACAGTTACTTGTTTAACTGTGGCTGTGATGTAACAATGGCTTATGTTTGTGTAATAATGTTCAATGTAACATTAGGATTGTTTATGAGTAACTGTATATACACATCAATCACAATCTAAAACTCGACATTTGGTGTTTTAGGTTTAAAAATAACTTTACACGTCACATGTGTGTGTTATGACATCTTACTCAGTGTTCACCTTGTGGATTTTGTTCGATAATCGATTTGTCGACTTTCAACGATGTTTCTTCCACTTGGGGGGGTTGTTTGTTGGTGTCATTATGACTCATAACTTCCTTTGTTTCCGTAACAATGGGTTCTTGTTCCACAACCTCAGGGGTGGGTGTTGGGGTAAGTGGGGGCTAAAGGGGGGTGGGTAAAAGTTTAGCATTGTTTACTAAGTTTGAAGATTGCTATTGTTTTTTCATAATATAAAGAACTGTCGTTTTGCTGCTAATTGCCTTCTATTTGTTGTATTAATTAGTTTGATCTTCAGTATCGTATTCAAAAAGATAAATATTAAATATATATTTACATTATTTATGGTGTAGAATGATATGTTACAAACTTTTTTATGTTAAATAATGTTTCAATAATAACCTGTTTGTTAAAAAACTTGTGCTTGGGGTTCACTGGTCCGACTGTGAGTGACTTAGGGTTCCAGCCTCTTGGGGTTACCACTGATGCAACTTTGTGAGAGTAGGGGGTTTTCTGTTGGGGCTGCGGAAGAGGATTAGGGGGTTTATTAATGTTTATTCCTGTGTTTAACCACAAAGTTACGTAAATGAAAAGGGAGCACAGGGTGTAAGACAGAACACCCGTGTTATAACAACTGTGGTTGCCTCGCCATGCGAGGATAAACAAGTTACATACGTGATAACTTGTAAGCGAGCACGAGGTGTATGAAACAGAACACCTGTGTTATAACGACTGTCGTTGCCCGCCATGCGAAGATAAATAAGTTACATGTGTAGTAACTTGTAAGCAGGCACAAGGTGTATGAAACAGAACACCTGTGTTATAACAACTGTCTTTGCTCCGCCATGCGAGGATAAACAAGTTACATTCATTTTGGGTTATTTTTGTGGCTGTTAGCTGGTTGAGGATTTTACCTTGGCTGGGACCTCTGTATCGTCGTGTGACGCAGCAGAGACATCTGACGACGGGTATTCATCTTCATGACTACCGCCAGATGTCGTTAGAGAGCCAGGTCGGTCGTGGTCTGACGTAGGAGATGTGACGTTCGATCTAACAGGGTTAGGTGCGTTGCATTCAATACCAGAGTCTGCCCCATGGTCGTGCTGTTCCATGTATTCCGTTTGTTCGGTGTGTGGTTGAAATACGTCAAGTGGTGACGTCATAGTATCTCGTTGTGACGTCACATCAGTGGAAACGTCACTAGTGACCGATTTTTCCTCTTTGTTTAAATATTTCGGTGGTGGACTGAAACGTAACAATGGGCGTTAGTGACGTAACACTGATGACGACATAATGTGTGATTGTTAAACTTACGATTTCACGCTTTTGTCGTTTGTGACGCTTACATACGTCATAGCAAAGGCGGGACTTAGCGTCGGTGAATAGATGGCGCCGGAAGGTAGCTTCATGTACGTCGTAGATTCGTTTGATGACGTCATAGACAAACGGTCGATTTCTAGAATAATAAAGAATTGAAAATCTAATATTTCGCGATGGTGTCACAAAAGTTTCGTTTAGGATTAACACAAAGCTGCGGTTGCCATGATAGATACGCATATATATCTTCCAAATTAAACTGTGATTTGTTTCTAATGTAAGATTTAACAGCAACGTGTTTTAACGACTATTGTTTTATTCAACCTGTCCCATCAAACACGTTTACAATATTTCACTTGTATACAAGTATGAGGTTGGGGGAAGCTGGGATTTTCATTCTATTTTCTTGTCCCATTTGGTCGTAAACAAAAAACATTCAAAGAATTAAATAACCGTATCCTCACGACTCCCATAGACCATTGTTAATTGTTTAAAAGACGATCAGGATATTTTGATATTATGTGCTAAAGATGTCCCGTCTTTCCTCGCCCTCTATAATATGCAATGTAATGTTTATGTGTTGGTTACCTGGTTCCAGCTTCTCATGTTTCCATTGTTCCTCTCTTTCCGCTGACTCCCTGATCTCACGGTCAATGAAACTTTCACCCGGTATCGGTTGGCTGTAGCGTGCCGAGTTGACCGGGGGGCCCTCAGGGCTCGTTGGTACTTTGGGGCTCGCTGGTGCCGCTGTCTTTGTAGGGCTAGCAAAGCTTCTGTACCCCGAGCCAGGGGTAACGGTGAACGAGTTTGTGCGGCGTGGTGCTGCTGCCGTCTTGCGGAAGTTGGTTAGGGATTTGTTTTCTTGCGATTGGTGCTCAATGTTTCGCCATCTGTGACGTAATAATAGTACCATTAAATGTTTTATCTCTTTGAACACGATAGCGAAGATCATATTGTTTAAAGAACAAAATAAGAAAATTAACAACACTGTCATTAAAACACGCTATGGATAAAATGAAAAGAGCATCAGTTCAAAATCGTGGCTGTTGAACCCATAAAGCTCTTAAATCGCGCAAACAAATGCCTATTATTACGTCAATAATCAAAACCATTCATTGCGTAATGTGAATTATGACATCACAAGTTAGAATCAAGGTAACAATCGTTCAATTGTTTATTGAATAATTAACAATCAGCTGTTAATTAAACCCATGACGTCATCAAAGGTAATTAACCCATGACGTCTCACACACACTACCTCGTGACGTCATCGCGGCCATCTTTATCTAACCTGAATATAATGTTGTTACCTTCACACGTATCCAAACTTGGCCCGACTAACCCAAACTTGCATATTTATTTGCTCGATATTGGACCTTTTTTTACATTCAACACTATTTACTGCCCCCCACATTCGTAACCGCTTTACCAAGCCCGTGTGACCACATGTTAACCGAAATGAATGAAGTATTTGCCACAGATCTTTAGGACAGATTTGCCCAAACACCCAAACCAGGTTACTTATGTAAATATAGGTATAAATGTACCTTCTAGAATAGACTTGGTCAAAAACCCCCAAACACCAAATGAATCTATGGCTCCATAATGACCCCAAATGACTTGCTTCAGTACCCCTCACCCAGACAGTAAACCCCCAGTAACCCTAAATAACCCCAACCACTCCAACTTACTTGCCCATAATATTCGACACCCCCAGCGACTCCCTGATGACGTTTTCACTCGTGGGGAGATCCCCTGTTACGCTACCGTTGGACAAAACGCTGGACATCGATTCGGTTCGTTCACGTTTCTCTTGTGCTTGTCTCTGCGCTCTATAGCAATATATAGAGTATGAATGAATGTATGAATGAATGAATGAATGAAACTGCCAGCAGTGCTATAATTCTGTAGTTATATGGAAATATGGCAAGGTACATTAAGCTCTGTCTCCGTGACTCCGTAGTAATGTATATAGAAAAAACTTAAAGTTTATAACTGATGTATGTACCAAATATATGTAAAACAAAATAACTGCCAACAATGCAAAGCGATGATCGTGTAGTGATATGAATGCGTGTCCCATCTCTAGTGCAATCTGTGTTCTAAAGGAATGTGTACGATGTAACTTGTGTAAAACGAAATATTACCCCATCAGTTTAGGAGCTTTGTAGTGAAATGGATGTATGTACATGTATATATGTATCTGCTTATGGGAGGAATGTGCATGTATTATGTGTGAACGTAACTTGTGTACGTAAATAAAAAAATACTAAACAAACGTTTTTGTGCAAGACTGAGATCCTAAAAAACAGGTGGTAATGACGTCACATACCAAACACTTGTGTTTTTGTTTCTAGTTTATAAATATTGTGACGTCATAATATTTCTAAATCAAGCCCTGGACGCGATCGTTGAATAGAAAGTTCTGGAACACAATGGACAGTTCTAACGCCTCGCGGGGAAAATATGTGTAGAGTAGAAAATGTGGGGGATTAAACATGTTTCCGTCAATTCGGTGTAATGCGATTACCATTACGTAGTAAATAGTATTTGTAAACGTAACAACAACATTCAAAAACAGAATAAAGCAACATAACATGAAAATATTATCAATTCGTAAACTTTTATCTCCAAAGCTACAGTATAAGTTGTGGTGGGGTAAGGGTTATGTAGAAATGCCATCACGACTTTAAAAAACGTTGTTAAAAAAAGGAAAATGTTATTGATCTTAAACAATATCCGTCTTACCCCACAATACATTTATATGAATAGACAAGAGCAATAATAATAAAATATATTAAATATTACGCTAAGTACTTTTATAGTACCATATATATATATATAGTATTACCACCCAATTTAAATATATATATAACTTACCGTTTCCACTTTCCAACTGAGAGTCTTTTATTTTCCGTTTCTTGTTTCGCGAATTTATCGCTAAGTTTACTTTCCCATAAGTTGATCGCGTCTTTACTATGAACGTTTGATTCTACAACTACTTCGCTGTTTGGGCAAAGCTCGGATAAAGATGCCTGTTGATGTAAATGTGAATATAGTACTGCGGGGTAAAATGGGATAAAATTAATTTATATCCCATATTAATATATAAATATATAATATCCCATATTCCCTGACCGTGTTTTTAACAATAAACAACGATCGAGACGTGAAGATACCGTTAATAGTTCTGGTAAATAAAATGATATAATATTTCAGTAAAAATATAAACAGCAACTTTACCAGAAGATATATTCACTTATATTACGTTAAGCCTTGTAGCAACGACCGCGGAATATTTTATATATTTTGCTTCATTTTAACAATATTCAAAAAATCAACCACGTAAATTTGTTTCACAGCGGTACACAGTCCGTCGCTTATAACACGTCCGGTATAAAGTCTGTTACTTATCCTGTTTGTCAACGCTAACAACAACTGACCGCTATCTTGTAAACAATCACACTAACTTGTCAGTTTCACACCTAATGCCCACATTTGTTTATGACATCACTTTATAAGTGTTACGTCACAGTGCTGATTTTTGCGAACAAACAGCGTCGAAACGACCCCGAATTCGAATCATCGTTTCCTCCATTATGACGTAACGCATAACTACATTGTACCATAGATATTGTTCATTGGTTTACAACGCATTGACCTGCACCTAACATATACCTAACAGTTATTGCCCGCCTGGTGCTCAATGCACTAAACAGCTATCACCCCAACAAGCGCCTATATACTTTACCCCTTGAATATCTTTCAGAGTTTATAATTAAAATAACTTTAATTTGTCTCTTCGATTACGGTAGCAAAAAAAAATTTTAAAAAAATGTTTTTTAAAAAATTGTTAAAACCGATAAAACAAGTTCTGGCAGTCGTTAAAACACGCTTACGGTAAAAATATTTTTACACTTCAGGTCTTGTATACCGGTGCTCAACTGTTCTATTCTTTAGCTTTATTTACTTCCGAACAAAACGTCTCAGAAATCCAAAGCACCTTCCAATCTCTTTACAGCCGTTCCATACAGTATATACGTCTGAACAAACCACCGCAGAACCCCCGAAACCCCACAAACGCAAGGTCAATAGAGCGTCAAAATACACTTGATGATTTTCGAACAAAAGAACCTAATTCCTGGAACTATGGTATATAAAACCTGCTATGCAAACAAAATATTGTCGTCGCCTTTTCCTTAAACTTTAAAGGAATCTTAACTTTACCGTAGTAAACACTTTATAAACCCCCCATACCAGGCCTGTTGTGTATGTAAGCCGAAAATCTTCCAAAAACAATAACAGTTTGAAACTTTAATATACATGTGCATATATGCACAATATACACATATGTATAAATATGAAGAAGAACCGCAAAATTTACAGAATACCCCAAACTAAACCTTAATTGGTTTGTTATACTGGTATATCCCTTTTACATTTGCATACACGCATAAGACACACACAAGTGGTGTATCCATATCAAATTAATCGCAACATATACATTATCCGACCCAAGTTTGATACGAACCTACCGCAATAACATATATATACCTTCTACCACAACAAACCCCTTTACCGCTATATCTCAACATTCAATCGCCTAAATAACAATCAAACAACTTCAACATCAATCGCGGCTCAATCTAAAACCGTCACAACCTCACTCTATTCTTACGTCATAAACCAACTACAAGCTCTTGGGACATTGTTACGTAAACAATGTCAACAACAAACTACATTCTAGAACCCGCCATCCACGAACCGCGGTTGCCGCGATTTTCGCATTCTTCTCTTTTCGTATTCTAGAATACACCTATGAAAGGCGATTGTTACGTCACAGCGAAGTCGCGCGTCGCCAGAAGCAACGATTACCGAATCGTCGATCGCGCTCATTATTACGTCACAAAGCCCTTCAACTTTGACGTCACAATCGCTTGTTTGTCCAACCCACTCGTTTCCGCTCGATGTTTGCAACGTCATAAACCTAGTTGGTCTGTGACGTCACACCCAACAAATACAGTTTCACTTACGTCATAATACGCTCACGCTTCAATGCGCATTGTTATCCCGATTGTGATGTAATAATCCAACGAACAATCATAATCCTTTAATTCCTTTATGACGTCAATGTTTGTTAACGAACAATGCATATTCTTACCGAATGAATTGATATAGAAACTTCCGAAGCGGATGTGACGTCAGAACTTGATGACGTAGAATGCGCGCTTGAACTTTCAATTCGCTGCCGACGCCGTTCTTCGTATCTATGGTGGGTTAATGAAATATTAAGGAATTGAATGTATGTAACTTATTTATCCTCGCATGGCGGGGCAACAACAGTCATTATAACACGAGTGTTCTGTTTCATACACCTCGTGCCCGCTTACGAGTTACCATGTATGTAACTTATTTATCCTCACATGGCGGGGCAACGACTGTCGTTATAACACGGTCGTTCTGTTTCATACACCTTGAGCCACAAGTTACCACGTATGTAACTTTGTAAGTTATGGTTATTGTACATCAACCCACTTTTTGAGACTCTCCTTTTTGTTTTCATCCAACGTATCTTCCCATTTCTTCTCGACAGGCGGCTTCCATTTTGGGACATAATTGGGATTGTGTTTCTTCGTCATCGCTTTTATTACTTTTCGACGCTCACTGTGACGTTATAATAAGTCATACACGTTAAACAATGATTTAAAATATTTTTTATTATGACGTTTCAAAGCTGAATTAACCATTCGCGAATAATAATGCGTTTAGTATTGTGGGGTAAGATGGGATACCGTTAGCACACAATATCCCATATTTCCTGATCGTGTAACAATTAGCGACTTTCTTTTAGAATTGTGAGGATATAAGTAAATATTATTTGTTTTTATATTTGCCAAATAGGACGGCAAGATGAAACATGTCCCGTCTTACCCCACCCTACACGTCCCACTTTGCCCCATCCCTTTATGACGTAACATTTACAGGTATTCAAACCACCCATCCGTGTAGACATCGTAATACTACACTCTGATTGGCCAATAATCGACCAATCGCCTTGAAGTTACCGCCCGTCGTTTATGTTGAATTATGACGTCATAAACACATAATTCAGGAACAGGATAAAATGAAACTCTCGGAAACTTGAACTTATTTTAAAACCGTGTTTTTAACGATTATTTGCGAATATTTCACAGCTTTTGCTGTTAATACCTTTTTCTTTGTTGGTTTATTTGATCTTTTGCTTTTAAGTTGATAATAGCAAAGATAAAAGTTAAATTGTCAAATAAAGGGGTTTTTTAAACCCAACATACACTATAACTCACATTGAGTTGCATTTAATCAGCAACAAAATCATAACGGCCAGAATTTATTTTTTTAACAAACTTCGTTACGAGACGCAGTTTCATAATTATGATGTGACAATGATAAATTGTCGGTTATAAAATCTAGATTCCAAACGCGATTCGAATTCTTACGCCTCGAGGCAATCGCTTTGGATTTCCGATTTCAATTGTTACGTCATTAACGGCTTATTCGGTTATAAAGAATTCATGAAATCGTGGTTTCACCCACGCTAATTACGATGTCATAATTAAAAGTGCTTTATTTTGGATTATGACATCATTTATTATAATTTAGTTATGTTCCCTGAATGTGGCGACTTTTATTGCTTAATTAGCGCCCTATACCCCCGTCTAGCGGTTAGTAAAAATATAGGGCTTAAACACGCCGTCTAGCGGGTGAAAATATCTAATATATAAATTGGTACGCAGCCATCCCCGTTTATAACGAACCAAATCACTCTGTTAAGCTTCGGTTAGGGGTTAATGCGACTTGATTGGTAAATATTGCGTGGACGTGTGTCTTATAGAAATACGTTGTCACCGAAGCGCAACAGAGCGATTTGATTGGTTAAAAAAAGTAATGGCTGCACACCAGTCTGTATTTTAAAACACACCCATAAGACTCTGGGTTAAGGCCAGAGTTGGCTGTTTACTTTAACCAAATATAAGGATTTATATGGTTGAGGTCCTGTGTACCATTCTATTTTATAAAACAGTTAATCAAGTGTATGCTCTACAGTGCCGTCTAGCGGTTACTTACGTTTCAGCCGAGTCGTCGACTTTTCCTTTCGGTTTCAACCAAACTTTATCTTTTGGTTTAGCTTGCCCGAACCACTTTGTTGCGTCGGTGTTTCTTTGGCTGTGAGCCGCGTTGTACGTCACTCGCGCGTTTGGATCCTCCCTATAATGCGGTCAGTGACGTCATAATGTAAAATAAAAGTTATTAGGTTATCGAAAATAATAAATGTAACTTATTTATCGTCGCATGGCGAGGCAACGGCAGTCGTTATAATATCACGTATGTAACTTTGTGGGTGATTGTTTCTTTGCATGTTTGACAATTTGAACAACCCATTAGTGACCTCTGGGTTGGAAATCGACCCCATAACCTCTTGATTAGAGGCAGGTGCGCCAACCTCTGCGGCAAGGGTACAGGACAAATATAAATAGAATGGTATAGTGAAACAGTATTGTGACGTAACAAACACCAACCGTGATTGCCGCGCTGCAAATGTTCGCGGAAATCTAAGTAGGTTTATAACGCAACAGTTGCTTTGTGACGTGACAGTTGTTCACAATTTTAATAAAATTAGGGCGCGAAATTAGCGAGGTAGGGCGCTCACGGCGAATTAGGTGTGACGTCACAATAGCCATAGTCATGTCACTTTGTTTTTAATTAACATTGACGTGTCGAGGCTTGATTGCGTAACAATGCCGTTAGAACAATACCGTTTATTATAAAACCAACCCTTTGTTAAATTCAATTGTTTGGTTGCAATTAAAGTTCAAATGATGATTGTGATGTCACAGATGAACTGTAACTATGACACAATGTGACTTTCTAAGTAAAGTAAAAAAATCGCGAAACTTCGTAAAATTCCACCTGGAGCGTTTGTTGTAAAAAGCAATTGTGACGTAACAAAGCAACAATGGGCAACGATTGTCTAAATCTCCCACACAATAGACACACTTATGACATCACAATGATAGGAATGTACCGGTAGGTTCACCTGATTCTACGATTATAGTAAGGTGGGGTAAAATGTATTTATATAGTACTGTGGGGTAAGATGGGATACCGTTAGCAACTGAATCCAATATTTTCTAAGTGTTTTAACAATTAACAAGGCGCTTTTAGAGTTGTAAACATACAGTTATATAATTCTGTAAATATTCTTTGTTTACTACTAAATGGGATCAGGAATGAAAACATGGCTCATTTTGCCCCAACCTACTATAATTCGAATTTCTCATCTCTATTATTACATCATAATACCAACTATGAACTTACGGAACTTCATCTCGATTGACCAACCCCGTACGTTCTATTATTCTCATCTCTAACTCTGTTACGTCACTTAGAACGTCTGGATATTCCACGATAACTAAGTTCGGTGACGTCACTTCTGATGACGTAGCTTTTTCTGTGACTTCGTCTTGTTCGACTGTGACGCGATCTTCAGTGTTTGTGACGTGTTCCTCAGGAACAAAGCAGTCGTCCAGTAAGCTATCTTCTTGCAATACGTTAACCGCGGTCACAGCTTTCGAATCAGTGCTTGATTCGACGTCAGCGACTTCCTTTGTGACGTTTACATTCGATTGAACAGGATCGCGATCTGACGCGAAACCTGATACGTCACGGGGGGACTCCCCCACAGCTGTGGCTTCGCGAATACCCTCTGTGACGACACAATGGGCGAGATTGGGAGCGAAATCGCGTTCTGCATCTGTGATGTCATTAACGCTGTCTATTGTTACGTCATTACCGTGTTCGATGATCGCCTGCGTGTCTGTGAGGTCATCAATGTGTTCAAAGGGTTCTGTGATGTCATTATTCGATTCCTCTGTGACGTCACTTTCTTCCAGAACATTGTTTTCTGTGACGTCATCAACCATTGCTTCTATGACGACACTAACTTCATGTTGTAGAACGTTCGGGTTTGAGTCTTCTTCCGATAACGATTCCCTGTCGTTTGTGACGTCATAGGAATATCGCGTCGTCACTTCTTCGTTTTCGTCGATCGACGATGTGACGTCACTAGCGCTCGATGTTTCTACGTCATCGTAAAATTGTTCTACAATTTCATTGTCAAGTACTTCTACATCCCTTGTGACTTCATGCTCTCGTGACGTCATACCTGTGACGTCATGATCTTCTGACGTCACCTCTTTAATATAAACAACGGGCTGCGCTACTTCCATGGTTGGTGAATCTGGAAAATAAAATAATAATTGTCGTTGTTTGTTACGTCACAATTACGCGAATCGGGGTCATTCCAGTTCTTATTGTCGCTTGGGAACAATACGCCAAAGTATTGATCGCATACGCGATTTCTGCAGCGATTTTCGTTAAACCTTTAAACTCAATTATGACGTCACATTCACATATTCACGAAACTTCTATTGGTAACTTCCTGTTAATTGTGACGTCATAATTCTATATAAACGGCTCGATTCATCAAAATCGTGATCAAAGGTTCCTAACTTACATTCCCTGACCTCTATTAGAGTTTTGCTTATTGCGTAACAATACAACTAACTACACATAGCATTATGACGTAACAGTAGCTGCACACCACGCATCTGCGACCGCGATTTGCGCGAACTTAGCGTTCCAATCAAACTCAAGATTAATCCCCCCCAAACCACCTGCGGTTTCGAAATTACTTCCTTTCTAATCGAACAGCGCGACTCTTTTGTTTCCATTTACTTCGTAATGACCTCTGTGACGTCATAATATCGCTGTGAAGTCATAATAGCAGGTAATGGGGTCCTTATACTTAGGTAAAGTGAAACTAAACGGTTCTGTTACGTCATAATCACTCCGATGTTTCCAAACAAAGCTTCATTGAAAAAGTTCCATCAAGACAATGGGACACGCGTTTCGTGTGTTACGTCATAGTGGCGGTTGTCCAGTCTTACTTCCGAAAAAAACAATGAGTATTTGTGACGTAACACTTACCACGTGGTTTCCGTTTTTTCCTCGGTTTAGGTACAGGTGGTACGTCATCAATATCCTCTGTGACGTCACTGTTATCTTCTATGTCGTTATCAAATATGACGTCGGTTTTCGGGTCTGTGACGTCATTGTACGCTACGTAATCGCTTGTGACGTCATGGTTTTGATAAGTAGCCGTTATATCATCTTCCAAATTGGTAACGTCATCACCTGATGACGTCACAGACTCTGATGTTGTCATAGATACAGTTCTGTCATGGTAGAACTCGGGGGTTTCCAATGTTTGCGTCTCTTGAGCGCCGCTAGTGGGTTCGTCATGCTCCGGCGGTTCTGCGGTTAAAAATATTTTGAACCAAAAAATATCTTCAAGTGACGTAGCACAACAAACGGAACAGCACAAATATATTTGCAGCATATTCATACGTTGGGTTAATGGGTAAACTATATGTATACTACACGTACTGTGCCCGCCATGTTTGCCAACACCTGTATACCAACCACTGTTACCACATGTTTAACTATTAACCCAACATTCCATTACACCGCTGGTGCAACAAACCATTTCAATTAAGTTTAAACATGGCTTACTAAATATAGGCAATGGTTTATCGAATATTTATTACGTGCCAATTTATAGCCATACACATTAATTAGCTTACATGCTCATTTATACCAACTTACTACTGTACCCATTTTACCACACACACTTCAACTTACGTGCCCGTTCATCCATCTGCAGCTTTTGTAAAGCAAGGTCGATCTTGTATTGTAGTTGATACCTTGGCGCGAGCTCCGCGAGAAGTTTCTGTGATTAAACAATCGCTATTATGACGTCATCAATAGAAGCAATGCACCTCGCGATGTTAACGTCGCTAAACAATCATTGGACACTTCAACTCGAGTTTCCAACTTTTTCCTTTTTTAATCGAACGAATCGTTAATTGAATCGCGTGTGTGGCTCGATATATCGTTTGTTACGTCACACTTGCCACATTGTGACGTCTCTGGGGCATTATGATCACACAAGGACCATTATCTTGCCCCGTATGCTGTATCTCCTTAGGGAATTCCCCGAATATATTGTCAACATGTTCTAGAACACTCACCGACTTTTCCATTATTCCCCTCTATGACGTCACAAACCCCTAACCTACGAAACAATCGAAGCGAAAACTCGAAATCAAAGTATCTGTAAATATTAGTTGTGCAACAGAATGTTTAAAGTCATCATGACGTAACAAACACGTTGTTTGTTATCCTTACGTCATAAACACATTATTACATATTTCCAATTCGCTGACTAATCAAACATGACTTGCTAATTTACAGGAATAATAAAAAATCTCAAATGTTTGTTAAGTTGAACTTGTTTGTTCGCAAACAAAGGTTGTTTATTACGTAATAATCCTAACTATGTTCAACCATTGTTACGTGTAAGTTCCCATTGTTAACGATTGATGACCCGACAATAGTTGATAACAGGCGTTAACTTTGGGTTTATTACGTAATAAAAGATAACAAAAGCTAAAATGAGGTAATAATTAACTAAATACCTCCATAATTTAAACCTTAACCACGTTGTATCTCGTAAACTTTGTTAGAACTTTCGTTTTGCCGCTAAATGTAGTTTCTATGCCACTAATTCTTTGTCAATTAACTATTACTTAACAAACAAGTATTTTCTAGAATCTGTGACGTCAAAATGACGTAACAAAGGAGCAATTTCTAGAATTTATTATTCTTTAATTTATCGATCCGTCTGGAATTCGCTGCCTGCGATAAACGAACGTCTGTTACTGCTTTGTGACGTCACACTGCCTGCATAATGTCTCCCCGGCGCGATGATTTTAAACTTTCTTCGCTTGTGACGTAATAAACAAAACACGCGTACCTTCTCTGTCATCGCCTGTGTCGTAACAATCGCGAAACAATTTCAACAAAACTGAAATTCCTTTCGTTTCGCGTCGAAACTCAGCTACAACCCAATAAATAATTGATGGGATGATTTTCGAAATTTATCCCAGAGCCTAGTACACGCTTAACATAACTGTAGGCTAAACTTTGAGTTGTTGTTTCTAGAAACTAGCTTTTAATACACCACGATTTTGGCAAAAGTACAACCCACAAGTTCTGTTTAATATATTGTGGTTTTAGCGGCCACGCTATTTTTAACAATTTTGTTTTTACCCAGCATTTTAACGACTGTCGTTTTGCTGCTAATTCTCTTCGTTGTTTTTAATAAATTTGATCTTTGCTACCGCATTTGAAAAGAATAAATAATTAACTTGACTTGTCTCATCTTTATTCTAACAAACGTGTTTCTTATTTACGATTATGTTTGAAATTCTAAAACACCAACAATCTTTCTAGAATTCTTTCCTTTATGACGTAACCCCCACCTTTGTTTCTTACTATGACATATAAACTTGAATTCGATTGAACCTAACACATTGTGACGCGCTTGTTTGTAATAATTATCACTTATGACATCACATAGGTGGAACAATAAACCATAACATGTGACCGAGGGCATGCATCGCTGTAGGGGTTCTTATCGTCTGTGACGTCACAACATACCTCCGCAATCTAACTTATGACGCAACAGTGAACATCATCAAAGCTACTATAACCCCCCCACCCACTGCGTTTCGGAAGTTACGACTTTAACTTTAAAGTTTCGTCTATTACGTCATTTCCTGCACTTTCAACGCCCCAATAAACGACAAAACCCCACACCCCATTTTACCCCTCAGTTACCCCATTCTATTCTATATGGGTCCTCGTCGAGTACGTTTAACCCATTACCCATAGTTCATAACCATTCAGGTTTCTACCACCCCCCCCAGCAACGTCATATAAATACGTCATCACTTTACATGTCACAATACAACTTGTTCCACCATAATCTACCAACACTGTTGCAACTAAAGTGAAAATCATATCAATGATAAAACTTTTAAACAAACTACGTCATAATACAAATATGACGTACTAACACGTAACAATGCACTTCATACTTTGGCCTTCAATAGCAAACAACAATAAAAGTTTAACAAAAAACAGTAAAAAATAAAAATAAATTTAACGTTTAAAAACTAGTATACACATACGTTTAGTTTAAAAATAGAAGTAGGCCATAGTTAGGTTTGAATATTACCCAAACAAAGTGTTTTTTTTTAATAACTACTAAATCAAAACCTATAAAGTTCCAAATCGTCTAAATATGTAAAAAAATCTAAATCTTTTTAATATTTTCAACTTTACTTCTTATACCAAACCAGTAAACCGACCACGCCTTATACACAATGGAACTTCAAGTCGTAAATATTTATTTTTAAAAATTCAATTCTAACATATTTCAACCTCGCTAAAATATATCCAACCCCCACACGCTATCCACAATACATTGAACGATGCGCAGCTTAGCGGTTTGTGTTTTGCTTGGCTAACCTTCCATACGCACTGTGTTTGCCAACCTTCATATTTATTCTACCCCCTCACACACAGTGGCCGGCATAATCGGCAGCAATATTCAAACCGCCGTCAATCAATCATTATTTGATGGAATTTCGCTCAAAACTCGATTTATATTCTGTGGGGTAAGATGGATATTGTTGGAAACGTGTCCCATCTTACCTCACTTTATTCTAAACTTTTGCTAAAAAATTCGCGACCTATTGTTTATCTATTGTTACACAACAAACAAACAATCAGTTCTCTATTGTTGACGTCATATTGACACTATTATGACGTGGAGAAATTGAATTTTAACTAACTATGTCGTAACAATTCGAAGGTGACGCCCTAAACGCGCGACAATAATTACTTTTATGACGTCACAGTATCATTTCTAAACTTTCCGGTTGAACTTCTGCACTGTTACGTCATAATCGAATCTATTGTTAAATGACAATCAATGCTATATTACTACGTCACAACGGTTCTTAGACGTGATCAAATCGAGAATCATTCCTGCTTTCGTCACAATCGCTATTATGACGTGAGAATTGTTTTATTCCCACGTGATTATTGATAATTATTACAAAACAATCCCTCTTATCAGAAAACAATCGCTAACAATTAAAAACAACAAAACAACGATTGTGACGAAATAATCGAATTCCAAACGTTCTGAAACGTCCTATGTGACGTCACAATAGCTCTAATTCGATCAGCACGCGACCACGTGGTCTACATATTCTAGAATGCTTATAATAACACCGCATTGTGACGACACCAGTTGAAAGATTCTTACGTATTAAACGCCATTGTTATCCAACAATGCCAATTATTCGAGAAATATTTTGTTTTCATTGTGACGTCACGATGCGTAGAAACCGCGAATTGTTCCTTGATCAATCGCGGTTTTCATCGAGAATCATTCCATATTTGGAAAGTAATTGTCGCGTGATTGTTACGTCATAATTAAATATTGTTGTCGCATTGTTTACAAACAAAGCGACTTGTCCGTTGGGTTTATGACGTCACACATCGACAATAAGAAATCCGTCCTAGAATTTGCCGAATTGTTCTCGAAATTTTGCTTTATTACGTCACAAATGCTGCAAAATCGCGATTTCGCTGTTGTTGGGTCACTAGCGTTCATGGTTTGTGACGTCACACCTGTAGCGTCTGCAGCGCTCGTGCGTGTAGATGTTGTTTTCCCCAAATATGGAAACCAGACATGGATGTGAACATCGCGGTTTATAAACCCGGGGGTTGACGTAATAAACCAACCCATTGTAGACTAACAGTTACATTTGTTGTTTATTAGGGCGGGGTAAGATGGTTCATGTATTTATTCTATTTTCTCGTACCATTTGGTAGTACACAAAAAATATTTAAAGAATTTTATAAAAACGCATCCTCATGACTCCAGAAGAGCGTTCTTAAAACTAACCCATTGTCGCCTAATAAACGATTATAATTGTTACATTATACCCGTCTTTGTTTTCAAAAGCGGTGACGACGAAATAACCGAAAAAAACGTGATTTGTTTTTCAAAAAAGTTTTTACTGTTTTTATTCTGTAGTGTTTCTACGTTGTAAATTTGTAACAAACACAAAAACAAGCATAAACTTTAATATAAATAATATAAACAAACTAACTTACCAAATCCAGATTTTCAAAATTTCGTTTCAACAAAATTCCCTAATCGTAAACTCTTATCTCTGATTGGTCAAAACATAACACGTGGTTAGACAATGACGTCACAACGTGGTCAAAATGTCGATTTTACGTCATAAACAGCAGTTATTGTGGTCCCTGAGATCGCGTTTAACACGATTTGTTTCCTTGGTAGTCGTGTGCATTCATGCGATACCTTGGGCTTAATGGGCACTTGTTACGTCACAGTGCCCCCTATGACATTACTGAACCTTGACGGATCACAAATCTTCTTTCTTTACGTCATAATCATTCTATTGTTAAAGTATAAAGACGGTTTTCGTCAAATAGAAAGATAAATGTATAAGAAAACAAATATAATGACGTCATAAAGAAACAATCACGTGTGTGTCTGAAAACCGCTTGTTTATGACGTCATATCGATCAATTCTGAGCATCGATTTTAGTCAAAAACGCGAATTTTTTTTCGTTCCGGTTAAATTAACTTCGTTATCATGTAATACGTCATCCGTCTCGCTCTGTGACATCACTATAGGCTGTGTCCATCAACAAAGCTACTTATTTTGAAATAATACACGTTCTATATCGTCATACAGGAAATGAATTTCATAGTGTTCACAAAACTTCAACTTTGGGCGATTTATTCGATGTTTTAAACCTGGAATTACGATATATAATTCAGCGCTTGTAGAAGACTGAGTAGACTTGGTGAAACATCTGCTATATTATATTGAGTCTATACTTGATAATTGTAACCTTGATGTTCATAATTAAGATTTTTGTATAACATACACCAAAAACTGTTGGCATTATCAGTGCTTGTAGAATACTTGTAGAATAGACTTGGTGATAATTGTAACCTTGATATTCATATTTAAGATTTTTAAACATATACAAAAACTGCGGTATAATGGCTAACAGGGTCTATACTTGATAACCCTGTATCCTACATCTAAACACCTGCACTGTGCTGGTACCTTTGCAGTTCATTAAAATCAATGTAAAACAGCCGTAAGCAAAACCCGCCTTGATGTAAATCAATACACTGCAAACAAGCCGAACAATGTTTAACTTTCTCCACAGTTAAACGTCATCAAGTTAACGTTTGTTTCGCAAAAAGATTGTTAATGAACTACATACACCAAGTCAAGGGTTAATGGATACGAAACACGTGGAATTATGTGTTAGTTTTATATTTAAATGTAAAAGCTGTTATCGTAGAATTTGTTGCTGCCAGGAATGGTATAAGATCGATTGAGCTTTTCTGGCAACTTATTTTCGTAGAACCGACATTTCGATATCCGCAGATCGTTTACATATAAAGGGTATAAGAGAAAAGCAATGCTTGCTTATTCTGGTGAAGACAACCTGTATAGAGCTTATAAACCACGACCTACAGTACTGTGGGGGTAATATGGGACACATTTACCACATAATATCCAAGTATTCTGATCGTGTTATAAGCAATTAACAACGATCTATGAAAGTCGTGAAGATACGGTTTTATAATTTTTTAAATGTTCTCTGTTTACTACCAAATGGGACAAGAAAATAGAATAATAATGTGTTTTATCTTCCCCACCCTACTATACTTCTACCAGGCCGTGTAGTAATTTATTGGTTTTGCGCAAGCAAAGGTAACCACTGCTGAGGTATGCCCTCTTAATGATAAGGTGTTCAAATATTTAACACACAAACGTTGTGTCTTCCAGTTTATTTCTTTCCCTGTAGGTTTAAATAACATAAACTTTGTTTTCGTATTTGAAAAGGTAAAGCTGTGTTGCGAATTTAAGGTTTGAATTTGTAAACAACGGCTGCCGTGGGACATCGATTAAAGTGGTCGCCGCCAGACCAGAGGATATGCGTTCGAGGCCCTTCGCTGCTACCATTATGGGCATATGTGTATTTGAGCAATACGTTTAACGGAAATTGCTCCAACCAAGTGTTCACTAATGGGTTGTCCAAATTGTCAGCCATATACAAAAAAACAATCACCCATAAAGTTACATAGGTGGTAACTCAAAAGCGGACAAAAGGTGTATGAAACAGAACAAAACCCATTTTATAACAAAACAGAAAACATAACGACTGTCGTTAATAAATAAGTTGCATTTAATTATTCATACAAACTCACTGTCGCCCTCTTGCGGGTGGCCAAATCTCCATTATCGATCACTGAAGGTTTAATTAATTCTTTGTTTCGGGAAAATACCTCAAGTTCTTGTAAATCTAAAACGAATATTTTTAAAAATTAAAAAACGTAAATCATGGTGTTAAAAATAATTAAAATATAAATTAGGTTAAATTTTGTTTATTTCGCCGAAAATACTGATATTTCCTTGCCGAAACGACTTGTGACACGCGCGTAACAATTACCTATTGTTGTCAATTCTAGAAATTTTAGATTCCAGATTTTCATAATAGGGATTATGATTTCACTAAAATCGTATTATTGCAGATTTTTGATGTTGTATAATATTGTTTCTTGGTCGTTTGTAAGCTTAATATTCGGACGTATGGTTTGCGATTTAATAATATTTAGTATTTACATAGGCGCAGCAAAACTGGGTAGTAGTGAAGAATCCTCCCTTACGTTGCAGATTAGACAATATGTTCTTGGTTGGTGAGGGGAGGATTCTTCACCAGCACTCAAAACTCGAATTGCATTAATAATAACATTGCAAAGTTTGCGTTTTTATTGTAGGTTGTATATACATTACAATGTCAACTTAAAAGTTTCAAAACTTAGTTTTAATTCTTGTTTTTCTGTACAAGGAGCAAATTGTAGATTTTTTTACATTTTGTTGTAAATAATGAAACACAAAAAAGGAATTTATATAAAAACCGCCCCCCAGCAAAAGGAAGGGGAAGAATATGTGGAGGATGCGAAAGATTGCCGGAAAGATGACTCGAAAATATCCGAAGTTTGGTTGCCCAACTCTAACACTGCATTTAGATTGCTGATGTCAGCAAATTTGTGTTCGGCGCTCATGAACAATGTAACAGATTGTGATGAGACGTACAATTACTGGGAACCACTGCATCACTTGTTGTATGGGGAGGGCTTTCAAACGTGGGAGTATTCGCCTGTATATGCGATTCGCTCATGGGCGTATATTTGTTTACACTCTATGCTGACATGGGCACACCTTGGGTTTCTGAACGAAAACAAACTTTTAGTGTTTTATTTCATCCGGATGATATTCGGCTTGGTATGTACTTTATGTGAGATACAGTTTTATAAAGGAGTTTCGTTGAGGTTTGGGAATAATGTTGCTCGTATACTACTAGCATTGATGGTGCTGGGAACTGGTATGTTTATATCTTCCACTGCATTCCTACCAAGTACCTTCTGCATGTTTGGAACCTTTCTATTCATGGGGTTGTGGCTGCAAGAGAAACTGAACCTCGCTATATTAACTGTAGCAGCAAGTGCAATCATAGGTTGGCCATTCTCTGTTGCCCTTGGTATTCCACTGGCTGTTGACATCCTTATAAGGCGGCGAAAGTATTGGTTTTTCACCAAATGGTGCTTGGTTGCCATAGCTACAATGTTGCTTCCAAGTTTTTTGATTGACAGTTTTTTTTACGGCAAACCAGTCATTGCATCATTGAATATTTTGACGTACAACGTATTCACTGCACATGGGCCAGATATTTATGGCACAGAACCTTTATCGTATTATGTAATCAATGGATTCCTTAATTTCAACGTTGCCTTTCTCCTCGCATTGTCAACAATCGTCATTGTTCCAATCTGTGAGGTCATAATTGTGTTGAAACACGCAGGTTACCGACCACCCATGTTGTTAATATCTTTCTCAATCGCACCCATGTACATTTGGATCCTAATATTCTTCACACGACCTCACAAAGAAGAGAGGTTTCTTTTCCCAATCTACCCCTTAATATGTTTATCATCAGCTGTCACAATCGCAACATTGCAAAAACTTTATGGATTTTTTAAATTCCATCGTTACTTGAGTGTTCAGTGGATCGCGGCGTTGGTTTTGACCATATATGGAGTCATATCGTTGTCCAGGTCTTTTGCTTTGTTCAATGCTTATCATGGGTCAATGGAACTATATCCAAAACTCCACCATATTGCGGATAAAGCTGATACAAGTGAAACGACAGTCCGTGTGTGCATGGGAAAAGAATGGCATCGATTCCCGTCAAGTTTTTTACTTCCCAACAATTTCACACTTGAGTTGATCAGGTCTGAGTTCAAAGGTCAACTTCCGGGCAAGTTCGAGGCCCCAGGATTGGAGGGCACTCGAGCAGAACCTCGACATTTCAATGACGAAAACCTTGAGGAAAAATCCCGCTACGTTGACGTTGAAACTTGCCATTTCCTGATTGATTTCAACCATGGTGAGGAATCAACGCATGAACCAATCTACAGCCAACAGCAGGATAATTGGAAGATTTTAAAAGAAGTTGATTTTCTCATTAGCAAGAAATCGACATCATCTTTGCACCGAGCGTTTTTCGTCCCGTTTTATTTTTATGAACGAAACGTTTTCGGAAAATACCAGCTTTTGCAATCAAGAACTAATTTGTTGAAACGTAAACCTGATTCTAATACGTAGTGATCGTTGTGTAGGTATTTTGGTAATGAAGCAGTGAATATTACAGCGGTGTCGCCAAATACAACTCAACTTATAATCATCTATGAAAAGTGGTGCAACCAATATTTGTTTATTAATAAAACTGCAATATTTGATTTATTACTTGTTTTGGCCTAAAATTATTCAGTGTTTGTTACAAGTTACAACTAAGTAGGTGATTGTGGCTTTTTTAATTTGATTCTGTATCGGTTACCTGGTTGTTGTTGTTCTATTCTCCTCTCTTCGTTCCTTAGATCTTGTAACCTTGAGTTTAATCTGAGGATTAATGTTTTGTTAGTTGGAGGTGTTGGTTGTTTGGCGTTTGGAAGGGTTGTTGGTGTCACTGGGCGGGATCAACTAACTTTGTGGGTGATTGTTTTTCTGTATGACTGACAATTTGGACAACCCATTACTTGGTTTAAGCAATTGTCGTTAAGTGTCTTGACGATATATATGCCTACAGTGGTAGCATCGTGGAGCTTTGAACCCATAACCTCTTGGTAGAGGCGAGTCGTTTAAAGCTGTATCAGCATGTTGAGTGTAGACAGGCGAGTTATGGTTGGTATGGTCATATATATGGATTCGTTTACATATAGTTCATTCACCTCGTTGTCTCGTCTTTCAAGCATTTTAACTCCCCCTCACAAACAGCGATCACTTCTCGCAATTCTTCCACGTTCTCTTCCGCCACCGTGCGGACGTCTAAGTTGGCCAACCATATCCGGTTGAGGGCGTGCGCACGTCGAGCGCTTTGGATTCGTTTCTTGGCTTCAGTTTCAAACTTGAGCTCTTCTATCTCTCTAACCTCCTCCCCGATTTTCTGACATAGGAACACGATACAAATAAAAACCAACTATTTGTATATAATAACGTTTACAGGGCACAATGGTTAGCGCTCGCCTTTAGCTTAGACGATACGGGTTCGACGCTACCATTGTGGGCGTTTGTGTCCTTGTATAAGACACTTAACGGCAATTGCTCCAACCCATTGGTTACTAATGAGTTTTATACTTTTGTTTTTTTATTTAAATTTAAATACGCGATAATCGGCAATTGAAAGAGCATCGTAACATTCGTTGTTTAAAAAAGTTGTAGAATTATCTTTCTATTATAAACGTCACAATGTTTTTTAAGTGATAGTGACGTCACAAGGAAGTGAAAAACAAGCACACGGGAATCTCCGGGTTAATTGTGACAAGACAATAGATAAGACAGCAAGATATGTATGACGTCATACATACCTTTGTTTTGGTATTCTAGATCTATTATTAAATCATTATTACTATATTTGTAGAATTATGACGTCACGATACATGATTTTTTGTTTGTTGGAAATATATTCAAAAAACAATTTAACCAAGAAACCCGACGAAACAACAGTAGTTCCAAAACAGCTTTGTATAAACTGCACCAACGCTTGTTATAATCTTTATTGCAAACTATGCAGACATATAGCAACTTATTTTGCTGCTAATTCCTGTCCTCTTGTTGTTAACAAATAATATACCATGATACTTGTTGTCTCTTTGTAGTATAGTAAGCTAACAACGAAAAGAAGGGATTTAGCAGCAAAAAAAGTCATAAAACACGCTATGGGTAAAATAATTGCAAACTGTCGCTTAACAGCCTTAACTCAACATAAACTTTCAAAGTATACACAACTTTATTGAAAAGAAAGCGTGGCTGCTAAACCTATAATCCAGTATACTGTATTTCAGCTGTGTTTAATTCTAACAAAATTAAATGCAAAATAAGGGAATTAGCAGCAAAAAGGCAGTCGTTATAACATGCTACCGGTCAAATAGATGCAAACTTTTGCTTAAAACTATAAAAAAAACACTTAACTCGTCTTACCTTGAGCCGTGTGTCGTCCATGCTTACCAGCTATACAATGAAACCACAGTTCTGTACAAGCAATAACTTCATACGCATTCTGTCATCGCTATACCAATGCACTCGCTTTAATTACCATCAGCGTTAATCCATTGAGCTCTGGTAATGCTATGATGCAATAAACGGCCGCTCGATTTGGAAACTATAGGAATATTTAAATATTTTTTTTAAAAATGAACAAATATCATTTTGAACAAATTTGATGGTATTTGATTTGTCGTTATGACGAATAATTCAACGGGACAGGAAATGATTTGTCGTGTTCTGTGGCACCGTCTAGCGGCTGGTGTTTTTCTAATAAATACGCCCATTTTTATTGTGTCCCTTAGTGCCCACTGTTTCACAAATATGCTATTTGCTTGGTGGCGCTATGGGGCCAAATGGGAGAGAAACTAATGAGGCGAAAAAATGTTTTTCTGCTCGTCGCTGATTGGTCGACCATGTTTAAAGGACTCTTTTTTCGACGTCGCAGTAAAGCGAGAACTGTTACGTCACAAACAGACGCATTGTCCGTGGAACGTTGGAAACAATGGATCTGTAAATTGAGTTAGATGAGATTGTTACATAGTAAACGAAGTATTGTTACGTCATAAATGTAGTTAAGAGCGAGATTTTTAAATGTGATGACGTCAGTTGATGTATTATGACGTCATGTTTCAATTTTCCAGAATTAGATTTAAATCACTGTGTTGTCTTTATGACGTTGCATTCCATTATGGCGGAATAAAAGGATGATTATGGACGTAACAGTAGTTGTATTATTGCTACATCTCGCATCTATGACGAGGGGTCTCCCGGCTTATGGTAATTATCAATTATTTATTTTGCGGCATTTTGCAACGAGTTGCTGTTATGTGCGTTGTTGAGTAATATGGACGATGTTTTCATTCTTTTATCGTCACATTTGGTATTTTGGTTGTTAACAAAGAATATTTTCCCCGTCACTCTAAAAGAGAGTTGTTGGTTGTTAAAAACACGATTGGAAAATATGTGCTAATGGTATCCCATCTCACCCCACAGTAATATTCCATATACAAAGTTAACTATAGTCACTTTCTCGTATTCTATTTTGCAACAAGTTGGTTTACATGTGTTATGTATGTTTGTAGTGTTGAGGGTTAGTACTTTCGTAGTTCCACGAAACAAATTTCGCGATTTCGGATTAAATTTGATTAACCCAATTAACAATAGGATTGTGTGCGACGTAACAAACATATGGCGCGTGGCGCCGATTGTGACGTAGTTTGAAGTATTGTGACGTAATAACGCGAGGTTTCGTCTCGTTTGTTTTAATTTTGGAATGAATTATTCACAATATACTACGTCATAATACCTATTATGTCGAAATTCTGGAATTTTATTTACGCAATGTTTGTTTCATTTATGACGTAACAATCGGTTTGTTTGTTTATTATTTCTAGAAATTTAGAAGTTTCTTTAATTCCCGAATATGTTTGTTCATCGAATAATGCCCATTGTTAACCCGCAACACGTAACAATACAAATCCGACATCAAGGTTTATTACGTCACTGTGACGCCATTTCCTGCTACATTATTCTTTGATCGCGACTTTAATTTGAACATCCTCTGCGACGTCATCATCACTATTATTACGTCACAACACTCCAATCGCGCTTTCGCTTCGTTATTGTCACTTCAACTATTTGACCCAAAATCGACAACTTCGTTCTGGAATCCCCGCAGCGATCGCCGCATTATGACGTAACACTTATCATTGTGACGACACATGTTCTTATTTGTTAACAATCCAACAATGCAAGTTCTAGAATTCAATTGTTTAAACCGCTTTTCCATTATCATGTCGCGTATCTCGGCACTTATTGTTGCGTCATAATCATGTCTGTTACTCGTCAAGTTTTACATTGTTACGTCAGAATATTCCATTTATTCTTTCACAATTAACATCAAAGATTACAGAATCCTTGAACGAACGGGTGTTTATGACGTCATAATTGCATACGTCGTGTGTTACGTCACAAGTAAAATGGTTCTAGAATATGTAATTGTCTAAAACTACTCTTTGTTAACGAACACGGTTATTTCTTTCGTTTGGAACGTATTATTACGTCATAACTACCATTCCATAGCTCATAATCAGATAGAGAAATCCGCGCGAGAAAAGCTGTGTTGGAATCTTGTTTTGAAGTTTCTGCTGCCCCAGGGTATTTTGTGTAGATTCTCACGGTGGCAAGCAACCACAGGGACCTCATACTCGTGTGTGGGATTGCCTGTAAATTGGTCAATAAATGGTTGCGTGTGGCGTTTATTGGCTTAATGTGGAGTAGAAGTCTAATCAATGTTACACTTACATGTAATGTTGGGGGTAAGAACTAGGCTGTAACTTGGTGGATAGCAACCTCTTTTTCACTGACGATTGTGTTGTCGTTGCTTAAAGACCGATTACCGAAAGTAACTTGGTCCATCATCAGTGTAAAAAAGGTTACTATCCACCAAGTTACTGCCTGAAACATAATAAGTTTAACTTGGTCCATTATCAATGTAAACATAGTTAAATTATGTACATCCATTAGCACCCATAGAGTGCATGGCGAATTCCATCCTACTTAAACACACAAGTACCCAGCCTTGCTATAAAGCCATCTGCCACTCCTGGCAATAGTTTCAATTGTTCGTATAAGTGTTCACCCAACCATGAACACACAATACCCATTGTGACATCACAATGTAATTGTGTTGCAACAATATATTAATATTTGGCATGGAATTGATGGATTTTCTTCCAAGACCTCATGTTGTTTCACAAAACAGATATTTAGTTTAATTTTTATTAAATTGTGTTTGCAATGTGTGTATATTACTTTCACAAAACATGTAAATTAATGTGAGATAATAGGCAACTAAATTTGCAGAAAAAAATTATGTTTTTACTCCTTTTAAACCACATTCTTGAAACTCTGCTTTTAGTTTAAATATTTTATTACATTTTGAAAGGTTCTTGCGGCCACTAACATGTTTGTAAGTTTGTGAACACACGGAAGCACTTATGAATCGTGTGTTATCATGCTTTTATTTGATGCTTTTACTCAAGCAGTTTTAAACAACTATCATCTGATCATAATTTCTGTCTAAATTTTGCAAATACGTTTATTTTCTTCACTAGCACCAAGCAAATCATAATCTATATATCCTACACTAAGGTTCTTGCAGTTTTCAAGATACACCAATGTATTTATAACTTATCAAGATACCTAAATACTGTATAAATCATAGACTAACAATTTTAACATCAAGATTTTATGCAGAAATCACACTTTGGTTTCATGTTTTGATTACCTTCATCTTATTTCACAAATAAATGTTATTCTAATATTCTGCAAAATGTACCAACACATTTCACATCCAGGTTCATGCAATTTCGACGAGGCTGATTATTCATGCGGGTACACACAAGAAGTTGACGATAACTTTGATTGGTTAAAGCAAAACAATGTTGATGGCGGATATTTCATGGAGGTAGAAACCGAGAATCACATCAGGAATCAAAAAGCTGTTTTCACAAGTCCACAGATTGTACAGCAGGTAGGGTGCAATGTACATGATAATAGTAGTTGGTATGGCGGGTGTTTTGGTCGAACTAGTAAAACATTATTAAAACGTTTCATAATTTTTTAATTTTTTAAGTCATTTAAAGAGAAATATAGGAGGGAGCCTTGTAAGCGGGCATAAGGTGTATAAACAGATATCTGTTGGGCAGGAGTTTCCTGAAGTTTTTTTTATATGCCCGCATTTAAACTGAGTTTTGTTCCCTTCTAATTTATTTTTCATAAAATAGAATATTTGTTTATTATTGTTACATTATAAAATATAGCCCCAACCCAACTCGGCACTCTCTAAATCCATAACGTATAGTTTGGTACCGTATTATGATCCAACCCCTAGAACTCTCATCTGCTTGTATTAAAACACATTTAACTCCACAACAGGACACACACTGCTTCTCATTCAAATACCATCTGGAAGGGTCAGGAGTCGTAACCGATGGTAACGGATCCTCCCCACTTGGCACTCTACCGACAGCTAGTGGTCGGTTATCGGTTTACGTCAGAAACGACAACACCGACACTTTGTTACAGCCAGTATGGACAACACCCGAGTTAGGGGGTACCGATGGCTGGGCGACGGTTCATCTGGCGCTTAACCCATTGGCTTACAGGGTAAGAGGTGTTTGGAACACATTTTCTAAAAATCAATTTTATTTTAGTTTTTAAAAATAATACAGTATTAAGTCATTTTAATATTTGGTTTTGTTTATGTTTTATTCAATATAGAGGTAAGTTTTGAATTTTGTTAAAAAAATAACTTATATGTAAGAATAACTTATTCGCAATGACTTTTTACTCCAAGTTTGTTTGTTTAACGGATATTATATTATTTCTATAGGTATCGTTTGAAGCCACTGTGCTACAAGATATTCCCGGAGTTATAGCGGTCGATAATATTGTTGTGTCTTCAAAACCGTGTGGTGGGTTATATGCTTTCTATTTTGGATAGTTTGTTTTGTAAAAACTTCAAAATTTGTTTATTTTGCAAAAAAAATTATAAACATTATATATATATAAGTATTATTTTTTTCAAGATTTTTTTTGTGTTTTTGTGTAAAAGATTAGATAATATTTGAAAAATAGAAAGTACAACTTATGCTTAATAAATTATACATATCGAACATCAAATAAAATGGGAATTAACTTAAACGACGGTTGTTAAAACACGCTATGAATAAAATATAACATTAGTATGTCAGTTAGCATGCAGATAAAAGTTACTTTGTGTCTTAAGTTGTTTAAAGGATTATAATAATCTGGGTGGAGTTTATAATTGGATGTAGACTTGCCTCAGGGTAACATTATTATTACCATAGTAGATAGCCCTATATAGGAAGTCATAGAAAGTATTGGCTTCCAATTCAATATTGAATGCATCTGTAATATTAACCATGGTTTATTAATTTCCAAACGACTGATGTTTCGCTGCAAATTCTATTTTCTTTGTTTGTTTTTTTTAATAAATTTTAATACCTGTCTTTGGTATATTATATTCTATATGCAACAGAATATAAATCATGTGATTATTTGCAAATTATATTATGATGTTTTGATTACACTTTGAAACAACTATTGTTTTGCTGCTAATCCCTTCTACTGGTGACTTCTTATTCAAAAAGATAAATTAATGTGTCTGACATTCCGACACCATGTTAAAATGTGATTTCAATATTTTCAACCTGTAGCATTAAGTTTCATTGATTTTTAACTTGTCTGCAATATTATTTGACTCTGCTTGTTTGTATAGACACCTAACAGCAGAGTTAAGTACGTTTCACTCCAGCCACCTTTACACCCATACCTTCATTTAATTAATTGTTCTCACCCCCAGATTCCACCCCCCATTTCCTAAGGCTTGGTAACAAGGACGTGAACAAGGGACAAAATGTTTCGTTGAAATGCTTGTTATGGGGCCATAGTGGACCTGACCAAGTTATTTTGATGCAAAAGTCAAGCGGGGAAACAATCACTAGATCCACGAGGAAGGTGTTGGACGACCATCTATCTGTTACTTTCAAGTAAATATCGGGTTGAATTATCGTTTGTATATTTAGTGTATGTATATATTAGTATGGAAGACATCTTATGGTTATTGTTTGTTTAAGGACCAATATTTTGTTTGCCATACAGCGAGACATCATCAGGGTTTGCAGTTAAGTGTCTTGCCTAAGGACACATACGCACACAATAGTAGCAGCAATGAGCCTCGAACCTGTGTCCTTTGAGCTAAAGGCAAGGGTTGTAACCACTGTGACATGGCACCAGATAAAATAACAGTGTTTCAATAAAACTGTTGCCATCATCAGTGCTTGTAAAAGACTGAGTAGACTTGGTGAAACATCTGCTATATTACAATGAGTCTATACTTGATAATTGTAACCTTAATATTTATAGTTTTACGAACGTGGATCTCAACGAAAGTGGGAAATATCGGTGCATTTCACAAGAAGCTACAAAGGTTGGAGTTTCAAATTATGCTCAACTGAGTGTGAGAAGTGAGTGACATATGTTTATTGGATGTATAATGACCATGCTACACCTAACCAATACACCAAGTTACTGACTATTAGTTTGAATCCCCATGGGAGTTTATTAATAGAGAGGATGGAATATATCCGGTGGTTGGAGAGGTCAAATGTTTGTAGTTATGGTTGTTGTGTTGTTGTGTTGTTATAGTGGTATAATATTTGTTGGTGTATATGTATGAACAAATGAATGTAACTTACTTTATTATCGCGTGGCCGGAAAATTATATAACACGGGTGTTCCTACACCTCGTGCCAGCTTACGAGTTACCACGTATGTTACTTTGTGGGTGATTAGTGGTTACTATTCATATGTATGTGGGGTTTTTTCAAGGGTATTGTAGCTAGGTAAGGTTTTGTTGGTGAATTATTTCACTATACCTTTAATTAGTTCATTGTTGCTGTTGGTGCAAGGCAAATTATATATTTAAAAGTCAGCTGTTTTGGCAGAATACAGTTCATGTAAACCTAAGTAATTTCCCAGAAATATTATTTTATTTGGCAATTTTGTAACCGCTTTGATCCCGCTTCTTATAACATGATATTCATTAAAACACAGCAATACTTAATCTGTTATATTTATAAAACATCTGGCATCTTATTTCAATTTGAAACTAAACCCACGAAATTTTAAACTTTGCTTCCTATAAGATTCAAATTACAATCAAACAGCCATTGTTCTTTCATTGTTTGGAAATAATTGTGGATTGTGGTTTAATTGTGACACAGGTTATTGTGTGAGTGGTATGTCACTCAGGTTTCCATTTAAACTCAGCTAAACAATGATATTATAATGTTCTGTTTTAGAACATATTTGGCCATTAAGCCAATATACCTATCAACCAAATGTACATTAAGGAGGGAAGATGAAACACTTTTTATTTTACTTTCTCGTCCCATTTGGTAGTAAACAAAGAACATTTAAAGAATTATAAAACCGTATCCTCACGACTCTCACAGACCGTTGTTTATTGTTTAAAACACGATCATGATAAGATGATATTTTAATATTATGTGCTAAAAGTGTCCCATCTTTCCCCACCGTACCGTATATTGGTTTGTTACTTCTTCTACCGGGTAAAGTAAAAAGTATTTTGGTTTCTCTGGAATAAAAATGATAATTATATCCCATAGTTTTATTTGCCATACATTAAGACTTTAACAGTATAATAAAACTTGTAGCATTTTTATACCAGAGATGCAAAATGGACTAAGATGCTAAAATGTTTAAAACTATAATAACTAGAGCAACTTGGCAGTGAGCATGAGGTGCATTTATTACTAATATTTTAGAATTGATTTTCAATGTATGAGTCACAGTGTGTATTATGACATCATAGGGTTCCTTTATGAGATATCTATGTTTGCTCTTGTTAAGCAAACAGTGGAATGCAAACAAACCACGTTTATGACATCATAATACTTGATGGTTGTGATGTAACATTCATGTTTTAAACTCCTTTAAGGAACCAATAACTTTAACAACTGATGTTGTGTCGCTATATTTTGTCTTTTTGTTTAAAATATTTTGAAATCTTCGCTACCGTAATCAAGAGACAAAAAAGTTTTATATTATTATTATTAACTTTGTGATGTAACAATCCCTATTATAATAATTTACATAAATATCCAATATATTTTGCAAGTTTTAAGATAATTTGAAGTTGATTAACATCTAATTAAAATCGGTATCTTATATACATTTTTTTTAGATTTCCTTTTATACCATTTCTATTCTGACTGTATGTCATTTCTATGATAATTTGCTTGAGTGATTTCCACTATTTTGTATGATATCTATGTTACATTAATATGATATCTATGTTACAATAATATGATATCTATGTTACACTAATATGATATCTATGTTACGATAATATGATATCTATGTTACACTAATATGATATCTATGTTACGATAATATGATATCTATGTTACGATAATATGATATCTATGTTACAATAATATGATATCTATGTTACAATAATATGATATCTATGTTACAATAATATGATATCTATAGAACCTCCCCGACCCACTAGAGGGCCGATGGTGTCGGAACCCGGTTCGACGAGTTTTATGATCCAACTAAATATCGATGAATTCACCGGAGATGGACCTATCGTGCAAACTATATTAAAGTATAGGCCAGTGGATGGGTTGTGGGCAGGTAAGGGGGTTGGTGTTGTTTTGTGGGGGTAGGGGGTTAATATGAGGTAATGTTGGGCTATTGTACAAACTGTGTTATGGTATAGTCCGTGAATGGGTTGTTGGTTGGTGAGGAAAAAAGCACAGCCACAGTGCTCTCATACAAGCGAAAAAGTTCTGTATATTATCGCCCAGTGTTACAGATGTTCATAATTAAAACGATAAGGTATTGGGCTTCAAAATAATTGTTATATGTTATTTGCTGCAGATTGGTAAAATTGTACTATTTGGAATAATGTGAATACAATAATGGTGCGTGTTCCGTAATAGGGGGTTTTACCTTGTTATAATGTAATTATGGTAGCTTGACAGCGAGCATGAACACATAAGGGATTTCTAACGTCATGGTGTATTTTATTTGTAGACACTTTGTTACATATATATATATAATACATATTAATATGCACAACCCTTAATTTTATATGATGCAAATATTACCTATGTAAACTTTATCTTTAATAATTTGTTTTTTATATTGTTTCTATTTTCCAAGTAAACCATATAGGTGAGTTATATGATATCTATGTTGTAAAACATGGATGTTGTGGTTTTAATGAATGGCTTTGCTTGTTTGGCAGTGTGTGTATAATGGGGTTTGATAGGTTGTATAGGTGGTTATTTGGCTGCCATTTCGTGTCCATAACAATACAACTGGCCAGAGTGTGAAGAATATACATAACTTCACTAAATAATGGGACATTAGGATTAAAAAACATTTTTGTGTAAAAACATGGACAGTAAACATAAAAAAAAACAAAGTTTTATAACCGGACTAATGAATTTAAATTGTTTATATTACTGATTAGTTTAAATTAAAGATATGAAAGTAAACAGCCCTTCACTGCTAGCATTGCTTATTTATCATTGAAACAAAATGAATATTTCATTCATTTAAACAGCATGCATTGTATTGCTGCAATTTGCTGAAGCCACATTATCATCTCACTGTCCCCATTATTTACTTAACAAACACAGTTGTGATGTCACAAGTGGCTGTGAGAAGCCCCTTTGTTACATCATAATAATCAGTCTTTACGCTTGACCGGTCAAGCAGTCATGTTCATTCAACCGTTACGCTCGTCTTACTCTGCTCGTTCAACCTTGACAACCCTTTGTCTATTTTAGAATTCAATAAAAATAAACAATTTATTTAATTTTCGCACAAATATTATTTTTTTTCACAAAAATATTTTTTGTTATAAATATTGTTTTTATAAAGTTTATTGAATAATATTTTAAAAATTGTTTTAAATTAAAAATAAATAATTTTTTATAACATTTCATTACAACGATTTTTACTTTGTATCCTATCAGAAACAGTTTATTGGGAATTAAACTAAATATATATTTGAATAAATTTCAAACCCCATGTTTAACCAATCAACCCCCCAGATGTCCACCATATAACCAACGAAGATTACCAACTGTGGCACCTACAGCCCGACACCGAGTATGAGGTGTCCGTGACGCTCGTGCGCCCTGGGGTCGGGGGTGCCGGGCCCCCTGGTCCCACCCTGCGCAGAAAGACCAAATGTGGGGTTCCATTACAAGCGTTACAAAACGTTATCCCAACACCAGTGGGGTCGAATGAGATACAAGTCACTTGGAATGTAAGTCGCTTGCATTGTTGTTGTTTTAAGTTTTTTTAGAGTCTGCTTGTTTTATGTTTGTTTTTATGAAATAATAAAATAATCCGGCCCGTTTTTGAATCCCAATACCCATGGCTTGCATTGCAATAGCTAAGCTTAGTGGATATAGAAAAGAATGCGTTTAGGACTTTTATTTTTTTATTTTTCTATTGTTTTTTTGTTCTGCCTCACTGTATAAAATAGAATATGTCCTAAACCTGTGTTTATTTGAAATTTCAGTTTTTTTTTAAACCTTTGCAATCAATTTTTATAAAGTTTTTGTTCCCTTTTAAATCTCACCCCCCCCCCCCCCCGACCCCCCAGGTCCCCGACTTTAGCATAGTTCAATGTCATTTCTATCAATTTGTCGTCAAATATCGGATCTATGATGAAAACGAGCCACAAGAGGGGGCTAATGAGTATCTACAACTGGAAGTTCAGGTTAGTTTCGGTTGATTGTTAAAATTATCAAAGGATACCGAGTTCAGGGCCCGATGCCGCTACCGTTATGGGCGTATGTGTCATTGGGCAAGACCATTATGTCCCAACCCAGTAATACAAAGAATTAATCACCTACAAAGGTACACCCGGGGTTATTGAACATCATAACACAGCAATATTGACCTAAATGTAATATATATCTTAATTAGAAACCCCACCTAAGTAACCCCCCCCCCTCCACAGCAAACCCCGTCCGCGTCAATCCTCGATTTACGAACATTCACTCGATATGCCATCAAAGTATCTCTAGTGACCTCCGGTGGCTCGATTGACACTGGAGATTATATCATGAGAACAGGGGAAGGAGGTAATATATGATTTCTATGTTTACTAAAAGTTTCTATAAATAATATATTATTTTTATGGTCACAAATTCTTTAATAAACTTAACATTCAATTTTTTTTTATTAAATTTTAAACTAAAATTTTAGTTTTAAAATTACACAATAACAAATGTTTTATACTATTTCTATTATTGATATAATATATCTATGCCAGCCCCAAGCGAGGTCCCCCCACAATCCTTTGTTACAACTTTCATCAACGAGACTTCTATTGCCCTCAAGTGGGCGGAACCTACGCCACCGAATGGAGAGATTATCGGATACGAGGTACGTTGTATAAGATTTCTATGAAATAATACCAATTATGGATCCTTTAATTAAGGCCATAGTTGGCCCATTTCCCTAACACACAAAAAAGTAAAACAAATTTTTTGTTTTCCAAAAAATTAAAACTGTTTTTTTCAAAAAAAATTATTTTTGTTAAATTTTTCAAAATTTTTTTTTGTAAAAAATAAAATTTCGTTTAATTTATTTAAATTTTTCAGAAATAGTTTTAATAATATTTATAAAATTATAAATTTCATTTTCATTGAATGTTTATCAACCACCACCAAGGTATCCTACCGTGGAACCCGATCTTTTGACCCAACGTTTCAAGCGCAGAACGATAATGGGTTAATCCAGGAAGGCGGGGATAAACGGGGACTCGTGCTAACGGGGTTACACCCGGGGACACGGTTTGCTATTTCTATTAGAGCCCACACGAAGGCGGGAGTGAGCAACGGGACCGAGATTATCGCTTCGACCGATATTTCAGGTGGGTGGGGGGGTGTGTTTTATACGGGTGTATATATATATATAGGTAGGTAGGTGGGTTAACTGCTTGTAGCAGAATGTGTGTGATTTATTGTAGTGTATTCTATATATGTGAGGTCCTTGTAGGGGGATTGGGGTTTAGGTTTGGCCAATTACCCCAACAAACAGGGTTTATGGTATAGGTATGAATAGATGTAACAAGCTTACAAGTTACCACATGTGGTGTAAATGGTGGCTGTTTAAGGTATTTTGTTGGGTTATGTGTGTTAGCATTACTTGTGGTTGGAAAGCTCAAATTGGAAACCAAATAATTAATTTCTAGACTTTTGTTCATTTTCTTCTTGCAAAGTTGATTTGTACGACTATGTTTAATCAAACATGATACGTTAGTGAACATATATTGCTTGTGAGTTATTTAACCACCAAACCACAACACTTAACACCTGTGTGGTAGTTTGTTCATGGCTGGCTTTAATTAAAGTTGGAACTGTAAATTAAAACATATTCGGTTGACAGCCATGAATTAATACTTGACCAAAGTATTTAAATGATTAGTTACCTGGTGTGTGCGGTCCCTGAGGCATCAGGTTGGGAGCGAGCTTTGATACAATTTCTTTTTTTACTGTTTGGAAAATATGTTTTTTTACCTAACCCATATAGAATAGATTAATTCTGGTGCAAATAATGTGAAAAAATAATAATATTTAGTTAAACAAATTAATATAAACTAATATTTTTTAACTTTCTTCTATCCGCCCCAAGCCTTGAACCCGGTACCCCCTATACACTCCCCAATAATAAACACCCTTATAAGATGTTTATGGCACAGACATGCTTACCACACGAGGGAATGGTTTCCGTTGAGTAATTCTCGTGTTTGTTTTTATTTCCACACTTGAGTTAACGCACTTCATGGTTCACTGAGCATGATAGAAAAAAAAGCAAAATATCTTTGGTTTTTAATCAATTTTAAATACTTGGGCAACCACAGTAATAAAAAAACAAACAAGTGCATTGTTGTGAAATAAACAATATGACAAATATAATTATGACATCATAAATGCGTTGGTTTATTTACAATCAACAATTATCTAATTAAATACATGATAAATAGTTCATTACATTAACAAACTTATACAAATTAATATTTTTTAAATTTCATGCAATATGACTTGGAATCCTACCATTGGTTGCTTGGTGTGTTGTGTCACCCCAGCGTTTGGAACAGAAGTCACATCTTATGATATTCACTAAATGTGACAAATGCCATTTAATAAATCAGACTTAGATTGTGTCCGTCTCCAAACTTATGTTCGTTTAACAAATTTCAAAAAATGAGATTTTTCACAAAAAAAAATGTTCGACTCCAAACTGCCGTGTCGCCCAACTCGTGGTTAATATTTAACTTATGACATCATAATACAATCGATGTAGCCTGACTATGATGTCATAATATCAATGTTTAACGACATTCGTTACAAAGTCTTCGCGTAATTAAAGAAACATTATAAATCAAGTGATAAATTGTTTTAAATATTAATTATTATATTCATGTGTTAAGAATTTATTAAAAACTAAATATTTGCTTTCTTTATCCTAACAGGTATAACAACCCTGGTTTTATTTGAAACTTTTCCTCACGTAGTTTTTTCTCGGTAGCCTGTTTTTAACTGTTTTTTTTTAAATACATGATAAATAGGTCAAGTTCATTATATTAACAAACTTATACAAATTAATATTTTTTAAATTTCATGCAATATGACTTGGAATCATACCATTGGTATTGTGGGGGCCTATTTTTAACAATTTTTTTTGCTGCTAATTCCCTTCTCTTCGTTGTTTAATTAACCTGATCTTTGCTATCGTATTTAACAAGACAGACCTTTTTAATATTACAAGAAGCAATTTAAAAAAAAAAGTTTTTATTTATTTTTATGCAGAAGTATAATTTGTGTTATTTCTTTTTAAATCATTTATTATATTTCAATGTTGAACGTTATATTTATATTATTTCTATTCCAGCCCCCACTATGCCTCGGTACCCGAACCCGTTCGATTCTTCGAACAAAACGATCACCCCAACTACAATAGAAATCACATTAAAGCCCGCTGATGCTAACGGAGCCCCCATCACCAACTATTACATCATAATTGAAGACGTAACTCCAAAACCGAAGGTAATAATATTTCTATAGTTTTGTTGTATTACTGCCTGTCTGCCTCCTCCTGTTTTTGTCTAAAACCAACGGGTGATTTGTCTTTTAGTTTAAAACCATAATTATTCAATAATGTCATCAGTAACTTGTTTTAACGATTGTCGTTTTGCTACCAATTCCCTTTAATTCGTTGTTTTAATAAATATTAACACCAATATCGTATTTGAAAAGATAAATGTTTATATTATTTCTATATTTCTCATCAGACACCCTCGAAACCTGCAGCCCCATCAAGTGTTAGAAACAAGAAGAATTCGGGAAAAGGTTTAGTTGTTTTTTTTATTATTTATTATTCCTCAAAACCCTGAAAAAATTTTGGAATAAAATTAAAATTTTTATATCGAAGCATAAAAACTGTCTATGTTTAATTTATTAAAATGTTACCAGAAATGTATAATACACATGTACCTTAAAATATTAACTTATTTTTAGCTAATTAATTTAACAATCCTGTTTATTACATCACATAGGAAACAAACGAAAAAGGAAAAATCGTAATCGTAACACTCGTAGTCTCGATGCTCTCTGGCGCCACAAGCGACAAGCGGTGGTTGCCGTTAGCGACGAACCCAACGCTTGTTTATCTCAACCAATCACGTTCGAGGAAGCTCAGCGCACCAATCGATCGTCGTATGCCGGGGCTCGGTTCGCCCCGAGTGAAGTTACCCAGGTGGGGGTAGGGGGTTATTTAAGGGGGGTGTTAGGGGGTTATTTAAGGGGGTGCTAGAGGTATATGAGGGGTGGGGTAATCGGGGGAATAGGCGCCTAACCTGGGGTGGCAGGGTGGGCGAGGTAACCCTGCAATTTTCTGCACTGGATTAATCAATAAACATTACAACCAATAATTGAAAGGAATTGTGGGGGTGTGGGGTAAGATGAGATGACGTAACCACATAATATCCAATATTCCCTGATCGTGTTTTAAACAGTTAACGAAGATCTTTTAGAATCTTGGTCGTATGATTCTGTAAATATTCTTTTGGAAAAATGTGAACATGAACCTGAGAGACAATGAAAACATATACTATCCCAACTTAGATGATTCCATAACACAATGTTATTCACGTTCTTCCAATGCATTAACAATAAGCACGTTACAGGACATGAAGTTTACGGTTGGTGGAAGCAGCGACACGAACGGGTTCACGAACCCCCCTCTCGACCCCAACAAGGATTACAAGATATACGTTCGTGCTGAAAGTAACGTGGGAGGGGAAGTGAAAGCAAACTGCGTGCTCGTGGCTTTGAAAGGTGGGAGGTTTGGTTTACCAACTGTTATATAATGTTGTATGTGTTTTATTCATTGGTTGTAACCTTTTAAAACACAACTTTGAAAGGTGCATTGTTTATACTTGTGTTTGTTTTTACTCGTTAAACAATATCATATATTAAAATTTACACAATATATATTTTTTGATCTTCCTGTTACTTATGACATCACAATACTTATTCTTAGACCACAAGATTGTGACGCCAACTACGCGGCCGACCCAACCAACAATGGAAAACACAAAAACTGTTCAACAAGGTAACATAGGATTTCTATTGCGTTACGGAAAATATATAACATAGGCCTATAACATTTTTTCTACTTTTTTTCTTTTAATTACTATATTTTTTTTTAGTTAAAAACAAATGAATATGAGTTGTTATAAGTTGTTATATGCTGTATCCAAGGTTAAACTTTTGACTCTTTAACTTAAATAATTTTAATATCAATGTCAAATGGTTTGTTGCTAACTTTCTCTTCGTTGTTTAAATTAATTTAATCTTCGTTCGTATTCGAAAAAAGTATAAATGAGTTTTAGGTGAGGTTTTATAATATTCTATTTTTTTGATACTTGTTTATCTTCGTTTTTATAATAATATAACATTTCTATTAACAGACAATGGATCGACAGCAATAGCGACACCCGGTGACAGGGATGCGTCGCAACAAGAACAAGTGATGCTGTACGCAGCAGTAGGGGGCGCTGTTGTGGCCGTACTTGTGATTTCTATTGTCGTAATTCTGCTCGCTATCAAGTTTAAAAGGTATAAAAATATTACATAATAAACTTTTAATAATTTTTTGGGGGGTTTAAAAATATGTGTCCATCTCATTCTCTATGATATTGGTGACTTTTGTAGCAAGAGGCTATGGTACCTGAAGCCAGAGTTGGCCAATTACCTCATCACAACGCAGTTAGTAAAACCATTTATCTCCCATAGTGATATTTTAAAATTAAAGTTTGGTCCCCACTGATTGTGGTCGCAAAATTCAGAAGCAATGACCTCGCCTTTGCTTCTTAATCCAAAAATATCTAAAATGGCATTTGTCAAAAGAAAATATGGTGATTGGTTAACACTGTACAAAATATTATTTATAAAATATTTATATTTTATGTAAACATGAACACAAGATATACGTTCATGTTTATATTTTATTTCTATTTTATAAATAACTTAAAATCCATAGACGTCGTAAAAGATTGCACAAAGACGAAGTGGTCAACCCGTTTGAGGTTCGTATGATGATATCCGATGTATCCACCCCCGGCCACACCCTTTTACCGACCAATCACGGTGAAGGAAGCGTCGAACGGAGAGCGTTGATGCCTGATGTTGTTGGTTACGAACATCAAGGTAGGGGGATATGTTATAATGTTTCTATGAGGGTTTATAATGTTTCTATGGTAAATTTTGGGTAAACATAACTTTTATTATTAAGTTAATTCAACCGACGTGATATTTTTTTTAAATAAATTTTAATTTTCTCTTTTCCTTAAACTTGAGGTATTTTACTGGAAAATAAATGTTTTTAGATTTAATTAAAATAACAAATATAATTGTAAGAAAAAAATGTAAAAGATTTAACTGGTTTGTTCTTTTATTATTAAACATTTTGGTTGTTTTTTTAAACAAAATAATCTTAACATGATTTCCGTTCCAGCGTACAATGGATTATGTGAGTGCGGACGAAGCATGCGTTGTGTTGATGTGTGTCGCATGTACCCACCGTTGTTTATAGGTTACCCCTAATTGGGTGTTACACGGGTTAGGGGGGTGTAGGCGCCAAACTTATATAAACACAGGGGAGGCAGGGATAGTTAGACACACAATCCTGTGAAACAAATCTAACTTATTGGTTGTAATGTTTACTGATAAATGAAGTGTAGACAATTCCAGGGTTGGCCTGCCCACCCTGCCACCCCAGGTTTGGTGCCTATAAATAGAGGTTTAGGGGTTAGTGTAGTTGACAATTAGTAATTAATATTCACATATTAATTTAAATTTTTTAAAACACGAAATTGAAACAAAATTGTTTTGTTTTCCTCACGTTTGTGTTCGAATTCTCACACTTTATGTTATTTCTATGTTGCATCAATCAGTGTGTTTGTTGTTGATTAATTAAAACTAAAATTAAATATTTAACGAGCTGATTAACAAAATAACTAACAATGGTTTGGGTTAAAGGCTAAATCTCAAGTTCTCTAACAAGGATCTCACCAATATAGTACGGAAAACAAAGAATGATTAAAATTTATTCTTAGAAAATGTTGTAATTACCAAAAATAAAATTAACTTTCTTAAATTTTAGATTACATCGAAAAAGCTTCGGAAAATGGCGCGTCTTACCCACCAGCTCCATCCAGTGACGAAAGATTTGCCGTTCGTGTGGATGATTTCCATGTCCACGTGTCGCAGATGAAAGCCACCGGTGGCTACGGCTTCAGGGAGGAATTCTCGACCTTTGTTGACGGCCCAGCCGCGCCGTGGACCGTGGCAGAGAAGCCACAGAACAGGGTAAGGGGTTTAGATGGTGACATACTTGGTGTGGGGTAATGGGGGTTCCATTTTATGGGGTAATGGGGGTTAAGGGTGACTGGATGACATATCACCCCAACTTTTGAAACAAGGGTGACACTTATGTTTAGCAGCCAAGTTTTAAGCCTAAAACAGATTTACCCTGATGTTAGGTGTCTATACAAAACATAGGAGGGGTTTAAAGTTAAACCAACAACAAAGTTGTCTATACACCATCTAGTGAATAACCCTCACATTACCAAATATACGTTACAGATAAAGAATCGATACGGGAACATAATGGCTTACGATCACAGTCGTGTTGTATTGGAACCTTTACCTGGTCACGAGGAAGAATACGGGAGCGATTATATTAATGCTTCGTATGTTAATGTAAGTTGGTTGTCCTTGTGTGGCGGGTGTTCTGTTTCATAGACTTCGTTTCTGCCTCTGAGTTACCACGTATGTAACTTTGTGGGTGATTGTTTTCTGTATGGCTGATAATTTAGACAACCCATTAGTTACCACTGGGTTGAAGCAATTGCCGTTAAGTGTCTTGCCCAAGGACATATACGCTCACAATGGTGGCAGTGTCGAGTCTTGAACCCATTACCTCTGGTTTGCTAACCATTTTGCCGATTTATCAATGACAGTAGTTGCGGTTCGTGTGGATGATTGGAGTCAACTTTACAGCCGTTGTGACCTCATTTTAACAACATTTACCCCCCCCCCACAGGGTTACAAGAAACCTGGGATGTACATCGCCACGCAAGCCCCAACGTCCGATACGAGCGCAGACTTCTGGTTGATGGTTTGGCAGGAACGAAGCAATATAATAGTGATGGTCACCAACCTCGTGGAACTCGGCAAGCGGAAATGTCATCAATACTGGCCCGATGAAACTGGCGTGTACGGGTCAATACAAGTGTCCATGAATAATGTGGAAGAAACTTCCGATTACGTCGTTCGCTCGTTCGTTGTGCAACAGGTGATGCCTTTTTCTCGCATTCTCTCATTTTATGTTTCCCTTTTCCTGTTTGTCTAAATAATGTAACTTTAATTTGTTTTATTTTTTCAAAGTTATTTTAGTTTGTTGTTAAACTCTGGGTGTTGATGTTTGTTCTTTTTACACCGAGGCGAGCTACGCTGTAGTGTAAACGCCGCTTAAAAGAACAAACAAAGAAATATCTACGCTCCATTATCCAACTATATGAACATTCAACCCCCCCCCCCCCCCATTTAGACGGACGGCTACGACGTACGTGAAGTGAAACAATTCCATTTTACCTCGTGGCCTGACCATGGTGTCCCATCTCGCCCCACCAACCTTCTATCGTTTGTTAGGAGGGTGAAGTCATACGACCCGCAAGGTAAGATGGCCAACACTCATTCTCATCTAACACTGAAGTTGACATTAAAGTTGATTAACTGAAACTTTAACCATCCTCAGTGTTAGATGAGACAAGAGTGAGTGTTACAAGTACCAAGCTGGTCTTTATATAACACTCACTCTTGTCTCATCTAACACTGAGGATGGGTAAAGTTGACTGTTGACAATTTGGACAATCCATTAGTGACCACTGGGTTGGAGCAATTGCCGTTAACTGTCTTGTCACCCCAGATTTTACCATAAATCCAAAATTGTAACTGCATTTTAACAATGTCACCCAAGATTTTGTTAAAAATCTAAATACAAAAAGATAAAAAGTCGAGCAGCAAAATAACATAGATACCCCTCTAGGCGAAGGCCCCACACTGGTTCACTGCAGTGCTGGTTCAGGACGTACAGGTTGTTTCATGGTGATTGATATGATGCTGGACATGGCTCGGGATGAAGATATTGTGGATATCCATAATACAGTGAAAGAAGTTCGGACACGAAGGGTTAATATGGTGCAGACCGAGGTACGTGGTATATATGGTGTCACGACCCCCTTTTAAACCCCCCCAAAAAAAATTAATAAAAAAATAATATTTTTGAAAATTTTTTGATTAACCCCCCCCCCCTTATTTTTTTTTTCTGGCTGCGCCACCGTGTGTGTGTGTCATGAAAACACTTATATAGGTTTCTACTTATGTGTGGCTTGTCTATGGTTAATACTACCATGCGCACACTCGAGCTGCTAGACTGTTGTTTACTGGAACGTTAAAGTGCATGTATGATGTCATAGACGGAACTGACACTCGTTCTTACATCTGTCATTCATAAAGTTTAACTCTCTCTTGTTTCAATAAATTTATTTTAAATTTTTTTTAAGTTTATAGTCTGTTATGATGTGTGTATATTTATGATATATCTGCTCCCTTGAGTGAGTTTTGAACCCCCCCCCCCTCCGTAGGAGCAATACATCTTCATCCACGAAGCAGTCCTTGAAGCGTTGTTGTGCGGGGAGACCTCCGTGCCCGCCGGCGACCTCGTGCAACATTACGATGAGCTTATCACCGTTGATCCACAGACGCATTTTGCTCCGATACAAGAGGAATTTGAGGTGATTGTTATTTCTATGTTTTGTAGATTACGATGTATCTGGCATGTGGTATCAACTATTTGAATGAAAAGTCCAAACATTCTAAAAAATATTTCAGAAAAGATGTTTTAAAAAATTAAGAAAAATAAATCTTAAAAATGAACACCCTCCCCCCAGACACTTAACGTGATCACCCCTAAACTATCTGAGGACGAATGTTCCGTGGCGCGACTCCCCAGGAACCGCGGTGCCAATCGTTTCATGGACGTGCTGCCTGCCGATCGTCACCTAGCGTACCTCGTAACACCTGACCCCGCCGATCGAGAGAATAATTACATCAATGCTGTTTATGTTGATGTAAGTATGTGGGGTTTATGATGTGTATTCGGTATGAGTGAGGTCTTGTTATGAGCCTGAGTTTTACGGCAGATTTGGCCCGTTACCACAACATTAATAATTATATCAATAATGTTTATGTCGTTGTGAGTTTGTTGTTTGATGTATATGGATGAGGTTTTGTTGAGGACTTGGGTTTTAAACCAGAGTTGGCCCATCTACCCAACACCCCAACTTCCGTATGTCATACTCTTTTCGGTATGAATGTATACGATACGTTATTTTATGTCAATATTTTTCTAAATTTCGTTTCGATTTATTCAAGTTTGTGTAGATTTTATTTTTTTTATCCTTTAAACTAAAAATCATCTTTTTTTTAAAACTTCTCAAATTTTCTAATGTTTGATTAAAAAAAATTAATAATTAATTCTATTTCATTTTATTCCCAGAGTTACTCCTCGAAGAATGAATTCCTGGTGACACAGATGCCGCTCCCAAACACAGTCATCGATATTTGGAGATTAATTTACGATCATAATTGTTCTTCTATTGTGATGATGAATGATGTCACAGAACATGATCAGGTTAGTTGCAATCCATACCAATGACATAACACAAATTTACCGTTTGTCGCGTTTTTTAAGCTTTCAAGTAAATCTGATAAACATGGGCGACATTTGATAAATACACTCATATTGTTTGTCAGCATTGAATGAGTTATATTTAAAAAGTTACCTTAGACTAAATGTCCTATAATAACCTCTTCTTAACCACGTTTGGGCATTTTTTTGAAATAAAAAACAAATATCAACTTTAACCCCACCACCGCATACCAACAACTACTTTAACCCACCCCCTCCTACCATAAATACTTTGACCTACCCCTCCCCAGACATGCCGACAATACTGGCCAGACCAGGGTTCGGCGATCTATGGAAGCTTCACGGTTGAACTGCTCACAAAAGATGACGAGGTCGACGTCGTTACGAGGTTGTTTAAACTGCAGAATATAGCGAGGGTGAGTGCTTTAATTTTATATTTTATATATTTCAATGATTCTGAAATTTATAAAATACTTTTTTTTTCTTTATTGAGTAAGATGCGAACTATCAATGTAAATTGAAGGCAATGGTTTGAAAGATTACTTGGTGTTTTTTATCTGATAAGTTAAGTTTAATCAGAAATGGTGGTTTTAATACAGTTGTGATAAATGGCATCAAGTCTCCACCACTCAACTATGATATATAGTTGGTTTAAAACGATATATACAAACACCATTAACCTCATTACACATAAGTTTCAAGCCATCCTTTATTTTGTTAAACTGTATACACAAACACACCATTGACCTCACTTTTATTATTACCTAATAGTTTTAACTACATTTTTAATTCGTTGAATATAAAATCACAGCCTGGCGATGGTTACCGTCTCGTCCAACAATTCCAACTTACGAACTGGCCGGCCCCACAACCCGTTCCTTACTCTCGTAACTCAGTATTACGAATCATCCAACTCATCAGCAAGTGGCAGTCTGAGTGTTCGGTCAACCATGAACCTGGGAGAGCGCTCGTGCACTGCGTGTAAGTATATTGTTTGTTTGACAATATTTCAATTTTTGACAAAAAATTATGAAAAAGTTTTTCAAAATGACTTTTATTTTATGCAAAGTTACATACATGGTAACTTGTAAGCGGGCACAAGATGTATGAAACAGAACACCAGTGTTATAACGACTGTTGTTGCCTCGCCATGCGAGGATAAAAAAGTTACACCCAACCTTAACACACCCCTCCACAGAGCTGGTGCAGGACGCAGTGGAAGCTTCATAGCTTGTTACAACATGTGTGAGCAACTAAGGAACGAGTATTCAGTTGATGTTTTTAATATTGTGCAAAGATTGAGGAATGTTCGGCCGCAACTCGTAGAAACATTAGTAAGTATATATATTAACATAGATATCTTGTATCAACATAGAGGTTTTAGATTATACATGAATATCTCTAATATTGGGTGAAGTAATAAACCTACATCCCAGGTCTCAGGTGTGCCTCACTGAAGACCTCACCCTTATAGAATACAATCTCTATTATTGAGTGTTTATAAACTGCCTCAGTGGGGTCTAGATGGTAGCACCCTGGTTGTTGGGGTAATAGACCTACATCCCAGGTCTCAGGTGTGCCTCACTGAAGACCTCACCCTTATAGAATAGAGTATTTTGTTTGTTGTTGCATCCATCATTTATTTAAATAATTCTTGTATGTTAAGAAATTCTGAATATTAAATAGATTAACATATATTACTTGCGAATCGGATTTGAACCAATAACAAATTTAGTTGTTATGCAGTTTGTATTTACCCAATATTAAGAATTTTTAATAAATGCTAAATTTTAAGCCAATTAATTTATTAAAATATTTTTCTCCAGGAGCAATACCGATTTTGCTACGAAGTTGGAATCGAGTTTGCCGACCAATGAGAACGGAGAAAGTAGAAATCGACCAATAGGAACGCACCAAGTTAAACGGGGGCTTTTGATTGGTGGAAAGACTTTTGCTTAGTCGCCCTGGTGAAACCAACATGACTAAGCGCCAATCATTGTGTCATCAAAATATTTTGGGACGAAATATTTTTGGTGAATTTAGTTAAAATTTATTTTGTTGTTTTTTTTACCGATCCCCTGACCAAATAAGGGCGTGACTAACTTTTGTAATTTTTTTGACATTTCTGTGCCCATTTACAATCCACGCTGCTTGCATAACTTTAGTTTTAATCAACTTTGGGAATAAAATCAATCGCAGATGTTTCGTGGTTTTGGTGATGGGGTCCTTGCAGTGTGGCATGCCATGGAACCTGGAATTTACACGCGACATAAAACAGTAGCGAAGGTTAGGTTGGGTAAGACAACGAAAAGAAGGGAATTAGCAGCAAAACACGACCGTTACTGACAACTGGGTTGAAGACACCTACAATAGTAGCAGCATTGAGCCTTGAACGCAGTATCCTTCACTTACGATGCAATTCTCAAGCCAAAACCATCAGATGTACGATCTATGTTTGAGATGTAACTTTACAGATGGATAATATTTAATCATAGAGGTCTGTTTATATGATATCTATGTTGAATTTTACCCACCCCCTCAAATTTATGCCAGCCACTTTTACCCACCCCCTCACATTTATGCTAGCCACTTTTACCCACCCCCTCACATTTATGCTAGCCACTTTTACCCACCCCTTAGTTTTTTCATCAAGAGACAAAAATATCTGAAAACATCATATAGTGGAGTGGAGGAAGATGGGACACCTTACATTCTAATTTTTATCTAAAAGTGTCCAATATTATCCCACCTTGCCACATTTGATTTTTATATTCTTGCTTGTTAGCGCCACCAAGTGTTAATATGACGTCATCGGCGTTTTTTGTTAATTACCCCGCTTTTCGTTGATTGCCTCGCGCATAAAACGCTGCCTTTGCTACGCGCGCCAGTCACAGCACGCTGCAGTTTGGATGAAGCACCAGCAGATTGGGATTATGTGCGTTCCTACTACAAGGCTTGAGTTAAGTATTTGATTACTTGCATTGCTATTATATTACTAACCATTATATGCACCACTACTAACTATATATAGTAACTATATTTATATCATATATTATACAAACATAGTAATGTGCCTTGTGTTTAACTGCTATTATTATTAACGTTATCTTTCATTCTAGGTACAGGTACCAGCGATCTCTTTATTACGTCATTCGCATTATGACGTCACTCCGCGGCGTTCGCCTAATTTTAATCTTTACATCATGTGTTTATTACGTCACTCGCGGCATTGCGTTTGCTATAATCGTTACGTCACAATACCGATTCATTACGTCATAATCTCGTTATTCGCGATATACGCGTCTATGCTCGAATATTACGCCCGGTTACGTCACACCTACGCTTGTGACATCACAATACGGTTTGTTTTACATTTTTTTTATGGGGCCCCATGCGCGTTCTGCGTCGACGCAAGGCACATTACTTGTATATTCTAATTATATTTGCGCTAGAGCGCGAAGCAAGAAGATCAAAGAATTGGTAAAGTATAAATCACAATTGGCATTATTACGTACATAAGCTCTTTTCTAGAAACATCGATGGTGTGACGTCACAGAAGCAGTGATAACGTAACAGAAGAACCTGCTTCGTAAGTTTATTGTTTCGTCATAAAAGTAAATTGTTTTAAAGTTTCTTGTTTTACAGAATATGGGTATGTGACGTCACAGAGGATCCGCCATCGCTGAAGAATCGCGTTCAAGGTGATTATGACGTAACAAATATATTATAAAGATGAATACATAACAATGCTGATTGTTGCAGATATAAAAGGACGAGAAAAAAGGCGGAAGGTAATTTATATTCAAACCAATATATAGTTAAGCCCGTAGCGTTGTAGCTTGCCCTTTAGTTCTGATGCAAATATTTGTTTATTTTAATTTAAGTTACAGTAAGACCACATGATGTCCTTATACATATAATGTAACTTATTCTACTTTAAAAGTATATTTATTATTACATGCCGAGTTAACGATGTTGTTTTTACTTTTACAGACGAAGATCAAAGACGAAGACGCCAATATAAGGATGCCGGTTGGAGGTGTTTGTAGGTTTAAGTGTGTATAGGCCTACTATAAGTGTGTATAGGCCTACTATAGGTGTGTACGCGCGAAGAAAGAAGATCAAAGACGCCGATAAAGGATGTCGGTTTCAGGTGGTTTAGGCTTAGTGTTTAAGTATGAATGTTTGCGTGTTTAGCTGGTGCACTCTTACAGTGCTGCCAGTTATTTTTGCTGGGCCTAATGTTGCCAGCTATGTCCCCCAAGCACTTTTCAGTGCTTCTACATGTCTTTGAAACAAATGCAAAGGAATTGTTGCAACAATCTTACTTGATAAAGATTAGCATCTACTGTAGTGTTCATTCCTTCCGAGTGTTTTGTCTGTCGGGACTTGAATCTTACAGCGGTTTTGTATTGTCTCGGTTTGCATTGCGAGAACTCTGTTTTGGTACACATATACTCGAGTAATATCAACGCGCAGTATAATATATACACCAACTTTCAACATAAAATTAAATTTAACCATTATATAATATAAAGTCTCCACAGTTAAAAGTTAACTTTTAATTTAACACAACATCGCGTATGGCATAATTGGGACGGTGGCCACGTCACAATTACGCTTTACGTCGATGCGGTGGGTCAGCAACGTCATGACCCTGCGTTCGGTGCGGTTACGTCACGGTCGGTTTAGTTACGTTACAGCTGCGGGTTTGTTACGTGGACGTCGCCGTTTTTAGCGGTTCGTAACAGCCACAGTATGTCGTAACGGTCGATGCGGTGCGTAACAGCCGGACGATATTATATTGTGTGAAAATACGACGAGAGTATCGCGGTACCAAGATGTTTTCTCAATAAGCGGTCGGGTGATGCAGGGCCGTTGTTGGCATCGACTCCTTGCAGGTGGGCGCTTGGTGGCGTGCGCACTGCGGGGCTTTTCTGTAAGATTTTGTATCTTTTCGTTTGTTGATGTTTCAATGATCATGTTTCGCTTCTTATATGCTTGTTGGTGTGATTGTTTATTGTTGCGTTGTATTATTTTTGTCAATGGGTTTCTTTTCCTTGCTTTGGGTAAGGTCTATCCAGCAAGGGTTTCTCACCAGAGTAGAAACCCACTACCATTGGCTGGGGGCTTGTCGTGCCGTAGTGGCTTTCCACCAACGCCAGCCACATAAAATATGAAGGTATTTTAATCCTGTTTTTATTTTCCAGAATGAATAATAATGACGTCATCTACGTTTAATGTTCGCACATGATTGTATTTGCCGCAAAATAAATTGAAATTATTGTATTGTTGCTACGTCATGGGAATTATGACGTCATTAATTTTTTGATAACATCAAATATTTTAAGAGGGTGGGTGGTTTTTAACCCACCCTCTGTGGAACCTCTCCCAAATAAAATCACAAAAAGCTTCAACAAAAAACAAATTTATTCCTAAACTAGGGGATTCCCAGCAACAAAGCTCAATATTAAATAATTTCATCATTGAAAACATCGTGACGCCATAAACAAAGAATATTGTGACATCATAAAAACAAATATCTAATATGATTTCTATGATAGTTCAAAGCCAGATTGACTGTTGATACAATACAGTAGTTTGTCCCGCATTGCCTCAACATCGGGGTATTGTGGGACGCGTACCATGTTAAGGCAAGTAGACGAGGTGGGTAAGCGATCGGGGGTTCCCCCATTGTGGATGCAGAAGGGGGGGTGCATCTCCTACAGTGGGTGAAGTAGGGGGTTAGTGGGTAGTTATGGTATACCTCATGCTCGCTGTCGAGTTTTTACTTTTATGTTTATCCTCGGGTTGCACACCATACATGGTGGCTTCATACACCTCATGCTCACTGTCGGGTTATAACACGAGTGTTGCACACCATACATGGTGGCTTCATACACCTCATGCTCACTGTCGAGTTATAACACGAGTGTTGCACACCATACATGGTGGCTTCATACACCTCATGCTCACTGTCGAGTTACGGTACTCCATGTGTTTATATAAAGCCAAACTGAATCCAACTACAAACAAGATAGTAATAAGTAATTAAACAACGAACCTTGAACCCTAACAAGGGGGGTCGAGAACAGCTTGTAACGAAAAGTAAAAACTTTCGTTTCTCATCCTCAGTAAAACTACGTAAAACGTTCCAGAATATTTCGATTGTTGGATGTTCAGGTGTGTAGCCACCTGTGTTATAGAAATATCATCAAATGAGAAAGGTGTTCCGTGAATCTGGTCCTTATCTAGCACTCATATTGTTGGGCGATTCTCGTTGCATCATAACAGAATGCAGTAAACAAAAATACCTGAGGATACCAGGTTTGATGCTGCCATTGTAGGGATTATTTAACAGCAATTGTTCCAACCCAGTGGTCACTAATGGGTTGTCCAAATTGTAGTTTGTTTTAACACCCTGTCAGGGTAATGGGTCAACTTTGACCTAAATCCCAGGCGCTTTGGGTGGTCTTCCAACATAGAAGAACACCCAAAATAAGTTATCTTTATATACAGTGGCGCAGCCAGAAAAAAAATTAGGGAGGTAGTTTCAATCAAAAAATGTTCAAAAAAATGTTTTATTTTTTAATTTTTTTTGGGGTTTAAAAAGTATATATATAAAAACCTTATCAATGAAACGATCGCCTTACCTGAATAAGCAGCATTATCCTTCATATCGTCGACGTTTATCGGAACCTCCGCCCCCGATATTATGGTCTGGCACTCCCGGTGGTCAAACATACGCAACCACTCGAGGGGGATGACGTTGGAGAGTCCGTCACGGAATCGATCAACCGCGACTCGCATTTGAACATTAAGTTTGTAGTTCGAGAGCAAGTGAATGTACCTGGGGGGGGTTATAAGTTAACCAATTCATCGGCTTAGACTTTTTTATTTATAAAAACAAATAATCACCAATTATTGTGATTAGTTTATGGGTGAGGCGGAAAGTTTCCAACCATAAACTTTCTGTGGTCCAAAACTTAATCAAAATTATTTATATTTTACAAATATTTTAATAACTAATTTTAAAACATTTTTCACAATAAACAAACTTAGTGTTTATGATGTCTATGTAGATCACCTGACACGGTTGTCGTTGGTTACGGGAAGGTCATGACCCCCAGGCACAAGTTCGGTGACCCGTGTCGCCCCAAACTTATCGTCAACGACCGTAAAGTTCAAATCAAGGTCAGCAACGTTGCCCTCGTGTGACCGGAGGAACATAAGGTTTCTATGGATGACGGTTGTTTAATAATAATAAGAAATATTATAACAATGTAATCAACATTGTATCAACAAATGTTTAACAATAATAGAAATTCAATAGTTTATTTATAGCTTAGGGTGGAAAATATTTGCAACATAAAACAAAAAATTGCTTCCACGTATTTTGTAACGTGTTGTATTATGAATGAGATGTTCGGTGAAAACCTGGGATTTATGCCAGAGTTTGCCGTAAGAAACCACACAAGTTCCAAACAAGCCACCTGTAAAAGTCTGGATCGAGCGATTGGAGATGATTAATGTCGACGTCGGCGTTCTTCGGTTGCAATAATTTGCATAGAAAGAAAGCGGCGAACGGGAGTTCAATCTGCATCCCTTCGTAAATCATCTGCATGTATGGGGTTTATGTGGGGGTATGGGTTCAAGGCTCAATGCTGCTAATTTGTAAGCGTATAAAAACTTAAAACGAAAAGACTATAGCGACAATAATATGACATCATCAATTAAATCGCTGACTCACCTTCCCTAGCAGCCTTCCAAGGAAATAGAAATGCTGACTCATGTTCTCGACGACATGATCAGCGTTGGGGTTCGGGTACAACTCCCGATCGTCCGTTAACTTAAACAACCCCCTCCCAGGTTGGAACGATGTACGCACCAACTGTTGGTAGAATTCCCTTGTTACCCCGGCCCCGTACCCCGCTTCCTCGGCCCCAGCTTGGTTGATGAACGTGACACGCAAGGTACGATGTAAATCGGGGGCTGGGATATTAGTTGGTTGTTGGTTTATGTTACGCTACAAGTTTTAAGTCTATCTCTTTTCTACAACAGCAAGGTGTATTGTTATGTGTGCCATATATTTAATAAAATAAATCTAACTATTCATAATTTGCCCCTTATGCTCACTGCCGGGTCACTAGGTAGCTAGCAGTGGTGTTGAGGTACTGAGCCAACTCCAGTGTGATCAGGCCCCTTAACCACCACCTCGCCCAAACAGAATACAACCAAAAAATAGAACATGGGGCATTGGTATTGGTTGAATGACTCACCATTATGCCTTGACAAATCATTAAACGAATCCTCGTAAAGAAAATCTCGTCGAACTTTAACGTGGATGACTTTTGATGACTCAGCAAGTCCCGCGTCATGCATTATGACATCACGGTCGGATTCCCGTGACAACCGATCCTGACTCAGCATATTCTAAACGTAAAGCATGAGTCAGCAACGTGAGAACATAGACATCATATGAATATTCTGTGATAATAATTATCGCAGCGCTATCGGTGAAAAAAACAAAAAAACAACTAAAAAATACTTAAAAAGGGCAGATTAAAAGCGTGGCTGTTAAACCCCCCCCAAAAAAACACATACTTTTCAACACAACTAAAACCGGTAATACTGCCGCTGGTGACCAATGAAAATTTTGGTCTCAAAATGTTCCTTACGTCTCCCTGATACTGTGTATATATATTTTTTAAAAAAACTCGGGCGTTCGTGTCGAAAACTAACTTTGAAAATGTGCAAAAACATGCTGCGTCACCGTAATTCGCCTGACTTGCGTACGGTTAACGATATATTACGTCACAATAGCGATATGTTACGTCACAGAAGTGACATATTAGGAACGTTACAGCACGTTATAATCTTGTTTTTCGCACTGTTTTGTGCTGGGGAAACCCCAAGCCCCAACCCTAACCCCTACTTTTAACCCCCAACCCATAAATCCCCAAAAAAACTAACAAATTACGTAATCTGTAACGTTGAAATCAAACGTGGTAATTCGCATTCTATGACATCATAATCTAACCTTTGTTTAATTCATGACGGCTCGTGTGGAAATTACGGTGACGCAGCACGATTTCGCGCATTTTCAAAGTTAATTTTCGAAACGAACGCTCGAGTTTTTTCAAAAAAAAATTATACAGCGAGTATCAGGGAGACGTAAGGAACATTTTGAGACCAAAATTTTCACTGGTCACCAGCGGCAGTATTACCACTAAAACCATCTACATAAAATGTACTTCAGTGACAAACTCACAGTAAATATCCCAACCCTGGTTTGGAACGGGACAACGAACGGTAGATTAGTGAGCACGGTTAGTTGTTGAGCTTCCGATGCCGTCATGGGGAGATCTTCATCAAGGGGGTCTGGGGGGATTATGGTGTTATAAGCCTTATTATTACACGGTATATTATATGTATAAACTATCATCATGGGGTCTGGGGGGAATATGGGTAACTTATTATTAACCACACCATATATATATATATATATGTACGTCCTTTATAAGACCTGGGGTGGTTGGTGTAGTGATTGTGGTGGAACAATGTTTGTTAACGAAGTTGTTTGTTATACACCACGTCCCAGCCTATCCATTATACAGTGTATCTCATGCTGTATTCTATTTGCAGGTGCCGTGACAAAGTGGTTATCGCGCCCCACAAGACCTATATAAACCCCACACTAAACCCCCCCCACCTGCCATGTGAGCTGCCAGATTATCCGGCTTCATTTTACGTCGCCTCCAATTTGACGACAAATATTTTGTCCGGTCATCCCCGATCAGCCATGCGTTTGATGACCAAGCACTTTCTGGGGTGAAAGGGCGCCTCGTGTGGCGAGTATGGAGGTGGTTAAGAAGACGAGAACAACTCTGTAATATTTGTGATTATTGTTGTTAAATACATTGAAGGGGAGATACAACATAGTTACAATATGCGTCGAACTGCTGGTAATTCCTAATTAAATTCCCTCGAATACGATAGCGAAGATCAAATTAATTAAAACAACGAAGAGAAGGAAATTGGTAACAAAATGACATTCGTTAAATATGCTACGGGAATAAACTACTTGAGCAAAATGCCAAATCAAAAGTGTGGATGGTAAACCCAACAAATTAATTACGAACCAAAGATTGATCCAATAACTAATTTATATAATTAAAATTTATTATTTTCACATTAATTAACAAAGACTAAACTATTTTTATTTTTGTTACAAATAAATGAATTTAACAAATATTAATTAATCCCCACAAACAATATTAAGAAACAACCACCTTGAAAGCCATAGCGGTGTGCAACGTACATAAATCACTCGATTGAAAGTTAAGTGACGAACTTCCTGATAACTGCTGGAAGATTTCCCTGTGATGGATTATGTTAATATTGGTGGAAAATGAATGAATTTATTTTTTGAAAAAAGGATGTCAGAAACATATGTGTGGGTCGTAAACCCCTTATTTATACCAACAAGAAATTCACTTGGAATCCATGGAGGAATCCCACAAGATTTTAATTTTAAAAAGCCGGCTTTATTTGTGGCACAGGTTCTGAAATCCATCAAAAAATCATACTCTTAACAACTTAAACAAGCACAACTTGACCCCAAAACTCATCACGCCCTATTTACCCGCTGACCCACGTTTACCCCATGACCCACGTTTACCCCATGACCCATGTTAACCCCATGACCCACGTTTACCCCATGACCCACGTTTACCCCATGACCCACGTTTACCCCATGACCCACGTTTACCCCATGACCCACGTTTACCCCATGACCCACGTTTACCCCATGACCCACGTTTACCCCATGACCCACGTTAACCCCTCAATCGCCACCAAACAACTGTCGAACAACCCTGGACCCACTTTTGCTCCAAGGAGGGAGCTTGTCTACCCTACCCCACCCGCCCACCCACCTGGCATCCACCCCATGCAAACTCCTTGTTTGTGGAAGAACCAGCTTTATCAAACTTAGCGAAACATCCCTTAAAGTTGTCACGATCGTCACCAGTTCGTGGGATTTGAATAAATTATGGCTGTGGGGGGAATCTGAGGAAATAAATAAGAAACATCTCTTTGAACACAGTAAGAAGATCAAATTAATTCAAACAAGAAGGGAGAAGCACCAAAACGACAGTTGGTAAAACTTCTAATAAAATTATAAAAACATTTAATATAAAAAAACAAATCCTCATAAAAGACTTGCTTAAACATAAAACATATCAGTTCACAATTTTTTAAGATCACAATAAAATAGTTGTGGAGGAACTCTTTCACATTTATAATACATCTGTTTATATGACAGGATATAGAATTAAAACAACCCAAGTACCATCACCGGGGAAGTCGACATCATGCAACGAAAGTAGATTGTGAGCAAACAATGAAGAAAAGGTGATCAGGCGTGACAAGATTTCGTGCATCGATGATTTTGTCATGTGACCACCGTCCAATAGAGCGCGAATGCTGGCAACACTGGAAATAACGAGGTTTTTACGCTTGCAATTACTTGTATATATATATATATAATTAATATTATTTGTTTGATATACAAAATACAAAAACAGCCAAGCACCTTGGCTTAGCACACGTGCCTGTAACTCAACGGGTTCAGACTCAATGTTGCTACCATTGTAAGCGAATGTGTCTTTGCAGATGACACTGAACCACGAACCTTATGTCTCGTGGTATGGTAATTACAAAAATGTGGAAGATCTGTTTGACATTTATAAAATGGCAGACAGAATCATATAATGTGTTTAATTATATAAATTGTTGATACTATAACTTTGTTCATTAAATAAGGACTTACCTTTTCTCACTATGCCTAGTGTAAGTTCTCGAGTTCAAAACAAGGAACCAAAGTTTTTTCACGAAACTTGTAGATAACGCCAACGTGTATAATAGTCTGTGGGAACGAACATAATAATTTTATCAATATTTAAATGCGTTATTATAGAAGCGTAATATGTTATGCCGGCTACATTTAAATTATATTTATATAATTAATATTTTTTTGCAAATTTCATTAAACTGTTTCTTTGAGTAAGTCGTGCCACTACCATGGGTTTTGGCTGAGCCAACTTTAAGGCTGTGGTACCTCACCCATATAGAATAAAACTACCGCATAGAGACATCACTCCTCAACCCTCCCCCCCACCTATTCTTATGAATTTATAATCTCTATTATTGAGTGTCTATAAACTGCCTCAGTGGGGTCTAGATGGTAGCACCCTGGTTGTTTAGGGTAATGGGCTAACTCTGTCATAATTCTCGCCCCCATATATACCCATACAGAATACAACCCCCCCCCCACCTATTCGTATGGATTTGCATCTTCATATTAACCAGCAAGTGGAAGGTAATTCCCCCAAGTAGAGAAACATCACGTTCATCGAGACATCGCGTGCAAAACTTGATGAAATTTTTCGAGTTCAAGAACGACCGGCAATCACCAACGATTAGTGAGGTTTCAATTTCCTGGGGAAGTGATGAGATTTGCAAATAATTTTGAAATGTGTGAAACCGTGAATCAGTGTCACCTGCAAAGTTACATACGTGGTAACTTGTAAGCTGGCACGAGGTGTATGAAACAGAACACCCGTGTTATAATGACTGTCGTTGCCCCACCATGCAAGTATAAATAAGTTACATACGTGGTAACTTGTAAGCTGGCACGAGGTGTATGAAACAGAACACCCGTGTTATAACTCAACCATTAGTAGTATGGGTGTTGGGGTTACCTACAAGGACCTCACCCATGTAGAAAAGAATTGTCTTGTTCATATCAGAACATTGGTCCGTTTACATCACAATTAAAAAAATTCCAGAACTGTTTCAAATTTTCACAAACTAATTATTTCGATTAAATGAAGTTTTTTTTTACAGTTTCCGGTTGAACGATTTCCACGTAATCGTCGTCGTCACTTTCGGCATCATCGCTCGCCACACGAGGAAGTGTAGGTACCAACCAATCAACGATGGTTAGGATGGTGGTCGGGTTCACCCATTGTTCTGTGTACGGAGTTGTTATGAGGGTTATAAGTAAAACATAAGGGTCCAGTGTTCAAGTCCTAGTCAAGTCAAACACAAAAGTAACCCGTTTCAAACACAAAAGTAACAATTTTATCTTAATCTTACTGTCTTAATACACCCCTCTTCCCCCTTTAACAAACTTACCGAGTTTACCATCCAGTAGTTTCACCAGTGATGCCAGCAAAGATATATTCGGCTTTATCCCAGTGTTGCCAGTTAATATTTTCCTTTCAAGATGATTCAAACTCACAATGTTTATGATTTCCATGTCTCGTAACGACGGAAGCAAAAAGTCGTAAATTTGCTGATTCATACGATGACTAAGCATGTCCGTAAAAAACTTTTCAAAAATGTCGGAAATTTCGGAATCGATTTGGAATTCTGGGTTCGAGGCCTCATGCAAAGTCATAGGTAGTCGTAGAAGTTGTAGAAGCGAGTTAGCGAGAACGAGGTGAGGGTTATGGCCACTAGATGGCTCGAGGTCGTGAGGAACTTTGACGTCGAATACTTGGAGCATTGATTTAAAGAATCCTGGGGGTGAAAGTTTTTTTTTTAATTTTTTTGGGGAATTGCAGATTTCCAGTTACACTAATTGTCGCCAAACACAGGAAATATTAAAAAACATAACATGGTTTTACTTTATCTGTTTGATACCATAGCGAAGATTAAAAAGAGAATTAACAGCAAAACGTAAGTCGTTAAAACATTAACACTGGCTGTTTGAAACCTGCTAAAGTGTCGAGATATAAAGGAAGTTAAAAAGGGCGGCTGTTAAACCCAACACTTTATTATTACAAATAATTAAATATTGTTTACCATTGTTGACCAACAATCCCCACATTGTGATGTAATCATCTCCCCAATATTTAGCTTGGGTGAGAACTTCAATGGCTCGTAAGGGAGTGGCCATGTGCGTGGGGGGGATGGTTTGGAGGGCCCTGGGTGGGAAAGGGGGTTAGTAGGGGTTGGGGGAAGTTAAACAGAAAAGGTTGATTCTAGAGATGTGTGTAAAAGTGGGTAAGTTGGGCTATATACTGATACAGGTATAGGGGTTAGAGAATAAGGCATATAAACAAAAGTGCGGCTAAGAGTCACTGCAAAGGCATTAGTCAAAGTTGTTTAATGGGCTACTTTGGAGGGCTCTGGGTGGAAAAGGGGTTATTTATGGGTTCGGGGTTTTTACAAAAGTAAACAGTAAAGATTAATTCTAGGGCTGAAGGTAGGAGTGTACCAAGTGTTGGGATCCGAGGTTAAGGCATATACTGCCAGCCTGCCAATCGAATATATAAAGTAAAGGTTTACAACAAGAAGTGTTTTCAAAGCACATTGATGCTACCATTGTGGGCGAATGTGTTCTTGGGCAAGACACTTAACGGCAATTTCTCCAACCCAGTGGTAACTAATTGATTGTCTAAATTATCAGCCATACAATATAGATTCTTTAGAAATATCACTTCACCTGCAAGTTTTAACCAATATTTGTTTCCTTAGAAAATCTGAACATTGTGTCGTCCAATCGGGGGTGAATTTGAATATTTGTTGAAGAAGCCACGTCTGTTGGTAAAAGACGGATGTTTATGTTTGCTTAAAATAGTTTACAAACAAACATATAATAAACGTAATCATATAAGAATTTGTATCTTTGTACAGTCAGAAGCATGTTAGTTAAATTATGTGATTGATTTAAATTAGAAAGACTTTTTTAAACATTTAAATTTTTTTCCAAAATCGCTGTTAAATCGCTGTCCCTTATACCATAGTTACAAAATACCCAAACATAGAAATCATAACAAACCAGATTATTAAGATCTGAAACTTTTTGCTCGCCGTAAAAGAAACAAAGTAATCTCGTCAGTTCGACCAAATTTTGACCGATTTTCTTTTTTTCTTCAAATTTTTCTCGCAGAAAATTTTTAACTTTTTGTCGTTGCAGAAACGAACGAACTGAAGATTGCAAAATAATCACGGCTCGTAACCGCTGCCGAGCCTCCTAAGATAGAAATATCATTAAAGCATCTTAATAAGTAAGAGTATGGTTGCTAATTTTTTACTGTTTCAGCTAAAATTTTGTAATAATAATTATTTGTATTTTATTCTACGTGGCTGAGGTCTTGTGAACCTGGTAATCCCTTTGGCTTCAATGCAAGTGCCTACCACTGAACCACAGTAACCCCAGACTGCACAGTATGGCAGGTGAACGTGCGATTTTTTTAGACTTTTGGTGATGCTCGCCACAATTTGTCCCACGCACGCCAATTAATTAACCAAAGAAAAAAATACGTATTAAATTAAGTAAGATTTCCTAACGTGGCTTGAAAATGTACATGCTTTGCACGCAGATTTTTAATGATAGCACGCGCGCGCGCGAAAAACAACCGTCTTGCACGCGCAAGATCTCGTCAGGAACTGCCATACTCTGCAGACTGGACAGTAACTAACTATTCCTGCTTATCTATATTACAAAAATACTAAAATTCTATCGGTATCAGCGTAGAGCCCCGAACCCAGTATCCTTTGGTTGCACTAAAAGCCCGAACAGCAACAGCAGTGGTTTACTGTAAACATATTGGAAACACTGCCACGATAATTCGGTTGGCAACACTGGTGGCAGAGCTAAAGCATTTATACAAACTAGAACTTCCCCAACTTCCTAAGTATATACCACAGATTATGTGTTTGTACATTATCCTACCTCTCGTTTCTGTCGTTCTTCGTGAGCTTTTTGCAGCAAGTTTGCTTTCGTTAAGCGATCCTGGTAAACGAGATAAGTTAGAATAGAAACAGTGTTTTAAATGTTAGCTTGGCTTGTTGGCAGTGAGCATGAGGTGTATGAAGTCATAATAAATAGTTGTGTAAGTGAAAAAAGTATTCAAACTTATTTAGACCGCGATTTTGAGGGGGGTAAAGCCCCGTGAAGGAATTCCCCATGTTTATAAACAAAAATCCCCACAAAGATCTAAAAATAAATTCAATAAATAACTAAACCCACCGTTCCGCTACGTCCCCCCAGAGATACATTGGGACTGCTCCGAAAATCACCTTCAAAACTATACATTTTGCTGTAATCAATTAATAAATGATTACAAAATATCTTTATTACGAACAAAACACTCAACAGAACATTCGAGGAAAAAATAAACAAATAATCATGACTAGGCAAAAATGTGATGACTCATTTCCATAGAAATAACATTAAAATAAAAAATAATGTTTTAAATTCATTAAAATTTGTTAAAATTCATAAAAACTGCTGTTTTTAGTAAATTTATAATTATTTCAAGTTGTTTATTTAATTTCTTGACCTATTTATTTGTTAACAATGCAATTGTTTGTGCAGTGTGACGTCGATGCACATGAATGCACGTAACAAAGAAGATTTCTGGAATGTAGAGCAGACGAAACACCGCGGCTTGGTTTGTGACGTAACAACGAGTAGTTTGCAGCTATTGTGAAGTAATAATCGGCGATAATGGAAGATTCTAAAATAGCGCGTTTCAAAAATCGACGATAAATTAATTCTTGAAACATTTTCGTCACAATCGAGATGTGCTCTTTGTTTGTTTTATTATGACGTCATTTCGAGGAATGCCGCGTGTTGCATTATGGCGTAACTTAAACTTGAATTTGTTTATCGATGACGTAGGTCTGATGACGTAGGGTGTGATTACGTCATCAAGATGGAGCTGAACGAAATTAACGAAGAAAAAGCTGAAACAAAGATAATTGGTGGGGGAGATCGGGTGAGTGGGGTAAGATGGGACTTATCAATGGTAATATGGGGTAATATGGGTCAAATAACTGGTGTATAGTGGGGGGGTAAGATGGATACCATTAGCACCAAAACCCATATTTCCTGATCATGTTTTAAACAACTAACAACGCTGTTTTACAGTCGTGAGGATACGGTTATAGAAACCTGTAAATATTCTTTGTTTAATAACAAATGGGACGATAAAAGTAAATAAAATATGAACCATCTTACCCCACCCTACTATATATAATATTATGTTGCATCGCATTATAAGTTTGCCTGTGGTTGCAAATATACGATGCAGGGTTGACATCCGCATATATAAACCGGACACTTATCTAAGTCAATATCCTTTCATTGTACTTGTGTGTTGGACTTCGTTCTTGTGGCGGATAATGGGAAACTCAATTTAGACGTTAAAACTTTGCCCGCCATGCGAGGATAAATAAGTTACATACGTGATAACTCGTAAGCGGACACGAGGTGTATAAAACAGAACACCCGTTTTGTGCCTTTATTTTGAGTTTCAAAAATCTACTTAAATTAAAAAAATAGCTGCGTCGTAACAATCAATGTATTATGACAGGAAAAAGGGAAATTCCCTAAACACGTCTTCTTTATAATCGGGAATGAATTCTGCGAAAGATTTTCCTACTACGGGATGCGAAGTAAGTGTGATGACGTCAGTGGTGACGTATGAAATGACGACGTCAGATAAGAGTAAAAAGTTGTGGTTACTGTGGTTACTCGTAAGCTGGCACGAGGTGTATGAAACAGAACACCTGTGTTATAACGACTGTCATTGCCCCGCCATGCGAGGATAAATAAGTTACATAAATTCATTTTTATTTTCTTTTATTAATGCTATCCATTTACTCACCCATTTAACCCCCCTCCCACAGCGGTGCTCGTCTTATACGTTCGAAACTTCCTTTTATTCGACGATGACACGTCCACCTCCATCTTCCACGCCTTCACCATGCTTGCTTACTTCTTCCCGCTAGTGGGCGGTATAATAGCTGATTCTTATTGGGGGAAATATAAAACCATTGCTTATTTATCCATCGTATACGTCATCGGTCACGTGTTAAAGACAATAGCAGCGATTCCATTCATACCAGGAAACACGACACACACGTAATTATGACGTATAACAGGCATTATTATAGATGACTATATGTATAGTAGGGTGGGGAAGATGGGACACCCTTCATTCTATTTTCTCGTCCCATTTGGTAGTAACCAAAAACAATCAAAGAATTATAAAACCGTATCCTCGAAACTCCCATAGACCGTTTTTAATTGTTTAAAATACGATCAGGATATTTGGATATATTGTGTTAATGGTGTAGAGTCTTTCCCCACTATATAGTAGTTATTACGGTTTAGTAGCAATGCCCTTTAGTTTTTTTGTGTGCAAGTAGTTTTTATACCTGTGGCGTATTTTAAACGACTTGTGTTTCAAATCAGTACCGATGTTTCGGCGTCTTATATATATATAGATTGACTTCATTAGGGTAAATGACAATCAACTGCACAAACTATTCACAGTCTGTATGTACAGGGCGTCGAAACGTTTCCAAATAAATGCTAGTGCACCAACTAACCAGGCAGATATTCCACACCAACTAACCGACCATATATTCCACACCAACTAACCGACCAGATATTCCACACCAACTAACCGACCATATATTCCAGGATACTTTCAATGTTCGGTTTATTATTGATAGCGGTTGGCACTGGGGGAATCAAGCCATGCGTGTCATCGTTTGGAGGCGACCAGTTTAAACCGCACCAGGTATTTAAGTAACTTTGTGACGCTACTTTGTTTTGTGGTCCGGATTTAGTCAAATAATAGAGGTTTTGCCCAGAACAGGAACAGCATAACCGAGCAAGTTCCTTTCGGACGTACGAAACGTAGTGTAGGAAAGTAATCAACCAAATGTGACCAAATCTCAAGTCAATTTTAAAGGGCCTCACTCCCAGATTTTCCCCGCCCTGCGAGCGAGGATTTATAAGTTGCACTAACCAATACCCCTTCCAGGTGTTAAGTTACATTCATTCATACTTTCAATCTGTGCTGGAATAACGGACCACATCTGGCCGGAATCCCGTGTCCTCGACAATAAGATAAACAAATTACATTCGTTCCATTATTCATATCCCTTCCCAGGTTTTATACTTGAGTCAATACTTCGCCATGTTCTACTTCTCCATCAACGCTGGTGCTCTTATATCGAAGTTCATAACCCCAATGTTCAGAGCCGACCTTGATTGTTACCCCGGCCATCATGGGCCTAAGTACGATGAATGCTTCACTGTGGCTTTCGGGGTTCCTGGTTTGTTGATGCTGGTAGCTGTAGGTGAGTGTGTAGGGGTTGTGGGTTCGAATCCAGGACGGGGTGTGAGTTTATAGGCACAATGTATTGTATTATGGGTTTAGCAGGCTCGCTTTATTTGACAAGTTTTCTCAAGTAGTTTTAGCCATGGGGTTTAGGTGTTTTAACGACAGTGGTTTTGCTGCTAATTCATTCTCTTCGTGATCTTCTCTATCGTATTCGAAGGTATAGATAAAACATTATATTCAAGTTGTAGGGGTCCTGGGTTCTAATCCAGGCCAGGGTTGGTTATTTTAGACTAACCAAAACTGATTTTTTCAGGATTCTTTTTCGCGGGGACGAAATATTACACCCAAGTTCCGTTAGAGGGCAGCATATTCTGGAAGTTTTGTAAATGTGTTTACTCTGCGTTACGTAACAAGTGGAGAAGGAGGGAAAACGAGGAGAGAGAGGAGCATTGGGTAGATTACGCGGATGCTCCGGTGAGTGGGAGCATTGGGAGAGTGGGGAGGAGTGGGAGCATTAGGAGGGTTGGGAGGAGTGGGAGCATTAGGAGGGTTGGGTAAATTTTTTCTTATGCTCGCTGTCGAGAAGTTTAATTTGGGCCATGGCCGACTTAATATATTTAAGTATGATAAGTTTTGGGCAATTACGCTTGAATATTGTTCAAACACAAGCATACCTTGTCTTATATACACCACCAACCCGAGAGGTTGCTTCAATTCATCATAATTACCCCGACAGGAATCACTAAAGCGTGACACTAAATACGTCATGGGGATTCTTCTTCTCTTCACCCCTCTCCCTTTTTTCTGGGCTCTCTTCGACCAACAAGGCTCCAGGTGGACGTTACAAGCTTTGCAGTTGGACGGGACGTGGGTGGGTGGCTTGTGTATGTTGCTGGGTTTAAAACAATATAATACGTTGTCAGAGTTGCCTCTAGACCGGCAACCTCCCCTTTAGTCGAAGTAATGCTCGATGCCGCTACAATTAGAGATGTATGCGTCCTTGGAAAGACACTTAACTGCAATTGTTCCAACCCAGTGGTCACTAATGTGTTGTTTAAATTATCAACCTCATAACAAAAATCACCCACAAAGTTACATTCTAACACTTCAATGTCCTGTTCAATCCTCTGTCCAACAAAACCCATGATATATAACCTCCTGTGGTATATAGTAGGGTGGGGGGGACAAGATGGGACACCTTTAGCACATAATATCTAAATATCCTGATCGTGTTTTAAACAATTAACAACGGTCTATAGAAGTCGCGAGAATACGGTTTTATAATTCTTTAAATGTTCTTTGTTTCCTACCAAATGAGATGAGAAAATAAAATGAAAAGGTCTCCCATCTTCCCACACCCGACTATAAGCCGTAACCCAACCTACATTTACAGGGTAGTTTCTACATGAAACCCGACCAAATGGACGTCATCAACCCCTTACTAATCATCACATTGATACCTTTGTTTGAGACGACACTATACCCATTATTACGTTACTATAACGTGAACTTTTCCCCCCTCAAAAAAATGACGGCTGGTTTGATTTTGGCGGGAGTATCGTTTTTGTTTGCAGCTGGTCTACAGTTTGCCATCGATGTAAAAACTAATTAATTATCGAATAATTAATAACTTTAATATTATGGATATTATTATCAATTTTGACGCATTATAATGTAGTATAAATAATCTTTCAACATCTGGTATGGAAAATACGACAAAGGGGTTTGCTTTATGCCTGATAGTGACAGAATACAACATAATATGAGGCGTAATGACGTTTTTAGGCTGATTTAACTCCACTGCCACCTAGCGATCAATTCTCTGTCCGCGTCATCAACCTATCTCCTTGTGACGTCACTATGACGTCATCGAATCGAGATTACAACGGTATTATGGTGGGAACAGAAAAGGTAAAAATATTGTAATAATATATGACTGTGTTATATCTGGCCCTGAACTAATGCTGATGAAGTTGGACGATTCTCGTGACGAAATAAAACAATCAAGTGTTCTGAAGTATGTGACAGATAAAAAACAAGTCCAGCAAATAATTTACTAAAAAAAAATATTTCGCACGATGACATCATCAGTCTCTTATTTATAATCAATATAGTAGGGTGGGGGAAGATGGGACACCTTTAATACATAATATCCAAATAGCCTGATCGTGTTTTAAAGAATTATCAACGGTCTGTGGAAGTCGTGAGGATACGGTTTTATAATTCATTGAATGTTCTTTGTTTACTACCAAATGGAAAGAGAAAACTAAACGAAAAGGTGTCCCATCTTCCCCCACCCTACTATATATTGCGTATAAAATTAAAGCTACATCAATATACCACCACAGATTAGCGACACCCAGTTCAAGTTCGTAGACACAAAGAAACCTTTCACCTTATCCCACGTCACGTGTGTAGGAAATGACGTACAAACTAACTTTAACGTAACTTCCGGTCAAGGAAAAGTGATTGATTACGTCATATCCGGGCTGCTGGGGGAAGATTCGATGTTGGTGAGTCGGATTAAATATTGAGGGGGGTGTGTTCCTGGACATGGCACTACGCCATGCTACGCATCACTACGCCATGCTACGTAACACTACGCCATGCTACGTAACATGGCACTACGCCATGCTACGCATCACTACGCCATGCTACGTAACACTACGCAATGCTACGCAGCACTACGCCATGTTACGTAACATGGCACTACGCCATGCTACGCATCACTACGCCATGCTACGTAACACTACGCAATGCTACGCAGCACTACGCCATGTTACGTAACACTACGCAACACTACGCCATGCTACGCAACACTACGCCATGCTACGTAACACTACGCTATGCTACGCAACACTACGCAAACTACGCCATGCTACGCAGCACTACGCCATGTTACGTAACACTACGCAACACTACGCCATGTTACGCAACACTACGCAACACTACGCCATGCTACGTAACACTACGCCTACGCAAACTACGCCATGCTACGCAGCACTACGCCATGCTACGTAACACTACGCTATGCTACGCAACACTACGCCTACGCAAACTACGCCATGCTACGCAGCACTACGCCATGTTACGTAACACTACGCAACACTACGCCATGTTACGCAACACTACGCCTACGCAAACTACGCCATGCTACGCAAACTACGCCATGTTACGTAACACTACGCAACAAACGTTGTCGAATTGACGGGTCTCGAAAATTATGCCCAGGAGCTTATATAGGTTTTAGTACCGTATAGTGCACATAGATGCTATGTATCTATTTATGGTGTATGTATCTCTATTGTATGGCGTGTGGGACGAAACATCGGTCATCGACATCATAATATAACAATTTACAGAAGATCCTTTAAACTGAATTACTTAATATTTTCAATTAATATTTTAATAAATGAACACTAATATCGATAGAGCGAGATGGCGACCGCGAAACCTGAGAATGGAAGATCCTCTGTGACGTTTCTAAACCCTTATGATGTCACAAACATAGTGGTCAACGCGTCTGGTTATGAGGTCACAGTGCCTGCCAAAGGAAGATCGAAACCTGTACAAGTTAAAAGTGGCACGTGAGTAATGACGTCATTAGTTGGTAACGTCATGGGTTTATGACGTCACCAAATCCTTACAGAATCTACTATAAGAGTAATTGACGTTAGAAGCGTGAGTTCACTTCATTTTTCGATGACGTATTTTTTTAATACTATAGCATGAAGGTATGACGTAACAGTGACGTAACACAGCATGCTTTTTACAGATCAAGTTACCGAATATACGCTGGTACATCTGAATACGAGGGCCGGTTAGAGGTCGGGGTTGGAGGGGTGTATACTGTAGTTCTGGTGGTAGGTGATGACGTCAGAGCCATGAATACGTCATCAGGGGTGTTAAAGGACGTGAACACGAATAACATTAATATTGCTTGGATGATACCACAGTACTTTGTGATCACAGTAGGGGAGGTTTTCCTCTCCATTACTGGGCTCGAGTTCTCTTACACGCAGGTATGACGTGTGTGTGTGACGTATGCGTGACGTATGTATGTGGGAAGAGACAGTATTTCTTTAATGTCCTTGGACAAGACGTTTGACGACAATTGCTCCAACCCAGTGGTCACTAATGGGTTGTCTAAATTATAAACCATACATAAAAAAATGAAAATATCCAAAAAAAATAATTACCCACGAAGTAACATACATGGTAACTCGTAAGCTGGCACGAGGTGTTAAACCTGTGTGATAACGACTGTCGTTTTCCGGCTACTTGAGGATAAAGTAAGTTACATTCATTCACCCATGTTATAATGACTGTCGTTGTCCCACCATGCGAGGATAAACAACTTACACCCACACACAATTACAATACAGGCCCCAGCCAGTATGAAATCCGTGGTTTCAAGCCTATGGCTTCTCACCGTTTCGATGGGCAGCATTATCGTACTCGTCGTCGCCGAATCTCGTATGATTGACAGGCAGGCCCATGAATTTATTTTCTTCGCATGTTTGATCGGAGTCGCTTCCATCGTGTTTGCTTTCCTGGCTCGCAGGTTTGTTTATATGTATTTAGTGTAGATACTTTTGCGCAAGACATTTGTAAATACGCTGAATACCGCTGTATGTATTGTAATGTAGGGTTGGCACTTATTTCATATTTGAAATCGTGTTTTAACAATTAAACTAGAATCATCCTACCCCAACCTGAATGTACCATCTTACCCTAACCTGAATGCACCATCTTACCCCAACCTGAATGTACCATCTTACCCCAACCTGAATGTACCATCTTACCCTAACCTGAATGCACCATCTTACCCCAACCTGAATGTACCATCTTACCTCAACCTGAATGTACCATCTTACCCCAACCTGAATGTACCATCTTACCTCAACCTGAATGTACCATCTTACCCTAACCTGAATGCACCATCTTACCCCAACCTGAATGTACCATCTTACCCCAACCTGAATGTACCATCTTACCCCAACCTGAATGTACCATCTTACCCTAACCTGAATGCACCATCTTACCCCAACCTGAATGTACCATCTTACCCCAACCTGAATGTACCATCTTACCCCAATCTACTATATACACTCACGCAGATACAAAGAATCGAAACCGCAAGAAATTCCAAGCAGGAAAGAAAAGAACGAAATCGAAAAGACAGAACTTTTAGAAGAAAAAACAGACTTTAGTGAATGAATTTGTCGTGAAATATATTTTAATCCTGATTTTCTAATTAAATAACAAACTAATTAATTCTCTTTATATAAAACAGAATTCACAATCCTGTTTTGCGATAACTTAAACCCAATGCTTAAATTGTCATTAAACTATTGCCTTTGTGTTTAAAATCCCCCATACTACTATCGTTGCTCTTGTATTAATGCGTTTGTTTATTAAAAAGAAATAAAAACTAAACCGATAAACATCAAACACTATACCAGTATTTGTTGCCATTCTGCCAAAGTGCAGTGCTTCCAGATAGTTTTCGAAAAAAAGGCCCTTACCGGGGACGATTGTTTTAAAATCAGCATCTTTCTTCTTCTGATTTCTCTCCTTCCCCGTTTTTCATTGGTTCTCTCCTTTTTCAATCATTCAAGTGTTGACGTTGCAGAGAGTGGTCGTGTATGAACGCTGAGGTTAATGCAGAAACATAGGGTGAAGTAAATGGGAACGAAATCGTCCAAAAACGAAGATGGCGACGACGATCCCAGCGCTGACGGTGAGTGCGACATGTCAGTGAGCATGGGGTGTATGATGCCTATTGGTTGTCTGGGTGTTGGGGCAATGTGCTAGTGAAGAGTCTTCCCCCCCACCTTATTTGCTAACCACTAACCCCTAGGTTATGGGGACATGGGGTTAGGTGTTGATGGTTAGGGGGTTAGTGGTTATAGGGGTTAGTGGTTATCAAATAACCCCAGGCCTCAGGTGTGCCTCACTTAAGATCTTATCCTTATGTAATAGAATCTCCATTATTAAGTGTTGGTGCTAGTTATGCATCGTTATATGCTAACTCTTAACTAGTAGCTACCAACCTCTAACACTTCCCACCAGCCAATCTGTAATGTACCCAAACATTCTTCACCAGTGCCATAGTAACTCCTCATATTTATTTTATAAATCTTTATATTTTCAGTCGGGTTCAACGACTTCGAGGTCCTTCGTTCGATCGGAAAGGGAAGTTTCGGCAAAGTTTGCATCGTGAGACGCAAGAAGACGGAGAATGAGGTTTACGCGATGAAATATATGAACAAACTATCATCATGGAAACATGGGGCCATCGATCATGTGTTAAGGGAGTTGGAAATATTGTCGACGCTACGTCATCAGTTTCTGGTGAATTTGTGGTTTACTTTTCAGGTAAATGAGCTGTTTACTTAAAACCTCATGCTTATTTTTTTGTGCAACATTTTTTGAATGTTTTTTTTATATTCTATATGGGTAAGGCTTGTGTTAGAGGACGTTTCATTTACCCATTGCATCTAAGTATGAAAAATTGTATGTAACTTATTTATCCTCGCATGGCGGCGCAACGACAGTCGTTATAACACGGGTGTTCTGTTTCATACACCTTGTGCCCGCTTGCGAGTTACTACGTATGTAACTTTGTGGGCGACTACATGTAATTTTAAAATAAAACTTGTTTACGCAATCTTAACAACTTAAACTTCATTAATAATTAATCACAAATGAGGAGCGAGCTGGTTTGTTTTAAATATTTATGTTTGTGACATACACCTATTGTCTCACCAACACTTAACAAGTGGAAAGCATCACTAAAATCAAATAATGAGTGTAAGCTTGTTAGGAAGATTATTGTGTTTGTTGGTCGGTTGGTGTTTGTTCGACCTCAATCTCCGGTTCCACGGCGTGCCTTGCTGTAAAACACAACCTTGACCTTTATTACCCCCAGAAATAACGAAGCCATTTTATGGTCTGAAAGTAATATTTCCATATAAAATATTTATATGTAATAAGGTATTGTGGGGTAAGATGGGACACCTTTAGCACATATTATCCTCATGTGTTTTAAACAATTGACAACGGTCTATGGGAGTCGTGGGACGAGAAAACAGAATAAAAAGGTGACCCATCTTCCCCACCCTACTATGTATTATTCACCCCCTAATTACACCCCACTAACCCCCCCAGGATGAAGAAGATATCTTCATGGTCAGCGATCTTCTCATGGGTGGCGACCTCCGTTACCACATTCAACGACACGTGCATTTTACTTTCGATGATGTTCGAATATATTTCTGTGAACTAGCTCTGGTACTTGACTATTTGCGCAACAAACATATTATACACAGGTCCGTTTAAGATGGTTTGTTTAATTATTCATCACATGATAATCAATAATTGGTCTAATATTAATAAAATGTCAATAAAATAGATTTTCTGCCTAACTATTTCACTTAATATGTCGATATCATATCTCTAGTATATTTGTTGTAATTCAACAAACTCAGTGGCCAATAATGGGTTGTAACATCCTGGGTGTTGGGGTAATGGGTAACTCTTATCTAAATCAAAGATCCCATGGCATACCTCAATGTAGGACCTCACCCATATAGAATAGATTGTGCATATACAATGTTGGAGTAATGGCCAACTCTGGCCTAAATCCCAGGTCCCATGCCATGCCTCACTGTAGAACCTCACCCATATAGAATAGAATGTGCATATACAATGTTGGGGTAATGGGCCAACTCTGGTCTAAACCCCAGGTCCCATGGCGTGCCTCACTGTAGGACCTCACCCATATAGAATAGAATGTGCATATACAATGTTGGGGTAATGGGACAATTCTGGTCTAAATCCATGGCCTGCCTCACTGTAGGACCTCATTCATATAGAATAGAATGATGGCAATTGTTTCAACCCAGAAAATCATTGAAACATTTTCATCATAGAGACATCAAACCCGATAACATCCTCCTTGACGAGCGAGGCCATCTTCATCTAACGGACTTTAACATCGCTACTGTACTTAATGATGAACATCCGTGTGCAAAGTCATTCGCTGGAACAAAGCCTTATGCAGGTGCCTGTGTACATTATGTGTATTCTGTTCACTTCTTGGTCCTTTTGCGTAAAGAGAATATCTACGTCCAGCTTTGTTAAGTGTAGATATTTCTTTTGTTTGCTCTTAACGACAATAACTCCAACACAGTGGTCACTAATGGATTGTCCAAATTGTCAGCCATATAAAAAACAATCACCCATAAAGTTACATACGTGTAAATGCGTTTGTATTAAGTTCATCATAAACATTAAATTTATGATCATTATGACATCACAGCCCCCGAAATCTTTAATTCATCGTCTGGTTACGATTACGCTGTGGATTGGTGGTCACTAGGGGTCACCATGTACGAAGTATTGCGACACAAAGTAAGATGTTTGTTTATTTATTATAAAAAAAATAACTTTTATGAAATATGCCTTTATTTTATGCTTTCTTTCTATATATCGTGATGACGATGGTTTTGGTTTTTAAACCAAAATCATTAAACGGAAAAAAATTATATATGTTTTATATATAGCATAGTCCTTTATATTTGTATTAAAACTGACCTAATCTTTGTATATTTGGTTCTTACATATTATTACACACAGCGTCCATTTAACATTGGATCCGACACAACGAATGAAGAAGTTACAGCTTTACACAACGATGGCTCAATCTCGTTCCCTGTCGATTGGGGGCAACCTATCATGAACCTGTTTTTTAAGGTGAGCTATGTATACAGCGAATACATGCAACATTCATAGATTACTTATTTTTATGAGTAATTCATATTGCAAGCAATAGAACAACATATATACATTCATACCATGTCGCATATATATATACATCCATGGATACATATATACAACATATGTAAGTATACAACACAAATAATTATATATACATCCATCATTTCTATACAAGACACCCACTAACTCACTTGTCTTGTTGCGAGATGGAAAACAACATACGCAGCACAACAGCTACAAAAAAGTTAAAATTGTTTGGTGGGTTAAAGACACAATTATGATTAGTTCTTTGTTTTAGGAGGTTTGCTTATTTCTTATTATTTCTATGGTACGTCAATCAAGCCGTGCCAGTGTATATACATTATTAATACTACAAGACACCTATTTGTATGCAAACATCCATATACAACAACATTAAGATACATTTCCATACTAGGTATATTTACATACAAGTTAACATACAATATTAGGCAGATATTTAAATATAAGTCACTTATATATATATTTGTATATATATATATCAAGATACAGGGTTACATACAACATATACATACAAGAAACATATATATACTATGTACATATAAACATACACACAGTGTATAGATACATGTTACACACATACAACATTAAGTAACATATATACAACACCATCAAGGCAGTTAATGCAAGTTACCAACGTTATTTCCTGTGATATTTGGTTCATTCAGCAAGTATGCGTAGACGCCTCACTATTTCCAAGAAATAATAACCACAATAATTGAGCACGTATTGTATAGGTTTAATGAATGAGTACGTATTACTGTTTATAATGATGTGGCATTTCATTCATTAAAGCTCAAGTAATTTCACTTATAAAACTATATATATTTGTTTAAGATATGTAAAGTTTAAGATGATTCGGAACAACAATCTAAAACCACATCGTAGGATCAGTGGTATTATATTCATAATAGAAATATTATATTTTGCAGCTTTTTAAAGTCGACCCTACAAAACGAATCCAAAGTTTCGAAAGTTTAATTTCGGAAGAATTTTGTCAAAATATGGAAGCTGATGATGTCATGAGGTTAAAAGGTCAACCCACGTTTCAGCCATCGGTATATGATGTCTATGTTTATATATGATATCTATGTTTTGCTACCAGGCATCATGTAGCCTAGTACAGAATTAGTTGGCTTTTCCGTTATATAAAAAGTTGTCAAGCCCTGATTAGGCCTTGCCCAATGGCAGAATCCAATTTGAATGAAAATACATTTTATACCAGATAATCCAAGACTGTTTTATGATATCTACGTTTTATATGATGTGTATCCTTTATAATATATTTGTTTCAGTTACCTTGTGCCCGCATACAAGTTAATGTCACTTCTGTTTTGACCCATACTTGTATACTAATGGGTTGTAGTCCCCGAGTGAAACCAATAAGTTACATTCATTCAGTTTGTTATAATATTTTTAGTTTTAAAATGGTAATACCAATAAATGATGCTTTAATAAGAATAAATGAGTCCAACATGTCTTTAGCAAAAAGAGTTGAACTACGACCCGACCTTTGAACTCGAGGAAATGATCATCGAGTCGAACCCCCTGCATAAAAAGAAACAAAGGATCCAAAAACTTAAGAAAAATTCCCAGAAGAAGAAGTCGCTCAAGCGTGAAAGTTGCTCGGAGCAGGAGGAGAAAGAGGAAGAGTGGGAAAGAGTGATGGAGGAGATAGGAAGGAAGTTTGAACCTTTTAATCGGAAGAAGTAAGATTCGTGGTTGGCTGATTATTATTGACGCACAGTTGACCGATCACCCAAACAACTTATCTGGTGTCGTGGCTGAGTGGTTTTGGTGCTTATAAACATAACGGGTTCAATGTTGCTACCATTGTGGGCGTATGTGTCCTTGGGCGAGACACTGGGTTGGGTAATGGTCAACTCTGGCCTAAACCCTCCCCTCCCAATATAGAACTAAGATGTGGGGCGTGGTTAGTTTCCCCCTGTATGAATGTATGGCAACGAGAGTGTTCTGTTTCATACACCTTGTGTGTACAAGTTACATCCGCATATAGTGGTAGAGGCATCAAACCTCTATATAAGTTAGAAATTACAAAGTTACAATGTTTAATTTATTTATTTTCCTCAGGTTAGAATTGGCTAAAAGCCTTAACGACACAGCACAAAATATTGCCCAGTCATCTGATGAGTCAGCAGTATTAAATAATGACTCAGCAATACCTCATGATGACTCAACAAATATTGAAGCAAAAGTTGAAACCTCATGAAACAAATAGGTAATGATGATGTCATAATGATGATATTGATGATGTCATATTAGTGATGTCATAATGTTGAAGACAGTGTTAACACAATGTCCATTGTTAAGGAAAATACGCTGCGTCATAATGATTGTTATGACATAATTCTTATTCAGCATTTTTTAATCCATTGTTATTGTTCCCAAATAGTTCCCTAAGCAGGCACGAGGTGTATGAAACAGAACACCCGTGTTATAACGACTGTTGTTGCCCTGCCATGCGAGGATAAAAAGTTATTTAATTCACAAAATGTTTAGTTCTGTACTTTTATATTATTTTCTGGGTTGAAATATAAAGTTAACGTTTAGAAACATTAAAATCATTTATCGTTTATTTTTTTATCATCGCTAATCCGAACAAATCTGTTTTTGATCAAAATTTAAACTTTTCCTTTTCTTGCCTTGCTCTTATTTCAGTCAATTACACTTTTATTACATCATAAGTACATCCATTGTTTGGTGGCAATATTGTTTAAGCTTGATGATCGCTATCCGTCCAATTTCAAATAAAAAAGTTATATTATGCTATTACAGTGTGTTGATAAGCAGACACAACTTTTGGTTGGTTTGGTCATTTATATCCTTGTGGGTGGGAACTTGAGTGAATTATCCATGGTTGCCACTCCCATGCCCACAGTCGAGTTGCTGAAGCTATTGCAGTGTGTGGATAAGCAGACATGACTTTTGGTTGGTTTGGTCATTTATATCCTCGTGGGTGGGAACTTGAGTGACTTATCCATGGTTGCCACTCCCATGCCCACAGTCGAGTTGCTGAAGCTATTGCAGTGTGTGGATAAGCAGACATGACTTTTGGTTGGTTTGGTCATTTATATCCTCGTGGGTGGGAACTTGAGTGACTTATCCATGGTTGCCACTCCCATGCCCACAGTCGAGTTGCTGAAGCTATTGCAGTGTGTGGATAAGCAGACATGACTTTTGGTTGGTTTGGTCATTTATATCCTCGTGGGTGGGAACTTGAGTGACTTATCCATGGTTGCCACTCCCATGCCCACAGTCGAGTTGCTGAAGCTATTGCAGTGTGTGGATAAGCAGACATGACTTTTCGTTGGTTTGGTCATTTATATCCTCGTGGGTGGGAACTTGAGTGACTTATCCATGGTTGCCACTCCCATGCCCACAGTCGAGTTGCTGAAGCTATTGCAGTGTGTGGATAAGCAGACATGACTTTTGGTTGGTTTGGTCATTTATATCCTCGTGGGTGGGAACTTGAGTGACTTATCCATGGTTGCCACTCCCATGCCCACAGTCGAGTTGCTGAAGCTATTGCAGTGTGTGGATAAGCAGACATGACTTTTGGTTGGTTTGGTCATTTATATCCTCGTGGGTGGGAACTTGAGTGACTTATCCATGGTTGCCACTCCCATGCCCACAGTCGAGTTGCTGAAGCTATTGCAGTGTGTGGATAAGCAGACATGACTTTTGGTTGGTTTGGTCATTTATATCCTCGTAGGAGGGAACTTGAGTGACTTATCCATGGTTGCCACTCCCATTCCCACAGTCGAGTTGCTGAAGCTATTGCAGTGTGTGGATAAGCAGACACGACTTTTGGTTGGTTTGGTCATTTATATCCTCGGGGGTGGGAACTTGAGTGACTTATCCATGGTTGCCACTCCCATGCCCACAGTCGAGCTGCTGCTAAAGCTATTGCAGTTTGTGGATAAGCAGACATTACAATAATATTATACACCAACGTACTATAGTAGGAATTGAACCTCATACCCCGGGACTAACGAAATATGGTGCAACTTTATGATGCAACAAACCGTATTGTCTCCCGAAAGGACACGCGTACTTATGACGTCACACAAACCTATATAAATATCAGCGACGGGATTTACCCGCGAGTCGCTACCCGTATTTTCAGCAAAGGTTTCATGTTGTTTGGGTGATAATATTAAAACTATTGCTGGAAATACGGGGACGCTACTCTGGATTGGAAAAGAAAGTGGAAACGGTAAAATAATTTGGTTTTTATTTAGTATTTACCTTAAAATGTGTGGATTTGTAATGTTAGCATAAGAATTTGTTGGTTTTACCACATGTGTAACTTTGTGGGTGATTGTTTTTCTATATGGTTGACAACTTAGACAACCCATAAGTGACCACTGGGTTGAAGCAATTGCTGTTTAGTGTCTTGCCCAAGGACACATACGCCCACAATGGTAGCAGCGGCGAGCCTTGAACCCAGTATTTTCTTGCCCACTATCAATATATTTTTTTAATCTCACTATTTCAACATTTTTCTTTTAAATTAAAGTTATAGATTTTCTAGAAACTGTGAATGTGACATCATAATGAATGTTTATTATTTCATTGTCTTTCTACTTTTTGAAGTCGGTTCAACCAATCAGAGCGAAGGAATTGTTAAAGTTGATGACGAGACAATGGCGTTTGTTCCAACACACGAGTGGCAGGAAGTCAAAGAAGGCGAGGATTGTTTTTTATTTATTTATTTTTTAGGGTCCTGGGTTTAAATTATTTGCTTGTTTGTGGAATTAAAGTTAATTATGGTTTAACAACGACGCATTTATTTGACTCTTTTACTTAAACAGTTTTTACCCCTAGCGAGTTTTAACGACTGTCAGTTTGCCGCTAATTCCCTTCTCTTCGTTGTTTTACTTAATTTAATCTTCGTTATCGCATTCGAAGGGATAATAATCCCCTTAATTGTAACATAACATTCTTTATCATGTTGTTTTGATGTCGTTTAAACCAAAGTTGATTAAATGTAAAGTTACCTGACCCTTAAACATGGTCCTATACCAGGGCAAGCGATCCCACCCGGCCTTCATGTTAAGATGGACATGAGTGGTGGGGGAAGATGGGCCAAGTTAATGGACGAGGGTGGTGGTGGGAAGAACATGCAGGTCATGACGGTTGAACAGGAGGATGGGAAAAAGGAGGGAAGGTGAAAACATTCAATAATGTAGTTGAATAAATCATAGCATGCTATGAATAAATACTACTTATTTGTACAATGGGGAAGGACTTGAGATTTTAGCCAGATTTGGCTTATTACTCTACGATATATTTAACTGAATTATCTTACATAGCCGGGCAATGACAGTTTGTGAATAAACTTCTCTTATCCAGTCCACAGATGGACGGCCACTCGGTGGCAGAGTTGAAACAAGCGTTGAAGAAAATAAAAGCGGAATCGACCCTGGATAGTAAAGTGGTGGGTGGTGGAAAATAACGTGGAATTGTTTGTTTGTGATCTTAAACAACCGATATTTTGTCTGCTGTATAATTTACGGTTAAGTGTCTTGTCCAAGGACACGTAGGACAATGGTAGTAACTTCATCACAAATAAAAAATTGCCAGAAGATCTCTTTCAGTCTTATAATATGGCTGGCAACATATATATATTTTATTCATAGTTTACAAATAAACAATATTGGAACGATGAACCCGGGAAAACTTATTACCAGAGAAAAGGATCAATTACCAGAATATTTGTTTCAGACGCTAACATGGCTGGCAGCAACAACACATTACTAACCTGACACATATATATATATTGTTGCTGTCGTGTTATTATAGAATCCACAGTTATGTATTAACTAAAGTAACCACAAAACCCAGGAAGATGTGAAGAAGAAGTTTAAATCCATGGATGAGATCAAGGAGGTTCTGGGTCAATATGAGATGAAACAAGAGAGTGATGTTGATGTAATGAAGAGGTTGCTAGGAGTCCTCCGGACTTCTGGGGAGGAGTCCGCGGTCATCTTGGCTCTTCAGGATCTCGAGTACTATGTGCATCAGGTGGGGGTTTGTATCTTTAGCATGTAAAATATATATTTTGTTTGTGTTTGAGGTTGTGTTTTAGATTTTATTCAGAATATGGGGTGGTTTTGTTAAAATACAGTGAAACCTTTAACTTCCTTAACATCTTACAAATAGCAGGGTAAAACTTGGTGCGACACATGTCCAGTTATTGATTTGCTCTTACACCCAATCCTCAGTTAATTAAATTTCTCAATAAATAAAAAATTACAATACGAGTTGATTTATACTGTGGGTTCAGCGACCACGTTTTTATTTGATAAATTTTAACTTTTCATCTTCACACTGTTCCGAGCAGATCGACAATGCTAACGACTTAGTGAAGATCGGGGGTTTCCCTGATGTGATATCGTTGTTCAACCACACGAGGGCAGAAGTGAGGGAGGAAGCGATCCACTTGGTGGGGAGTGCGGCACAGAGCAACCCACCCGTGCAAATTAAGGTTTGTGGTTTGGGTTATCTCGGTGTGGAGTAAGATGATATTTAGGTGTAACACACTTAATAGCCGATGCTCTTTTTTATGTCTTGTAGCGTGTTTTAACACCTGTTGTTTCTATTCCCTTCTTTTTGTTTTTGCTAATTCCCTTCTTTTTGTTGTATTAGGTAAATTGATTTTTGCAATCGTATTGGAAAATATAAGGATGGAATATGTTATATGTTGTGTCTATGCAGATTATCGAGTTAGGGGTTTTACCCAAGTTGCTAAAAATCCTCGCTGATGAGGGGGAATCCCCAGCTGTGAGAAAGAAAAGTTTGTTTGCGATTTCTTCGATCGTTCGACATTTTCCACTCGCGCAACAAAAGTTGGGGGAGTTCGGGGGAATACAAGTTCTTATGCAGTTGTTTCAACAGGTGGGAAAGTCAGTCTGTAGATTATTTATACTTTTTATAAAGTGTTTGAAGCGCATGCCTCAAACCCAGAGGTAATGGGTTCAAGGCTCGTCGCTGCTACCATTGTGGAAGTATGTGTCCTTGAGCAAAATACTTAACGGCAATTGCTTCAACTTAGTGGTCACTAATGTGTTACCAATTTATCACCTTACGTCATTAACTCTTTATTTATTTCCAGGATAAAACGTCAAGTTTCCGAATGAAAGCGATTCGATTGGTCAATGATTTAATTGTGGAACGACTTACAACCAATCAGGGAACGGATAAAATGAAGCAATACGATAAGTATGTTGATGATGATGTGAATATTTATCCTCGCATGGCGGGGCAACGACGGTCGTTATAACACGGGTGTTCTGTTTCATACACCTCGTTCCCGCTTACGAGTTACCACGTATGTAACTTTGTTGGTGATGGTTTTTTCTGGGATAAAGCATACTAACCACTCAACCTCGACCCAATATAACATTTCTATGTTTGTTCCAGACTTCCGCTATTCACAAAACTACAAGAGTTAGACTGGTGCCACCTAGTGGTTGAATCATTAAACTCGGATTCGCACGAACATCGTGAGATTTCTATGAATGCGATGAATAATCTCCGACCAGCGTGTCCGAGAGGGTTTGATTCGAAACCAGCGATGGAAAAGTTGAAACAATTAAAGGTCGGTTCTAAGGGGGTGAAGTTTTCTACTTGGTTTGATCGATTGCCATTAAACGTTTCTTTCCGCAGTTTTCTTCTCTTTACATCTTATCTGTTTTACCCGTAGCGTGTTTTAACGACTTTTGTTTTGCTGCTGATTCCATTCTCTTCGTTGTTATAAATAATTTAATCTTAGCTATTGTATTTAAAGTGATAAACAAAAGTTATTATGTCTTTTCCAGGGAGAAAAGAACGAAACGTTATGGATTTTCATAAAACCTTAACTTAACCATAATTCGATATTACTATTATTGTTGCCACAGGAAGAATACAAATCATTATGGAATGCCGAGGTTGCCGATGGCGATGATGATGGTTATTTCAAGCTGTTGTATAATCTTGTTGGGGAAGTGACGGATAATTGGTCGAACTGGCAACAAAAAGATGAGTTATGATGTCATAAAGATCTAATATGATGTCATGATGATGGAGGATAGCAATGACCCTACACAAAGTTACACCAGAGGGATTGAGGGCGAGAAAAACACTGTTTTAATAAAATATGTTTTTGTAAAAAGTTTGTGTTGTTTAGATTGAATGAACGAATGAGTTTAATAAAGATTTGTTACTGCCAGGTTGGAGACTGTTTTGAAAAGTATTAAAGATTGGTTTATAAATGAATGAATGTTCCAATATGGTGGGCAATGAAAAGTATTGTCATAACATTTGGGCAACAGAGTGCATGCGTCTAGATAACAGGACAGAGATTTAAAACACAATAATGCTCCCATTGTGGTAGTATGTGTCCTTAAACAAGACACTTAGTATTTCGGAAACTTTTTTAATGTATGGCTAGCAATTGCTCCAACCCAGTGGTTACTAATGGGTTGTCCAAATTGTTAGCCATATATAAAGAAGTTTTCCCAATACAACCGCCCACAAAGCTATGCGTTTGTGCCTCACATATTAGTTAACGGTGACACCTTACAAGTTACAATGCAACCTCGTTACGTGTCTCAATAAATTTTAATTAAACACATTTTATATATTTCTATTTTGAAATTCAATTTAAACTTTCTAAGAAGGTGGTTCCCCCTTTAATGACGAAAGAGGAAATAATGTTGCCAACGCAGTGTTGCCAGTCGTTTTTAAATTAAACTAAAATTGTGAGGTATTTAGTTATCGCAATTAAGATAAATATAAATAAATACTTAATCAACATAAAAACCCCACAACCCCGAGATTTCTAGTTCAAACGATTAGACCAGAAGTGACGTCACACGGTTTGTTTTTATTTGATCGAATTCGTCTATTAGCATACAAACCACAGAAATAAAAAAGAGTAGAACGCGCAACTTTCCAAAACCGTGATATATTCTTTTTTCTATTCACGTGACCGCCAACTCCGTCCCCATTTCCCTTCGTCTCCATTGTAAAAGATAGGCGCATAGTATTTTTGGACGGTTTTAGCTGTTTATTTTAAAAACTACACCAACTATTCAAGTTTGTTAGGCTAGTTTAGTTATTTGGTACGTTAACGCTTACAGTTTACCACTTGTTTAGGAAATTTAATTATTTAAAAAAATTAATTAAAAATTTCAAACAAACGTTTTTTTAGAAATATATATATATTAGAAAATAGTTTTTTTACACAATAACTTTAAATTAAGTCAAAAAACGAAGAAAAACTACACAAAACGTCATCGACTCCATTGACTACAATAGTAAACGGGAACGACCCTCGAAAGAGAGACAGTGTATCGTGCTCTCTCCTTTGCCGACATTGGAGATGCGCCTTCTATTCTTTTTTATTTCTGTGATACAAACGTTGTACGCAGGTAATCGAGCCGGCGATTTATAAATGTAAACTCGAATTAGCAATTGCTCAGGTAAAAACAAAAGTGTTTGTGTTTAATTAAAAATATAATGAACATTTTTCGCTTATGTAAATATTATAAAGTTTTATAACTTATTGCTGTGGCCTGTATGTTATAGTCGTTGGCTTATATATATAGTTGTGTTTTTTATGAGTATGGACGTATCACGTATCACGTATGGTTACGTGTGTTGCTGTGTTATGTATTATTATATATGTTTATTTTAAGTATATGATGTATTGAATGTTATTTTTTTATAATATTTAACCTAATTTGCATAATGTTTTATAGTTTTTAACAATTTTTTATTTATTCCTTTAATTACGATGACAAAGTTCAAATCAATTGACATAGTAAAGATATGAAAATTACAACAAAACGACAGCCCCGTAATAACACAGGTGAAGAAGTTATATTATCAAGTTAGAAAAATGTTTGTAAAGATTTATAGAAGTTAGTGGAGTATTCACAGGCTACAACATATATATAAACGAAAAACCTTTTTACAAACTGCCTTTTTTGTTTTCTTTAAAACATCAGTTTACGGTTGCACAGTTCTTTAGCATTTAAAATACAAAATAAAAATGTTTCAATAATCGATAAATTAGTTACAACATGGATTTAAATTGATTGGAATTATTACATCACAACCTCCATTATTGGATTATAAAGACAATTGTTAAATCACAAGATGCCAGAGGTCGACAGACAGAACAGACATTGTGGGTATTTAGACATTGATGAAATGGACACCAAGAAAAAGTTCCAACATCGATATTTAATCGTGGATCGTAAAAAAGGTTTAATTCAGTGGTTTATCGACAAACCAATGGTGAGTTGGGTGGTATTCTATGTGGGTGAGGTTTGAGAGTGGCACATATCATATAGTTTTACTATATTAATCTTTTCAAAAAAGATGGAGGAGATCAAAATATTTAAAATAACCATGAGGATCAACAATCTTTAAAACTTTAGGTTGATGAAGAGTGTTAGAGGTTGGTAGTTATGGGTTGGTAGTTAGGGGTTTTAGTTATGGGTTGGTGGTTAGCAGATAACGTAGAGGGAGGATTCTTCACTAGCAATAAACTTAATGGAAAATGTTGCTTTCATCATAGAAAGCCAGTGACGAAGACAAGCCGTGTGGAATCATCAACATTGGCTATATTACAAAGGTGGACATCGCAAGTAAAGCTAAAGTTTCATATTGTTTTGGTAAGTGGGGGTTGTGGGGTAACACGTTATAACTCAACAGCGAGCATGAGGTGTATGAATACACCATGTGTGCCTGGTGTATAAGAAGACACCCATGTTATAACTCGACAGTGAGCATGAGGTGTATGAATACACCATGTGTGTTTGGTGTATAAAAAGACACCCATGTTATAACTTGACAGTGAGCATGAGGTGTATGAATACACCATGTGTGTCTGGTGTATATGAAGACACCCATGTTATAACTCGACAGTGAGCATGAGGTGTATAAATACACCATGTGTGTCTGGTGTATAAGAAGACACCCATGTTATAACTTGACAGTGAGCATGAGGTGTATGAATACACCATGTGTGTCTGGTGTATATGAAGACACCCATGTTATAATTTGACAGTGAGCATGAGGTGTATGAATACACCATGTGTGTCTGGTGTATAAGAAGACACCCATGTTATAACTCGACAGTGAGCATGAGGTGTATGAATACACCATGTGTGTCTGGTGTATATGAAGACACCCATGTTATAATTTGACAGTGAGCATGGGGTGTATAAATACACCATGTGTGTCTGGTGTATAAGAAGACACCCATGTTATAACTTGACAGTGAGCATGAGGTGTATGAATACACCATGTGTGTCTGGTGTATATGAAGACACCCATGTTATAATTTGACAGTGAGCATGAGGTGTATGAATACACCATGTGTGTCTGGTGTATAAGAAGACACCCATGTTATAACTCGACAGTGAGCATGAGGTGTATGAATACACCATGTGTGTCTGGTGTATAAGAAGACACCCATGTTATAACTTGACAGTGAGCATGAGGTGTATGAATACACCATGTGTGTCTGTTTTATAAGAAGACACTCATGTTATAACTCGACAGTGAATATGAGGTGTATGAATACACCATGTGTGCCTGGTGTATAAAAAGACACCCATGTTATAACTCGACAGTGAGCATGAGGTGTATGAATACACCATGTGTGTCTGGTGCATATGAAGACACCTATGTTATAACTCGACAGTGAGCATGAGGTGTATGAATACGCCATATGTGTCTGGTGTATAAGAAGACACTCATGTTATAACTCGACAGTGAGCATGAGGTGTATGAATATACCATGTGTGTCTGGTGTATTAGAAGACACTCATGTTATAACTCGACAGTGAGCATGAGGTGTATAAAAGTGTATTCATAGCATTATATTGACTTATATTATTACAATGGTTATTGTTACAGTGATAAACACCCCATTCAGACCTTATTATGTTCAAACAATCAACCAGGTTGAGTTGGAGGAATGGGTTGAGATAATCAATGATGCAAGCAAAATAACGGTAAGTTGATATTATAGTGTATTTGTTGTTTTTATCTTTTTGTTGCAATATATTTGTACTTTCCTCAAAGAGAGGTGGTTACTGGTCATATTCTATACATTTTTTCATGGTATTACACCAAAACTATTGTGCTTAGCTTATCTGTAGGCCATGAGATATTAGGTTCAAGGCTCGATGCTGCCATGTGCCACCATTGTGGACGTATGTGTGCTTGGGCAAGACACTTAAAAGCAGTTGCTCCAACCCAGTGGTCACTAATGGGTTGTCTAAATTGTCAACCATATAGAAAAACAATCACCCACAAAGTACATACGTGGTAACTTAAAAGCGGGCACGAGGTGTATGAAACAGAACACCCGTGTTATAACAACTGTCGCTTGTGATTAGTCTAAAAATAAATTCACTATGACATCATAGTTACCATTGTTAACACATACATGGCCTTGATAAATAAATATGACATCATAATGCACTCAATGAGTCATAATGCAAGTTCTTAAACGAGGACAGGATATGATGTCATGAATGAATGTGACATCACAATGTACTTTCATATTTCCTGTCCCCTTATTTGGAATGTTCTCACGCTTGTAGCTTGGTACTTGTAACACTCGCACTTTTCTTGTTTAAAACGTCATGATTTTAAAATTTCGCACAAAATCTGGGGTGACATTGTTAAAATACAGTTACACTCATAGTTGTCAAACATAGGCAACCTCATTGATTAATGTGGTGAATGCAATATACTTTGGCTCTGCTTGTTTGTATAGACAGCTAACAACAGGGTAAAATCTGGGGGGACATTGTTAAAATACAGTTACACTCATAGTTGTCAAACATAGGGAACCTCATTGATTAATGTGGTGAATGCAATCTACTTTGGCTCTGCTTGTTTGTATAGACACCTAACAGCAGGGTAAAATCTGGGGTGACATTGTTAAAATACAGTTACACTCATAGTTGTCAAACATAGGAAACCTCATTGATTAATGTGGTGAATGCAATCTACTTTGGCTCTGCTTGTTTGTATAGACAGCTAACAACAGGGTAAAATCTGGGGGGACATTGTTAAAATACAGTTACACTCATAGTTGTCAAACATAGGGAACCTCATTGATTAATGTGGTGAATGCAATATACTTTGACTCTGCTTGTTTGTATAGACACCTAACAGCAGGGTAAAATCTGGGGTGACATTGTTAAAATACAGTTACACTCATAGTTGTCAAACATAGGGAACCTCATTGATTAATGTGGTGAATGCAATATACTTTGGCTCTGTTTGTTTGTATAGACACCTAACAGCAGGGTAAAATCTGGGGTGACATTGTTAAAATACAGTTACACTCATAGTTGTCAAACATAGGGAACCTCATTGATTAATGTGGTGAATGCAATATACTAAAAACTAGAGTAACTGCATTTTTGGTAATCTCACCACAGATTTTTTAAAATTACGTCTCCCCACCCACCCATAATACAACCCCACACCGCCTTTTCACCCAGGTCCCCCCCGAAGCGATCCGAACCCCCGGCCCCCTCCCACCAGCCCCGGGCATCATCCCATGGCGCGACCCCACAGGGAGCCAAACCTCGTTAGACACGAGTATCGACCCCGAACAAACGTTCACGTATCGAACCGAGATCGTTGGAGGGGTCGTCGTTAAGAAGAAGTGCACACTAGATGGCCAAGTAGTGGTGAGCCACATTATATTTCTATGTCTTGGTTGGTTATAAAAGTTGTCGTAAATAATACTTAGTGGTTTGGAAGAAATACTATTTGTAGAAATTCATTTTGTAAATCTTTAAAAAAACTTTGTGATTTTTTTTATGTTTTAAACCTGCCAAAAGTTTATAACATTCAATGTTTATCTTTAACCCCTCCCCCACTTTAACCCACCCCCCTACAGAAACAAGACGAGCCAACTTCCCCCACCAGCCTCACCCACCCCGACCAACATTTTCAATTCCCCAACGTTGGTTCGAAGATTATAAAGCAGGGGTGGGCCATCAAGCAAGGACATGTGGTGAGTAGGTGTATAGGGTTAAAGGTTATAACATGAGATGAGGTTTAGGTGCTTGCGACAGTAACACATTCAATTCTCCCCCCCCCCCGTGTATAAAACATTTTTTTTATACTATAAAGTCTGTGATAAAATCTTGCCAAATGGTAGACAAAGCCTTAAAGAAAACTTTCAAAATATATATATTTTTGCATAATTCCGCATAGTGCCTGGTAGTTGCAGTAACAGAACACAATGTTTGATAAATCTTGGTCAGTTTATTTATTTCCACAGCGAAAAAATTGGAAAAGAAGATATTTCATTTTAAAACAGGATCGTTTTGCGTATTATAAATCGGATCAGGTGAGAGGTTGGTTTGTTATAATGTATCAACTACTTGAGAAGGGGAATTAAAATATTGATACTAAAGTAAACTAATATACAATAAAATTAACTCATATTATGTTGCATTTAATTAAAGCAAATATAATGTAATGGCAAGAAAAGATTAATAAAAAAAAACTTGAAGCTTTGTCGCTGCTACCATTGTGTGCATATGTGTCCTTGGGCAAGACGCTTAACAGCAATTGCTCCAATCCCTAAAAAACAATCACTACAAACATGGTAACTTGTAAGCGGGCACGAGGTGTATGAAACAGAACACCCGTGTTATAACGACTGTCGTTGCCCCGCCATGCGAGGATAAATAAGTTACAAACGTGGTAACTCCTAAGCTGGCACGAGGTGTATAAAACAGAACACCCGTGTTATAAGAACTGTCGTTGCCCCGCCATACGAGGATAAATAAGTTACAAACGTGGTAACTCCTAAGCTGGCACAGGGTGTATAAAACAGAACACCCGTGTTATAACGACAGTCATTGCCCCGCCATGTGAGGATAAATAAGTTACAAACGTGGTAACTCCTAAGCTGGCACGAGGTGTATAAAACAGAACACCCGAGGTAAAACGACTGTCGTTGCCCCGCCATGCGAGGATAAATAAGTTACATATGTGGTAACTTGTAAGCGGGCACGATGTGTATGAAACAGAACACCTGTGTTACAACGACTGTCGTTGCATAGTGACACGAGAATAAATAAGTTACATTCAACCTTCCCACCCCCAGGACAAGGAGCCAATACGTAGCATCCCCATCAACGAAATCCTCGCTGCTCGAGCCGAAGATGAAATGAAACCTCGGGATAATTTGTTACTTCTCGCTACGACTGATAAGATATATTATATACAGGTGAGTGGGTTGTGGGCAACACTGGTAAACATAGGAAACCTCATTTAATAATTTTGATCATGATAAAATATATTGGGGTGTGGTTGTTAAAATTGTGACATCTGGGTCGTCATCAAACTAGGCATCGTGTATTTGTTGGTATTTTTTGAAAATAACATTTACTTTGTTTAAATGATTGGATAGCATATACACAGTTTAGGGTTGGGGTGTTTACTATTGTTAATTTAGGCATTATGGTGTTTTAGTAAACCAGGGGGGGAATTCTCGTTGGTGAATGTGTTTGTAAACATTAATATAATGCATTACATTCACATGATTGCCTGGGTTTTAGGCATGAACTATGTTCACCTAAGCTTATGTATATAATATATATTGTAACACGCAGCAGATATTTAGTTTAGTGTAAACATAAATATCTATGTGTTAACAAGTCATGTCTATTATGACATCATAGTTTTAATATGACTCACAATGTAAATTCTAAACCTAACAATTCAAATTAACTCACAATTAACGATTGTTGTTAATTTGACGCACATTGCTTAAGTACCTGATTGTTAGAGGAAGTGATGTCACAATGCATCCCTTGTATCATAACAAAGCTTATCATAATAGTAATTATGATGTCATAGGCGGAAACAGAAGACGACATGTATGAATGGGTCGATGCTTTCTGCAACGCCATCAACATTAATCGAGTGCAGAGTCAGAAGAAAAAGGTGAGATTGTTGTGTGGTAATGACCATTATGATGTCATAATGGATAATCCCGCCAAAACTTCAATACAAAGATTTTTTGGCGAATTCTAAAATTTTTGTTTAATTTCTCATTTTGATTTTTCGTTACTTTCCTTTAAATGTAATATTAAACATTATGATGTCATAAAAGTTTGCAATCTACAAGATATCCACTCAGCGTTTCAACTTCACCCAGCTATTGTTACACAAGGTGTGGCAAAATGTTTTTACTAATTTGGAATCGGTAAAATATTCACACAAAGTCCCGATGAAACATTGTATATTAAGGTGACAACCAACCATAGGAAACTAGTTTCGCTTTGTAAAACAAACTTAACAGTTTAAACAAACATGTTGTGCAAACTTTCACCCAAGTTCTTATGAAACGTTGTTTGAATTACAGTGAAATATTATCTCGGCACAAATATAAGGTTTTAACTTTATTGTATAAAGTTTTTTATAGTTACATAAAAGCTCCTATTTGCATTTAATGTAAAATTGTAAAGAATTTCTTTTTCTAAAGTTTAACAGCCATACTTTTTAACAATTGCTTTTTCATGTATTTTATCATTGTTATAGCGACCGTTGTTTTGCTGTTAACTCCCATTTCTTCACCATGTTAATTAAACCAATACAGCAGAAGCTCATGTCATGATGCGATAGGAATTTGTTATGTGTGACTAAACAATGCCATTGTCTTGTAACAATTAACGTAACATAATTTAATTAAACATTTTAATTAGAATAATTAAGATCATATCATTATTAAATGAACGCATAAATATTGGCTAAAGTATTGCTGTTATACTTTATAAGAAGAAACTCACAGTAGGTCGCAAATATTAAATCAAAGTAGCGAAGAAATTGGAATTAACAGCAAAACAACATTCGTTATAACACGCCAAGGATAAAATAAATGAAAAAACATTTGGTTAAAAAACGTGGCTCGTAAACCTTATAAGAAGCAACTCATTAAAATATTTAATTAACAATACTTGTTTATGCTTGTAATAAACATAGTATATGACATCATAATGTATGATATTACAACAAACACTTTCCATAGACATCTTATATAATTTATGTTCATTGTAGCGTGGCATGCGTTACGTTGATTTTATGTTGTGCCTTAGGTGTCTAAATCAAACTCATTTGGAAGTAAAGTAAAAACAAGATTGCAACCATGGTTGCCCGACGCAGGTGTGTTTGATTCTTCATTTCATGCATGCGTGGTTTGTGGTTGTTTGTGTCAAGTGGTATATATGGGTGAGGCCTTTTGGAGGCATCGGGCCTGGGATTTAGGTTCGCTGTTTATCCCGATACCAGGTTCCGACTCGTTCCTACTACCATTGTGGGCGTATGTGTCTTTGGGCAAGACATTTAACAACAATTACTTCAACCCGGTGGTCACTACTGGGTGTTGGGGTAATGGACCAACTCTGGCCTAAATCGCTGTAGGACCTCACCCATATAGAATGAAATTATTAAAATACTTAATTATGACATCACAATCCACTTTATAAATTCCACACTATGACATCACAAACACAAATATCTGCTCATCATCAAATAATTTGTTTAAGTTTTTTATTCTTTATATTTGTTGCACGTCGGTTTACCTTATAAATTTTAATTTGTTGTATTTCGTTTATTTGTTTACACAGTACAGTGTAGTGTAGTATATATGTGTGTGGGAGTTTTATATTAACGTAAAATAATAATATTGTAATCTAAATATAGATATTACATAACTTTTAGATATTTTGAATGTGAGTTATTTCATAACTTAAATACATTTTTATATAGATAGTTTAAACTTAAGAAAATTATATATATATGTGTTATAACTTGTTTTACACAAGTTACCACAGTAAGCCTTGAACCCGTTACCCTCTAATTCACCATATTTCTATAAACAACAACTTCATTCTAATATTTCATTATCCTTAAACAACTAACTACGTTCCTTAAACCCAAATATAAAGTGGATTTTGCAAAAGAAACTTTTGCTGCTAAAGTACCAGGCATGTTTAAAAACCATTAATTAAATTTCCACTTTAATGTTTCACCTTAGCATGCGTTTAATGTTATTCATATTAACATCAACTTTTGCATTTAATTATAAATATTAACATCATAATTATTGTAACAAACCACAGTGAATGCTATACATAGAAATAACATAATCATTCTCTAAGATCTCTATCCTAACATTTAACCTGAGATTTCTATGTTAGCATCTAATATTCCCGAAACTTATAAAATCTCCATTCTAAAAAAATATCTGAAACTTTTAACATGATTTCTATTCTAACTCGGCATGCTTTCCACTAGGGGTCACGCATGAGTAAAAAGCTGAGCATAATTGTGGACCCCCGCACCCTCCCTTACCCCACCCTTGCATCCCCCTTATCCCAAAGCACAAGCAACCTCATCCCTATCGTCCCAACCCTCCACCACCCAACATCCCAGGTCATCGATCATGACAACTTCGTCCTCGGACGGTCCGACTCCACCATAGACACACAATACTTGGGCGAGAGCGAGCACTCGGTGGCATCCATTCCCCCCTACAGCAGCTCACAGGAAAGCATCAATAGTAAAAGTACAGAGTCCGTACATAAACTTGTCATCGCTGATAAAGTTGAAAATAAGCCGAAAAAAACGCACCGTCGAGCTGAATCCGAGGTTACATACTTACCCACCCATACAGTGGAGTCAGCTACAAGTCGTATCCACACCGGGAAGAAATATAAACCAGGGTTGTCACTCGATGACGAGGATATCCTGCCACGACCTGAAGTTCGGTTTAAAGGTCACGGAGATGGTAATGTGATGTCTATGGAAAGTCAAAACCATCCCATGCTGAAGAAATCGTTGTCAGGTTCGTCGAGCAAGTCGGCCAATTACGTCGTGAACAACCTCGACCCCATCGTCGATGTTCGAGCTGCTGTCAAACCGAGCACGGTGAAAAAAAAGAAAAACCCGGGAATCTTGTTTTCGCTGAACACCATGCTCACGAGGAAAGCCGATAAAATGAATAAAAACTCAAAGAAAAACTCCTAAGTAGTCCGCTGATGACATCACAGAGCATGACTTGACAGTTAAATGATGAGTAAGCAAATATTTGAGATGGTGGGACGACAGTACGTATTTCTATGCGACCATATTTGGTGAATTTGTATTTTTATTACTCCAGATATTTTTGCACTTGGCGCAATTTTTTTATCCTCTTATTACGAGGTGCATAGCCTTGTGCGTCACAAATACTATTGTGATGTCATACATGATTAATTATTTGAGGATTTTTCCAGTAAAATAATTTTATTATTTTTGTTTTAGTTGAAATTTTAACACGCTGCCGTTATTTTGAGCTACACTGTATTATAGATACCTGGTAGCTGACAATGGATATAATTTAATATTTTTTTCAAAATTGTTTTTTCAAAGTTTTCAAAATTGCAATACATTTACATTTTTACCAAGTTATTGTAAAATTCAAATATTTGGGTTGAAAATTTTTAACAATTTTTAAAAATGTAAAGTTTGTAAAATATTTTACTAAAACTTTTTATTTAATTTGTTTGTTTTAGCTTTGAAATAACTTTGTGTGCAATGTTTAACTTAAACATTGGAATTTAACTTTTATTTGAAAGTCAGTCTGAACATTGTGATTTACGCAAAAACTTTTTGCTCCATAATCCAAACTTGTGCAATCAACAATAAACATTGTGGTAAAACTAAACTATTTGATCGTTTTTACGTCACCAACTTCACTTTGATGCGTAAAACATGAATTTGCTGCATCAGTTTCATGGAAAAAACATGCAGGGTTTTTGCTGGATCAAACATAGTAGTCCATATATATATATGATATGATTTTTACATTTTTGACTTCAGACATCACTAAAGAAAGTTTTAGTTTGAGATGAAAATCGTATCATGGGCTGTCATGTTGTATTGAAACTGTCTAGAAAGTCTGTGTAATTTTGGTTTGCATCAAATTAGTTGAAAAAATTAAACATAGACGACATCATGGTCGTTTCCCTAGCAACCCATTGTTGAAGCTCTGGTTGACGTCATCAGGAAAATCTGGACACTTTGTGACGTCACCATAAGTGATTCTGGACCCTGAACAAATGTGAATGAATGTAACATATTTATGCTCGCATGGCCGGGGCAACAACAGTCGTTATAACTCGGGTGTTCTGTTTCATACACCTTTTATGTATGGGCCATGATACTTATTTATCCTCGCATGGCCGGGGCAACAACAGTCGTTATAACTCGGGTGTTCTGTTTTATACACCTCGTGCCCGCTTACAAGTTACCACGTATGTAACTTATTTATCCTCGCATTGCGGGCCAACAACAGTCGTTATAACTCGGGTGTTCTGTTTCATACACCTCGTGCCCGCTTACGAGTTACCGCGTATGTAATTTAGTGGGTGATTGTTTTTATATGTGATAATTTGGACAACCCACTAGTAATAGTGACCAGCACTGGGTTGAAGCAATTGTCGTTATACACCCGTAATAGTAGCATTAACACAAAATCCAGCTGTACAAGTTTGTACCGTTAAACGTGTTTGAATATTTTCGTTGAACATTCGGTTTCGGAACTGGAATTGGACGTCGTTCGATTGGAAGCAACAAATATTCTTTGTGACGTTTCTTTTTGTGTGATTCTAGTATTCCCACGTGATCAACGAAGGCGTTTTGTTTCATTTGTTCGATCCTGGGGTAAAGTTATTAGAAATTTTAAAACAAGTTTGGTAAAAATGCTGTTTTTTGTACATTTTGTCGACGATTTGCGTCTTCATGGCGTTCTTGAATTCTCGATTGTTTAATTACGTCATTAATACGTAACAAAAAGAACATAGACACGTGAATATGTTAGTAAACTATTGGGGTGTTAAATATAATTAATAAATGGTTAATTAAATAAATAAATTGAATCACACCCCGATAAACAATTAATTTAATACGATGTCAAACTCATGCCTGGCAGATGGTGGCGGTAGATAGCTTTGCAGCAATTTGGTTTCCAACGAGACTTGAGGTTTTTGTTGTTTAAAATATTTACGGAAATTAATTGAAATAAAAAGCTGATTTTAAAACAAATTTTCAAGTTTATTGAAGGACAATTAAGAAATCTAATTGATCATGGCGACCGAAGAGGAATATGTGTTGGATTTAAATAAAATGAAAATCGCAGATTTGAAGCGAGAGCTGAAGATTCGAAGCCTTCCGGTTTCCGGGAATAAACAGGAGTTGATTCTGAGGTTGGAGCAATATTTGGAGGAGCATGAAGGAGCGGAGGTGGAGGATGATGACGCCATCTTGGAGGAGGAGGAAGAGGAAGTGAAACATCCGGAACCTGAGGCTGAAGATGGGGTGGAAGAGAGTGCTGAGGTAAAGGAAGAAGAAGGCATTGTGGAAGAAAAAAAGGAAGAAGGAGGGGAGGAAGAAGAGAAGCCCGTTGCCGTGGTTACCAAGGATATGTCCGAGGAAGAGAAGAGGGAAGCAAGAGCGAAGAAGTTTGGATTAAAGACGAATGAATTGTCGGACACAGATCGTTTGTCGAATCGGTCTAAAAGGTTCGGAACCGGGGATGTTTCTAAGATTAGTAAGGAAGCTGTAAACCCGGATAAGTTGCGGTCCCGAGCTGAGAGGTTTGGGACCGTGGTTTCGGACGTTTTAGTAAAAACTGAAACTGAGGAAAAAAAGAGAAAAAGGCAAGAACGTTTTGGCGTAAATGATGTTTCAGATATTAAGAAGAAGCGAGCTGAACGATTTGGAATAGTCGCGTGAAACTTAAAAAAAAACAATTTTATCAAATTATTTGTTAAACCAACGAGAGCTTGGTAATTGTGATGTCATCCATGCCCTTATTTGGCAATCGCTTAGTTTTAAACCCAAGTTATTTTAACATTACTTCGTTAAGTTTTGTTTTATCAACAACTAACTTTAAACGTTTGAAGCAATGTCTGTTTTTATTCAATTTCAAAATCTGCGAAATTTCAATCATACTCTAGCAAAAGTTAATAGTTACATAGAAATAACATACCAGGCGGTGAAACATAGATATCATAAAAATGTGTTTTTCGTAGATAATAAGATTTGTGCCATAATAGCAAATTGAATATGGACGACACTTATATATCTAAGTTGGAAGCTTATAGAATTCTACATTTGCCCGAGGGTGAGGAATATAAACATAAAATTATTTCATTTATCTTTGAACACGATAATGAAGATCATAAAAAAAACAATTGTAAAACACGATATGGGTAAAACGAATTGAGAAAAAGCGTCAAATAAAAGCGTGATTGCTAAACCCAATGTACCAAAAACTGTTGGCATCATCAGTGCTTGTAAAAGACTGAGTAGACTCCTTTGATATAATGACTCTATACTTTACAGGTGCTGACGAAAGTCAAATCAAAGTAGCTTACAGACACCTTGCATTGTTGTATCATCCGGATAAACATGAAGATTCAAGCCATGCTACTGAGGTAAGAGAGGTTCATTATATAGGGGAGGGGGTATGGGTTCGAGACTCGATGCTGCTACCATTGTGGGCGTATGTGTCCTTAGACAAGACACTTTATAACATAATATCCTGTTTGGCAGACAAAACGACGATCCAAGATTACTAAACAAACAATTATCTCTTTCACACTTATAATACACATGGTAGCAACAACATCTACACATATTCAACCCACTTTTCACAGATGTTCCAAAAAGTAAGCATGGCTTACAAAAGGTTAACCGAACCTGACGCTGAGGATTATTCAACAGCGTTTGCAAATTTCTTCCGTAGATATCCCACCGTTTCAGGTGAGGGGGTTTGTTCGGTAGTTTGTGTGGGAATTATCCCGGGTTGTTGACTGGTAGTTTATGCTTTGTGTCTAGAATTAAAATAGTTTAAGAATCGCCTACAAAGTTACATACGTCATAACTCCTAATCGTGCACGAGGTGTATGAAACAGAACACCCGTGTTATAACGACCGATAGTTACCATCTCCCCATAATAAACAACTTACACCCATCCACCACAGTGAGTATTATGCAAGATAACGAGTTGATACGGGTCGGGTTGTCAAGCTCCGATGACGAAGAAGTTTGCTCCAGGAATTGTCGAGATTGCCACAAGAAACGTACTTTGGATGGTTTGCTCTCATTCCCCTAATCCCTTATTCTGTTTTATTTTCGTAGCGACACTTTTGGTATAAAAACCTCTTATTCTTTTAGGTTTGTTTGATGAAGATGTCTTCCACATTTCATAATTAGTTAAAATTGCTTTGCTGTATTTTCTGCCCTTTATAAAGGCCCTCATAATTTTCTACAATCAGTTTAATGTTTTTCCCTTATGTGGTCCCGTTTTTATAACAACTGTCATTACCCCACCACACGAGAATAAATAAGTTTTACCCACCACACGAGAATAAATAAGTTTTACCCACCCACACAGGGGGTTATCGTAAATCTCGCATCAAACGTGAAGCGTCGGAAGAAATTACTGATCCCAAGGTTTTGGAGGCCAAACAACAGGTAACTTGCAATCGGGTTTCTATGGTATTAGTATGATTTCTATAGTATTATATGATTTCTATGGTATTTATATGATTTCTATGTTAGATTGCGGATAAAATTGCTGAAGAATTAATTAAAGTTGAAAATCAAGAAAAACAAAAAGCGAATCAAAAACGAGAAAAAAGAATGGTTTGTTCAATTGTTTGTGATGCCTTGTGGTATGATAATGCTCATTATGACATCACAGAGGCAAAAAAAGAAGAAAAAAGAAAAATTGCAAAGTGAAAATAATTTAGTTGAAAATAATTTGAAAGAAAATGAATTGAATGAAGTTTGTGCGAAGGGAGACGAAAAAGTAAAGTTTTGTTGAATATTTATTTCCGATTTTGAATCTTTTAGTATCTTAACATTATTCTTCCTTATGTAAGGGTGGGGTCCTATGGTGTGGCACGACATGGGATCTGGGATTTAGGTCTATTACCCCAACACCCAAGACTATAAATGAAAATATATTTTATACTGACAGAGTGTTCTGTGTATTATGTGTGAGGCCCCCCAGGTTTTGTAATAAAAATCAGAGTTGGTGACCGTTGGCACGTCTGGCCCCGTCTGGCCCCCAATTGGCACGTCTTGCTCTTGAGTGTGCTCAAGAATATATACGGCCACAATAGCGACAACTTTAATATTTGGTATAAACCATGGATGGATCAATTACAGCAACATGAAGCATTATTTATATTTGTTTATTGTTCCCAGGATATAGTAAATAATTCAAGCTTAAAAGAAGCGAAACATTCGAATGGTTATCATAAGTCGAGCGGCCATATACCACATGAGGGAGATAAAGAGGTTAATAAAAAAATTTCACCAAAGTAAGTTTTGATGTTTTAGGAATTCCGATTAATTTTTGTTCAATTTTGATAAATATTATTAAAACTTATTTTTCATAAAAATTTTATTAAATAAAAATAAACCTAAAATTTTTAAACTATATTATGTCTATGTTATATATACTTTATATATTATGTCTAGTGCAACAACAATAATTCATTTATGTTTTCTTCATTTAGATCTTCAAGTGATTCTGACGTGAGTTTGAATTGGTTTTGGTAAAGTTTGTAAGTTTGGGTGGGCAAACTTGGATTAAAAATATTAGTTGCTTGGGTTGGGAGGATTTTCCGGCAAAATTTTATAACACAAATAAAAATAAAAAGCTTTACGTTGATTGTTTAAATATTTTTATAAATTATATATGTCTTCTTTTTCATTTGTAAGTTACATATTTGTTCGATATATTCTTACAAAGCTGTTTCATTTCCACATTGTTGAAACATCTCTTGATTCAAATAAATAAAACTATTTTTCCAGGAACCTGAATGGGACGAACACAGCGCGTTTTTTTCCAAAGTTGCCAAAATAAAAGTGAAACCCACCCCTAAGGTGGTTCCAGCGAGCCCGGTTAAAAAACCTGAGAAAATTATTGAGGTATGTAGTGCGTAGTAGATTGTTTTGTTAAACTTTATATTTATTACATGTTTCCGGTTACCACGGGTTAACATCATGATAATTATAATTGGAATAAAAGATCATATTCGATGAGCATAGCAAAGATATGGAAAATAAGGTTTAAAGATGAAATATCTATAAAGTTTTTCAAAAAGATATTTATTTATACATTGTTTTGTACTTTTATATAAAGTAAATGGAATATAAGTTTCAAATATATTCCTTAGATATCAAAATATTGAGTTTGAAACCAGTAAAAGTCGAAATATTTAACGGACACTCGCGATCCCCCCTGGCCGGTTTCCGGGGATTCCCCCATAAAACTGTCAGGGGAATTTCTACAGGTGTTTCTTTCATTGTTCAAACACAATGACCTTTATTTCTTAACAATAAACGAAGGTGAATGATTAATCTTTATTTGTTGAAAATTTAATTGAATTTGTCAAAAACAAATAAACTGATAATTGAAACAAAGAATAGAACGTTCATGCTTCTTATATCCATATAAGTAACTACAAACGTTTCGACCAAAAAATAAATCTCTGGATTTTAGTTTTAATTTTTACATTTCAATTTCTTTTGACATCAATAAAGATGGTTTTAGCATTTTAAATGTTTAAAAGTGAAGACAATTCTGTCGTATTTACTTTGTTTATGTTAAGACCGAAAACAATGTTCTTCCTCACAGGAGACGGAGGAGCAGAAAAAAGAACGATTAATTTTAAAATCCCGTCAACTGGCTATGAATGGTAACGACCGTGCAGCTGAGGGTCGATTTAATGACGCGGCGAATTTATTCACGCAAGCAATACAACTACACGGGGTTGACCATCGATATTACGGCAATCGGTCGTATTGCTATGATAGATTGGGATTGTTTCAAAGGTTTGTTTAGAATGTTGTGTTAATAAAAATATCTTCTATTATATCATCTGTTTTGCCTTTCCATTGATCATTATTAACACCCAACATCCCTAATCTAACAATGAGAACAATCACACTTACTTCATAGGTTGTGGATGTTTTGTGCGATGTCGTATCTTTTTGTGTAATGTCTTCAATACATCATTTTAAAACCCATTCATAACCCTCACACCCAGTCCATCCTATTATTCTATATGGGTGAGGTCCTTGAAAAGAGAAAAGACTTTTTCCCATTACCCCAACACCCAAGCAGCCTATGCGTGTCTTTCATCCAGTGTCCCTCCATACACGTCATCCACACCATGGTATACTGATAATATAAACCCCTTCCACCACAGAGCATTGGATGACGCAACCACTGCTGTTCGACTGAATCGTGATTGGCCGAAAGCTTATTTTCGTAAGGGGAGGGCACTGTGCGGGTTGAAGGTGCGTGCTGCGTGTTGATCATGTGAATATAATTTATTTACCCACGAGCGGCAACGACAGTTGTTAGAACACAAGTGATCTGTTTTATACGCCTCGTGCCCGATTGTTTTTCTGTTTGGCTGATAGTTTAGACACCCATTAGCATTTCTTGCACGAGGACACATACGCCCGCAATGGTAGCAGTTCCGAGACTTGAACCCATAACCTCTTGCTACAACTGTTACCATGATATGAAGTGTATGTATATAACCCCCCTCCCCACAGAGATACACAGAAGCTGAGGAAATGTTTCACAAAGTTTTACAACTTGATAAACATTGTAATGAAGCCAGAGATGAACTTCATCAAGCCAGGATTTGGCAACTTGTTGTGAGTGTTGGGTGTTTGGGGGGTTGGGGGTTTCTTATGCTTGCTTCTATTCCATGGTGCTGGGCTTATACAATGGCTATGCTTGTCTGTTTAGACAAAGTAGGGCTGGTCCAGGTTAAAATTAACATTGCAATGACACACCAAGCTCCCCCAACATCCGGCTATGCTTGTTTGCATATCACCTACTGGTTTTAAAAACTAAAGAAATATTTTGCAAAAAAGCTGCAAAACATGGTTGAATCTCAAAACGTACCGACCAAGTGTTTTAATTTAAGAAAATTTTATGGGAAGGTAAATTACCATTAGATAAACAACAATTGCTGTAATTTGTTGGGGTGCTAAAACACATTTCCAAAATCAATGTCACCAATGTTTCAAAAGTAGTGTGACATACACAATTCCTCCAGGCCCCCAATGGCCCCCACTAACCCCCCTCCCTGACAGGACATGGGATTCTCCCGACAATTATGCGAAGTAGCGCTACGTAAACACGGTAGCGTGGAAAAAGCTTTGGAAGATTTATTGAGTGGAGTGTTGAATGAAACTTCGTTGAAGGTAAATAATGTTTCTATGTTTAGTTATATTGTGTATGTTGTTTCTATGTTTAGTTATATTGTGTATAATGTTTGTATGTTTAGTTATATTGTGTATGTTGTTTCTATGTTTAAGTATATTGTGTATGTTGTTTCTATGTTAAAGTATATTGTGTATGTTGTTTCTATGTTGGGTTATATTGTGTATAATGTTTGTATGTTTAGTTATATTGTGTATATTGTTTCTATGTTGGGTTATATTGTGTATGTTGTTTCTATGTTGGGTTATATTGTGTATAGTGTTTCTATGTTTAGTTATATTGTGTATGTTGTTTCTATGTTTAGTTATATTGTGTATAATGTTTCTATGTTTAGTTATATTGTGTATAATGTTTCTATGTTTAAGTATATTGTGTATAATGTTTGTATGTTTAGTTATATTGTGTATAATGTTTCTATGTTTAGTTATATTGTGTATAATGTTTCTATGTTTAGTTATATTGTGTATAATGTTTCTATGTTTAGTTATATTGTGTATAATGTTTCTATGTTTAAGTATATTGTGTATAATGTTTCTATGTTTAGTTATATTGTGTATAATGTTTGTATGTTTAGTTATATTGTGTATGTTGTTTCTATGTTGGGTTATATTGTGTATAATGTTTCTATGTTTAGTTATATTGTGTATGTTGTTTCTATGTTTAGTTATATTGTGTATAGTGTTTCTATGTTTAGTTATATTGTGTATGTTGTTTCTATGTTTAGTTATATTGTGTATAATGTTTCTATGTTTAGTTATATTGTGTATAATGTTTCTATGTTTAAGTATATTGTGTATAATGTTTGTATGTTTAGTTATATTGTGTATAATGTTTCTATGTTTAGTTATATTGTGTATAATGTTTCTATGTTTAGTTATATTGTGTATAATGTTTCTATGTTTAGTTATATTGTGTATAATGTTTCTATGTTTAAGTATATTGTGTATAATGTTTCTATGTTTAGTTATATTGTGTATAATGTTTGTATGTTTAGTTATATTGTGTATGTTGTTTCTATGTTGGGTTATATTGTGTATAATGTTTCTATGTTTAGTTATATTGTGTATGTTGTTTCTATGTTTAGTTATATTGAGGCTATATTGCTTCATAAAAACATAGGTTTATGATCGGTTGTTACGAAATATTGAACAAACTATGATCGGTTGTTACGAAATATTGAACAAACTATGATCAGTTGTTACGAAATATTAAACAAACAACAATCCAAGCCCAACAAATAGTTGGCTGTTAAAGAAATTTATATTTCGTCTAAAATGAAATCATTTTTTAAGATTTGAGTCGTGCTTATTGTCATGAACATGTCTATATGATATCTATGATTGTTCAGGTTGTTTATATAATATCTATGACTACAAGTATTTATATGATTTCTATGCTTATATTATAGGATGTTTATGTCTCGGACGAAGAATCCGAAGAATTTTTTAAAAATGAAATAAAGTCGGAACCAACGAAAGAAGGAATGTATTCGTTGGTGTAAGTATTGTGATGTCATAATCTTATTTATCCTCGCGTGGCAACGAGTGTCTTGCCCAAGAACACGCCAACAAAGGTAGCAGCAGTGAGCCTTGAACCCAAGAGTTTACTAACTTCTGTGGCAAGGCAACAAACAATCTTGTATAAATCTGTAAATATTCTTTGTTTGCTGCCAAATGGGACAAGAAATGATAAATGGAAATATGGAACATCTTATTCTAACCTATTATATATAAGTTTGAAACTTATATTGTAGGCGTATGTGTCCTTGGACATTTAACGGCAATTGCTCCAACCCAGCGGTCAATTATGGGTTGTCTAAATTATCATTGGAAATAAAAAATGTATTGCAGTTTCATGTTCAAGCTATTTATTTTGCTACAAACCCTATCAGACACACCAACACATTATGGATCGGCGACATGAGTCCCGCGGTCACCGAACAAATGTTAAGTGAATATTTCAGTAAGTACGGGAATGTAGTTAGGATTGTAATGATGCTGGCGAAAAGATGCGCGTTCGTTACGTTTGATACCGAGGGGGAGGCAAGGAAGGCAATACTTGCTAGCGATGTAAGTTTGTGGTTGTGTTCGTATGTAGGGTATATAACACTATGTACTGCCATGTTGTAGCAATACACTTGTTGACATGTAAGTTGGGTGTGTGCTTGTGGCTGCGTTTAACAACAATATTATAAGATCAAACTGCACCAATACACTTGTGGTTAACGTATAAGTCCTTATTCCAACAACTTTTTTTCTGCCGAATGTCCAAACTGCGCCAGTATAACAATTTTAGTCAGTAGTCTAATAAAGCTAATGCTAAATGTAATTGTCCCATTTTACCTTTAAGGCATATAACAAACTAACAATGTCCTAATAACTTGGGAACTGCAGTTTAAAAACTTGCATTCCTCCCCCACCAGTGCATTCAGATAAACAACACAATGTTGATTCTAAGATTCCCCGATAAAGCTTACAACAACAAACCTGTGAGATATCATGGACCTCCAAGGTGAGTTGTAACACAAGTACAGGTGTTTACCACATATATATGTATGTGTTGTATGCCATGTACTTATATATATATATTTATATATATGTGTGTGTTGTGCCATTGCTTTTTATGTATTCTTCATGACACCCCTATCTGATAAATACCCACAAAAACTTGGGCCTTCTAAATATAATGTTCCCAGAATTTAAACAACTTCTCCATTCCAGGTTTTCAAATCGCAACGCTAATTCTGCTGCACCGGTGACCTCTGGAACAATACCAACAAAGTTAGTCTTTGTTTAATTTAAATAACTTTGTCTGTTTAGGTTATGATTCCGAAATATCATTCACCACCAAATATATTGATAAAGGAGAAATTATTAATCGTCCCGTCCCGTCTTACTATATTTAATCTTCGCTAATACACCATGCTGATATTGTTCTGTTATTCTAATATTCAAAATCTGGTGAGGTCCACGCGGTATCACCCTGGGTGTTGGGGTAATGGGCCAACTCTGGCCTAAATCCAAGGACCCATAGCATACCTCACTCATATAGAATAGAATATCCTTATTTTTTCCTTTATTAAACAGCTTATGTTTCAGGGTTCCCACCCGCACCACCTCCACCACCCTTGATAAAACCGGGGCAATACAAACAAAGTTAGTATTGTTATATTTTTCAAACTGTGCATTTCGAGATTCAATCGTGTTTTGTAAAATATCTTTTTAATACAAAGTTCCCTCCCCACCTAAATCAAGAAGACAAATCATAGTTATTGTTGCAATTGTAATTATTTTGGGTTTACTACTAAATGGAACGATAAAAAGGACTATCTTGCCCCAACCTACTATATTTACTGTATGTTATTTCGATCTTTTTAATATCTGCATCGCGGCATATTGGTTAGGGCGTCTGCCTCTTCAATGTAGAGGTTACGGGTTCGAGGCTCATCACTGACTATCATTGCCTCGCTACACAAGTGTCAAAGTTGCATTCAATATCCCTAAGTCTTTATTCCATATTTAAATACATTTTATTCATTCCAGGTTTCATACAGTGGCCCCTATAACATCGGGACGTCGTGAATGTTTCTTCTGGCGCAACCGTGGTTGTCAGTACGGGGATCAGTGCAGATATTTGCACATACCCCAAAACAAAGGGATCGAACTATCGTGATTTTAATTTCCGTGCTTTGCCTTAAAATGAGTGATTTTGTGCTTTTTGATAATTGTGAGAAATTTTAAAGTTTCAGTAAAAATATATTTCATCTATGGTAGTGGTTTATTTTTATGCAAAATAAACCAATTATGCTAAATAGTTGTGTTGTTTCAGGGAGTCTTAAACAACATAAAATTTATTGATCACTAATAGGTTGTCCAATTGCTAGTACACCCAAAAACAATCAACCACTAAGCTGCATACATGAATGAATGAATGAATGTAACTTACTTTATCCTCGCGTGGCCGGAAAACGACAGTCGTTATCACACGGGTTTAACACCTCGTGCCAGCTTACGAGTTACCATGTATGTTACTTTGTGGGTGGTTATTTTTTTTGGGAATTTTTTCATTTTTTTATGTATGGCTGATAATTTGGACAACCCATTAGTGGCCACTGGGTTGGAGCAATTGTCGTTAAGTGTCTTGCCCAAGGACACATACGCCCACAATGGTAGCAGCGACGAGCTTTGAACCCCTTACCTAATGGTTACAGGCAGGCGTGCTAACCACTACGCCACGGCGCCGGACAAACACATGGTGACTTATAAGCGAGCACAAGGTGTATCAAACAGAACACCAGTATTACAACAACTGTCGTTTTCAGCCATGCAAGGATAAATAAGTTACATACATTGATACATTCACCCATTAGGTTTCAACTCCCCGCTAAAAGAATGAAAATTAAGTTGTTTAACGCTTGAGTAGTTCTAATTTTATGCGTGGCAAAAACTTCACAAATTTTTAGTTTTGTTGCAAAAACTGCTGAATTTTTGACGATTGTAATTAATTTTTTATAAAATTTCTTTCAAAATATGAAAGTGTGATCCATCGAGCGGATGTGACGTAAATATAAAGGTTGTATGACGTAAGAAAGGCAGTGACACGTCATTTGTTTGGTAAACAAGATTTTCAGGTTAGCTGTTAAAGTTGGCTTGTAGATGAACGTTTGTACATTTGTTGTAACTTGTGTTGGTTGTATAGTTAATGGCTTGCATAGATAGTTAGGTGTAAAGGTAAATCCTCTTCCTATATACCTTATTTTGTATTGCTTTGATAATAAATGATGTTGATTATTTTATAATAAACTAAAGCTAATAATTTAAGCCCTTCTGGAAATTTTATACTTTGCCAAACCAACGTTTAGACGTTTTATAAAATTTGTTTTCATCATTAGGTGTTATGAGACATTGCAATGCTTGGTTTGTTGCTTATACCCCGAGAATGCATCATTATGCATGTATATAGGACGTCATAATGTTGGTGCACCAAAGTAATAATTTGACAGAAAAGTGGGAACAGAATTACAATAGAATGCCTGACAGCGACAACATATACACCAACACATAATCATTGAGACATAAATAATCAAATATCTTATTTTTTCAGATTATTAATAAAAATGGAAAGATGTAGAATATTCTATAAGTTTTCTATAAATATTATTGTATTTCTATGTTTGCTCGTTGCAAGTGATGGACAAGATAGCTCACAGATGGCGCCAGAGGGAGGATTTTTAAAACGAGAATACAGTTTAACGAAGCCATATTCAAGTGAGGCTTGATTATTCAATTTCTATTCTATATGCGAGGTTTTATAGGTGTGGCTTGCCTCTGTCCCGATGCCTTTGTGTTTCCATATAGATTCCTGCTTCCTACCAAATGGGTTAGTTCTTATGGTGAACATTCTTGTAACGAAATAACAGAATGAACAAATGGTTTACTATAACAGATATATATTTCACCTAAAATTTTATCATCAGTTTCATAAACCAAATAAAGTTTGTACAACTAATAACAATTCCATAAAACTAATTAATAACCAACCACAGGTAATGGAATGACGATGCCATTCTGGGATTTTCGAGATCGTACGATGTTAACGAACAATTTTATCCGGCTTACCTCGAACCACCAAGCTGAGGTCGGATCCGTGTGGAATAAAATTGTAAGTAATCCTTGTAAAAACAATTCTTTGCTTAAAAAACCTAGTAGACCATTTCATAGGTTTTATTAACCTAAAACTTAAAAACTTTGTTAAGAACAAAAAATACATTTAAAAAAAACCTGGCAGATAATCAATTCTATACCAAACGGTGGAACCTAGTTAGTCATTTAATTAAGTAAACACCTTGCAATTTGTGAAGAACAGAAAAATTGTATGAACATAGTACAGTTCTAAACTAAACGCTTAACTTGGAGAGAATTAAATAAAGTGAACACCAAAGTATAATGTGGTGAAATGGCTGGTGTGCGACCTAACCAATTATTAGTCTTTGTATCCTAAATCTGGATTGCCACGTTGTAGCTTTAATATCTTTGGTTTGAATACCTTTATATAGGGTAGACAGCCCTATCATTCTACTATGTTGTTATTTATAAACTTAACTGGGTACGTTCATGCCTGTTTTGTGATATGCTGGCTCAGATGAATTCTCCCAAGCCACCTGCTAGCATGGGGTACCTTTTAAGGGTAAAGAGCCAACTCTAGTTTAAATCTCATAACAGAATGTTAAAAAATAAATAAAAATATTCTAAGACTAAGTTACCCCCCCCACAGCCTTTTACTTCCTAGTCAATTACTTGAGTGTCAGCATAATTCAGACTTAAAGGTCACATTAAGTATATTAAGCATTGAACAGATATAAATACAAACCCCCAAACAACTAACCCCCCACACACAGCCGTTATACCTGCGCGACTGGGAGATGCAGGTTCAGTTCAAAGTTCATGGTGGAGGTCGTACACTGGGTGCCGATGGGTTTGCGATATGGTACACCAAGGAGCGCATGACACCGGGTCCAGTGTTTGGGAGCCGCGATGAATTCCATGGGTTGGGAGTTTTCTTCGACACTTATAAAAATGGACCACAAGCTGTGAGTATAAGTTGTGTGGACTGGTAGTTCCGAGCTGCTGGTTAGTGTTTTTCCATTCCCCAAAATAAATGAACGCGATTAAATTTATAACGACTGCCGTTGCTCTGCCATGTGAGGGTAAAAGTCCCATATTAATCCACTAACTTATGCTTGGGGTAAGTTTTATAAAAGTACATTCATTAATTAACATCATTTGTTTACTTTTGTTTATTTGTCAACCCCAAGCATGACTTCTCCATGACCCCTTGACCCCCAACATGACTTCTCTATGACCTCCAGGTGACCTTCCCACAAATAACAGCGATGGTCGGCAATGGTTCGGTGAAATACGATCATATGACAGACGGAAAATCGAACGCCATCGGAAGCTGCCTCGCTTCGTTCAGAAACAAAGATTACGATACTTTGGTTTCCATTAAATACGTCAAGGAAACTTTACAGGTTTGTGTGGGTGGTGGGTTGGGGGGTGAATTTAAAACAAGCTCGAGCACTTGGAGGGTTGGGCAATGCTAGAAGCTGGGGAAGCTGTGTTGATGACATAGCATGTTCATATTTTATATGGGTGAGCTCCTTGTCAAGGATTTGGAATTTAAGCCAGAGTTGGCTCAACACCAAGACTGAGTATAATATGCCTGAAAAAGACGAGTTCCATGTTCATGACACGCGCTGTGTGTGATACGAATATGATATCCTTTCAACATATTATTTACACGTTATGAGTTATAACTTTATCCACCCCAGATTCGCTTAGATATCGACGGGTTGGGCGAATGGCGAGAATGTTTCTCGATGCCCGGGGTGAAACTTCCCACCGGGTATTTCATCGGGATGTCGGCAGCTACCGGCGATCTCGCAGGTGGGTCTCGTATTTGGGTTGAAAATAATCTACAAACTTTTACAATGTTATTAAGCATGTTATATTTATAGATCAATCTAACTAAAAAACTAGAAAAATATATTTAGGTTTCCAAAATGATAAATTGCTGAAGAGCTCGGTCTTACTGTATCACGTTTTGTGTTTCAACTTCTAAAGACAACTATAGACACATATTTTAGTGGCAACATTGTTAATATTATCCCTGCTTTAAAAGTTCATATAATATGCCTAACCCCCCCTAGATAACCACGACTTGATCAACGTGAAGTTCTTCCACATGGATGCGGGGAGGTCGGCTGAGGAGGAAGCGGAGGATTGGTCAACAGTGTTGCCGGGTGTTAGTTATCTTAAACCTCCGATCGGTAAGTATCTCGCATCACTGGTATCTCGCAACACTGCTGGTAGTCCACACTTGTGTACAACTTTATAAACACTGCCAGTTCAGCTTTAATTTTACACTGATGATGTAAGAGACGCATGCAGATGTTTCATTTGGTTCATCATCAGTGTAAAGAGAGCTGGGTAGTCCACACTTGTGTACAACTTTATAAACACTGCCAGTTCAGCTTTAATTTTACACTGATGATGTAAGAGACTCATGCAGATGTTCCACTTGGTTCATCATCAGTGTAAAGAGAGATGGGTAGTCCTTGGACAAGTCATTGCCAGCCATATATAACAATACATGGAAACTTGTAAGCAGGCCCGAGGTGTATGAAACAGAACACCCGTGGCCATACATGAGTAGGAATAAGTTACGTATGTCCACTAATACATAAGATATCTATGTTTCAGACAACCGCGACGACGTTGGATCAGGAGATTTTCGAAATTCTTCGGTTTCTGGTTTCAAATTATTTTTATTGGTGGTTTGCATTTTGCTTGGGGTTGGGGTATGCGCTGTGGTGGGGGTGGTCGTGTTCCAGAAACGCCAAGCGCAAAATAGGAAAAGATTTTATTAATTTCTTGCGGAATTCGTGAAATTCGTGAAAACGCACAGTGGTCGATACGTGACGTTTATTCCATAATAATGGCCATTGTTGAGCAAGTGTATTTAAACAATGCATATTGTTATGTATTTATGAAGCAAAGTACTTAAATAATTAGCTTATTCATTAATTATGGTCAATTACCTGCAGTATCTCGTTAGCCAATTTAATCGGAAAATATTCTAATTCTCGAAACACTGTGTGCAACAATGGACATTTGGTTTTACACATTTTATAATATTTCTATGCTTGGACCTTTTGAAGTTTCAACGTTTGATCAAAATTAACGAGATGTTTCCGCGTGCCTTCGAATGCAGTCGTATTAAACTCCCAACCAACAAATAAGATGTTTATGTTTTTGTCCTGCATAAGGAAGTGTTCTATATGGGTGAGGTCCTACAGCGAGGCATGCCATGGGACCTGGGATTTAGGTTAGAGTTGGCCCATTACCCCAACATTGTATATGCACATTCTATTCTATATGGGTGAGGTCCTACAGCGAGGCATGCCATGGGACCTGGGATTTAGGTTAGAGTTGGCCCATTACCCCAACATTGTATATGCACATTCTATTCTATATGGGTGAGGTCCTACAGCGAGGCATGCCATGGGACCTGGGATTTAGGTTAGAGTTGGCCCATTACCCCAACATTGTATATGCACATTCTATTCTATATGGGTGAGGTCCTACAGCGAGGCATGCCATGGGACCTGGGATTTAGACCAGAGTTGTCCATTACCCCAACATTGTATATGCACATTCTATTCTATATGGGTGAGGTCCTACAGTGAGGCACGCCATGGGACCTGGGATTTAGACCACAGTTGTCCATTACCCCAACATTGTATATGCACATTCTATTCTATATGGGTGAGGTCCTACAGTGAGGCACGCCATGGGACCTGGGATTTAGACCAGAGTTGTCCATTACCCCAACATTGTATATGCACATTCTATTCTATATGGGTGAGGTCCTACAGTGAGGCACGCCATGGGACCTGGGATTTAGACCACAGTTGTCCATTACCCCAACATTGTATAAGCACATTCTATTCTATATGGGTGAGGTCCTACAGCGAGGCATGCCATGGGACCTGGGATTTAGGTCAGAGTTGGTCCATTACCCCAACATTGTATATGCACATTCTATTCTATATGAGTGAGGTCCTACAGTGAGGCACGCCATGGGACCTGGGATTTAGGTCAGAGTTGGTCCATTACCCCAACATTGTATATGCACATTCTATTCTATATGGGTGAGGTCCTACAGTGAGGCACGCCATGCGACCTGGGATTTAGACCAGAGTTGGCCCATTACCCCAACATTGTTTATGCACATTCTAATCTATATGGGTGAGGTCCTACAGTGAGGCATGCCATGGGACCTGGGATTTAGACCAGAGTTGGCCCATTACCCCAACATTGTTTATGCACATTCTAATCTATATGGGTGAGGTCCTACAGTGAGGCACGCCATGGGATCTGGGATTTAGACCAGAGTTGCCCATTACCCCAACATTGTATATGCACATTCTATTCTATATGGGTGAGGTCCTACAGTGAGGCACGCCATGGGATCTGGGATTTAGACCAGAGTTGCCCATTACCCCAACATTGTATATGCACATTCTATTCTATATTGGTGAGGTCCTACAGTGAGGCACGCCATGGGACCTGGGATTTAGACCAGAGTTGGTCCATTACCCCAACATTGTATATGCACATTCTATTCTATATTGGTGAGGTCCTACAGTGAGGCACGCCATGGGATCTGAGATTTAGACCAGAGTTGGCCCAATACTTCAACATTGTATATGCACATTCTATTCTATATGGGTGAGGTCCTACAGTGAGGCATGCCATGGGACCTGGGATTTAGACCAGAGTTGGTCCATTACCCCAACATTGTATATGCACATTCTATTCTATACGGGTGAGGTCCTACAGCGAGGCATGTCATGAAACCTGGGATTTAGACCAGAGTTGGCCTATTACCCCAACATTGTATATGCACATTCTATTCTATACGGGTGAGGTCCTACAGCGAGGCATGTCATGGGACCTGGGATTTAGACCAGAGTTGGCCTATTACCCCAACATTGTATATGCACATTCTATTCTATACGGGTGAGGTCCTACAGCGAGGCATGTCATGGGACCTGGGATTTAGACCAGAGTTGGCCTATTACCCCAACATTGTATATGCACATTCTATTCTATACGGGTGAGGTCCTACAGCGAGGCATGTCATGGGACCTGGGATTTAGGCCAGAGTTGGCCCATTACCCCAACATTGTATATGCACATTCTATTGTATATGGGTGAGGTCCTACAGTGAGGCACACCATGGGACCTGGGATTTAGACCAGAGTTGGTCCATTACCCCAACATTGTATATGCACATTCTATTCTATATGGGTGAGGTCCTACAGTGAGGCACACCATGGGACCTGGGATTTAGACCAGAGTTGGCCCATTACCCCAACATTGTATATGCACATTCTATTCTATATGGGTGAGGTCCTACAGTGAGGCACACCATGGGACCTGGGATTTAGACCAGAGTTGGTCCATTACCCCAACATTGTATATGCACATTCTATTCTATATGGGTGAGGTCCTACAGTGAGGCACACCATGGGACCTGGGATTTAGACCAGAGTTGGCCATTACCCCAACATTGTATATGCACATTCTATTCTATATGGGTGAGGTCCTACAGTGAGGCACGCCATGGGACCTGCGATTTAGACCAGAGTTGGTCCATTACCCCAACATTGTATATGCACATTCTATTCTATATGGGTGAGGTCCTACAGTGAGGCACACCATGGGACCTGGGATTTAGGTTAGAGTTGGCCATTACCCCAACATTGTATATGGGTGAGGTCCTACAGTGAGGCACGCCATGGGACCTGCGATTTAGATCACAGTCGGCCCATTACCCCAACATTGTATACGCACATTCTATTCTATATGGGTGAGGTCCTACAGTGAGGCACACCATGGGACCTGGGATTTAGACCACAGTTGGCCTATTACCCCAACATTGTATATGCACGTTCTATTCTATATGGGTGAGGTCCTACAGTGAGGCACACCATGGGACCTGCGATTTAGACCACAGTTGGCCTATTACCCCAACAATGTATATGTACATTCTATTCTATATGGGTGAGGTCCTACAGTGAGGCACACCATGGGACCTGGGATTTAGACCACAGTTGGCCTATTACCCCAACATTGTATATGCACGTTCTATTCTATATGGGTGAGGTCCTACAGTGAGGCATGCCATGGGACCTGCGATTTAGACCACAGTTGCCCATTACCCCAACATTGTATATGCACATTCTATTCTATATGAGTGAGGTCCTACAGTGAGGCACGCCATGGGACCTGGGATTTAGGCCAGAGTTGCCCATTACCCCAACATTGTATATGCACATTCTATTCTATATGAGTGAGGTCCTACAGTGAGGCACGCCATGGGACCTGGGATTTAGGCCAGAGTTGGCCATTACCCCAACATTGTATATGCACATTCTATTCTATATGAGTGAGGTCCTACAGTGAGGCACGCCATGGGACCTGGGATTTAGGCCAGAGTTGGCCATTACCCCAACATTGTATATGCACATTCTATTCTATATGAGTGAGGTCCTACAGTGAGGCACGCCATGGGACCTGGGATTTAGGCCAGAGTTGGCCATTACCCCAACATTGTATATGCACATTCTATTCTATATGAGTGAGGTCCTACAGTGAGGCACGCCATGGGACCTGGGATTTAGACCAGAGTTGCCCATTACCCCAACATTGTATATGCACATTCTATTCTATATGAGTGAGGTCCTACAGTGAGGCACGCCATGGGACCTGGGATTTAGGCCAGAGTTGGCCATTACCCCAACATTGTATATGCACATTCTATTCTATATGGGTGAGGTCCTACAGCGAGGCACGCCATGGGATCTGAGATTTAGATCACAGTTGCCCCATTACCCCAACATTGTATATGCACATTCTATTCTATATGGGTGAGGTCCTACAGTGAGGCACACCATGGGACCTGGGATTTAGACCACAGTTGGCCTATTACCCCAACATTGTATACGCACATTCTATTCTATATGGGTGAGGTCCTACAGTGAGGCACACCATGGGACCTGGGATTTAGACCACAGTTGGCCTATTACCCCAACATTGTATATGCACGTTCTATTCTATATGGGTGAGGTCCTACAGTGAGGCACACCATGGGACCTGCGATTTAGACCACAGTTGGCCTATTACCCCAACAATGTATATGTACATTCTATTCTATATGGGTGAGGTCCTACAGTGAGGCACACCATGGGACCTGGGATTTAGACCACAGTTGGCCTATTACCCCAACATTGTATATGCACGTTCTATTCTATATGGGTGAGGTCCTACAGTGAGGCATGCCATGGGACCTGCGATTTAGACCACAGTTGCCCATTACCCCAACATTGTATATGCACATTCTATTCTATATGAGTGAGGTCCTACAGTGAGGCACGCCATGGGACCTGGGATTTAGGCCAGAGTTGCCCATTACCCCAACATTGTATATGCACATTCTATTCTATATGAGTGAGGTCCTACAGTGAGGCACGCCATGGGACCTGGGATTTAGGCCAGAGTTGGCCATTACCCCAACATTGTATATGCACATTCTATTCTATATGAGTGAGGTCCTACAGTGAGGCACGCCATGGGACCTGGGATTTAGGCCAGAGTTGGCCATTACCCCAACATTGTATATGCACATTCTATTCTATATGAGTGAGGTCCTACAGTGAGGCACGCCATGGGACCTGGGATTTAGGCCAGAGTTGGCCATTACCCCAACATTGTATATGCACATTCTATTCTATATGAGTGAGGTCCTACAGTGAGGCACGCCATGGGACCTGGGATTTAGACCAGAGTTGCCCATTACCCCAACATTGTATATGCACATTCTATTCTATATGAGTGAGGTCCTACAGTGAGGCACGCCATGGGACCTGGGATTTAGACCAGAGTTGGCCTATTACCCCAACATTGTATATGCACATTCTATTCTATATGAATGTAGGTTACCCCAGCACCCAAGGTGCTACCGCATGAACCTTACCAGATATTGAAGCTTCCCCGAAAGTAGGCAACAACGGCTTCATTGGTAATGGATGGGAGATCTTCCCTTGACAGCCCGGCCAAGATAACCTGCGGTCTAACGACACATACATAGCAACCATAGATATCACATAATCTACTGAAACATTTTATTCAACGACAAGACAACACACAACAAATGTGCAAGAAGTAAGAAGTAAAATACAATTGCACACAAATATGATTGTGGGTGGAAGGCAAGGAAGGACCAAGCACCATGGATTTAAACTTTTCATCAAATATTGAAGAAAGAATAACATCATATAACAGTAACATAGATATCATAACAGGTGTCAAACTATTAAAAACATAGGGGAGGCAGGGATAGTTAGACACACAATCCTGTGAAACAAATCTAACTTATTGGTTGTAATGTTTACTGATTAATGTAGTGTAGAAAATTCTAGGCTAAGCCTGCCACCCCAAGTTTGGTGCATATAGATATCATATAACAGTAACATAGATATCATATAAATCACACACGAAGACGAATGGGCACGGTGTGTTCGGCGTAAACCGCGTCGGCTCCATTTAGTTCATCGAACTCATCCTGGGAACATTGTGACATCATAGTAAGTATGATTGTGACATAATAGTAGGTTTGTTCAATTGAGCGCCAGCCATTAAACTAGGATACGGGTCCAAGGTTTGCTACCATTGTGGGTGTATGTGTCCTTGGGCAAGACACTTAACGACAATTTCTCCAACCCAGTGGTCACTAACAGCATATCAAAATTGTCAGCCATACAGAAATATGATTATGGCAGAAGTATCATGATTTTACAAGTTACATACATAATAAGCGAGTACGTGATGTTTGAAACAGAACACCCGTGTTATAATGACTGTCGTTGCCCCACCATGCGAGGATAAATAAGTTACATACGTGGTAACTTGTAAGCGGGCACGAGGTGTATGAAACAGAACACCTGTGTTATAACGACTGTGGTTGCCCCGCCATGCGAGGATAAATAAGTTTTATACATGGTAACTTGTAAGCGAGTACGTGATGTTTAAAACAGAACACCCGTGTTAATGACTGTCGTTGCCCCGCCATGCGAGGATAAATAAGTTACATACGTGGTAACTTGTAAGCGGGCATGAGGTGTATGAAACAGAACACCCGTGTTAATGACTGTCGTTGCCCCGCCATGCGAGGATAAATAAGTTACATACGTGGTAACTTGTAAGCGAGCACGAGGTGTATGAAACAGAACAACCATGTTATATTGACAGTCGCTACGACACAACCATCCATACTACCCACCAATGGTGAATCTTGCAACCTCCTGAATCGAGCAGCGTGCATGAACCGACGTTGGTATTTATAAACGAAGAATGAGATAACGATGATAACGGCAGCACTTATCGCACCGAGTAAAACCCCGACACCCGTAGATATTCCACCACCTGCGAATATTAAGGATACAAAACTGAATTTAATAAAGATCTTATAACACAATCTATTTTTATTCTTTTTAACAAAAATTTTTTACCAAACAAAACTCATAAAATTTTAAATAATTTCTGACCTTGTTTTTTGGGAACAGTAGGTATTGTTGTGTTTGTTTGTGGTGTTGAAGATGTCATAGTGGGTGATTGTGATGTCACAGTTGATGATGTCATAGTAGGTGGTTGTGATGTCACAGTTGATGATGTCATAGGTAGTGTTGATGATGTCATACTGGAAGGCTGTGATGTCACAGAAGCTGATGATGTCATAGATGCTGTTGATGATGTCACAGGTGCTGTTGATGATGTCACAGGCACTGTTGATGATGTCACAGGTGCTGTTGATGATGTCACAGGCGCTGTTGATGATGTCACAGGCGCTGTTGATGATGTCACAGGAGCTGTAATGACATCACAAAGTTATAACGCCGACTCAGCAAAATCAAACTTTCACCTCTAGTGGTCGTTTGTGGTTGGGTTGTTATTTCTATGGTAGTTGTATTTGCTTGATCGTGATTGGCTGTTGAAGGGGGCGTGGCGTGTATGGTGGGCTGTGATTGGTTGGTTATATTCCCAATAACCTCCAACCCTGCTTTAAATTGATTTGATTGGTTCGTTACGTCGCTCACTATATCGCCTCCTGGTGGAAGTTTCTTCTTCTCCTCGTTTATCGTCGCGTTGCCGCGGAACTTTGGACTTTTACGCCTGATGATGTCATAATCATAGTTATGATGTCACACATTATGATGTCACTTACCTATTACTAGCTCCCACATTTTCACCTGGATAAAATATTTTAATTATTTTCAAATTTTTATCAAAAACAAACAAAACTCACCCCCAGTTATACAAATAATTCCGACCAATAAAAACAAGCGTAGAAACATCTTCTGTGATGTCATAATTAATAGTTGTGATGTCACAACGAACTTTTCACCAGATAATTGTTTCGGAATAATTAACCTATTATTACATCACAATCTACACATTATGTCATAATACCTGTTGTGACAAAACAAGTTAATAGGACGAAACAATCGCAACAATTAATGGAAAAATATCTGGCTACATTTTATATGAAATATTTAACACATGGCAGTTACAATATTTAATACACCAGTGTTGCCCACACCAGTGTTGCCCACATAAACGGAAATACATTATAATGCATTGTTGAATGTTTTTATAAGGTAACATTGTAACAGGGAAATTAACATTATGTCCTGTGTTTTATGTTGGCATACATTGATACCATGTACAACCACCAACCAGATTATACACATAGTCACATAATGTATTATAATTGATTCCAGATCCTGCATACCCATGTTAGGCAACTATAAACAAATCTAATATCGACTCCTGACCCGGGAACAACAGTTTAGAAACCGAACCCTCCAATGTTCAAACTTTATCGTTAAACGGCGGCGCTGACAAACACTTGGTGCACAAATACGTGAACCCAAATGTTAGGGGGGTTGACCCCAGGATAGGTTTACGTGACGTTAACGCCGCCGTCACCCCTTCAGTGGCCCCAGACGTTCGGACCAGACCCACGTTATACTTGGTGCTGACGTCACCACCACAGATATAACATAACACGACCTCTGGAAGCGGAATTCGTGGGAGGACGGACTTCGTCGGGTCTTGCTGGAGAAAATCTTTTTGCACAGGGTGCCATTCTGGGGTAAACTTAGGCAAGCACGAGATGCATAAGAAAGTTATTGAGTTACAAATCACTTTAGCTCCTTTCGATGGTTCCTTGTCCAGCACGGTAGGATAGTAAGGAACCCCGGTTCTTAGCTGCTCGTACGATGGTTGGCAATGCACCGGGCACATCGACGGATGATCTTTGTCGGATTTACCGCACGAGTAGCAGAATATTTGGGGTGGTTCGTCGTGTTGTTCTTGTGGTTTCGGAATGGGGGATTTCCCATCTTCTTCATCTGTGGCGTAATCATCACAATTATCGCGAGAATGTTCGTTTAATATTTCTTCGAGTTCAATCTGAAACAACAGATATCAACTACATTATGAAGTTTCGTTGATTTTCAACTTGGAGAGACATCATTGGTGGAAAATAAACAAAAGGAAAAAGCTATTACTAATATTACATTATGCCGACAACAATGTTATCATTGTTTGATCACAAACACAGCATTATGACATCACACACCTGCGACACGGGTTGTCGAATCTCGCATCCACTCGGTCGTTTCAACCAATAAAGTCGTTTCCCTATCGGCATTCTACCTCGTTCGAACGACTCCCATTGTTGCGCAAGAATCGATTTACAAACGAAACAAGCGTCAACCGACCAATCATCTTGCATGGGGGAGGCGCCGGGGGCGGGGTCGTGGTATTCGAGGAACGGGAAGAAAGGGGCATTGTGATGCGTACGTTGGCTTCGTGAGAATAAAGGAGAGACGTTCAACTCGGAGGTGGAGTTGCCGCAAACGAAACAAACGACCGTCGCCATCTAGAATGTAATGGCTGGTTAGTGAGTTCACTAATGGGTTGTAGCGCCCTGGGTATTTAGGTAATGTTCCAACTCTAACCTAAATATCAGAATATGCTTCACTCTAGGATTGTAAACCCCATGCATTTGAATATAAAGTAATGCGTTGGATGTAAATTATACAAAAATATTTGCATTTTATTTATTTATTCTTTTGATTACAATAACACAGCTTATATTTAACTAATATAGCTGTGACAACAAACTAATACATTAACTATAGTAGTTTCATAAAATATTAAGTTCTATATTTATAACTAAAAAAATAACTTATTCTTAAATTGAACATTCTCAAAACAATACAGACATGCCATGATTAGCACTCATAATATACTTGCTTGATAAACCTTTACGCAGCTTGTCACATTAAACTACGACACATGTGCTTATAATGTTTATAAACAAACTTTAAGCTCGAAGAAACGGCGTCGTTTTAATCATTTGTAATCAAAGGCACTCACGGCAAAACTGATTAATCCTCGCGTCGCCTGAACAGCGGTGTTGTGTTTGGTATAGATGTGTGTGTGTGGTTACAGCAAAGTAACGGGGTGTTTGGGTGTAAATACAGGAGTTTAGATAATGAGGCGGTTTAGAAGGTGCTTCAATAATTATTAGGTTATGTATATGCTATGCGGTTATCAACAACTTATGAAATATTGGTAAGTATATGTTTTGGGAACATTTTGCAACTAAATTTACAAAAAAAAGTATAAAAACATACTAGATTTGAGTATTTGTGATCAGACTAACAAAAATGCAGCATATAAAGGTATTTTAAATCTTCACACTCCCCTACGGTAAAAATTTAAAGCGGTTTATAATGTTTTTATGTGTCTTTGTGACATCAGTTATCACGTGACACTAGAACCCGAGAATTCCAAACTCGAAAAGTGTTGGTAAATTATGGTATACGTACGTACTTAATTTTTTGTTTCAGCTTTGTGATTTTATGTTAATTTATTCTGCTTTAATTAAAAGTTATAAAATTATTGATTTTGTAATAAATTGAGTTGGTACTCCCCGATTTCAGGATGAATGTAAACTCCGGGGCGCCAGCTAACGTGTAATAGCATCATGAACTACAATCCGCAAGGTTCGCTACAGAGTTAAAATTTATTAATTTAAAAGAACTGTGAACTAAATACAGTTTTTAAAGATTCCTAATCTACTTGTTGCACACTAGACAAATGTTGTTGTTTTTTCACTTTTTAACATGCTTGGCCTCGATATCGTCCGGCGCCGTGGCTAAGCGGTTAGCGCGCCTGCCCGTAACCCAGAGGTAATAGGTTCAAGGCTCGTCGCTGCTACCATTGTGGGTGTATGTGTCCTTGCGCAAGACGCTTAACGGCAATTGCTCCAACCCAGTGGTCACTAATGGGTTGTCCAAATTATCAGCCATACACAAAAAAATGGAAAAATCCTAAAAAAACAATCACCCACAAAGTAACATACATGGTAACTCGTAAGCTGGCACGAGGTGTATGAACAACCGTGTTATAACGACTGTCGTTTTCCGGCCACGCGAGCATAAAGTAAGTTACATATATATATATATATATATATATATATATATATATATATATAGATCACTCCCCGGTGTTTTGTTGTTCCTCCACTCTGGTGCGCCAATTACTGTTTAGTGCTATCAATGTAACAAATCCGCAAGGTAGAGATATAGAGTTGTACCATTTTTAACATCTAAACTACTGTAAAATAAATATGTTTTTAAAACTACAAAACGGCTGTTTAAGTTTTCTAGATAAATTGCAAAGTATTTTTACCACATATTTAACTTCGCGGGTAAATATTTTAGGTAATTTTATTTTTTTTCACATGCGAATTTTTAATTCTCAATAAAATATTAATAACAGTTTGACAGCGGGCATGAGTACCCTACAACTTCACAACAAACACAATAACTTGTACAACACGTCACAGATTGGTCTCCACTGTAATAGATGGTCGTAATGATAATGTCCGTGATTTTCTATATAAACTACTCGCGCTCTCTGCAAACTTTCGATGGACTTTGGTTTGAATTCCATCGACAAAGTCCGAGTAGAGGATTGGGTTCAGCGCGGAATTCAGCGGAAGAAGGACGACCGCAGATACCGCGTACATGATATCGGGAACCTCGATCCCGCTAAACCTCACGAACACTGTGATAGAGATGGGAACCCAACAACAAAAGTCGGTGACGATTAATCTGATGATCTTCCTTTGCATGGCTGGAGGGGGTGAGGTAATTAGTGTAATTTAAGTAACTTAACTTATTTCTCCCTGCATGGCTGGAGCAATTGCCCAAAAACACAAAACATTGATAATATCTTACCTCTATGTTGTAGCATCACCCTGGGAGAACTGATATCGAAGTGCATCGCGTATCGACGCGCTTTGACGTAGATGATGACGTATGATGACGCAACAAACACAAACGCGGTAAAATTAAAAGCTGCCGTCACAATCGGGTAAGCCCATCCCGTCTCCTGTGACGTCACAAAGAGCTTGGGCGTGCAAACGCTGTTGGCGTTGTAGAATCTGTGCGGACAGTGTGTCGTTCTAAAATGTGTTTTAGCAGCCACGATTTTATTTGACAAGTTTCCTCATGTAGTTTTTACCCATAGCTGGTTTTAACGACTGTGGTTTTGCTGCTAATTCCATTCTCTTCGTTGTTTCAGTTAGTTTAATGTTCGCTATGCTATTTTTTCCTGAATAACTATGATTATGTCACTAATATATGACGTCACTTAGTTATCTTTTTTGGCCTAATTTTACAGGTCAACTCAGAAGCGCCAACGTGCGACTGAAAAAAATACAAACTCCACCCACTGGGTGACTCACCCGGAGTAATATTGCATGTCTTGAAGATCAACCCCATGTTTAGTGGCGAACTTTATCGATTCAAGGTCGTCCCAAGATGTCGCTGTTCGTGCCATGTTAACTTGAACCGTTGTGAGGTTAACAGCAGCGGGGTCAAAGGTCAAAAGTTTGAGAACAAAAGTTTTAGCGATCGCGAAACTGACGTCACCGTGACGAAAGAAGGGACTTTCCATGAGCACAGTATCGGTGAAGAAACGTTGTAGTGGTGGCATGGCGGGTATGAGCGCCGCAACTATGGATATTATCCATATAAAAGATACTATGCTGAGAGCGACACCTACCGGCGGTCGGAATTTCGATTTTAGCGGCTGAAAAAAACAAATGTGAGTTTGAATATTTATTTGGGTGAATGTAACTTATTTATCCTCGCATGGCGGGGCAACGACAGTTCTTATAACACAGGTGTTCTGTTTCTTACACCTCGTGCTTGTTAAGTGCCTTACCTAAGACGCTCACACTGGCACCAGCATCGCGGGTTGAACTCATTACCTCTGGTTAAAACCAATTGCCTAACTTCTGTCCCACGGCGACGGTGCATATAATTATAAAACAGCAAACATTCAACCCATACAAGTAGCCTACCTTGTAAACCGCATAAAGTCTGAACGCAGTTAGTGTGACCATAATCATGACGGATGTCTCAGTTGATACGAACACCATCACCCCCAATACTTGACATGTACCACTGCCCATCCAATGTTTAGCATGGGCGCAAAACTTTCCGCCATATTTGATCCCCATGGACCCCAACACGATGAGATAAACTCCCATAATGAGATCACTAATGGCGAGATTTAAAACCAGAATGTGGTTCGTCCGCAGCGAGGCTGAATAACCTTTACGTAAACTCGCGGGAATGCTTCGTAACTCACCAACAATCACCGCCTGTGACGTAAGGTTCATTAATATGGATCATAAACACCATTATGACGTCATACACTCACCAGATTACCAACAGTAGCAATTATTCCAAATATCCAAAGAAACACACGTAACACAGGGCTTGCTATGATGTCATAATTGGACGACACCATCCCCATGTAACGCTCTGTGAGGTCATCAGGACATTCGTCACTTCCGTCGCTACAATCCAACCTATTGTTCATCACCTGTCACGTCATAATTGATGGTGTCAGAGAAAATGTGGCGTCACAAATAATTATGTCACAGAAATTATTGTGACGTAACAATCACCTGATAACTTTGAACGAACAATGGATCTTTATTGACGCAATAAAAGCGATTGTCGTCGGTACAATTCATTTCATCAGATTGATCAACACAGTGGAAGATTTGGTCGCAAACGTAAACATCTTTAATCGATACCTAAATAATTGACACATGATGGTGATGTGTGCATGACGTCACGGTGGCCATAAATACGCCACATACACGTCATTTAAATATTATGTTTTTAAAAGATTTCTTTCAAAGTCTTAAGTGACACTGTGTATGACTATAAATACGTCATAATGACGTCATACCTACCATTTTCCCACCCACGGTGCCACAGTAGAATCTACCGACACAACCAACTTCATCCGACCCGTTGTAACAATCGATTATTCCATCACATCGTTTATATACAGATATCGTCATCTCGGGGTCTTCAACACAACGATAAATATCAGAACAATTCCATTCATCTACCCCTGTGACGTCACAATCCATCTTCCCATCACAAATCATCGAAGCGTTGAGCGCGATTGATGACTTCATATCCGATTTTAAATTTGTCTAAATTTTTTTTATTAAAAAAATCGATTGTTTGTTAACAATCATAATAGTTGAATGGCAATGCTTACTGTTACGTCACAAGTGGTGGGACGATCCACACAAACGAAGTTTGTTCGCGACTCGCAGTATCCGTTACATTCATCGATGGGTGTGACGTAATGATGTCGTAATAATGACTGACAATCGACCCCGCCATCACACGCGATGCCCTCCATGTTTTCGCATTCGATATTACATCTGTTGTGTGTGGGGGGTGAATACATGGGTTACCACGTGTGTAACTTTGTGGGTGATTGTCTTTATGTATGGCTGATAATTTAGACAACCCATTAGTAACCACTGGGTCGGAGCAATTGCTAGCCATACATTAAAAAAGTTTCCGAAATACTAAGTGTCTTGCCCAAGGACACATACGCTCATATTAGTGTCATCGAGCCTTGAACCCATAACCTCTAGTTTGGGACTAGTGATCTAACCACTGCGAAATTACACAGTCAAGAATAATTAAACATGACAAACCAACCTGCATCGTTGGTTGATCATGTTTTCGTTTGTTGCGTCATCACAAGGTATTGTTGCCAAACAATAAGGTGGTCTGTGACGTAACAAAATGATTAATAGTAGTTATAATATATTTATGTTAATCTCCCTTAGATTGCCGCTCAATATATGAAAAATATATCGTCGCATGAGGATAAATAAGTTCATCCAATCTCACCCATAGCTTACACGTATACATATATTCACACCCATTCACCTCTCATCGCGATAATCCATGCAATCCACCACCCCATCGCACACTTGGTGGCGCGCTATACACTTCCGGTCACCGCACGACATCTGGCCTACGTCACAATGCAGATTGATGTTTCTGTATGACGTAAAAATAAACTTTCAAACAAATTCTAGTAATATCGACGTAATTATAAAACTTAAACAAACAATCAAAGATTTTGTTGTCACGACTTACGTAATCCCGCTTTAACAACTTACGTCATCGTGACGTCATAACAAAAATATATATACAATAATATTACGGTGTAATTTCCCCGATACTTACTGTATATGTTCGAATATAGGATACCGTAGTTGTATCGCCCCGCACACAGGTAAGGGGTGGGAGCACATACATTCATCGGAGAGGTCGCTACAGTCGAACACACCATCACACACACGAGGTATTGGGATCAACATTGCACCGTCGGTGCATTGATGGCATAACGTGGTGTTGATGGTGGAGGGGTGTCTGCGTGGAATAATATGTGGGGATAAAATAATAGGGGGGGGGGGAGATGGGACACCTTTTAAAAAAAACTTCGAAAAAGTATAAAACCATATCCTCACGACTCCCATAGACCGTTGTTAATCGTCTAAAACCCGATCTTTTGGATATTATGTGCTAAAGGTGTCCCATTTTACCCCAGTACTATATGATAACGTGTTTGTTATTTACCTCTCCGAATGCGATATCGAATATCCAAATAATTAAAACAACGAAGAGAATTAGTCGCAATATTTGCTTGTAAGCGAAATAACAGTCGTTAAAACTCGTTATATAAGTCTGGCTGCCAAACCCACATTACCGTATAAATTAACTCGTATTGAGTTATAAACCAACTTACCCCCCGTATTCACCGGATATGACGCACAGATCTTCTCCATCGTCACAATCCTTTACATTGTCCCATAACAATTGTTGGGGTAAGGTACATAGCGCCCCCTGCCTGATACACTTAAACCCCACCCCTCCCATCCACCCAATGTCTTCAACACACCCGTTACAGGAGTTACCGTCACATATAGTTGACCTATCAACGCAATGTGACGTATGCTGGCATCGATAATGGCTGTCGCATGCTACGTCACAAGGGGTGACGTCACCACAGGTGATTGTTCCGTTACAAATATAACCTCGGTCCAATGCACAGCTGTGGTTATGGTGCAGAGGTTGGCAGCTGAAATAGAAATCAAATAAACAAATATTGATGACGTATATGGGGAAAACTTTAACGCAATAAAAATAAATTTACCTAAAACATTGGCCTTTGCACTTGTTGCCTGGGTCAAATATAATGAGAAAGACGTCGCTTATCGATGATTGAGCAACAAAATTGATTAAATAAATAAATGCAACTTATTTATCCTCGCATGCCAAGGCATTGACAGCTGTTATAACACGGGTGTTTTATACAACTTCTGCCCGCTTACAAGTTACCACGTATGTAACTTTATGGGTGGTTGTTTTTATATATGGCTGACAAGTTAGACAACCCATTAGTGACCCCTGGGTTGAAGCAATTTGTAATTTTTGTTTTCTTTCGTTTCCGCTACACCGAAACTTTATTATTCCCAACAAACCCGAAGTTAATTAATCGTCAACCGCAGATAAAATCTTTTAAAATAAATTCAGTTTGTAACTAAATTTAGCCACGCACTGATAAATAATAGATTGGTCGAAAAACGGAAATTGCGTATATAATTAAAACCTGTATTTAATTATTTATCATAGAAATATATTTACTTTCCTCAACCGCTTGACTTAAATAATATTTACCAATCGATTTTCTCGAATTCTGATTCAAAAACTATTTTTGTTTTAAATTTATTTCAAATAATTCATTTTCATTGTTGCGAATTCAATACGTCACAAACCTGGTATATGGATAACATATTCATCTGTGACGTCACAACGCGATTATCATGCCAACAATGGCTATGGTGTGTAAACAGTGAGTCACATTCTGGCGCAAAATTCAAACAATATAACACGTGGTTGGCGGAGGTTTGATATTTGAAGATAAATAAATGAACCAAAGGTGATAAATCGGTCTCGTAATCATAATAACCACATAATTAAGCTTGCCCATTATATAGTCTTGTACTAACCACTTTATTTTTAAAAACCAACACTTTATAGTCTGGCAGACGAAACATGATCGTTTAAATGGGTCCGTAGATTTTGTAGCGGGTTAAATTATAGATAATTGTAGGCTTGTAGCGGTATGAGGTTGGATGGGTCGGATTGATTGATTTGGGGTGAATTATTGGGGAGGGGGCAGTTTGCAGTCAATATGAATATTATCAAATTTAGAAATAGCTAAAATGGTAAACGTGGGCGATAATGGTAAAAGTAACTGAATATAAATGTTACCCATATATATATATATTCGCACCGTTTCGGTATTTACCAAAAAGATTGATTTACTTCACTATTACGTCATCACTCACATGTATTTGGAGTAGTTTGGCAAAAATATTTCTCCAACTTCGTCACTTCCGTCGTAACAATCAAACTTTCCGTCACAAAATTCCCCAGCGGGAATTTCCCTTCCATCGTCACATCGAAAATCTGTCGAAACATTCCGTAGATATGACATCATAGACGAAAACATCACGTGCACATTACGTCACTACATTTCACTACGATGTCGCAATCGTGACGTAACAGATAAGCAACGTAGTTTGAATTCATAGAAAGAATATATTTGCATATTGCTTATACAATAAGCGGGTTTTATCCACTGCCGTTTCGTCCTTGTATTCTATATTTGTATTTTAACTATTCCTCAATCTTCGCCATTGTCGATGGGATAAATTCCGCCGCGGGCGATCGTGAGGGAAATCATGTGTGAAGTCATAATGAACGTTGCTATGGGTGACTAGTATATATTCACCGCCATGCACGCGGAGTAACACCAAGTTCATTGTCAAGGGTGGGGGATCTCATTTATCGATTATGTGGCGTCGATTTATTCGATTTCTTTGCTCGATTTTAAACCGAACACCAAAAACAACAAGTTTCCCACACAAGGTATACCACCCACAACTCTCATTTCCCCACCAGCCCCACCAACCGCCCACTAACCCCATAAACCACAACCCCCACCAACACACGCGTCTTGATTATCCTTCTCACAAACCAATATTTATTTTGGAAATGTTTTAACTTTATATTCTGGTCGCTTCCACAAGGGGTGCTACATTTAGTTTTATCCACTCATATATATTGTTTTTCTTAAGCAGTGTATTACTTTGCCTACGACGTTTCGACGTCATGTTAAGGTCGTCTTCATCGGGGCGATATATATAAGTCTTATATAGCTGTAATAAAGCCAAGCTACATTTTATTGCAACCTTGTTTCCTACACGTATAATTTGAGTTCATTTACCTTGATAAAGACGCCCTCCTGTATACAACAACAAATCTGTAATAAATTTGTCAGAAAAGCTTAATCAGACTTGACATGCCTGCTGGCAGCAACAACCCATGTAACGACTTCGTTTTGCTGCTAATTCTTTTCTCTTTTTTATGCTATAAGATTTTCGCCATCGTATTCATGGGAATAAATAGAAACAAATTTGTTTCGGTCTGTACCCACGTGACGACCATTCATACACGCCTGAGCGCGCACAACCCGGAAGTGACATGCACATACTACGCCAATAAACCTACGTATCAAAATCTACAAAATATGAAAAACTTGCCAAAAATACCCACGAGGACTTCAACAAACCTGTTGAAACGTCATAATAGCCATTGTTACGCGTCAATCATTATAATTACTGGAATTACCCAACCACGTGATTATAACTTATGTATGTAAAACATGAAACGTTGTGTTTCGAGAAAACTCCTGTTTTGACAAAGTTTAGCAAAACTATATTTTATAAACCTTCAATCTGTATATACGGCTAATTTAAGGTGAATTTATAGTCTTAATGTTGGTTTATATTACTTCATTATAACTAATTCAACACACATTACTTACACGTTGCAGTAGAAGCATGGAACGCGAGCAATAACAGCAAACGCTTCATATCGACGCATCGGCACCAACAGAATAACGCTCGCGTCGTCTCAACGTTTCTTTTTTTGCAACAAAATCTCGAAACCTCCGAAACCAAATACCGCGCGCACGTATAGTAGCCATGTTTAATGCGTCACCAAGCGCTTGTCTGGTTGTTTGTGTTTACTCGAACAAATTGGTATTCATGCTCAAAGTTCACGATATTTTATATACGAGCATGTTTCAGACGTTATTGGTTTAGCAGCCACGCTTTTATTTCACATATTTTTATTCAAGTAGTTTTTACCAATAGCGTGTTTTAACGACTGTAATTTTGCTGCTAACTCCCTTCGCTTCGTTGTTTTAATTAATCTGATCAGCGTTATCGTATTCAAAAAAAAATAACCTCATATTATGTTTTAATATTACATTATGCCTGACAACAAACTTTTTACAATACATCGCACGTATTTATTATTTTTGTATGAAATGTTTAGAAATGTTTTTTTTATTCTTATCTCCAAACGTTCCAAAGACAATAGTTTGGCGAATTGGTCGAATGTTTAATATTTAATCGGGGTGTCGGTTTAACATAGGGAAAGTCCCCTGTAACGCTATTGCCGCGCTTCGGTAGCGCCACCTAGCGGTTGAAGTTTTCAACAAATGTTTGTAAAACAGTGTTTCCAGGTTAATTCTAAATTACTGTATATGATGTTGAGTTTAAGTGAAACGTGCTACACTTGGGTATTATTGTTTATGTCATAATAATAAACGTGTTTACACTGTGACGTAAACATTCAATCGATTGTTGAAAGCGATTGATTTAAACATTCTAAAACATCTCATTCATGACGTCTTAATTGCTGAACCATAAAAATAGCATACATTCACCACATGACGAGAAAAACGAAAATTTTTTTGATTTTTTAGTAAAGTTAAGAAGAACGAAGAATTTTTTGTAAGAAATTCGGGGCCTTTATAAAACTAAGTGTTTATTATATAGTTAAGCCGTTTTAATGTTTAAAAAAGGTTGCGTACGTGGTGTGTATTGTTGCGAAAGGGACTTGTTAAGTTTATATGTTGCAAATATTTTCAGTTTACCTCATGCTCGCAGTCAAGTGGGTAGCTTTATATACAAGGTTGTTGTTATCGTTGGTTTAGTGATAATGTGTTGAATGTTATATTTCTGGTTAACTACTGTTTCTTTATTTTCAGATCAAAACTTTTTTGATTTTCATTAAAAATGGCGAAAAAGAAAATTTTGAATTTGAAGAAAAAACTTCAAGGGAAAAAAAATTCGACAAACGTTTTTACGATCAGCAAAAAAAGTAATCGGACGAAAGTTACCGGAAAGAATGTGACGACTAATTTAAGGAAAAACATTCAGAAAGTTAACATTGAAAAAATTGACGCAAATTTTCAGTCGGTTAAAGAAATTGTAATTCAAGACAAAAAGAAAAAAACAAAAGAAGAAAAAATAAAATTGAATAAAAATAATAAAAACAAACATTTGAACAAGTCTACTTTGGATGAAACGGAAAGTTTGTTTAAAATGTTGTGATTGTTTTATGTTGCTGAATTTGTAGCGGAGGGACGTTGCTTTAAATAATTAGTTTCGATGTAAATCTTAATTATTAAATTTTATTGCGAAAAATTGTGTTTACTGCGATAATTTGTTAAAACTTTGTCTTGGCAACCATTAAAGAATTTCACCACCTATGTTATATGATGACCACGAAAGGCATTAATTTTTTGTCTTTTCTCGCTGTGCTGTTCAAGAGAATTGTTTAATTGTAAATTTACTTCATTTTAACAAAATTTTCAATTTTTAAGCCAAAAACTTTCTTTTCACTTTCATGATTTTAAAACACATTTAATAATTTCTCTTCATTTGTTTGTCACCATAGTTACTTCGTTCTACGGCACAGGTAAAGAATTATTTCCATATTTGGACGTTAGTTCCACATGAGCGAGCATGAAGAAACGCTCGACGACGACAAGCAAACGAAATATTCAACAACAAACATTCAACCCCTTTATTAGGTGGGAATATATCAATAGTTTATAAATATTAACATTTGGCTGGCACCTTGGCGAAGTGGTTGGGCGCTTGGTTGAAGGTGAAGGTTACCGGGTTCACTGCTTGATGCCATTGTTGGCACGTGTGGCAAGACATAGATCTTAAATAATTGTTTCGATTGCATTCTGTAAACATATATTATTCATTTCTGTTAAAAGTAGTAGAATTACAATATTGTTTCTGTTGTTAATGGAATATATGTTCGGTGCCGTGGCATAGTGTTTAGCGTGCCTGCCTGTAACCCAGAGGTAATGGGTTCAAGGCTCAACGCTGCTACCATTGTGGGCGTACGTGTCCTTGTGCAAGACATTATGTTTCGAAGTTTATTACTTAATGATGTTTCTATGTTACTTTCAGCTGTAGCCGACTTCGTAACATTCAATCGATTCTCACCGATGGCCCGGAGGATACAATCGTTGCCGTGCTTGGTATCGATGGCAGGTGCGGTTATGTAACTTATCGCACGGCGGGGATAACAACAGTCGTTATAACACGGGTGTTCTGTTTCATACACCTCATGCCCGCCGTCTTGCTCAAGGACACATACACCCACAACGGTGGCAGCATCGAGCCTTGAACCCATAACCTTTGGCGTGGAGGCAAAAGCTATGTTTTGCATTAATCAATATAAAATTTCTAAAGTGTTCAGGTTTTTTTAATCTTTTATTTTCATCTTAGATATAACGAAGGATGCCGTGAACTCGCAAATTATTTATTATTTGATTTCTATGATCTGAGAATCAACCAACTGGAACAGTAAGTTGATTGTTATGTAATAATGGTCATTGTTCTAAAGTTGAACATTCTTATGATAAAACAATCAACACATTCAGGAATTTTACTGTAAAATATTGTAGTGAAAACCAAAATAATTAAAACAACGATGAGAAGGGAGTTAGCAGAAAACCAACTGTTTCAAAACATAATATAAGTAAAAACTACTTAAGTAAAATGTCAAATAAAAGCGTCGCTGTTAAAAAAACCATGACACAGTATAATTAAGCCATAACTCAAATAGATAATAAACCAACCGTGGATTGTGATTTGAACAAAATAAAATGTACTTAAACAAAGTTCGATGTAAAATATAGAAAAGTTTGAGTTTTAAAAATTCCTGTAACAGATTATAATAAATTTCTATTAAAACAAAGCGAAATTAATTTAAAGAAAAGTTTGCCTACCTTAGTTGCACCACATGCGGTAAGCACATCACGCTTGAATGAACACGGTAAATATATCAACACAGGGAGGTTGTTAAACCAGTTTAACCGGCCCATGCTTTGCAGGGAGGGAATACCAGACGAGGATTTGGACGGTAGGTTCAGTTTGGTGGTGCTTCGTTTATTATAGTTTTTGTAATAAATATTGTTTAGGTGTTTTATTTTAATAAAATTAGTTCGTAAATTAGTAATTTATATCAAAGTACTATATGTTGCTGCATTTATTGGGTTTATATAAATAAAGTATTCAGTATTTATTAAGTTTTGTCCGTTTTGTTTTATCAATAATTTTATCAATTTGCAAGTTCTTGGTTTGGGAAATGTTTTGAATAGATTTTGTGAATGTTTGAACATCAGATCCAAATAATGTTTGTTGTAATTGTGAAGTATTTAGTTTAATTTAAGGATGGTTTTACAGTTAGGAACGGCAGTTTATAAATTTAATTCATTAATTTACTTTTTTAAAGATTGTGTATTGAAATACTCTCAACAAACTGTGTTTAAATATTTCCCCGATCTTAAATATTCCGACAGACTTGATAATTGTGATTCGACGATCCAGTGTTGCCGTATATTGTAGCTCGACGCTGCACAACCATATTCTACCTTACATCGCCCATTGGAAGAATCTACAAATATATTCCCCACCCAATGAAGACGGGGAACACCAGGTGAATAATATTGATTTGAAATATATAGTTGCTGCCAGGTGTGATGGAAAACTTAAAAATAATTTTCCGCTAAAAAACCTGGTGTTTTTCTGCCTAATATTTTTCAGCAATACAATGTCCAGATTGCCGCAATAAAGTTTTTATTGCCAACCGCCATAAACTTTATTATTATGTTATGTTGGTGTAATTAAAGTATCTTTTTTTAACTGAACAGCCGAATAATGTGAAAATGTTTTAAAATTAAACTTTTGTGATGTTTAATTATTTAACAATTCCATTATGATGTCATAGAGTGTTTAAAACAACAATGCTAATTATGAGTCGGCACTTTGTTGGTTTTGCTGACTCGTTACGCACCATTGTTTGCACAGGCCATTATGACATCATAATGCATCTGCGAATCCTTTCAAAAGTTTAATTTATTTAAATATTGATTAGTGTGAAAAATAAAAGGCTATAAAGTTGCACTGTATGGGAGTTATCGCTGACTGTGGCCGAAATCCCTTGCTGCAAATTGCAGTAAAATAGCGTAAGGTCAATAATGCAAGGTAAATGTGGATTTTGATGTAAACAGTAAGTAATACTGCTTGTTAGATCGTAACACATGCCAAATGTTGGGGGTAATAAGACGACTTTGGCGTAAATTCAAAGTTCTTGCTTCAAGTTGCACGAATACCTATAAATTAAGATTTATATTACAGTAAGAAATATTAATAATTTAAATTTTTTATGGATTGTTGTGACAAAAATATTAAATAATCTTCTCAAATGAGTAATATCCAACTGTGGCATAAAGTCTTCTTATGCTGCAAGAAAAAATAAAGTAAAAACTTTGGAGTTCGGTTTGTATTACGAGTAAGATACCGTTCATTAGACCATGACGCATTTGTAATTTCTGCTGAATCGTAACTTTACGGACATTTAGTAAATCGAGTTGTTGCGCATGGCCGTCCAAGCGTAACATGGATTGTGTGTTGTCATAATGTGTTGGTGAATGTAACTTATTTATCCTCGTGGGGTGGAGCGGTTGTCATTAATGGGGTCAAGGACATATACACCCATATTGGTAGAAGCGTTCAGCCTTGTTGTGGCTGTGATACTTCCAACCACTGAGCCACGGCGCTGGAATATATGATGTTGATAATCATGTTATGTTAGTTTAATTAAATTCCCGGTTTGCAACTTTAAAACAAACAAACAAATAATAATGTCTAATTATTGCAGGATGAGTCAGATTTGGAGGAATTTAAAATCAGAAGTTTTATTTCTATGTTGGAGTCGTCGCGGTTGGTTGGGTTTCCTTATTATTCAACAAGAAACACCTCTATGACATCACAGTTCAATAAATTTGAGATCGAGAAATGGCCGATTATTCAAGCGTTCGCATTGGAGAATGTAGGGGGGTGGGTTATTGTTGTTGCTGCAGGGGGGTGGGTTATTGTTGTTGCTGCAGGGGGTGGGTTATTGTTGTTGCTGCAGGGGGGGTTATTGTTGTTGCTGCAGGGGGGTGGGTTCATGTTGTTGCTGCAGGGGGTGGGTTATTGTTGTTGTTGCAGGAGGGTGGGTTATAGTTGTTGTTGCAGGGGGGTGGGTTCATGTTGTTGTTGCAGGAGGGTGGGTTATAGTTGTTGTTGCAGGGGGGTGGGTTATTGTTGTTGCTGCAGGGGGGTGGGTTATTGTTGTTGTTGCAGGGGGGTGGGTTCATGTTGTTGCTGCAGGGGGTGGGTTATTGTTGTTGTTGCAGGAGGGTGGGTTATTGTTGTTGTTGCAGGGGGGTGGGTTCATGTTGTTGCTGCAGGGGGTGGGTTATTGTTGTTGTTGCAGGAGGGTGGGTTCATGTTGTTGTTGCAGGAGGGTGGGTTATAGTTGTTGTTGCAGGGGGGTGGGTTATTGTTGTTGTTGCAGGGGGGTGGGTTCATGTTGTTGTTGCAGGAGGGTGGGTTATAGTTGTTGTTGCAGGAGGGTGGGTTATAGTTGTTGTTGCAGGGGGGTGGGTTATTGTTGTTGTTGCAGGGGGGTGGGTTATTGTATTAGGGGGTGTGTTTAAAAATACCTACTGCGTCTTTCCACAACATATATAAGACATTTATATGATCCATTCACAGATATTTACAAATTTTAACACTTTTTGTTTCTTTCTATAGCATTTATATCATTTGTAAGAATATAAAATAATTCCTCTTCCATCCCAGGGGTGGATTCTTCACATTAAAACACGAAGTAAGCAACGTACACGATCGCCTCACCCCCGTCTACATGGGGTTGGACCCCTCCTCGTTAGAACGGATAATTGTTCGCTCGTTACCGTTGTTTGAGAGCCACTGGATGGAGTGCATGAGCAACGTGGTTGTCCATGGCAACGGGGATTCCCCATCGCTGATCAACTATGATGTCACAGAGGATTTCGTTATCGAGGTTTTGAAGTATTTATTTTATTTCTCTAAAAGAAGTTTTTGAGAAAATGTTGATAAGATTATAATATTCTATATAAGTGAGAACTATGAGATTCTTGGCTATCAGGTACTTGGGCAAAAGTTGCCCATTACCCCGACACCCAGGGTGCTACAACCTATTAGTGACCACTGGGTTGGAGAAATTGCCATTAAGTGTCTTGCCCAAGGTCAGGCACGGCCACCAGTATTGAGCATTGAACCCGGTATCCTTCGTACGATACAAGCGTCTAACCACCACTCCACCCCGGCACCTCGTAGCAACAGTGACACCATGTATTGGCTCCGTGGCGATATATGATGTCGATGTGGCCACTGGGTGCCGCTCTCTACAATGTATTGTTTCATGATATCCCCGTCGTGATGAAAACAACCTGTGGCTGTATCAACTTTCAAACATCGGTGTTCACATAAGTTGCCAGCTGAATCAGATAAGCATGAAAGGTCGATTGTTTCAACCCAATGCTTGGCAACAGCAGATACAGTGATTCCCCAGGGATTGTTGGTAATAATGGCCATTGTTACAACCTCTGTCGCATCACTGAGCCTTCTGTTTATCAACAATCAGCTAAATGTTTCAACATTATAGTAGGGTGGGGTAAGATGGCTTAAAGTTGGGTGGGGTACTGTGGGGTAAGATGGTACTGTGGGGTAAGATGGTACTGTGGGGTAAGATGGTACTGTTGGGTAAGATGGTACTGTGGGGTAAGATGGCTTATAGTTGGGTGGGGTAAGATGGATACAGCAAGCACATAATATCTTCAGTGGGGCGATTTTATCCTTGGGGAGCAACAATAAATTTGTCAGCCGTAACTGTGGTATTAGGTTAACAAAATCTGATACCGTTGTTAAAACATGCGTTTGCATTTGAAAAAGGCCAGGTTTGCAAAATTCTTATGATGTATTTCGGGTTTGTTGGAAATCCCGAGAATCGACAAAATATTTCACCAACTTACGTTCATACTCGCTGTATATACCCCCGGGGTGTATTATGACATCACAAACCGGTTAATCATGCATTCCATTGTTACGTTGAGGTGAAAAGGTCAAACACGGGTTTGTGACATTAGTTGTTTAAAGGAAAATTAAATGATAATTTTTCCAAAAGAGCCTTTACTTAAATTTTACGGCAGCAACAGCAGACAATTAATCGCTAATTCTTAATTAAATAATTTTAAAACCCACCAACATAGACATCATATTTCAGCCGATGAAAAGCTATTTTCGTCACGGCCGACTCTCAGCCAATCAGAATCGAGATGTTGATAATATTGACCAATCAGAACCCTTGGTTTGCTTCGGGACACGCACCAGCAATCGTGGTCGTGCTTCATTGATCGCAACGATCAAGAGTTCCGGAATCAACGGACCTGCATTGCTTATGGTATGTTATTTCTATGCATATGGTATGTTATTTCTATGCATATGGTATGTTATTTCTATGCATATGGTATGTTATTTCTATGCATATGGTATGTTATTTCTATGCATATGGTATGTTATTTCCATGTGGATACGGCCCTACTACTAATGGTAAAGCATGCCAGGGAAACCTGGATTTAGACCAGAGTTGTTCTATTACCCCAACACCCAGAGTGCTGCTTAGGTTGAAGTAATGTCTATTCGTTGTCTTGCCCAATGACACATACGCCCACAACAGTATCGAGCATTGAACCCGGTACCCTTGGGTTGCGAACCCACCCCATATTTTATTATGTTTCTATGTTCAACCACCAGGTGATGCACTTCCACGCCCCAAAGTCCCCGATAAGTTGCGCTCGTACTTACATGGTGCGCCCACTGGTGGAGGAAGGACAAGCAAGATTGAGGTACATTTAAAATTTAAAGTTGTTTAATTTGAAACACTTTTTTTGTACCATTTGGATGAATGGTTACCCCCCCCCCTTGCACTTGGAATATAAAGCATAGCATGATTGGGGAGGGCACCATTTATATATCGACTAAATAGTAATCCATCTTCCCCCCCAGGGATTTTAACCTCCTCGTTGGTTTATATGATGTTTGTGTGCGTGTCGGTCACGCTCTCATGACCGAGGCATCGACCAATCACACGCTAGCAAACTCCGATCGTATCGTTCGTGATATCGTGGGTAAACTTCCACCAGGAGGCGATATTAAGCATAAGGTGGTTGCCGTCGACAACAAGGGAAGGTTGGTTTTTTATTTAAAGTTTATTTTCATAAAGATTTTAAATAAGTTTGTTTAATAAAGTGTTAAAGTTTAATTTAAACATGTTTTATTTTAATTAGTTTTTGTTAAAAAAATTTTGCTTAAATCAATTTCTTGTTTGATCTTCGTGTTAAAGTAAATAATTAAAGTTTGTTTAAATTTCAGACAAATTAACTTCAAGTCAAGCGGTTGTCTGTTGAAAGTTTGCGTCGAAATTCATGGAATCCGAAGTCTCGACGGTGGGCATGAGGTGTTGGGGAGCCTCGTGTATTCAGATACTTTTGTGTGCTCCAATATCTCAACACTAGGAGGCAGTGGTGAGTTGGTGTGTTTGTTGAGTTTAATTCATTGTAACTTGAGGATTGTGGGCGTATGTGTCCTTGGGTAAGATAATTAACGGCAATGGCTCCAACCCAGTGGTCACTGAATTAATGGGTTGTCCAAATTATCATCCATACATGACCATACTGTTACTTACCCTACCATGCATGATATAACAAACTAAATCTAAAACCTCCAGATCCACAAAGCAACTCGAAACTTGTCCTAACATCGGGGATTCCCCTGTACCAGGAATGGCAGGTAAGAGGTCAAATAAAGGTCACCAGGTTTTGGTTTTATTAAAATTAAAAATTCAGGGCAAAAGTGAAGAAGTGGAAACAAAGGAATTGGTTGTTCGATGTAACAATGGTGTTCTGTGTTCAAACAATGCCCTCTGTGATGTCACAAGTGAAGGTGAGATGATTATGACATCACAATGATAGTGTCATGGCAACGCGGGTATTTGATATTCGATTTAAAAACTTATTAACCATCAAGCTACCACGAGACATATAACAACATGGTATAAATAAGTGGTGGTATGCCTAAGCAGTTATATAAATGTTAAATTATTGATAAAAACCTATTGTAGGCTTGTACTTGCCACATGTGTAAAAGTTTTGTCCCCACATTAATTATATTATATCTATGTTTCAGCTTCATTAGATTTCTATGTTGATGGCTCCGTCCTCGTAACCCCCCGTCACGCTCCACGATTCCTGATCAACCGTGACGATGTCTCGGCATACGAGTTTGTCGATAACGAACCAATCAGCTTCAGCGTTCGGTTCAACAAGACTTCTGATTGGCTGTTACCCTCTTTCCTCTCGACCAATCAGAACCCTCGATTCACCATCGTATTCGCCCCCCATTCACCAGGGGCAAAAAACTTCAAAAACAAAGTTTGTACATTGTTTTTTTAGAAAATAACTTATGTTTTTTTAAATATAAATTGACAATTTTTAGTTCCATCATTAAAAAAACGAAATACATAAATAAAACAATTTTTTTAATAATGGAAAAAACATAATTAAAAAATAAGTATGTTCATTATTCATAGTTTATAAATGAATATCCTTTTTTATGAATTAAAAATAACCTCCAGGTTGTCCCTGTGTTGAAATCGCTGGATTGTGACTCGGTGAAATTTAAGAAGCTGAGTCATCATGATGATATCACAAAGCAGTTGATTGTTGCCCTGAATGCTGATTATGATTGGCAGTGTGGGACGAGTTACCACGGTAACCTGCAGTTGAAGGGGGGCAAGTTGGGACAAGCGGGGAAATCGATACAACCACAACTTACGAGTAAGTTTGTGCGGAAATGTGACTCGCCGTTCACATTTGGTTATTTCTATTGTTTATGATTGCTTGTCGGGGCCTTGAGTTTTGGGGAACTTAAGATGTTGACCGGGTTTGTCACGTTTGTGATTAAATCATATAATTGAGTAAAAACTTAACTCGCACATTTTTTCTTTCTTTTTGTTTGATGTTGTCGTTAACTGAACAACATTGATAAACACTTAACAATGGCGATTGTTAACGGAACCCCTCCCCAGATTTCATGAACCACTTCGGGGTAAGTTCATCACTAGGTGGGGTTGGTGTGCCCCCTTCAGAAATCCCCATGTTGCTGGAAGTACCCACGGGGGAATCCCCGGGTGTTGGGAACAGTCCCAAGAAGGATGAAAAGGTGAAAATGTTGTTTCTATTTTTTGAACTTTGATTTACTTCTGAAAGAAACAGAAACGAAAACATCATTTTTAATTTACAAATTAATTGCAAAAGTTTTGTGTTAGATTGGTTTGTAATATAAATAAATTTAAATAGAATCGGTGTCATAATCAACACAATGACATCACACAGGTCGTGATCACGGTGGTAACGGGGATCCCGGGGTCGCACGCCGACAAACTCGGGGCATCAATAGTTGCGTTACATCGTGAGAGGGTGAGGTGGGTGACGATACGAACGCAGTGTTGTCGGGGTGACGCCACTCTGCTCAACGTCGAGCATCTGCAACGACGATTGGTGGAGGTTGTTGCAAAGCGACGGGCGTCACGACCTGGTGCCGCGGCTCTTAAGAGACTCCGTGTGGTTGTGGAGTCTATCGGGTGAGTGGGAATTGGTGTAAACAGGTGAAAGCCACAACTGATATTTTCGAAGGAATTTCTGGCGTGCATACAACCATATATAAATAAAACATAAATAACAAAAGAATAAAAACGATGGCGCTTTAAGAAGGAAAGTCATTATTAACAATCTTATCAGAGCATGTTATAAAATAAATAAATATTATTTTTATTCTCCTCCACAGTTACATCCCGATATCGAGCGTTGTGCCGTGCATCGTCGATCACCCCGATCCCTCCACTAGAGGGACGATGATGTTGGGAGCATGCACCTCGTGTGTTGACCCCATGACCTGTTTCGTTGACCCCGGGGTCATGACCCCTAACCTCCTCGAACAAGCAACATCAGGGATTATTTGCTGTGTCGCCTTCACAGGTCACCATGACGATCTTAAGGTGAGTCAGCATTATGACATCATCATTTTAATGACGTTAAAGATCTGGCCTAAATTTTAGAATTGGGTTACAAGGAACAACCATAGACAAAATATAAAATATAATTACAAATTGATTTTCTTTTAATTTCTCATTACATTAAAATAATTAAAGATCTAACAAAGTAACAATTGGCGTGTTTGCACCAACTCTCACCAATATAGAATATTTTATATTATTTCTATTAATACATCACCCACAATGCATCAGGACAAGAACCTCGCTGAAGCGCAATCGCTCATGCGTGCGGTCAACCCTGACGCTGCGTTCCTATTGGCCGCCGGGGGTAAGATGACTCGCACCAGTGACTTCGACCTCGTGCTGAGCGAGAACTCGTTCAACTGCGACGATTCGAAACGAACGAGGGTATTGTTGCGACCGGGGAGGTAAGGAATACAACATGCGGGGGGGGGGGTTGCTGGGTGGAATATTTTCTTAACTGTTTAATTCTTGTGATATAAAAATGGTCAATTAGATTTCTATGGTGAAAGAAAGCCGAAAACTTGATTTAGAAGACTTTATTTTACGGCATAATTGGGGTGGTTTAACCACAGTAGCATTGTAAAACTTTATGCACTAACACAATCACTACAGAGTTGAGATGAAGAAAAGATAAAACTATCGTATGCACTAACACAACTTCTTCCATAAAGATTTTAAACCATTTGAAATGAAGATAATAGTTTCGAATAAATATTGGTTTACTTTTGTATTTATTAACCCACCCCCCTGCAGATCCCCTGACGTTACCCCCACCCCCCTAAACGAGGTGACCCTCCACTTCTCCCCCCCACTTTTAAGGGGCTCCTTCTCGGCTCGTTTACGATCGTTAGGTCATGTGACCGGGGTCGGTGATGTCATCGCTCTTACTGGAGTCGTAGCTTTCACAGGTGATGATGTCATATTGGTGATATCATAAGGGTGATGTCATAATGTGTTGGAAAACTCTGAAAAAAATGTTGGGAATTTTTTTGATATTTGATCTTTTAATTTTCTATATATAGGGGTTGTTGTTGAACGTCTGTTGTTTAAGACAAAATATTCCAAAAGAACTTATAATTATGACATCATATTTACCATCTATGACATCACAGACACCCCCGACGAGGACAATGACGTGACGTTTGTTACAAAAACATCAACATTGGAACTTGAACCCCGTGTTCAACCAACCATGAAAACCCCGGCCCCACCCCCGAGTAAAATTACCCCCGATAATAAGTAAGTGGGAAATATTGTGGGGGGGTGGTTTTGGTAACAAGTAAGAAGGGGGCTAAGTAACTAAATGCTTGGCACCTCTTGCTGGAGGTTTTAATATTTATTAAGTTTACCAGTTGGTTTGTGAACATAGTTTGTAATAATGGGGTAAGACGGTGTTGTAAAAACTAAAAAAGTAGGGGGTTATATAGTGCAACTAAAAACTATTTTATAGTTTGTAATCATGGGACATTTGGCTGAGGTTTTTCCAATCTAGTTCTAATGGGTTGTAGAACCTGTGTGTAAGGTAAAAAGATTGAAACTCAATATAATTTTGCAAAACCGTCTGTAAACATTTGAATGTAACAGTCAGCATTTTAACAAAGCAAAAAGTGATTTCCGTTTATCAGCAATCATGAAAATTTGTTTAATGGTATTTTTATTTGCAGGAAATATCATTTAAAGTTTTACGGGAAATATTTGAACGAGGAGAAACTGAAGTGTTGGTTACGCATGAGCGGGCAGCAGAAACCGAGTCGAAAATGTCGGAAAACGAGATCAAATATTTCAAAGGCCGAGATTAAGATGATTCAGGTTGCTATTTCTATCTCTGTGTAAGATTTCTATGTTTCGTCACAATTGGGTTAAAGTGGAATGGTTGGGCGTTTAAACAATACTGGGTTCAAGGCTTGATACTGCTACCATTGTGGTCGTATATGTCCTTGGGCAAGACACTTAACGACAATTGCTCCAACCCAGTGGTCACTGAATTAATGGGTTGTCCAAATGGTCAGCCATGCAAAACAATCACCTACAAAGGAAGGTTTCCATAGTTAACCCCTATTACAACCCCCCCCCCCCCCCCCCCATTATAGGCCACCCACGAAACCGACCCCCTACCCGACGGAATATATTTCAACGGGACGCATTACTCAAGTTTGTTGGACAACCACAAGTCGTATCAACACCCATGTTTGGAGGAGTAAGTGTCAATACAGTGGGTGTATAATAAGTAACATTGGTGGTGATGGATCACTGTGGTCAACAATCCTTATATAAATCCCACTTACATTGACCTCATATCCAACTATAAGGATCTTGACTCAAAGCTAATACTGTGGCCGGATATTCAGATTGTGTTATGGCAACGAGCCAAAACCATGGGTGTTTTAACAATGAAACTGAATATAGGGATACAGAGTTGTTAATGCGTGTATGCAGCTATACAAATACCAATAGCCTGAGCTAAAAGAGCCTCACACATATAGAAAGATCACAATACACATTACATCAACTTTGCTTCCAGATTTATCTCGGAATATTTAAAGCAACAAAATCAGAAAATTGATTCTTTTAACAAGAAAATAGAAAACCGGGAATATAAGGACTTGTTTGACTGATTTAATTATCTCTACGACCCCTATGACCTTTCGTGTTGATCCTGTGACCTTACGTTGACCCCTACGACCTGTGACCCTACAACCCACTGTGGTCCCACTTCCAACATTAATGGTCCCACATACCCACTGTACATTGAACAACTTTGTAATTAGTTTAGTTTTTTAGTTGAGTTATAATTTATATTTTTCTACAAATTTAAGCCAGCTTTTATATTTGTGTTAAAGTTGATTTTTCTAAATAAACAAATAATTTTTATGTTTTTTATTATACAGAGTTATATGATTTCTATTTAGGTAGTATATATGATTTCTATTTTATTTTTCTGAAAAAAGTTATTAATATGTTTGAATGTGAGAACATATAGTGAACAACAATGGGGTGTGAAGGTTTTAGTTGATAACTGGAAGGGTTGTTGTTTAGTTAGTTGTTTAACTGGAAGGGTTGTTGTTTAGTTAGTTGTTTGAGAGGTTGCTGTGATGGATGTAGTTAACATATACCCCAGGTGCTGCAAGACATGGTACCTGGGATTTAGACCAGCCCCAACACCCAGGGTGCTACAGCCCATTAGTGACCACTGGGTTGAATATATAGTTGAAAACGTTCACATTGTTGTCAAACAATCACATCAATATATTTTATTGCAAAACACAAAGTATTATGACATCACACATATTATTAAAGTTGCGTTCCGATAACAATGGAGTTTGATACGAGAGACAATGCTTCGATTGTTTGTCTCGTTTCAAGGAACAATCGAACTTCGGACAACCAACCGTCGACAACCTTTCAATAAAGTAAGTAAGTTGCTGATGTAATATATATGTGCAGTATGAGGAATTTTCTGGCAATTTTTTACAAGATCAATATTAAAGATCTCTTTATCGTTTATAATAAGCAATGTCATATAAATAACTTTTATGTGACATCATATATGTTGTTGCTGCCTGGTGTATTATAAATGTGAACGAGAAAAATTGTAAGTTAGTAGCCCTTCTACAGATGTAGCAATTGTTGATTTTAAGCGCTGCTTGTTTAAGAATATAAAACAAACAATTGCTAAAAGATCTTATGGTGCTCCACTGTCTCACAGATTTCGTTTTAAAATTTAAGTTCCAGATTTATATAGTTTTACATCTAACGTGTTGTATTCTTATTTTTTTTTTATCTTGTAAAAGTTTCCAGAGCACCTTGTAGCATCATTATAAAGATATTATTAATATAACAAACCCCACGTACCTTCCGTGGTTCCCCTGTGAGTTGGTTCACGAATCGCGCGGCTTGTTCGAGGTCGCCGTGTTGCACGCAGTAGTTCGCGTACGATATTATTGAGAATACGTCGAGTTTTGATTCGTTGATTTCGGTTGGTGGTTGGAGTTGGGCCGATGATATCGTTAGCAGCGACTGTAATGTAGATGAAGGGGTTAGGGGTGTCTGCCTCGTTACCCTCGTATGCAACTTTGTAGGTGTGTGTTTTTCTGTATGGCCGACAATTTGGATTTGAACAATCTATTAGTGACCACTAGGTTGGAGCAATTGTCGTTAAGTGTCCCAAGGATACGCCCACAATGGTAACAGCATCTACCTAATATTTAAAATCTAGAGACATGCATATGCTAACCACTACCATAGTATCGAACAAATGCGCACAATGACGGCAGCGATGAACCTTGAACTCATAATCCTGTGATGATTACAATATAGGGGGGAAACCACTTATATAATACTAATACTACAATATGGTGGAACAACTATCGTACCAACAACACCAACCTTTAAATACGAAAGGAAATAAACCAGCAACGAATCTTTATTCTCGTCAATCATCGAAACACGGCGACAAATTTTCCCGATTCTTGAAAATGCCGACCTCAGCATTTCTTCCGTGTATACACCTCTCTCTACTGCCTCGTGTGGTACAGCGGACGTTAAGATTTCTATGGCAGGATGTTGGTTGTATACCTGTGTGTGCGCGTCATAATAATCATTGTGACGTCATAAATAACATAATACTTCGTTTATTTCTTCCGATTATCGTTTTGTTGATCTTTTACCGTGGTTGTTTAAATTAATTTATTATTAATATGATCTTTATAGATTTTAACTTACGACATCACTAAAGGTGGCCATGTTTTAAACTGGAATATTTTAAATGATAAATGAAAATCGCATCATATATATTTGTCATGTTTGTAATCAAACCTTCTTAACAGACACAAGATCTTTATGTAGCGGGGTCGGCAAACCACCCTCCCCGTATTTCAACGAGAACAACAACCCATCGCAAGCTAACGATAATTCTTGGGCTTTGCGCGATTCACCCTCAACCGTGGCACGACCTGTAGAAGTGGGTTAGAAAGGATAAACTCATATACATTATGACATCACACAGTATGAGATCACAGTATGACATCACACAGTATGACATCACAGTATGACATCACACAGTATGACATCACACAGTATGACATCACACATTATGACATCACACATTATGACATCACATACCGTCAACAACACTTTCAATCCCGGCCACTTTAGCTTGCGCAAGATTCAACTTGGATTGGAAATCCTCGGCGATGGTTGTCGTTCGTGCCTCGTGTTCCTCGCGTGCTTCCCGCACCTCTCGTTGTAACTCAGTCGTTATCTCCGTTAACCTGTGGGGTGTTTTGTTCAATATATGAGGTAACTTTACTTGTGTATGGGAGGTTACACAGCAAGGCAAAAGACAAAACCAGAGCTGGCAGATTACACAAATCATCTGATGAATATACTTTTTTCTACAAGCAAGGTCATTACCACATATTTAACTTTGTGGGTGACATATTATAAACCACTAGGTTGGAGCAATTGCAGTTAAGTGTCTTGCCCAAGGACACATACGCCCACAATGGTAGCAGCGTTGAGCCTTGAACCCCCCACTTACTTATCATTAAACATCTTCTCGTATCTCTCGCTAGCTTGTCGTTCCAGATAACTCATCGCTTGCGCAAGATGTTCTGCGTGCGATGATGCTTGACGCTTTAATTGTGACATCATTTCCTCTTTTAATGTTTCTTCTTTCACTCGCAACTATGATGTCATAAACAAACCATTGTTAATAGGGAGTGCGGGTAGTGTATGACATCATCAAACAATGACATCACACATCTATGACACCTTCATGACCAAAATAGCTACCAATGTTAAACCAAGCAAAAGGAAAAGTCGGCAACCAAAAGCAAATCATCCAGACATCAATATATACAAACCTACCTTCTCCTCCCACTCTCCTCTCACTTCCTCTCTTCTCCTCCTCTCCTCTTCCTCCCACTCCTCTCTCCTCCTTCCTCCCCACTCCTCTCTCACTTTCTCCTCCACCTCCTTTAGCGCAACCTCATGCTCCTCCCTCAGCTCGACAAGCTCTTGTTGCAGCTGCTCCACCCGGTGTTGGTTGTGTAATAAGATATCTATGTCCCCCCCCACTGGAGGGAGCCCCGTCAACTTTCCGTCCAACTTCACCCGTGCGTCTTCAACCAACGCTCGATATTCCTCCAACATCGATTCCTCTTCCTCACGTTTTGTTACCTGGGTGATGATGTCATTAAGTGATGACATCATAATGTGATGACATCATTATACCTTAACCACGGCACCCTCCACATCCTCCATCATCCCCTCCCAACTCCCCCCCACACTCCCCGCATCTGGACTTCGCTCGATCATCAACTTCATCTTCGCAAGTTCCTCTCTGAAGGTTCAACATCAATGTCACCATTTTATTGATAAAAAGTGTGAAAGAATTAGCCATTTTTTTTTATTTTTTATCACATTTTTTTATTCTTTGTACTTTTGATATTCAGACGATAAATTTTACAAAATATTCTTCTGTAAACCCCCCCCCCCCACCTGGCTCTCTCGGACGCCCCCTTAGCTTCCTCTTTCTTCACTTTCATCTCCTCTTCAGCTTGTTTCACCGATTCCCAACGCAAACTTCGCTCCAGGGAACTTCCTGTAGTAAGAATGTACGTAAAACACCCGCACCCCATACAACCTACGTAGGATAATACGCAGGTTGGTTGAAGGGGAGGCTTCGTACCAGTCTCTACTTTACTGTATATTAGATTAGATATTTCACTTTAGGATTTCAAAATAAGAGGGACCCCATTATTGTACCAGCTCATATTATAAACATTGATAACCCCAACAACCCCCAAACCCCCCCAACCCCCAACCCCTCCCCACCTTGGTTTGAATCCACGGCGACTCGTAACAATGCAGAATGCCGAGCAATCGCTGACTCAGCGATATTATTAGCGAGAATTGCATCAGCGCACGCGACAGAACACGAAGACAACATTTCACCCAAGATCACTTCGTTCGCTGAAACCTCAAGTTCATCGACGAGCGTTGTTTCCCGTTGCATCATCGGCTCCACTAGAGGGCTTCCTTCATCAACTTCCACTGGAGGGGGTTGTTCGTTGTTTGTCGCTGTCACTTGAGGGGGCTCTTGAGTGCTCTCTGCTACCTCCTTGTGGACAATATCCTCGGATATTTGCATCACAGGAATGACCTTGTTTTCCTCGTCTAGATAGAAAAAAGTCTGTGTCATTTAAGTTACCACGCATGTAACTTTTAGACAACCCATTAGTGACCACTGGGTTGGAGAAATTGCGGCTGAGTGTCCAAGGACACGCCAACAATGGTAGCAACATTGAGCCTTGAACCCATATCCTCTTTGGTTGGTCAAGGGTACCAACTACCTCAACATAAGCGCTGGACAAAATCAATATTTAGCAACATCAACATAGAAATCATATTTACCACTCTTTTCTTCAACACTGGGTGTCTCTGTTGCAACTTTTTCGTTTATTACGGGGAGTTCTGGAGCTGGAACTAAAATTGCAATTAGATTTTTAAAACTTTTAATAAACCTCATATTTACCTGGGGGAATTACCACCTTTTCCGGGGTATTCCCCTTTACAGACTTCCGGGAATTCCCCATAGGTGCTTCCAATGGATCGGGGATTTTCTTGGTAGGTTTGCGAATCTTTGGCGTTTGTTCCGCTTCACTGAAGAACAAAGTTATCATCAAGAGTGGTTAATGGGTACCGGGTTCAAGGGTCAATGTTGCCACTATTGTGGACGTCTTGTTCCTAGCACTTATATTGTTGGGCGATTCTCGTTGCATGATAACAGAATACAGTAAACAAAAATAACTGAGGATACCAGGTTTAGTGTTGCTATTGTGGGCGTTATTTAATGACAATTGTTCCAACCCAGTGGTCACTAATGGGTTGTAGCACCCTGGGTGTTGTGGTAATAAACCAACTCTGCCATAAATCCCAGGCCCCATGGCGTGCCATAGAACCTCACTTATATAAACCACATTAAATTCCATTCACCCCCACCTTTTAACATTAGATCCAAGCAGAAACGTCAACGTTGGTTTCAAAGCTGGGATTTTTGCTTCAAATGTTTCTCTGAAGTTTGGGTCATACTTACAGAAGCCAACCACGCCCCCACACACGCCCACTGTTGTACCAGTGGTAATGATAAACAGCCTCGAAATTCCGCTGTGGGAAAATATGGAAACTAGTGAAGAATCTTTCTGTACATCATTAAGTTATACTGGTGGAAAGTGTTAGAGGTTGGTAGTTGGGGGATACAGGGATTTTTTCGGGTCAGCTTGTACAAAATATTAATTATGATTTTAATGCGCGATTCGACAGCGAGCACGAGGTGCATGGTGGGTTGTGTTTTATATCCAATCAAAGTTTCAGACAAAATGCAACAACATTCAATGTTGGTTTGTACCTTGTTGGTTGAGACGAAAGTTTTCTCTCATTTTTACGAAAAGATTGTTGATGGCTCTGAAATGTAAAGAGAGAACTTCTGGCTTAAATGTTATAGAGCTCTGTGAATGATTGTGTTTTTAATGCATGGCTGACAATTTAGACAACCCATTAGTGACCACTAGGTTGAAACAAATATTGTTAACTGCCCAAGGACACACCACAATGGTAGCAGCATGAAGCCTTGAACCCTGTATCTATGGTTAAGTAGCGAACGTTCTTACCAATGAGCTAACACGGGCACGGCACAATAACATTAGATCACCTGAAGTCTTTGGAAACTTTTTCGTCCTAATCGAAACATTTTTCGGCAATTAGTGAATTTGACCTTCAACCAAAATAAGATTTTCTCGCCGATTCAAAACCAAAACAAAACCCGGACTCCCCACTTTGTTGCGAAACGTGAGGTTTTATAAGATCTCTATGAATGACCGGTCTTTACGCTTTATTGATTTCACATAGAGATCTTGAAATGTAAAAAAAACAAAAACAACGAAACTTCTATGGCAAACGTACTGGGTATAAATGGCTTGATAAAAACAAATTAGATAAAGTATAAATATTCTTGAATTCACCGCGTTTAAACCGTTAACGGTAAAGCGCATTGTCAAAGTAAAAACCCGTATGCAATGCGGTAGTTAGGAGGTACCGAGTTCGAATCCCTCTTGGGATAAGTGTAACTTGTTTATCCTCGCGAGGTTGGCCAACGACAGTCGTTATAAAAGACCCCAGCGCATTATATAAGCGTTAAAATGTTATGTCTATATTTAAACCACCTTTTATATACGATTTCTACCCTACTTTAGTTTAAACACCCACAAGATATTACATTACACGTCTCTTATGAATCCTTGTGTCCAATGTAAGAAGATACGTAGCAACAATCCCTCCAACCATTGTGTTTTGTTTACCCCCCTCCAACACTGTGTGGGGAGACATTGAATAACTATTTCATGATTTTAAATGCGGGCATAAATGTAGGACCCCATGTCCGCTGCCGAATGGCGTATATACGTCATATGTAGGGATGATTGACAGGACTTTGAGTAACGTCATAATTGCAGTCGCGAGTTTGTTATGACGTCACAGTTCGCAGATTAAATCAGTTAATTGTGATGTCACAAAGAATAATCATGCAATCAACAGCAAGCACGCGTACTAAAAAAATAACACTAGAATAGTTTAAGCGCGGGGCAACAAACTGTATATCGAACCAGCTTTGTAATTTTGTTTTGTTTTATCATTAAATGTGTTATAACGACTGTTGTTTTACCGTTACTCCCCGTAATTTACGATGTTGTATATTAATTCGACCTTCGACCTATAAAGAGACAAAATACATTCATTCATTCAAATAATTATATTGATACATTTATTTCTTACTTCGATTAAGGTAGCGAAGATTTGAGAAACAGAACAGAATATAGCGGCAAAACGACAGTCGTTAAAAATCCCATTTCCTCAGATATTAGTCCGTATACAAGCCATCCCCATGCCCGCTGTCGAGCAAACTGACCCCCGTGTCCACCAACAGCGTCTACAAAGCTTCCAGAAAGTTCCATCAACCCCCAACCCCCCAGCTTCTTACTCTAACCCATACCCTTCCAACCGATCAACGAAGAAGGAACCTGTACACCTCCCCTACAAAACTGCGAGCCCAGATTTCACCGATCTACCATCCCAGCATGCGTCAACAGGTTGTATTATTACGTATAAATAATGTCTGTTACGTCATGTTTGTTACCGCCTAAACCGGCTTGTCCAAATCACCTATATAAAACGCAACTTACACCCACCCACCCAGGTCTCCGAGCAGATACGTCATACACCCCAAGGTATTATGGAAGGAATCGACTCCGGGGCTTCCCCATGGCGGCATACTATGGGGCCGACTTCCATATATTTCCCCCCCTACGTCACAGAGCATCATCTGAAGGCCGCTACCATAAAAATCAACAACAGTTACCTCAACTATCCGTTGTACCAGGTGGGAATAATAATATTAAGTTTATTTATCTCTTCGATTACGATAGCGACGATTATAAAATAATTGAATACAAGGTATGGCAACAAAACGCCAGTTGTTAAAACACGCTTATGGTTGAAAACATTTTTCATTCAAATAAAAGAAAGAAGCGTGGTTGACGTCATGGTGATTACGTCACGATAACCTTTGTTTTTTGCCTTTTTAGCTCTGAAGCACAACCGAGTTCAGCAGCGTCCACACGCGGTTGAAATATTTTCCATTCCACAACCGGTAGTGGTCAAACGAGTTGAGGTTTCGCTCCATGACGTTCAACAAACAACGAAACGAATTCGTCCAAATTCAACGGAAACTCAAGAAAACTCCCCTCACCGGGTAACCCCCGAACCAAAACCAAAGGAACCGACCCCAGTTAGGGAATCGGGAACAAGTTTCCCCCTAAAGTCGGTAGACCTCAATAAAGGACTCAATGCTGCTTCTGCGATTCGAAAACGCATGCACAACGATGCACACGGCGCACATGGGACGTTGGAGGCCGCCCTGGCCACTAAATGCGACCCCAACATTGTCAGCTTGAGCCATCTTCCTCTTAGAGAAGTTTACCTCCGACCCGACCCCACCACGGGCGCTGAACAAGCCACCAAACGAGACAAAACTATTCGGATCCTGCGTTGGTTGAAAGACTTAAAATATTTGGATGAGAAAACACTTCAACGTGGAAGGTCAGAAGTTGAAAGAACTCGATTCGTTTTACCGGAAATTAAAGAAAGCGTCGTAACTGCTGCGTTTACGTGATGCATGTAACCTATTTTACCAAGTATGTATTACCACATATGTAACTTATTTATCCTCGCATGGCGGGGCAACGACAGTCGTTATAACACGGGTGTTCTGTTTTATACACCTCATGTTCGCTTACAAGTTACCACCTATGTAACTTTGCGGGCGATTGTTTTCGTATATGTTTGTTATTTGCGTTGAAACTTTTATATTGTTATTCGAGATTAAATACAGTTCAAAATTTCAACAAAATGTTTCTTGTTGTTTTTTTCTGTATGGCTGACAATCCATTAATCAGACAACACATTAGTGACCATTTGAATGGAGCAATTACTCTTAAGTGTCTTGTATAATACAGGTGTTCTGTTCCATACACCTCTCGTGCTTGCTTACAAAAATCAAACCTTCTTATCCTCGCATGGCGGGCCAACGACAGTCGTTATAACACGGGTGCTCTATTCTATACATCTTGTGCCCGCTTACAAGTTACTGCTTATGAAATTCTGTAGGTGTTTTTTTTGCGTTGAAAACATTATGTTGTTACACGAGAATAAATGTTGTTGTTACTTTTTTTTTAACAAAACATTTCTCGAAGTTTTCATCCGTTAGAGGGCTCTAGTGAGCAGCGAAAAAAATGAGAGAAAAAGGGATTTTTTTTAATTCAATTGTTCTTCAATTCTTAAATCTGTTTGTTTGTTTCGTCATTGAGTTCATGTCGTTTTAGAACTATAGCAGTTGTTACGCTTATTATGTGCCTATTATGACGTATTAATATAAATATAATTAACATTATTGGCAAGATGTAGCGGAAAAAAGTTTATTTTTATCGAAAATACTAAAGTAAATGATCCACAGTCGCGTAATAGGCTGTTTAAGTTGAATAAATAAGAACGTTATTGAAAGTTTGTGGAACGTAGGTAGCCGGGAAGGTCCACGCTCATTGCTAGATTAGAAAGAATGCAATATATTGTTTATGATGAAAAGTCGTATTAAACTAACTTTGTTAAATTAGCCCAAAACTCGCCGCAAAAGTCTTTGCGCAAAACGTTCTATTTTAAACCCGGTTAGGAATTATAAGCGTACTGGGTTATGGTGTTGTGTTTATAGGGGTTAGTAGTGTAGTAGTTCGATTGGTTCACATCAAAAATATGCGGCCTCGTTGGGTGTTTGGATTATCGTTAAATATTAATCCAGGTTTGTTTAAGTGTTAAGTAAACATGGATGTTATGCGTTTAGTGGTGTGCTGTGTATGGGGTGTGCTGTGTATGGGGTATACTGTGGTGTAAGGTACCATACATATATAAATATATTTATTTCCAGATTTTAGTTTGTTTGTAAAAGTTAAATTGTTATAATCACAGTGGGCATTGTGGCTCACAGTTGTATCATTGTGAGGAAACAATGGTTTCTATTCATCAATTGTTCGTTGTTTTTATCGGAATATCTGTCACAGTGGTCACTAGAGGGAGCTCACCACCACAGCGATGCCACCAAGTGTTGGAATTTTATCGACAACAAAATTTTAACGAAACATTGGATGTAGAAGGTTTGTGATGTCATAATGTGGTCTGTGATGTAATGTTATAAACCCTAAAAAGTTTTTGAAATTTTGACCAAAGTTTTGGAAACGTAAGTTTTTAACATAGATATAAAGCCTATAAAGATTTTTTTTTTTTTTGTAATTGTAGTATGGTTGTAAGAGTGCTTACCTGTATACCAGAGGGTATGGGTTCGAGACTCGTTGTCACCATTGTGGGCGTATGTGTCTTTGGGCAAGACCTCTAACAGCAATTGCTCCAACCCAGTGGTCACTAATGGGTTGTCCAAAAATTGTAAAAAAGGTTTTTTTTTTTAGTGGTTAATGGTAAAGTTTGTCGTGAGCCGTCTTGTTGTACGGGGAAGATGGAACGCAACCTCCGTTCAAAGGTAGAAGAAGATTTGAAAGCAGGGGTGTTGAGAGGGGGTGAACAGGTCGGGGGGGAACTTAAAGCAAAGCACGATAACCTTGACAGTAAGTTTTCTAATTTAGTGTTTTTTACTTTTTAACTGATTTTTTTATCATACTTCATTACTACTCAATATGAGTTAACTTATACTGTATTGTGGGTTTATCAGCCATGCTTTTATTTGACATTTTTACTTAGGTAGTTTTTACCCGTTGCATGTTATAACAACTGTAATTTCGTTGCTAATTTCCTTCTCTTCGTTGTTTTAGTTAATGTGATCTTTGGTTTCCTATTCAAATAAATTAATAAAATATTATGTAAAGTTATGATACTGTACTAGGTCGGTTCTGTTTTGTGGAAGACATTTTGTTTAGAACCAACTTTGTTTTTCGTGATTTGAAGTTTTTGTTTTCACTTAATTTACACGGTTCGTTGAATGTGGGGTATGTTGGCTCCATTGAACCCAACTAACCCCATGTTACCCACCACTAACCCCACCAACCATAATAACCCCGCCACCCATGTTACCCCACCACCCCCTATTAACCCCCAACCCCTTAAACCACTAAGTGCATGCAGTATTGTTGGGTATTATGACATCACAAACACTCAACACACATCATTATGACATCACAAATATTCCACCGATGGACACACGCGACACCTACCCTCTTATATGACGTCATATTACATCCTTATTATGACACAGTATTGGTGATTATGACGTTACAATTACCCTATCTACGCCGCGATTACTTCCCTTCATCCCCCCCAGGCTGCGTCGCCATCATCGATTATAAACAATAGACGATCGACGCGATTCGCGTTATTCGCGATTCTTTGAAATAAAGGAATGTTCATTATGAGCGCATAATACCATTTCGTAAACATTGTTACGTCACGATACCTTTGTATAACGATAACGTGTCGTTTGTGACGTAACAATATTGGAAAGTATCCGGCCACGTGACCACTTGACGTCACGTGTTCGATACGCCTTAGCGACCACGTGGAATCCGGATATGACGTATAGTATGGTGAGGTCACGGTTGAATTACTTTTTAAGTGTTCTCGTGTCATAAAGGTGTTTGTGACGTCATCAATCCCACACACGAAGTTTCGAAGTCGTCAACAATCGTTTTTGTTTCAATATTGTGACGTCACATACGATGTTTTTGTATCGACTCAAACATAGACTTGTGGTTGTACAGAATATTCTGGTTTCGAAACTTTCGTTTTAAAACTTTCTAAAACGCGCGATTGATTCTACGAACCAGATAGTTTGGCGTCCCAGGTACTGGTTTCCTATAACGTTGTTACGTCACAATTAACTTTGTTAAACATGGCTAGTAGTTTGTGTCGTGACGTCACATTGACGACGTTACGTTAACAATGAATTTCGACTTCCCATTGTTTTAAAATAACCACCGATGGTTGTCTATCAAACTTACGTCATAATACAAATCTTATTGTTGCGTCATAAGAAATGCGGAAACGTGGAAGATTTGATTATGACGTAATAAGGAAATCCAACCACGTGGGTCATTGTTTCGTAACAAAGTCCTATGTGATATGTAATGATTGTGACGTAACAAGAGAATACTTTAAACCCGATGCTAACGTCACATTCATTATATTTGACATTGTGACGTAACAAGCAGTGTTTGTTGTGTTCGATTCTTAAACAGCGAAACCGCGAAAATTCGACAACGTCTAATCAGCTTAAGGCGATTGTGACGTCATAATCCTCACCTGGTGCAGCGGAAACGCGGCTGTCAATCAAGTTGTGGAACGTCTTCGCTACCCACGTGAACGTTGTTATTTTTGTTCCATCGATCGACTCCTTTGTTATTTGCGAGGTTCTAACACTTGGCATTGTTACGTCACAAGCGTTTGCGAAATCCCGCCAGACTTTGCAGAAAACAGGCGCATGTGACGTCAGAAACACTGGTTTGTAACAGACGTCGAAATATGTTGCGAGAAATCGCGATTCGCGTGTACCGCGATATTTAGGGAGGGGTCGCGTCTCAGTGTTGCCTGATAAATAATTAAATAAATTAAAACAAGTAAATATATGGGTAACTTTCCAACCCGGTAACACTGTCGCTAAAAGGTTCTTGGGCGAAGTTTTCCGCTCAAATCGCGTCCATTGTTCCCTCACATGTCGTCACAATGGACCAGTGTTGCACGATTTATTTAACCAGTGTTTCCAGATAATTTTAAACAATTTTACTTTTACGTCACAGTTTCCTGACCTAAAAAAAGCGGAAACCGATAATCGTTGTTTGTGACGTAATAACGCGTCGCTGTGTTGTCACAATCACGAACTAAATGACCAAACAATCGTGAATATTATTTTACTCGAAACATCTCCCGTTTATGTTTATGACGTAACAATACCTCGTGTTTTGTAATGACGCAACAATCACCTGATATAGTGACGAAACAAAGAACTTTATACCGGTGGCTTCAATTTCACGGTTGACTGACTTTAGTCACGCTCCACTTAACTTGGCGTCCGGCGTCGTGTTGTGACGTCACAAAGGCTTTCAACTTTCATTATTCTAGAATTACCTTATATAGTTTCCACTGTTTTCCAACAAGTGGATGTTCTAAGAAAAGTTTTTCAAATAACATGTTTTGTTGGTTTGAATAATTTGAACTGTATGTTGGGTTTAACAGCCACGCTTTTATTTGACATTTTTATTCAAGTAGTTTTTACCCAAAGCGTATTTTAACGACAGTTGTTTTGTCGCTAATTCCGTCTTTGTTTTAATTAATTTAATTTTCCTTTACCACAAGATAACATAAGCAGAACCCACTTAATTCAATGTAATTAATTCAATGTCCTTTACAAGTGTTATAACCATCTTATCATACAACAAGTTACTTCATCTGTTTGCTTGGAAATCCCCTTTATTACTTCAGTGTTCCCCATTATTTATTTTTGTTTGGTCAACACTGGCCTCCTACTGGTTACATTGTGTTCAATGGCCATTGTGATGTTACTATTATATTGCCTGGTGTATTGTGACATCATATACACCATTATTCAACCCACTGTGAGGTTATACAAACAAATATTTGCGGTCGTTGGACCATGAAAGGGGATATATTATTTCTATGTTGTTTTAATATTATTGTTTATCCCAAATTAAACTAAGTTTGAAACTTTAGGTTTTTCACATAAAAAACTTATAAAAGAAGATAGAAGTGTAGCATTAACATAATTATTTATCCCAACACATCCATGACATCATAATAACCATTATGACATCACAGAGTTCTTCATTGAGTTAATCGACCAATCAAAATCGCAACTCGACATTTTGTTCTACGAAACATACGGAAGTCTTTACATCGACAACTCGGAAATATTTTCGTTTTTTTTTAAAGAACTTGAAGAATATTATCGGTCGGTTGAAGTTGTTTAATATAAAGTTGCCTAGCTAGTTTGGGGCTGTGGGTTGAGCGCTCGTGTCAGCCCAGAGGATATGGGTTCAAGACTCGTCGTTGCTACTATTGTGGGCGTACATGTTATTGGGCAAGACACCTAATGCCCCGCCATGCGAAGATAAAAAAGTTACATACTTGGTAACTTGTAAGCGGGCACGAGGTGTATGAAACATAACACCCGTGTTATAACGACTGTCGTTGCCCCACCATGCGAGGATAAATAACTTACATACGTGGTAACTTGTAAGTGGGCACGAGGTGTATTAAACAGAACACCCGTGTTATAACGACTGTCGTTGCCCCTCTACTTGAGGATAAAAAAGTTACATAAGTGGTAACTTGTAAGCGAACATGAGGTGTATGAAACAGAACACCCGTGTTATAACGACTGTCGTTGCCCCTCTACTTGAGGATAAAAAAGTTACATACGTGGTAACTTGTAAGCGAACATGAGGTGTATGAAACAGAACACCCGTGTTATAACGACTGTCGTTGCCCGCCATGCGAAGATAAATAAGTTACATACTTGGTAACTTGTAAGCGAACACGAGGTGTATGAAACAGAACACCCGTGTTATAACGACTGTTGTTGCCCGCCATGCGAGGATAAATAAGTTACATACGTGGTAACATGTAAGCAGGCATGATGTGTATGAAACAGAACACTCGTGTTATAACGCCTGTCATTGCCCCGCCATGCGAGGATAAATAAGTTACATACGTGGTAACTCGTAAGCGGGCACGAGGTGTATGAAACAGAACGCCTGTGTTATAACGACTGTCGTTGCCCCGCCATGCGAGGATAAATAAGTTACATACGTGGTAACTTGTAAGCGGGCATGAGGTGTATGAAACAGAACACCCGTGTTATAACGACTGTCGTTGCCCCGCCATGCGAGGATAAATAACTTTTATTCACCCTACCCATCCACAGTGGGGGACCATTAATGGTGGAAGAAATCTCGGAAAACTTTTTCACCTCATTGATGTTGAAGGTGTTTCAACTTCTCAATAAATCTTACTTACTTGACGACGAGTATATGGCGTGCATCGGGGAGAATGTGGGAAGGATCCGACCGTTCACCGATATTCCCGATCGTTTGTCCATGCAGGTATGTGTTTATGTTGCCTGGGGTCTGGGGTGTTATATTGTATTGTTGTGTATGGAATATAGTAACATGTCTTCAGATTAAACCATTGGAATAAATAATATTATCCTCTTGTGTAAATGCTACAACAAATATTTGAATTCTAGTTATTTTGCAAATACTTGACTCACAAAGTTAGTTGCGCTACTGTGTATTCAATCTACTTTGATTTTGAACCCGTATTAATTTTCACGATACCATATGATGTAACAATGGCATTATTACATCATAGTTGCAACAAGCGTTTGTGGCATCGAGGGCTTTCGTTCGTGGGTTGGAAACAGGAAGTGATGTCATAAAGAAACTATCAAAGGTAATTATGACATCATGGATGACCATTGTTCAATGTCATGATGTAACAATGATCAACCTTTGTGATGTCACATGTTAAATACGTAACAAAATGTTTTGACATGAAATATAAAACTTACGATGATTATTCAACTAATTCAGCGAATGGTGTCGTAAACTTTTGACAATAACTAACATCATAAGCATTGTGGTGTTATGGTTGTTCAGTACAACATCTGCAGGACTTTGTTTGCTGTATATTCAATAACACTTGGTGTATGCTGTTATGATGCAACGAGAATCATCCAACAATATGATCCCTAGATCACGACCAGATTCACGCAACATAACATAGTTTCTATAATACCAAACATTGTGTTTAGATATCTTTGAGTGATGAATGCTCTAGCTCCCTCATGAGGATGAAGTATTGTGGTCGTTGTGGTGGCACGATGGCGCCAGAGTGCGACGGGTTTTGTCTCAACGTAGTTCGAGGGTGTTTATGTTCGTTGCAACAAGTTGGGGGGGTGTGGAAGAAGTATATAGGTGGGTGTGGTACTCTAATATTGTGATAATTATATCTCGGTTCAACAACTGTTGTTTTGCCACCTTATCAATGGTTGTTAAAGCGATTATATATTTTTTTATTTTTGTGTTTCTTAATCCTCACATGTACTCAGACACGATGGATTCCCTGCTTGAAAAACTATCAGGCTCGTTCAACATAGAGATCGTGTTGGGTTCAATCGATGTGCAAATATCGGAAGCCATAATGACGTTCCAGGAACATAAAGTCGCCATCACTAAAACGGTAATTATGGCTGTTCCATTCACTTGTATTTACTCCCTCAAGTTAATCATGTCAACTATTCCATTTACTGTATTCACTCCCTTGTTTGTTGTTTGGTAACTATTACATTAGGTTGCATTTACTCCCCTTTACTTTTCCCTCATGTGCCATACCCCACCTTACGCCGCCAATCAATTAAACTTTACAATATTTACCAATAAGTTATATCCATGTATTCCCCTCCAGGTGTTCGGAATTTGTGGGAAACCGAAATCCAACCCCAATGCTACGTTACCTACCCTAACCATGAGTTACCCCCAACCACACGGGGCAGAAGAGAGCTACCCCGTACATTACCCATCGCTATATCCAGGATACCAGGTAACTAGGTCGTATATATTTTGAATGTTTATTCAACACAAATAGATTTCCGCTTAGCGTTGTGGATTGTCCATAAAATGTATCATTGTGTTTTAACGACTGTCGTTTGGATGCTAGTTCTTTCTCCTCGTGTTTTAATTCATTTTCTTCTCTATTATGACATCACACCCCCTATTGTGACATCACAGGGCCCATCATCGTTCGAAGACCTCGCAGGATACGGAGCCGACCCTGATAATTGGATCGGGGATTCCCCACTGTCGAGAAAGTCAAGGTCAACTAAAAAGGTGGGGGGTCGTTGTTGTTGGGAGGAATAAATGTGGCTTCGTGGGAAAACCTACGTCGCAGCTACCATTGTGCAGTATATGTATTTGGACAAGACAGTTAACAGCAAACCATGATAATGCTTCGATGTATGGCCGACAAAACGTTGGTCGTTTATAATCACAAACTAAACAATGATGATCTACTTTGTTCTGGTTGTTTATTCTTTTAATTTCCAGAATCGCAAGCGTCGAGGTCGCAAGAGGTCGCGTGATATTTCTATGGACCAACACGGGATGTTGAGACCTTCGAGTAGATACGTGGAGGGCAAGTAAGTGGTTGGGGGGTGGGGGACCAGGGAGTGTCCTGGTGGTGTAGGGGTTTATTGGATGGTGGGTTGGGATTGGGTCGAGTTTAGAATATTAATGACAATATGGGGTAAGGGGGGGTTGAGGGGTTGGGGGGGGTTAAACTTTGGATTGAAGTTTGGTGGGTTAGTTTCAACTTTGACCTTTTAACCCCAGATACGAATACCGCGAGGAGAGCGAGGGTGTTGACCACTCGATGTCGCCAACAGCTGCTGGTACGAACCTGGCAACACTTGTGGGTGAAGTTCGCGCAACACTGAAAACTGCCCGGCAACACTGGGAGAACATGGGGGGAAGTTTGTGCGGAAATTTGAGAAGCGACGATTGCTGGACGGGGAGTGATCGTGGAAGGTATTGTGATGTCATAATGTGGGTGTGATGTCATAATGTGAGTGTGATGTCATAATGTGGGTGTGATGTCATAATGTGGTTGTGATGTCATAACATGTATGATTGTAACAATGGTGGCAACAATGATCCCGTTACCATTAGTGCTCACTTCGTTATCCACAGTTACTCAAAGACAGTGGTTGACCCCACAGCGACCTGTAGTGACCCCAACCCTGAGCTGAGGTCACTTAAGGTCACACCAGATCATGTGACGAGGTCAGAGGTCACTGTTTTACGCAACTCGATAAATATCCTCAAGGTGGCGCACAAGGGTGTGGATGGAACGATGGACGATGATACAGGTGTGATGTCATAATGTGTGATGTCATAATGTGTGATGTCATCATGTGTGATGTCATAATGTGTGATGTCATCATGTGTGATGTCATCACGTGTGATGTCATAACATACATATTACATCACAGAGCAAATAGATGTTGAATACGAAACATCTGGGGAAGATGGATCGGGGGTCGAGGGGTCAGGCGAGAATTCCCAAGTTACCCCGGGGTAAGTTGGTTGTTACAGATTTAAAAACTTAAGATGGGGAAAGTTGTGGAAAAAGTTTTTCCGAAAACTTTTATTTAAAGAAGATTTTTAGCATCTTCAATATAAAATTACCCATAGAATAATCAAACATGCAAAAATAACTTTATGCCAGGCAGGGTATATTGGCCAACCAGGCAGGGTATATTGGCTGGCTGTGCTGTATAATAGAACGCTCGGTAGAAATTCAAGGAAAATTGAAATTTTCCAATTTTCGTTTCAGACTTCGTGGTAGTTCGAACAACGACCCACAATGCATTGGTGCAGGATGTGGTGTCGGCAACCAGCTGTCAATCAATCTCGTAACCATAGCAACCACCATTGTTGTTGCCCTAGCAATGATTTGTTAATAAGAGGGAGGAGTTGTAACTAAACCAAGTGTCAAGCGTAGCACGCCACGAAATAGCGCCAACTTCAGGCCGAAATATTTGATTTCTATGTCCAAACTACCTCTCGTATTGGAATGAAAAAAATCGCTTTCTACTAAATTTTTTATCAAATTTTTTTTAGCATTTTTTTTATCAAATTCCGATTGTGCCGATTCCGATTTTATAAGATCTTTGTGTCATTGTGAAAGTTCGATGAAAATTTTTAAAATTCAAATTTTTTAGGTCGTTGTAATGCAACAATCAGCATTGTGCACCTGGCGTGCCTTCCATTGTGACGTCATCATGTCACTTATTGTGACGTCATAATTAAACTTTGTGTTGTCATATTTGTAGCATAACGAGGGGTTTTCCTACTTTTATAACTTTTTACGGATTTGCAGTTTGTACATTGTGCCCAGTGTTGCCAGCTGCGATTATTTGTTCGGCAACACTGGGAAGTAACTTTAAAGTAAATTCCATTAAAATCATTCGGTCATCACTGCAGTACGTCACCGGCATGATGTCATACAAAGCCTTTGTTACGTTATAATGTTAGGAAGCAGCTTTGGCACAGCCGCTCGCCTTTAGACCAAAGGATATCGGTTCAAGGCTCGATACTGCTACTATTGTAGGCATATTTTTTTTCTATAACCCTGACTCGGGTGCGGAAAAATAGTCAAAATTGAAATATTCTCCTCCACGAAATTCTTGGGTAAAAGGCGAAAGAATCATGCGCTGAAGAGAAGCCAGAGTTATTATGGGCGGATGTGTCTTTGGACAAAACAGCTAGCGGTTGCTCAAACCCAGTGGTCACTAATGGCATAGATGTCTATTTATACCAAAATTTACCGCAAAATTATGAACGTCTTCTCAGCTTAATTGGATTTCTATATTCTTGCTCGTTAGCGCCACCAAGTGGTAATACAACGTTATCAGCGATTTTTGTTAATTACCCCCGCTTTTCGCTTCTCATATAAAACGACGTCCTTCGAGCGCGCGACCTTTTTACCACGCTGCAGTTTGGATGAAGCACCAGCAGATTGGGATTATGTGCGTTCCTACTACAAGGCTTGAGTTAAGTATTTGATTACTTGCATTGCTATTATATTACTAACCCTTATATGCACCACTACTAACTATATATAGTAACTATATTTATATCATATATTATACTAACATAGTAATGTGCCTTGTGTTTAACTATTATTATTATTAACATTATCTTTCATTCTAGATACAGGTACCAGCGATCTCTTTATTACGTTACTCGCATTATGACGTCACTCCGCGGCGTTCGCCTAATTTTAATCTTTACATCATGTGTTTATTACGTCACTCGCGGCATTGCGTTTGCTATAATCGTTACGTTACAATACCGATTCATTACGTCATAATCTCGTTATTCGCGATATACGCGTCTATGCTCGAATATTACGCCTAGTTACGTCACATACGGAGTTTGTGACGTCACAATGCGTTTTGTTCTACGCGTGCGTTTCGCGTTTTTTTTCATGGGGCCCCATGCGCGTTCTGCGTCGACGCAAGGCACATTACTTGTATATTCTAATTATATTTGCGCTATGAGCGCGAAGCAAGAAGATCAAAGAATTGGTAAAGTATAAATCACAATTGGCATTATTACGTACATTAGCTCTTTTCTAGAAACATCGATGATGTGACGTCACAAAAGCAGTGATGACGTAACAGAAGAACCTGCTTCGTAAGTTGTTTGTTAAATCATAATGTTAGTTGTTTTCATTTTGACTTCATTTTTCAGAATAAGGGTATGTGACGTCACAGAAGAATCGCAAAAGATTTCTTCCCGCCTAAAAGGTGATTATGACGTATTAAGCATTTTGATTATTACGTAATAATTTTATTGTAATACAGACTAGACAAAGACGAAAAAAGGCGCAAGGTAATTTAAAATACACGTTTCCTTAGATACGCAGCTTTTGTGTTATATATGTTTGCACCTGCTGTAACTATTAGATGAATATTCCCCTAATCGTGTTTTGAACGATTAATATTTTAAAGATGTGAAGATAAGGTTATATAATTCTGTAAAATATTGTTTACTACCAAATGGGGGGAAACAGGAGAATGAAAACCTGTCCCGTCTTACCCCACCCTTTATTAACGAAACCTGCTTGTTTTACAGACGAAGAACAAAGACGACGACGCCAATATAAGGATGCCGGTTTGAGGTTTTTTTAAGCTTAAGTGTGTATAGGCCTAATTATAAGTGTGTATAGGCCTACTATAGGTGTGTATAGGCTTAGTATAGGTGGTACGCGCGAAGAAAGAAGATCAAAGACGCCGACAAAGGATGTCGGTTTCAGGTGGTTTATAGGCTTAGTGTTTAAGTATGAATGTTTGCGTGTTTAGCTGGTGCACTCCTACAGTGTTGCCAGTTATTTTTTGCTGGGCCTAATGTTGCCAGCTATGTCCCCCAAGCACTTTTCAGTGCTTCTACATGTCTTTGAAATAAATGCAAAGGAATTGTTGTAACAATCTTACTTGATAAAGATTAGCATCTACTGTAGTGTTCATTCCTTCCGAGTGTTTTATCTGTTGGGTTAAGAATCTTACAGAGGTTTTGTATTGTCTCGGTTTGCTTTGCGAGAACTCTGTCTTGGTACACATATACTCGAGTGATATCAACGCGCAGTATAATATATACACCAACTTTCAACATATTAATTCTTTTAATAAAAATAAATTAAATTTAACCATCATATAATATAATATAAAGTTTCCACAGTTAAAAGTTAACTTTTAATTTAACACAACATCGCGTATGGCATAATTGGGACGATGGCCACGTCACTATTACGCTTTACGTCGATGCGGTGGGTCAGCAACGTCATGACCCTGCGTTCGGTGCGGTTACGTCACGGTCGGTTTAGTTACGTTACAGCTGCCGGTTTGTTACGTGGACGTCGCCGTTTTTAGCGGTTCGTAACAGCCACAGTATGTCGTAACGGTCGATGCGGTGCGTAACAGCCGGACGATATTATATTGTGTGAAAATACGACGAGAGTATCGCGGTACCAAGATGTTTTCTCAATAAGCGGTCGGGTGATGCAGGGCCGTTGTTGGCTTTGACTCCTTGCAGGTGGGCGCTTGGTGGCGTGCGCACTGCGGGGCTTTTCTGTAAGATTTTGTATCTTTTCGTTTGTTGATGTTTCAGTGATCATGTTTCGCTTCTTACATGCTTGTTGGTGTGATTGTTTATTGTTGCGTTGTATTATTTTTGTCAATGGGTTTCTTTTCCTTGCTATGGGTAAGGTCTATCCAGCAAGGGTTTCTCACCAGAGTAGAAACCCACTACCATTGGCTGGGGGCTTGTCGTGCCGTAGTGGCTTTCCACCAACGCCAGCCACATAAACTATGAAGGTATTTTAATCTTGTTTTTATTTTTCAGAATGAATACTTACTCGAATCCATTTTTCGTTTTGTTCGAAATAAACGATTTCAAAAAACTCGTTGGCTTTATGTGTTTATGACGTCACACCTAGTGAATAAGGTGACAGTGAGCCTCTCGCCGTTAGGTGCCGCTTCACTCCTATGGTTGTTCAGGGAAATCCCCGAATACGTCACTGAGGATATTGAACATGGTACGTGACGTCATGGCTTTTAATTCTGTGACGTCCGATCATCACGTCATCATGAATTTGTCACATGTGATGTCGCAACAAATACTTAATTAAAACACTTCGTTTATATGGGTCGTTTATATGGGGCCCAATGAAAAAGTGGTCTTGTAGAAATACGTTGTCACCAAAGCGTAACGAAGCGATTTGATTGGTTAAAAAGGGGGTCGACTGCGTAACAGTCTGTGTTATAAAGTTACGACTTCTGTTATCGTGACATTTGTGACGTAATGGTGAAGCATTGTAAGAATGCGCCTGTCGCGTAACAATAGAGCTTTTAGCGTGGTGGCGGTAAAACAAATCCCTTGTTTGCTGCGATTTATCAACTGATGTAGGATCTTACCCATATCCGTATCTTGTACGTGTCTAGGTTTTATATTTACGGATTCATGCATTAAATGACGTCATATTTGAAAAACCCACAGATGATGCAAGTTTGAGCATAGAATACTGAACAATTTCAGCCAATGCAATTGAACTGATCCCAGATGTTGGAGGTATGCAATTTCTACCGAAAATAAGTTATCACACCCCTTGTTAAACTATTCTTTATAGTAAATGTTAGAATGGCAAAATAAGTTAAATCTGTACCTGTAACTTTTTATAGTGGATATTGATGGCAATACCAGAGCTTTGCTACTTCTTATGTGCTCATATGCAGCAGGAGAGCGACAGTATAACTCAAGTGCCCAACGCACTACATCGGGATGATATCTCCTTGCATGTATAGACAGTGATGCATTGCTGATTTGATTTTTGTAAAACATCTTGTGCCAATTATTCAGACTCTTTTCTTCTTCTCCATAGACAACCTAAACACAAACCCAGTGAACCAATGAACAAAATAATCCTAACCACAAACCTTAATAGTTTCATGTATTTGATTGTCAACTTCAACTTGGCTTTGAACATCTTGGACATTTGCATACTTTGAGCACTCAACACATACAGGAACATCACGAAGCGATGACACTAAAGAATCAAATGAAGAAACAATCATAGTGAGATTGCTTTAACTTGTATCTTAGAAGTACACACATATTACCTATAATATTGCATTTAGATGACCTAATTATATTTGACGTCTCAATTTTGTTCCCATCCCATACCAGCTGTGGGTGTTCCAAAGAACCCTTGATCTGTTTTTCAATGCCTTGGCACAAGGTCAGACGTTCTGCTTCACCTAGAACATAGGTTGTGATAAGCAAAATTCTTCTAAAATTTAGCTTTTACAATACTTACATAGCACATTGTACAAAGTGTCAAGTTGACCATTACCCAAAAGACTTATGGCATTGGAAACTTTCCATCCAGACAATGCTACAGCAGTGATGTGAGCATTAGAATCAAATTCAATTCTAAAAACATACAATTAGAATAAAAATAATTTCAAAAAGAGAATCAACCAAAGTATTGATTTACCGGATTCGAGGCAGTATTGTGTCCTGTTCTTTATATTCCAAAATAAAAAATGACTTCCAGGCATAATAAATCCAATGTTCTGAAATTTAGTGATTCATAATATAATTACATATTATAGAAAAAAACACAATAAAGATTCCATAACACTTTAACTGCAGATTTAATGAAATGATTGTTTGTTATGTATAAAATAAACCTGTACCTTTCACTTTTTCTGACAGTTTGTTTGCTGCTTTCTGTAAATCAGCTACACAACTGTATCTGAGTTTTTGTGGTAGATCTTCACGCACTGCTGGCTCTTTTCTTGGACAACCAGTAAATTGTCCAGATACCTTCGGTAAATTTTTTCTTGGTTTTGCACCAATCTTAAGCTGTTTTCTTACACCTTTCACTATAATGTCACTTTCTAAAAAGTGATTCTCACATATGGCAGCCCTAAATAGGATTATGACAAAACTTATTAGTCTGGTTGTTTTTACTTCATTAGTTTAACCAAGAAAATAAATAAACGTAAACTTACGATTCTTTTTTCAACATTTCGTTAATCACATCTCCCCTCTTCACATCACGCATTGACAAGATGAAATTAGTCAGTGTTTCTCGATGGCAACGCTCAGCGTTATCTTTGGCTAATTCGGGTCTTCTTATACAAAAAAGAGCCCTGCAACTTTCTTTTAATACTTTTGATCTGCTATGACTGTAGCAACAACCCGGAACCGAACAATGAGAAGGAGCCATAGTATTTCTGTATGTAAACCGATTAATCTAACATTATATGCACGTATTGACGTATTGTTCCAATACTAAGCGTAATTATAGGAATGAGTGTCATTCAACCGTAACGAAAATTTCGTCATAATGCAACAACAATGAGGTCGGCTTTCTATGTTCAGTATTCTATGGTTTGAGTTAAATATATCTGGTCTAGTAAACTATTCGTTGGACTTGGTTTTGTATGTTACTTATTTCGTAACACTTGACTGGTATTTGGTTAAGGGAGTCGTTTAACTCCATGAGCATGGACCGGGACCAACCTAATACACCACAGTTAGCAGCGGGTTAGCCTGCGTGTGCACAAGTGATCACCCAGGCATTTACAACCTCCCAACCTCGCCGTAGCACGTCACCTTTACTTACTTTACCATCAAATATTTGCTGATTAACAATACTAAATGACGTAACATTTACATGACTCCGCATAAATGATCAACTAATCAAACATTGCAGGATATTATATAGAGAACAACATGCTCCCACTCCTACTCTCACGGAGCGCATCTTTGTTTCTTCTTTATAATGTGTTTGACTTGGCATTCATTGTTGCAACATAGTGTAAAAGGCGAAAAACTTCGAATAGGGTTGAAGGGTTCTCTAACTAAGTTTAAAAAAGGAAGGAAACCAGTTTAATTCGCCATTTTCAGTTTAAAAGACCTTACGTTTTGGAGATCGTGAAAAAATTCCGAGAATGTGTCGCCCAGTTGTAATATGTCCAGTAGTAATTGCGGCGGTCCCTTTGATTAGTGTAGACCCGGCGGGCAGAATCGCCAGAATAAGTTGAATTGGACTGTTTAAATTCGGTTGTGTATTCCAGAATTTATCTTCAAGTTACGTCATAATGAGTAATTGTGCGAAAACAATCGCTTCTGTGAAGAAATATTACGGTAAGAATTTCTTGAATTATGACGTCACTTTGTTTTAAAATCAGCGTAACAGATATTTTGTTTATTTTAAGAATTAAAATATTTAGATTTTGTCGCTTTTTATTAGAACATCCAAATAATAGGATTGAGTTTATTGCATAACAACAAAACTTGTTTTATAGTGATGTCATGGAAATGTTAGGTTTGTTTGTCACAAAATATTAAATTTGTTGATTTGAAATTGGTCGCCATTTTGTTTTGATTAATCGTTTGTATGCGATTGTGACGTCAGGTGTGTGATGATTGTGACGACAATTATATGCTCGCAAGCGCTATGTTGAATGTTATTGTTCGTGTAAAGTGAATATTCTTAACTACCAAAACGAAATATAAATTTCATAAATTAGTAATTGTACATCAATTGCTCGGCTCGCATACTTGCGGTCAATGTAATACACGGTTGCGGTGAAACCACAGATATCTATATGGTCGACCTCACCAGACCAAACCCAGTGTCACCTACATGGGTAACTTTACGTTCACGCTTATGTATCAGCTTCAGTATAAAGTGACCATTATGCAACGAATCTGCGAATTTATCGTTAAATCAGTTCGTTTTGGCTTTTGGCTGGATCTTTTACTTGAATTAATATGATAATTTTAACACACAAGGATTAATGAAGTTTACTGTTGTTGTTGCCACCACACTAATGTAATCACTGTTCTTGTAAAAATCGTGGTTTATATTTTTATTATGACGTAACAAACCTCTTTTAATATGACGTCACAGGGCAAACGCTCCGTTCCACTTGTGACCTGAAATCATCATTGTCATCATCGGTATGCGAAGCCCTCCGCCCTCCCCCCCACATTAAGCGGGCTATAACAATGGTCCATGATGACGTAGCAAGTCGGTATTTTGGTTGCGGGTTGGCGATCCCGTTCGACCAATTGGAAGGCGTGAAGATACTTGACCTCGGATGTGGCAGCGGTAGGGATTGTTACGTCATGTCGCAGCTTGTTGGGGAAGATGGTTACGTCACAGGGGTCGATATGACGAAAGAACAGGTGGTCGATATGACGAAAGAAACTAATTGTTATTTCGTATATTTGATTACGTGGTAATGTTGTTCGTCGCACGCGATGCACCGTCAGATAACACGTGACGTCATACACGTATGACGTATGTACTCCCAGGACGGTTAACGGCGATTACTCCAACCCAGTGGTCACTAATGGGTTGTCCAAATTGTCAGCCATACATTGTCGAAACAATCACCCACAAAGTTACATACGTGGTAACTTGTAAGCTGACAAGAGGTGTATGAAACAGAACATCTGTGTTATAACGACTGTCGTTGCACCGCCATGCGAGGATAAAAAAGTTACATACGTGGTAACTCGTAAACGGACACGAGGTGTATGAAACAGAACACGCGTGCTATAACGACTGTAGTTGCCCCGCCATGCGAGGATAAATAAGTTACATATACGTGGTAACTTGTAAGCGGGCACGTGGTGTATGAAACAGAACACCCGTGTTATAACGACTGTCGTTGCCCCGCCATGCGAGAAATAATAAGTTACATCCATCTATCCATTACAGTTGGACATTGCACGCAAGTATGTCGACCATCACCGTGAAAAGTTTGGTTTCAAGAAATCCAACGTAAAGTTTGTTGAAGGTTTTGTTGAAGATATGAAAGAAATCGAAGATTCATCGATCGATATCGCGATGTGAGTTCGAATGTAGGCGTAGGTAGGGGGTGGGTTGGTGGCAGGTCACCCCCACTTTTGGAACAAGGGTGACAATGAGTGTAACTGTATTTTAACAATATCCCCCCAGCTTTTACTGCAAAAACATTTCAAACTTTACCCCTTATTCATCGAACCGATTAATTAATGTTATTTCTATAGATCGAACTGCGTGGTGAACCTGTGTGAGGATAAAGAGTCAGTTTACAAGGAAGTTTATCGAGTGTTGAAACCTGGGGGAGAATTTTACTTCAGCGATATTTATGCTGATAGTGATGTCACAGAGGCAGCGAAGAACAATGAAGTATTATGGGGTTTGTGATGTCATAATTTTTTTGGGGGGTTTGTGATGTCATAATATTATGGGGTTTGTGATGTCATAATATTATGGGGTTTGTGATGTCATAATATTAAGGGGTTTGTGATGTCATAATATTTTAGGGTTTGTGATGTCATAATATTTTGGGGTTTGTGATGTCATAATATTTTGGGGTTTGTGATGTCATAATATTTTGGGGTTTGTGATGTCATAATATTTTGGGGTTTGTGATGTCATAATATTTTGGGGTATACCAAAACTATTATTTTGTTGGCCCTCATGACCTTTTAACCTTTGACCCATCCACAGGTGAGGGTATGGGTGGCGCCCTCAACTGGCGAACTTTCCACAAATTAACGTCAAGTGTTGGGTTTGAATGTCCGAGGATTATGACATCATTTCCTGTCCAGATGAAACACCCGGAGTTAACGACTCTCATTGGTTGGTTTGTTTGTACAAAGATGAAAGTTTGTTTAATGTTGAGTTTAGCGCCACGATTTTATTCAATACCTTTAATCATGGCCTGTTTTTACGATTGTCATTGATTTCCTTTTATACTTTGAAGTGAATTTATGTTATTTTACGAATGTATAAATATTATTACAGGCGACGTCAAATATGTTTCCGTGCTTTACCGCATGTTTAAACTTGATAGTGATGTCATAAAGACCCCTTGTAATGTAACATACAAAGGAACAATTAAAAACAATCAAGATGAATTAAAGGTTGGTTATGACATCATAATGCACATTATTCATCTACTATCCCACCATTGTTATTAGTTGATATATATAAATAGTAACCTTCCTTTGTGGTTGTTTGTATGGCTAACAATTTGGACAACCCATTAGTGACCACTGGGTTGGAGCAATTGCCGTTAAACGTATTGCTCAAATACACATATGGCCATAATGGTAGCAGCGAAGGGCCTCGAACGCATATCCTCTGGTCTGGCGGCGACCAGAGAATATGCGCTCTAAATGGCGTTATCAAAAAACCAGGAATGGCGTCATCAAAAAACGAGTGGCTTGCTCAAGGGCACATACGCCCACAATGGTAGCAGCATTAGACCTTGAACCTAGTATCCATTATTCTCAGTTTGACCTCCACTTGACCTTTCACACCGATGACATCACAACCATCGATGGGATCACTGCTGCCACCTTGAGGACGTCGAGGTTTTTCCAACATTTCAAGTTTTCCGAACCCGTGGCCAATGGACCGGAAGCAGTAAGTTTGTGATGTCATAATAACGTTTGTTACATAATAGTCCTATTTTTTGGTCTAAATATTTATTTCCCACAGCGTGTTTCAACGACTGTCGTTTTGCTGCTAATTATCTTCATTGTTTTAAAAACTTTGTATTCAAGGAGATAGATTTTTCTATGTCTATACCTTCGTTATGTTGCGCCATAATAACGATTATTACATCATCACTTCCAGGTTGGATTGGAAAACCCATTTGATGTCATAAACTGATGATGTCATATTCCTTTTAATTGTTACGTCACAAACGATTGTCACTATTTGTAAATTTGCTGCTTTGTTTATGACAACACAATCGATATTGTGATGACAATGCTCATTGTAAATTTAAATAAACGAATATTTAAAAAAAGTACAAACATTGTTCATCGACGAAAGCGTACAATAGAGGCATTATGACATCATAACTTGGTAAGTGTTTATTATCTATCAAACAATTGTAACAATGAGGTTTTGCTTTAATGCACAATAATGACATGTGTTACATCATAATAACATTTGACACGTAAATACAATGACATTATATATCACAACGTATTTAAACAATGAGCCCCCCCTCACTTGTTAGCAAAATCACTTATACATTTCCTCATTACCCCAATGGTAAAGTCGGCATCTTCCTCAGTAATGCACATAGGGGGTTTCAATCGGAAGGTGTTCCCCCTCAAACCCCCTTTACCAACTATTAACCCCATGTTTTTCATATTATCCCATATTTCAAGCATGTCTGGGCCACCAAGTGGCGCCCTTGAGCCTTTATCCTGAACCATCTCGACGCCGAGCATGAGGCCCTTACCCCGAACGTCACCCACAATGTTAAACTCATCTCTCAGCGTGGCAAGCCCCCTAATCAACCTCTCACCCACCCTCCTGCACAACCCCATCGTATCCTCACCCTGTATAACATCCAACACCTTGCTAGCCACTGTGCAAGCCAACGGGTTTCCAGCGAACGTATTTAAATGTAAAGTTCCAGTAAACGCTTGAGCGATTTCTTTCGTAGTGACGACGGCCCCCATAGGAAACCCGTTAGCAATCCCCTTTGCCATGGTTACAATATCAGGGGTTACCCCATGGGTCTCGAACCCCCACATATGCGACCCCAGCCTCCCGAACCCCGTTTGTACCTCGTCGCTTACGCACAACCCCCCACGCTCATGGATAAGCTCGTAAGCCTTCTTTAAGAATTTCTGAAAATAATTTATAGGGGAAAACTATATTCTATTCTTCTTCTCTATGGGTGAGGTCCTACACTGTAGTACGCAATGAGATTTAGACCAACGTTCATATTCACCCACCTTAGGAAACTGCACGACCCCCCCAACCCCTTGAACCGGTTCAGCGAACAGAGCGGCGGGCCTCCCCCCCACAGAGTAATCGAGCACCTCCTTCAATTGTTCCAAATATCTTTCACCGGCCTCGCACTCCCCGTCGCACCCACATTGACGGTCGGCTTGTACCAGGGAGTCGCGGCACTTTGAGCCGCCCCACACACCTTGGTAGGGGTCGGGGTTCATAGAGTGGTGGATCCCAAACCTGGAACAAATATTCACATGTTTGCGTTTTACATTAAAACACCAAAGAAGGAATGTTGGAGGAGCTTATGGAGCCGAATAGATGCATAATATAGAGGGGTAAGATGGGACACCTTTAGCAGATAATATCCAAATATCCTGATCGTGTTTTAAACAATCAACAAAGGTTTATGAAAGTCGTGAGGATACTGTTTAACAATTCTTTGAATGTTCTTTGTTTACTACTGAATGGGGCTAGAAAATGAAAGGGTGTCCCATCATTCCCCACCCTACTATATATGTAAGTCATATTAAATTAGGCTTTGTTTCACCTGAGACATGACGTGTTAATAAAACAATAAGTAATTGAGTTTTAACAGCAAGAAAAGTGTGTTTTTGACACCTGATATTTTATTTAGGCCATTATATCAATGCATAACGACCTCACCCGTTCGGATATGAATGCTTCCAAGTCCCATGAGCAGTGAGACCTACTGAATAGGGACTTCCCCCGTGGTAAGCGTTGCGGAACGATATGACGTCAAACGATGACGTATATTGCCTTGCCAACGCTATTGCCAAGTCGTTCGCCTCAGAACCGCTGTTTGTGAAAAAACAAACCTAAACATGACATCATAATCACAAATATGTCGCGGGTATACGTCACAATACCACCTTTAAGTGGTCTGGTAGTGTAGAAGTTAGTTTCTCCGCGTATTCGTGCATCGGGGGGGTTAGGTATAAGTTGGTCGTGTGCCATATTTCATCCAGTTGTTCCTTTAACCCCCCCACCACAGTAGGATGACAATGTCCAACACTGACAGTGACGATCCCAGCGAACATGTCAAGATATCTTCGTCCCTCATCATCCCATAACCACTGCATCTTGCCCTGTATACGTCATAACTACGTCATCACACGTTACGTCATTACATTATCAGTCATACAGAAAAACAATTACCCACAAAGTTACATACGTGGTAACTTGTAAGCGGGCTTGAGGTGTATGAAACAAAACACCGAGGAAAGTTCCGTCACAATCATCATTATGACGTACCTGTGTCAGCAACAATGGTTTCGAATACGCGGGAACCTTAGTCGGCGCGATGTTTGATCTTTTGATTTTCATCGTTTCTTCGTAAGAACGACCTCTGTGACGTCATTATTACAAAACATAATGCAGTGTTACGTCACTTACTTGTATGGTTCCGGTGTGACGTCACAGGCGGGCATTGGTGGCACCGCAATTGATGACGCAGCCCGTCTCGCTTGATCAACTAACCTCAACGTTCTATGCATTGTTAACAATTTTAAAACTTCCTGCAACAATAACTTTTACTGTATTGTGGCGTCAGCAATCCACAATGTTTTATAACTCGGTTAAACATCTGGTGTTTACTGTGATGTCACAGAGAGCCTTTGTTGACATAATACATAATGTTTGAACAAGCGTCGCATAAGTTACAATGCAAACTTCCTAACCCCTGCACACACCTCATATTATTTATGCAACCAAATGTAGGTTGGCACTTAAGCGTTAAACACTGGTTCAACACAAATAGACGACTGTTCTGTAATCAAGTATTTCTACGAACGGAAGTTATAGACACGCATGGGTGCCTCGAGCAATTATGATGCTGCTCATGTTATTATGACGACACAAGGCTCGTTCGACGTTGGTTCGACGCAGCGCGAGCATCGCGATTGCAGTTTTATTTGTTACGTCACAATTAATTTGGGCAATCGGTCAACTCTGACCTATAAACTCTATACCATCAACCAAAAACCTCACATATAGAATTGGAAACGTCATAATGGAAATATTCAAAGTTTCCCGCCCAAATTCAAATAAACGCGGGAAACAACGACGTGTTTAAAGTTATTGACATAACTATGACATCACAGAAAGGACATTCTGTTTGCTTGTGACGTAACAAACTCAATTTGTTGTTCTAGATGACCGATGTTCGACTAACTTTATTTCTCGAACAAAAGTAAATAATTAACCTTTCGATTATTTATGACAATGTTCATTATATTGTCGTAATATCATGTTTGTGATGTAATAATGATTTATGGCGAAAAATTTATTGGTCTTCGTTTTAGAATAAAACTTTTATTTTAGTTTATTTAAGATGATATTTATATTTGTTCTTTACTTTATTATTAGCGTCAGATCGTCTAAATTACCAGGTACCACAACTTTTTGAAGATTTTGTTTGTTTTTTAATTTTTAAATATTTTTTAGCCCCAGCTAATTTCTCATGGACAGTGGTTGACTTGACGTCATCGTTTACGTGGAACAGGGCTGGTGACATAACGGATGACGTCACATACGTCCTACAAACATGGTATATATGTCTTTTATGTTTTATTCCATTTTTTATTAATTTCCCTCCAGCATCAGTCGTTGTGAGAATAAACGGAGATGGGCGGAAAGAAAATGCGGGTACTATATTCGTGATGACGTCATTATATGTGACGTCACGAGCATTAAACCTGATTTTTGCGGTAAGTCAAAATATGTTTCTTCAATATTTTATTTTTTTTTGTAGTTTTTTACTCGAAACGTGTTTTAACGACTGTCGTTTTGCTGCTAATTTTCTTAATTGTTTTAATTAATTTGATCCTCGGTTTCGAATTCTAAGATTTTTTGGTTCATGTATATTGTAATATTATCCACTAGGTGAGGCTAGAGTGCGTGGTTACGTTGGCAACAACCAAACATTGTTACGAAACAAACACAACTATAACGTCACAAAGTTTGCAAGAATACCTTACTATTGCGTCACAATGTTAAGTAAGTTAAATATTAATTATTACATCATAATTAACTCGTGCCACAGTGGTCGGTTCGCCCACATCACAGGTTCGAGACTTGACGCTGCTACCATTAAGGATAAATATTCCCAACTCCGGTTATTCCCCAGGTACTTTCACAGCCCCACAAATCTCATTTACAAATATCCAACCAACATCAATCGTTGTGAATTATAAGATACCATCCATTGTGCTTTGTGCATTCAGGAATTTAATTGTTTACGTCACAGTAGCTCAATTATCAGGTAAATATATTCTGGAATAAGTATGACGACAAACATTTCTACGCAAGTTTTCTTTTATATTTCTCCGTTAGGTGGGGACAAAGATTGTTTCACCGGTTCACCCGCAGTGTTACGTCATAATGCAACGATGACGATCGCTGATAATGAGGTAAAGTGAGGACATATATATGACTTTTGACCTAATGACGTCACTTTCAGGCCACGTGTCCGGAAGTTAGCAGTTTGGGAGTTTATGACGTCACAGAACTCAATCCAGGTTCCCATTATTGCGTCACAGGGGTGTATGTGACGTCATTAGCGGAAAGCGACGCGGGGGTTTCCCGGGTTAAAACCAAAGACAATGGTAATTATGTCGTCATAATATCAACCATTGTCATTTGTTGCTCCATTGTCATCGGTTGTTACGTCACAATACGAAAATATTTGAAACTTCGAGATTCGATTCAAAACGAAAAGATTCCGGAATTTCTGGTAATTGTTTGTAATAATAACCATTGTCATGATTCTATAGAATTTCGAATTCACAGATCGATGTCAGGAACGAATTGGAGGATAGTGATTATGACGTCATAAACGACGACGAGAACACGTGAGCGTTGTGGATGAAATAGAAATCATATATTTAACATCTGGTTGTAGCAGGTGGGAATTCCCTGATGACGTCACGGAGTTCATAAAATCCAGAACAGCGCGTGATGACGTCATACCATGTGATGACGTTTTATTGCGTGATGACGTCATACCGTGCAATGACGTTTTATCGTATAAAGACTCCAAAATCACTCCGCCACAACCGATTGTTAGTGACGTCACAATCGGCGTTGTAAACAAACAATCGGTTCCAGATTATGTTCGAAACATGGAGGTCGGGAATGACTGTTACTGGGTGAAATAAACGTTGTTGCAATGGCCTGTAAAGTTACACTGGACGAACTATTACGTCAGTGTTCATGGCGTCACAATATAATGACGTTATACTCTGTGATGTCACATCCAGCGTTAAAAAACTAATCAGAAGTTAGTTTCCGAAAAAAAGTCACTCTGGTGGTTAGCATGTAACATTATGCTAACTATTCATAGAAATCTTAAGTTATGTTTATTGTTGGGGATTTCCCGCAACATATGGTTTGGTTCTCGAATAAACGAATGGTTTGTTGAGTTTATTGAGATTGTTCAAACATGAAATGTCATTATGCCGTGTTAGGCGTTCCTATTTATGCCGATGATGACGTCATTAAGAAAGCTTATCGTAAAAAAGCGTTGAAGTGGCACCCGGGTGAGTTTGGCAGCGAGCATGGGGTGTTCAACATGTGTGTTACAACTCGACAGTGAGCATGGGGTGTACAACATGTGTGTTACAACTCGACAGCGAGCATGGGGTGTTCAACATGTGTGTTACAACTCGACAGTGAGCATGAGGTTTATATTCCAGACAAAAACATCGAGAATTCCGCAGAAGCGACGGAAAAGTTCCGATTGGTTCAAGCAGCTTACGATGTCTTGTCGGATCCACAGGAAAAGGCTTGGTGGGTAAACATAGGGGGTATGGGGGAGGGGGGGTGTTACCCAACTTTTATTTATTCAATGAGGTTCCCTATATTTGACAACTATGAGTGTGACTGTATTTTAACAATGTCACCCCAGATTTTACCCTGATGTTAGGTGTCTATACAAACAAGCAGAGCCAAAGTATATTGCATTCACCACAATAATCAATGAGGTTCCCTATGTTTGACAACTATGAGTGTAACTGTATTTTAACAATGTCACCCCAGATTTTACCCTGCTGTTAGGTGTCTATACAAACAAACAGAGCCAAAGTATATTGCATTCACCACATTAATCAATGAGGTTCCCTAACCCCAGGTACGACCGACACCGCAATGATATTTTACATCGAAGTAACTTCGCGAGCTTTGAGGACGAAACTTCGAATATTCTCGACTTTTTCACCCCGTCTGTTTATCGGGGATACGGGGACAATGAAAAGGTTGGTGATGTCATAATGATGTCATAATAATAAATGTAGGTGATTTGAGCCAGAAGTCTAAACATAAGTTTTCTTGGATGTTGTTGTGAGAATAAACAGATTACATTATTTGCATTTACATAGAAATATTATATTATTTGCAATAACATAGAAATATTGTACCAGGGTTTCTTCACGGTTTATCGAGAATTATTTAAGAAGATTTCTATGGAGGATAAACAGTTCCACATGAGCGACTCAAACGACGAATTTGAGGAAATGCCCGAGTTCGGTGAAGCGGAAAGTGATTATGACGAGGTTTTTGTTTCTATGTTTGGATAATTATCGTTGAATTGATTGAAACTTGGTTTTCATTTAAAAAAAGAAGTTGATTTTGGCTCTTGTTTTCAGAGAGATAAATAAAAATGATTATGTTGGTTTTAAGAATATTAAGATGTTTGTGTTGCTTGACACTGATTCATGCTAAACATAGACATCATATATACACAGGTTGTCCATCTCTTCTACTCCAGTTGGCAAAGTTACCGCACCAAGTTATCGTACGTTTGGAAAGATAAATATAATGCTAGAGATGCTCCCGATCGGAGGATTGCGAGGATTATTGAGAAAGAGAATAAAAAGGAGAGAGAAAAAGAAAAAAGGAAACGTAACGATTTAATACGGGTAAATTACAAACTTTTTTCTTTTAGATTTTATCGCTCTGTATTCTGTCTTTACATTTTCAATATTCTTAAATCTTCGCTATTGTAATAAAAGCTTTTATTAATACTGTCCCTGTATATATAATATAATATATTGTTATAATATGAAAAGTTGAATTATATTATTAAGTTATTATTTTAATAATTTTGTAGTTTATACTATTTCTATAATCTATGTTTCAACCAGGATTTAGTTGCATTTGTTCGTAAACGTGATCCCAGAGTTAAAATCCACCGGGAGGAACTAGAGAGACGAGCAGAGTTACAATCGAAAAAAGCTTCCGAGAAACGTGCGGAGATAATGAGGTAGAGGTTTTGAGAAGGATATTTCGGCGAAAAATAAGTCTCTGTTTAAACATCTAACAACAAACTATCCGTTTGACTTGATTTTGTTTGTTACATACTTCATAACACTTGATCCTGACTGTTATTTCGTTACGAGAATCGTTCAACTTCATCAACATTAGATCAAACATTTCCACTAAAGAGATTTATTTACACCTTATTATTTGCTTCTTGCTGCAATAAAATTAATTAGTTAACCTTTCTCATAATACTGATTGTCTGATTGTGATGTCATACCACTGATTGTGATGTCATACCACTGATTATGATGTCATACCAGGGCTCGTGTAGAGGAATCAGCAAAGTACGAGGCGATGAACCGCGACAAGATGATGGAAGATGCTTCGAGGGTCGCACAACTTGAGGATTTGCTTAAGGTGGGGTGGGGGGGTTGTGTGGGGGTTAGGGGTGTGTGTGAATGGGGTGATGTATATAGATAGGTAGCATCTTATACTGTAGAGCGCATTCTGCTGTTGCTGCCCATATCGTAATATTTAAATTTACTGGTTTGAGTTTATTACACCTGGGTTTCAACAAATGATTTGGGCGTAAAACATTAATCGAAATTGCTTTCTATTGTTTTTCAGGATGAGTTTGGATTTTCCTCTTCGGAGGAAAGTGAGGAGGAGTGGGAGAATGAGCAGGAGGAGAAAGAGGAGAGTGGGGATGAGGAGCAACAAGAGGAATTATATTGTGTGGCTTGCAACAAACAATTTAAAACAAAGATGGCGTAAGTTGCTTGGTGTTCTATAAGAGTTAAATCAACCAGAACACCCGTGTTGTAACGACTGTTGTTGCCCCATCATGATAAATAAGTCATCAACCATATATCTTCTATGTACAATTGGTTGAAACTTGGACTTGATTTTGTCTGTTACGTTTTCGTAGCACCAGATCTTTACGTTTATAGTTATTTGTATAAGTTCCCATGGTTATTCCCCCAGGTTGAAAAACCACGAGAAATCGAAGAAACACCGAGAAAAGTTTGTTGAATTACAAGCGGAGATGTCACACGATAAATATCAACAACAAGAAGATGACACGTCCACTATGGACGAGGCTACGAATAAACCAAAGTATGTTTGTTGATTAGTTGCGACGCGGTGTTTTATCTTTACTTTTATTCCAAGGTTGACGAAGAAACAGAAAAAGCAACGAAAACAAAAGTTAAAACTTTTTAATGAGTACGAGGATGATGATGTCATCAGTTCAGATGATGTCATCAACCCAGATGATGTTACCAACATCGATAAAGACACTGATGATGTTATCAACAATGATGTCACAAACACTGATGACATCACTACCCCACCACCGGAGGTCACTGGCGCCACCAAGAAAACGAAATCTCGGAGAAGGAAGCCGAAGAATCAACGAACAACTAATGATGTCATGGGCAGTGACATCACTAATGATGACATCACAAAGCAAAGATCGAAGAATCAACAACGCATCGTCAGCGAGGAGAAGCCGACCAACTTTTGTTCAACTTGTCGCACAAAGTTCCCAACGAGAAATAAATTGTTTCAACATCTTAAAACTACGGGGCATTCTAAACCATTAAAGTGATTATGACATCATACTCCAGTTATTTTGTGTATTTCGTCGTAAAACACGAAGAACAATCAAATATATTTGTGGATATAGAAATAAAATAAAGATTCTTGTTTAAGGGGAATCCCCGTTAAGTAAAAGCTGATCGTCCAAGCGTGACAATATTGTGCTGAGTCGTTCGTTCGATGCTGTGTCATCGGTTTGTTTGTTTCGTCGTGATGGTCGCTTGCGTCGAACCTGGTGGAAAAATATGTTGTTGTTCAAAGTAATATATAAGTGATATACAACATTAATATCACATAAGAATGACATATGTGATCTGTTCAAGTATATGGTAAAAATTGTTACTGACAGTTTAAAAGTTGGATTTGATACTTTTGTAATTTCCCCTTTGTTGTTGGCTTGTTGCTACTAAACGTAACGTAGTATTAAATATGGGGGTTCACCTTTTTCTTCTTGTTACGAGCAGAGGGGTCGGTGGGGAAAACAACTAATCGTCGTTTCTTTTTCTTTTCAACGTAACTATGAGAAATGGATGATATTTATTTATTTTGTTTAAAGTGTCAAGGTTCGTATAACATGATAAAGATAAAATAAATGAATCGCAACAGACCCTCCCCAACAAAAGACAATAGACACCATATATAAACCATAGAAATCATATTTACCGCATATTCCCGTCTTTATCTTGCTTCGGTTCCTCGAATATCGTCTCCCATGATTTAGTGCCGGGTGTCGCGTAATTCTTGTTCGTATAAATTTCCTCGATGGTAAATTCATCCTTCGTTACTCGGGGTTGCTTGGGTAATCCAAGGGGGGTTTGTCGGAGTTTCAACGGGGGTAACGTCTTACGGATCCTTTTACGCAACAATCTCCCACTAGGGGGGATTGCTGAGTCTGTCGTTTCTCGAAGTTTTTCTTCGTTAACATTTGGAATGCTAACGATATGGACTGTGTTTACGGATAAAATGTTTAAATTTTCAACGTTTTCCGTCAATTTTTTGTCTTTTAATTTTGAATCCTCCACCAGGGGTGTTGGGGAGTGATGGGTCGGTGATTTTTCCGCTGACTTTAAATCACTCGGCACATTTTCTGCTGGGTCATCAATAGGAACGACTGATTGAGCCAAGGAAGATGAGTCAGCATTTATAAGTTTTCGTCGTTTTAATTTTTTAGTTAAAAGTTTTTCAGAATTTGATGAGTCATTATTGTTCAGTTGATGACTCGCATTTATTGCTTCGTCGCGAAAACGCTTTTTTGTTTCTAAGTTTTTGGAATCGCTGAAGCATAACCGTTTGTTTGGTCGTGGTTGGTCGGTTTCATCGCTCGTTAATACAACCACTGGGAGGGCTAGAGGGTCGAAGTTGGTGGATTTTGATTTCTTTCCATCTGGAGTGAGAAACTTCCCAGATAGCTGTGGATATGAATATAACATATTTATCTTCACATGGCGGTGCAACGACAGTCATTACAACACGGGTGTTCTGTCATGTGGTGCTGACCTATGAGTTGATACGTGTCTTGCCTAAGGACACATACATCCACAGTGGTGGCAGTATTGAGCCTTGAACCCATACCCCCAGGTCCAGAGGCAAGCACAATAACATATGTGTGTAAAATACAACTAAAATATCAGTTATGAAAATATCCTTTAAACTGAAATATTAACGTCATATTTACCCGATCGATTGACGACTTTCCAACGGATGCGAGCCGAATTAACTCCAATAAATCGGGATCTTCCTGGAAAATTGTTTCTTCCATTTTCAACAAAATATTTACTTTGGTGTTGATTGTTGGATGTGGCATAGATCCTATGACGTCTATGTCGTTGTTTTCAAAATGTATTGAAAGTGATTTTACGCGGGTAAATTTTTGTGCTATTTTTGACAAAATCCGCTAATCATTTAGTAGCATAAATATGTTTAAATACAACAGAAACTATTTAATAAAATTTATTTTTAAACAATTGTTTTTTTATGCTAATTCAATTTAAATAACTTGGCATAACAAATTTCGCACGACCTTACGCTCATGGGTTATAAGCTAGGACATCCCACGTTCTTTAAAGATTTTTTATTTCTTCCAAAAAAAGTTGAATTATCGACGATTTGAGGCGTTATCTGTCAAGTTTTAAAGTTAGTTTTGTATTTTTTAACCATTTACTTAATTTTTGTTTCTAGTTTCATTAGAAAGTTTCACAGAAATTCCATTAATTTAGTTTTTATTGACGGACAGAAACGTGGTTGAATTTTTGCTCATATAATCATCCCATAACTTGCTTTAATAAAAATAATTGAACTTTTGGCTTATTTGTTTGTCAAGCAATGATTGAGATCGTTATTTACGTTTTTAGTCAGTTTAAAATTATATTCAAACAAATAAATGCATACCAACCACACTTTACTAAATGTACTGTGGCCAAAGATGCAAATAAATGTTCCATCTTATTTATTACACTATTAAAATGTTGTTTATTATTATGTTTTATTTTTAAAATAAACCAAACATTCGTATTGTACATTTGCTAAGTTACTATTATAATTTTAAAAACAAACAAAAACTATTATTTCTTAAAATAAACAAACTAAACTTTTAATACAGTTACCGCCCTCGTGTGTTAGGATGCGACCACCATGACGATAACGAAACAAATCGCTGACGATATTTTCAAAACATCTGATTCGTCGTTCGAGAATCGCGTCAACTCGGCAACGAAGAAGTTTCTTCTACAAAAGATCGAGTTCGTTGAAGCGGAACACCTGTACTCACTCAACCTGAACCAACTTAAAAGTAAATATGTTTTGCTCTCGGGAAGCTTGAAACGAGACAAAATGAACGGGGTGAAAAATAACGGGGAGGTAAAAACAATTGAAGGGATACCTCGTCCGAAGTCGATTCTTTTTCCACCGGAGAAATTAGAACTTTTGTGGCGAAAGTCGGGTAGGGTGGGTGCGGGGTTGGTCAACCTTGGAAATACGTGCTTCCTCAACTCTGCGTTGCAATGTCTCACCTACACACCCCCACTTGCAAACTACTTAATGAGCAACCAGCATAGTGCGCAGTGTCGAGTCAACGGGCAGTTTTGCATGTTATGTTCGTTGCAACATCATCAGAGTGCTTCGTTTGGTAACGGAGGAAAATCCATTCGGCCGATGAATATCCTCAAGAATCTTCGAATCATCGCGAAACATCTACAGTTCGGTCGACAGGAGGACGCGCATGAGTTCATTCGTTACTCGGTGGACGCGATGCAACGATCGTGTTTGTTCGGCCTCCCATCCAAGCTCGACATCCACACCAAAACCACCACGCTCGTCTACCAGATATTCGGAGGTTATCTAAGAAGTCGCGTTAAATGTCGTCAATGTCGCGCCGTGTCCGATACTTTCGACCCTTTCCTTGATCTTAGCTTGGATATCAACAAACAAGAATCAAATGATCTTCGAAAATGTTTGGAAAATTTTGTAAAACCGGAGCTTTTACACGGAGACAACTTGTACAAATGTTATCAATGCAAGAAGTCGGTTCCTGCGAGCAAAACTTTCTCGATTCATCGACCGCCCAATGTTCTCACTGTCCAGTTGAAACGATTCTCATCGTTCATGGGAAACAAGATTAACCGAGACGTCACATATCCTTCCAAACTCAACCTCGGACCTTACACAAGTTCCGACCGCAACGAGGGCCCGATATATGATCTCTATGCCGTGCTTGTGCATTCTGGATTCAGCTGCAACTCTGGACATTATTACGCTTACGCGAAAGCTGCTAACGGACAATGGTATTGTTTCAATGATTCATCTGTCAATCAAGTGAGTTCCCACCAAGCTCTCAACCAACAAGCGTATTTGTTGTTCTACCATCGTGTGGCGGAAACAAAGCACGTTAAGTTGAAACAAAAGTTGAATCAACGAGAAGCTGCTGCTGCTGTTGTTAAGAATCATGTTAATAATAGGTTCGTGGATTTTAACGGGAATCCAACAAAAATCAACGGTAATTCAACAAAAATCAACGGTAATCCAATAAAAATCAACGATAATCCAACAAAAATCAACGGTCATTCAACAAAAATCAACGGTAATTCAACAAAAATCAACGGTAATCCAATAAAAATCAACGATAATCCAACAAAAATCAAGGGGAATTCAACAAAAATCCACGGAAATCCAACAAAAATCCAAGGAGATTCATATAAACCTGAGATTGAGATGAAAAAAGAATCTCCAACAAAGCCTTCAACACCTCAACACTCGTGCACCAAAGTCACGACAACAACAAACAAAACTAACGGATTCCTTCACAAAGTTTCGCTAAAACTGCCCGACAAATCTCAAAAAGATTCGAAAGAAATAAAAACAAGCGAAGAAAAAACCGCGTTAGTTGGGGTCCCAAAGTTGGTGAGTCTTCCCCCTGTTGGGGAGGATTGGTTGGAAAGTAAGATCCGAGAGCGGCGGGACAGCGGGGAGTTGGGGAGGAGCGGGAATAAAAAGATTTCGTTCAATATAAGAGGGAAGTTGTTTTCAGGGAGGCCAAACCATCAAAAGATGTGGCAGAAGTTGCACGTGAAGAAGAGATGCGAGAAGAACGAAGATGAGAGATCTCTCTCCTCCAATGACAGCAGGAGGTCGGATAAAGAGAGAGAAGAGCACGAGAAGAAGTTGAAAATGTTGGGAGGAAGTGATAAGAGGAAGAGGAGAATGGAGGAGGAGGGAGGGAGAAGTGGTATCCTCACAAAGTTGCTCAAGTTGTCATCGGGTCGAGCGTATGGTGGTGAAGTTGAGACGTGGGACGGCGGGTCGTCTATTGTGGAGGAAGACGCCAAGATGGATCATAATAAGAGGTCGAGGTCGTCCACGGATGGGTGGGATCGGGAGTTCGATCGGGGAAAGATCAAGAAGAAGAAGAAAGTGTCGACGAATATTAATTTGTTCCAAACTTTCCAGCGAACATCAGCAACTCTGTAAATCTCGTTATTAATAATATTATTATTATTGTTGCCAAAGTATTTGTCTTGGTGCTTGGTGGACGTGTGTAAAGGTTTTATGTTATTTCTATGAATCACTGCGTTGTTGTAACATCGTGCATTACATTTCTTGAACTTTAGGGGTAAGATAGAAATCTTATAAAATGTCGAAGCGCCATCGTCTGGACATCGGGGACGACCGGAAGAAACGATCGGACCGTGACAGAGATGATGACAGGTGAGGGGGGGTTAAGTTTGTTTTAATTAATTTCTAAATCGACTGTTGTTATTTAAATCAATCAACTTTATAAAACATCACCAACTGAATTGTGAAACATTTCTTATGCTGGTTTTAAAATAGTTATCCGTCATTTCTAACAGTCAGCTATGCAAACTATTGTTTTAAAATAAAAACATTTTCCATTAAAAACAATTGTAATACGGCTACTTAGAAATGGTTGAACTATTCCATAACAAACACCATTATGACATCATAGACGACGAGATGAGCGTGATCGGAAATATCGCCGAGATGAAAAAAGTTCATCCAAGCTGGTGTCGCCTGCGCAGGTATTTGTTCCATAGATATCTTATGTATAAGTGTTGATGTGGCTGCTAATTAGAGGTGACATCATATATTTTAAGGTGTTAACAATGCCAGCCCAGATTTTGCATCAAAACTTCAAAAACCTAAATATATGTTGTCATATAATCAAATAGTTTCATAAACATCATATATATATTCACCCATTTATAGATATCATATATATGTAACCCCCCCCCCCTTCGCAGGTACCCACCAACCCCCTTACTGGGTTACCATTCACACAGAAATATTACGATATATTGAAGAAGAGGTTGGGCCTCCCTGTGTGGGAATATAAGGAGGAGTTCATGATGTTGTTGGCCAAACATCAAACTATCGTGTTGGTTGGGGAGACTGGCTCAGGGAAAACTACACAGGTGGGCGTGAGGGGGGTGTTGTATCTTACAGGGGTAATACCATTGTATATATTGGTGTGGTGCAGGTTGCCATGTGTTGTACTTGTGTGTGGCTGATATATGTTGGCGTTTGGTATATAGGGGATCTATGTTTGTACAAAGTTGTAAAACTTAGCGCTCCGATACTAAACCATGTTTTCATGGTATTTAGTCCGATGGAGGTCTTCAGGCAAGTTATTTTTACTAAAACAACATTTTGAAGACTTAACCCAGGACAGCGTTATCAGCTTTCCAGGAAAATAATTGATAAGAAAAGTTCATGTGAATTATTGTATTATATATGTTTGCTATAACATCATACTTTAACTTGCCAATTATGACATCACAGATCCCACAATGGTGCACGGAATACGTTCGTGCCAATCACCCCGTGACCTCCAGAAAAGCCGTGGCGTGCACCCAGCCGCGACGTGTAGCTGCGATGAGCGTGGCACAACGTGTAGCTGAGGAGATGGACGTCATGTTGGGGCAGGAAGTTGGTTACACTATCAGGTGATCATGTTATGTCAACTTTCAATGGCTGGTGTAATACTAAAACTGATTCCTAAATATTTAAATCCAAACAATAATGTTTAAGACTTGCTTTATAAATAACATCACATGTTTATTCCATATGATCGCTACGTTTGAACAAGGGTGGTCACAGTTTAACGAACATATTCTGTGCAAAACATTCCTTTATATTTCATTCCAAATCCTGTTTGCCCCGCTGTATAAATACCTTGTAGTTAACTTAAACTATTATACCCATTATTGTTCCCCCAGGTTTGAGGATTGTTCGTCACAGAAAACATGTTTGAAATATATGACGGACGGGATGTTACTGAGGGAGGCCATGGCCGATCCATTGATGGAACGATACGACTTCATCATCCTCGACGAGGCGCACGAGAGGACGTTATCCACCGATATTTTGCTGGGGGTGATCAAGGAAGTTTGCAAACAACGACCTGATCTTAAGGTACGATGGTATTTGTGTGGTTTGTAAATGTTATTTATCTTCTCGAATACAAAAAGGTCAGATTAATTAAAACAATGAAGAGAAAGGGAGTTAGCAACCAAACAACAATTGTTAAAATATGTTAGTTGTATGGTTGATTTAACGTTTTTATTAATTTAAAATTTGTTATTTTTCACTTTAAATTCGTTAGCAAAGACCAGATTAATTAAAACAACAAAGAGAACGAAATTATCAGTAAAACATTATTATATAATAATTCCATTCTTAAAATACAACCTGTATAAATAATTCACCCCCCCCCCCCCCACCCAGATTATAGTGATGAGCGCCACACTCGACGCTGGAAAGTTCCAACAATACTTTAACTCCGCCCCCCTCCTCACAATCCCCGGTCGTACACACCCCGTGGAAATATTCTACACCCCGGAACCCGAGCGTGATTATCTCGAAGCTTCGATACGGACGGTGGTTCAAATACATCTGTGTGAGGAAGATGAGGGCGATATATTGTTGTTTCTAACTGGACAGGAGGTGAGGAAATGTAATTTGCCTGGGAGGTCATAATAAATATTATTGATGACATTATAATAAATATTATTGATGACATCATAAAAAATTATCATTGATGACATCATAATAGGAGATCGATGAAGCGTGTCGGCGTATCAAAAGCGAGATTGACAACATGGGGCCTGAGGTTGGGGACCTTAAAGTGATCCCTTTATACTCGACGCTCCCCCCCGCCCAACAACAACGGATATTCGAGAAAGCTCCTCCAAAGAAGGAGAACGGCGCCATTGGGAGGAAGGTGGGAATCAATGCAAAACATTTGTTGAATAGTTTCATGTATTACCCCATGTTCCCATGTGTAACTTAAATATAACTTTCATTAGTTATTAAAACAAAACAACGAAACTGTAGGACAGTTGGTGGAAAAGCTACAAACACTATACACGATACATGTTCCCACCAACCACCGTGTGTTACAATGCATATCAAACACATATTGGGCATTGTTGTCGCATAAGTCTGTACAACACAACGCGAGTCATATGACGTAACGTATATTGTTTCATCACAACTTGGTTAGAATTAATATTGAAACATTTGAGGAGTAATTATAACAAAAAGGAGCTTGTAGTGACTTCCGCCCATGACCGTATTTAACCCCCTACCCCCTGTATATAACTCTATACACCAACCTAACCCCCCCCCCCCCCACAGCTTGTAGTTTCCACCAACATCGCTGAAACATCGCTAACCATCGATGGAATCGTGTTCGTTATCGATCCAGGATTCTCCAAACAAAAGGTTGGTTGGAATATAAAACATAACCTTTATGTAAAGATTTCCCATCCAATATAGAGGAGGGGTAACCCATCCCATGTGTTGCTGTAGAATATCACCCCTAACCCCATGTAACCCCCATAACCCCAGGTATACAACCCCCGCATCCGGGTCGAGTCGTTACTCGTATCGGCGATCAGCAAAGCGAGCGCTCAACAACGATCGGGAAGAGGGGGACGGACACGACCCGGGAAATGTTTCCGGCTTTATACGGAGAAGGCTTATAAGACAGAGATGCAGGTATGATGTCATGATGTGTGTGTGTGATGTCATAATGATGATGTGTGATGTTCAAATGTTTGATTATCTCTTGGAATACGATAGCAAGATCAATATAATTAAAACAACGGAATTCACAACAAAACAACTGTCGTTAAAATACGCTTTGGGTAAAAACTACTTGTGGAAAAATGTCAAATAAAAGCGTGGCTGTTAAACTACAGTATAAATAAACTTATATTGACTTGAAACAAGCAAAGTAAAACATCACACATGATACTTACCCCCCCCCCCCACCACTAATGATGATACATGTACCATGCGCAGGAAAACACGTACCCTGAGATCTTGCGTTCCAACCTCGGATCCGTTGTCCTCCACCTCAAGAAATTGGGGATCGACGACCTCGTGCATTTTGACTTCATGGATCCACCAGGTGGGTCGTCGTGTTATCTTGGAAACTTTCTTATATATTTTGCAATAATACAATAGATAACAGAAATAGAATTAATTCTTCAAAGACAACTCTTTTTTTTGTAAATTTTTTGATTGTTTTTTTGCTGCATTTAGTCATATATTTCACTATATTTTCTCCACCTTACGAACCCCCCAACCCCCCCAGCCCCCGAAACCCTGATGCGCGCCCTCGAACTTCTCAACTACTTGTCGGCGCTCAATGACGACGGGGACCTCACAGAGCTCGGGGCGATAATGGCCGAGTTTCCTCTCGATCCCCAGTTATCGAAGATGCTGGTCGCAAGCTGCGAGTATAATTGCTCCAATGAGATCCTCAGTATAACGGCTATGTTGTCAGGTATAATTAATATTGTATTCTTGTGTTTTATCATTTGTGTATATTATATTACAAACAAATCAATATAAACCCCAACCCTAAGAACCCCTATATTACAAATATTCTTATTCTTATGTATTTAGAAGCTTATAACTATAAATATTTAAATACATCTCCTTATATACACCACCCAACCCCCTATAACCCCCCCTACCCCCTATAACCCCCACTACCCCCATAACCCCCACTACCCCCTATAACCCCCCCTACCCCTATAACCCCCACTACCCCATAACCCCCACTACCCCTATAACCCCCACTACCCCTATAACCCCCACTACCCCCATAACCCCCACTACCCCCTAAAACCCCCACTACCCCCTATAACCCCCACCACCCAACCGCCCCCACTTTACCCCCACCTAAACCTCCTTGCTTCCATTAAATAAATTGTTAGACTAACATTGTGGGTGACGTCCCCCCGCCCTGTTGCACCAGTTCCCCAGTGTTTCGTGCGACCGGGTGATTCCAAGAAACAAGCCGACGAATCAAAGATGAGGTTTGCTCACATCGACGGCGATCATCTTACTCTTCTCAACGTTTACCATGCGTACAAACAAGGTAAGCATCAACCCTGGCCTGGATTCGTACCCAGGATCCCTGGTTCTCCAACCCTGGCCTGGATTCGTACCCAGGACCCCTGGTTCTCCAACCCTGGCGTGGATTCGAACCCAGGATCCCTGGTTCTCCAACCCTGGCCTGGATTCGAACCCAGGATCCCTGGTTCTCCAACCCTGGCCTGGATTCGAACCCAGGATCCCTGGTTCTCCAACCCTGGCCTGGATTCGTACCCAGGATCCCTGGTTCTCCAACCCTTGCCTGGATTCGAACCCAGAATCCCTGGTTCTCCAACCCTCCAACCTCTAATTCACCTCTTCTCTTCACAGCTCAAGGAGCCCCCCAGTGGTGCTTTGACAACTTCATAAACAACCGCTCGATGGCGCAGTGCGACAACGTACGAACACAATTAGCACGAATAATGGATCGGTTCGCTCTCCCACGCAGAAGTACCGAGTTTACAAGTCGCGAATATTACATCAATATCCGTAAAGCTTTGGTTGCGGGATTCTTTATGCAGGTTCGGTATATTATCATTGCTACACATTATATTAAAAATAAGCAACATTATATTGTGACCAAGAGCCAACCAATTCAAACCAATACCTGTATTTAACTTGTCGATAACTGATGTTTCCAACACCTTGAAATACTTTTATGAACTTTTATTTTCCAATAAAACGTTAGATTTTCCTTCACTTAACAAACACATTGTTCACCACATTATATTATGATATTACAAACTTAATGTCTACAATTATGAATAAAATCGCACATTAACATCAACCACGCAACAGGTGGCACACTTGGAGCGAACCGGACATTACTTAACCGTGAAAGACAACCAGGTAGTTCAACTTCACCCCTCTACGTGTCTTGACCATAAACCTGAGTGGGTTCTCTACAACGAGTTCGTTCTCACAACAAAGAATTATATTCGAACAAACACAGATATTAAACCAGATTGGTGAGTAAGACGTATCAAATCCACCATTCGACATCAATATTGTTAATTACCAAATAAGGCAACAATTTCCGAGCCTCTCTGACTCTGGTTTAACCTTTCAGGCCAAATATTTTATTTCATTTTTTGTTTTATTTTCCTTGATGGCGTAATTATCTGAGCACTCGGCAAATCCGAGCTTTTACAACTTTGTCAGCATTTGACATCCATATAATATCAACCCCATATATAATATCTAAACATCAACCCCCCATACTTTCACCACAGGTTGGTTAAGATCGCCCCCCAATACTACAACATGGGGAACTTCCCCCAATGTGAGGCTAAACGACAACTTGAACGAATTATCGCTCGGATGGGAGCCCAAACATAAGGGACCCGTGATGTCATAACTATGATGTCATCATGATGTAACAAACGTTTTGTTGAAAATATTTTTAATTTGCAACAACAAATAGTGAACATAGAAATCATAAATGTGAACATAGAAATAACAACAACAACTTGAATAGAAATAATATATTTGACCCCTCGTTGAACTTTCCTTGGAACTGAGAAGGAAGTGATGACATCATAACCATCTCTTATGACATCATAATCATCTATTATCTAAACTTCCTGCTAGTTTAAGTACATTGAAGTTGGATTGGTCGGTCACTTGGTGGCGACGTTTCCTCCACTTAATTCGACGATTTTGAAACCAAACTTTCACCTGAAGGGGAGGGGGGAGTTATTATTATGGCAACATGATCAGTGGTTCATGTACAAATGGGGGGATCGATATTACGTCTGGCATGAAAACTAAAAGTTATTTCTGTATTATCACAAAATTTCATTTTTTTATCGAAAGTCACACAAAAATGTACATTATGACATCACCAACCTGTGTTTCGGAGAGATTAAGTCGCTTGGCGAGGAAATATCTTTCACTTCCAACCATGTAATGTTGCCGAGTGAATTCATCTTCCAACTTTTCAAGTTGGTCCGAAGTAAAGATGGTTCGCATCCTCTTCTTGTCCACTAGGGGGGGTGACGTGTGTGTGACGTCATTTCCTGGGAAAGTAATTCGTTTAGAAAAAATTAATGTGAAAAAAATTGCTTAAAATAAAATTTGTTGAAAAGCTTACCTCTTGCAGTGACGTCATTGGTTGCTAGGGGTGATGACGTAAAATGACCCCTGTTACCCCAATGTGGGTTCGGGGTGATTGGTGGGGTAGGGAAACCCCCTGGTGGGGGTTGAAACGGTGACCCGATACAAGATTGTATAAAAGGAAGATGGCGCATGGGGTGGAGCATGGAGTAGTAGATCCCAACATCCGGTGCTGACGTATACGGTGACGTAGATCGTCGAACTTTAGCTGGTCTTTCTGTATCTTCTGCGAGAATCGAATCTATCGTAAACAACTTTCGTTTCTTACTGCGCGTCATTTCCGGTTTAATGACGTCACCACACGATGACGTAGACGACCATGATAGTTCTCGAACTCCTGACAATGACGGAGATTGTGAAGTAAACGAATCTGTCGTGACGTCACTTTCATCTGACCTGCTTTCTATTGATGACGTCATAAAGAGCCTTCGATGCAACTCGCGATTCTCGACTGAAATCATCACGTGGTTGTGGAATAATGGATTGGATGACCGCGGTCGACGCTTAAATAGCGACAGCCTTCTTCTCCGCGTTCCAGATCGCGTTGGGCGTGCTGTGACGTCATAAAGATAAGATTCTAAAATATTATTGTAACGCTCAAGTTCTGATAAAAGATAATTAGTTGATTCTGATTGGAACAATAGCGTCTGTTACGTCATGATAACAAGTTGAAAGTTGTCGAACGTCGCCGTCTTTGATTTACCCGAACAATTGACATCGTGACGTCATAGAGACAAATTTTCTCGGATTGCAGTTCGATTATGACGTAATAAACGCGATATTCGAAGCTCTTTTTCGAAAAGCTACAATGTTCGAATCGTGGGAACAATTTCATAATGACGTCACAATCAAGTGTGACGTCACATCAAACGCGGTATAATTGGCAAAATGTATTTGCATTTTGACGTAACAGTATTTGCATTGTCAACATTCTCCCATTGTGACGTAGCAAACCCCGATTGTTCCCACAATTGCTATTATTACTCGACAATCCTGTTTGTTGCATGTTTTGATTTAATAATATTGATTATGACGTAGTAATGAAACAGGCGGATCGTCGCGTTGGTCGCGCAGGTGTCGGAGAAACTCAGGATTGTTAAAATTGAATGTTTGTTGATTACCAGATGCATAACAATAACCATTATTATAAAATTCAGGAATATAATGAATAAAGTGGCGTCATCGCATCGTGACGTCACTTTGTAGAAACCGCTTAGCTCTAAAGTTTCAAACGTTACAATAGCGATTATTAAAAAACAATCTCATTTCCGCGACTTTATTATTTACGCTGCGTGTTTGTGATGTCATAATGGGATATATTATGTTTGTGATGTCATTATGAGATATATTATGACGTAACAATGGATTAAATATCTTGTATTGTTGGATCTCAGTGTTTAAACCGAAGATTAACTTTAATTCGGCATCAAAGAGCTTTGTTACGTCACAAACTTATTAACATCAAAGTTGTTACGTCACAAAGCGATCGCGGTCGTGATTCGGAAACAATAGATTCGAGAATAAACATCAATCGCGATCGCGACCCACCGGGATTCCCCTGAGTTGGAACCTTTGAACTTTTTTAACCCTGAGTCATTGTTACGTCATTGTTGGTGGTTGCTAGTTCCTTTGTGACGTAACAGTTTCTATTGAACAACAAACAATCAGATTTAACAAACGCGTGTTTTGATTGTTCTTTCTCGGTTCCTTTGTGACGTCTTAATCTAATTTGTTACAACTGAGCTGCGCCACCTGACGGTTAAACATCTCTGTAATTATTCATCACTTGGTGGAGATCAAGCGTTTAAGACGCACGATACCACTGTGACGTCACTATTAAAGATAAGGAACTAATTATTTATGTCCTAATGACGTCATTACCACTTTTTTAATTTTAAGCAAATTTTAGATTTCTATGTTTACATGAATTGCTGTGAAGATAATTACCAAGCAACGCGTCACAATTTGTTGGTACGTGACGTCATAATACAAACAAACTTTCAAATTCAAGAATTCGAAGGAACTTTATTCATTGTTACGACATATGCGACAATGATCGCGTAATCACGTCTAGGGTTCCGCTTCCCTATTGTGACGTCATATAATCGCGTGGTGTAACAATTGGGTAATTATTTTTATGTTTGTTTATTATAATCGGTTATGACTTCAGTATGTAAACAAAAAGTATGACGTCAGAATGGTATAAACAAAGGACGCGCGATTGCCGACGTCGCTGCAGACCATTGTGTCGTCACAATGGGGTCATGTGACCTATCAGCTGGAACCTGTCTCTGTGACCTCACAGTTTCTTGTGTAAGGTGATTGTGACGTAAGAGAGAGAGATAGAGAGACATCGACGCGAAAAAAGGAAACCGCGAACCTCGTGTGACGTCACACTTGATCGGCGGCAATAGCTTTACAGAGGCAAAGGGTAATTTGACGTTCGCCGTCAATGAACAAATTAATTTTTTTAAATAAGTTTTAATATTTTATTTTTTTTTAAATAATAAAGTTTAAACAATTTAAGTTAAATTTAAATCAAGTTTTTAACAAAACGTCAAATTCCCCTTTGCCTCGTAAATTGCAGCTGCTGGCGACAGAACCAGATTGGTCCGGTTTGAAGCAAACTGAACCAGCATAACAAAGTGAGGGCGGGTTGGTGTTTTGGTTTCTTGTTGTTTGCTAGCCTGGTATGCCAGACTGCTGTAACTAGTCAGCAAATAGTTGTAAAGTTTAATCGTTTTCATGATTCGGCAAAATTTAACTGAAGTTTTATTGCAGGTTGTAGTTTGAGTTTAAATTAAAAGTTGAAACATCTTTGAAACGAAGTGAAAAGTTTTTTGAAAGAAATTCGGCCGTTTTACAAAGTTTCGTTGATGCAATATGAACCAGAGGATCTCAAGAATTCAATTCATTGTTTTTCGTTGGTTCCTCTTCGTGTTTTACGTCGATTTCGGGGAAAGCAGGGTCGGGTATTCGTCGTCTGCTAAAACTGTGGTAAGGAAACATTTCTGTTTTACATTTTTAACCAAAACAACTTTTTTCAGCTTTGGATTTGAGGTATTTTCGCTGTTTATTATGTCAATATTGTTTGCTTGTGATGTCATAATCAAGATTCATAATCAATTATTTTGCAATAAAGAAAAAATAATTGTTTGTTATTATTTAAAATTCAAACCAATTATCGCAAATATAAACTTAATTGTTGTCCCCAATGTTATTTCTGTTGTTATATATGATATGTATGGAGAAAATATGATATTTTTGGAGAATATATGATATTTATGGCCAATTCTCAACGCTAATTCGCGTTTTTTTGCAATGTCTGGAAATTTTGTTTTTTTGACCAGTTCTAGTTAATTGGATCAATGGGTCGGCTTGGCGAACAAGTCGTTCGGTCTCCAACGAGTGACAACCGGCACGTGGTGAGTTAGAAACCACAACTCTTAGTGGTGGAAAATATTCTTTCTTAATTTGTTTTCTTCCAATTGTATTTGTTGCGAATTTTGAATAAAATGAAATAAATTTGGTTCGAGTGTTTTATTGAAAGGATGAAATAATTTGTGAAATGTTTGAAATTATTTTAATGTTTTATTTTTAGGCACAAGAAACATGTAATGGGTCAGACGGTGAATCTTATGTTTGCAACGTCGGACATTGTTGTGAAGATGACAACTGTTGTACTTACTATTATGAACTATGGTGTAAGTTGTTATGTTTACAATGCATGTTGTTGTGGTTATCATGGGCGGCAAACCTGGGGTGGCTGGGTGGGCAGGCCAACCCTTTGAATTTTGATGTAAGATGTTGCAGTGTTCGGATAAGCAAGCATGATAGTAGTATGTTATTTCTATGTTTGTATTAGTATAATATGAGCCAGAAATTTGTTTCACAGGATTGTGTCTCTAATAATCCCTGTCTCAACTTTGTTTATAAAAGTTTGGCGTCTGTGTGTTGTTGCCACTCCCATGCCCACAGTTGAGTTGCTGAAGCCATTGCAGTGTGTGTATAAGCAGACACGACTTTTGGTTGGTTTGGTCATTTATGTTCTTGTGGGTGGGAACTTGAGTGACTTATCCATGGTTGCCACTCCCATGCCCACAGTCGAGTTGCTGAAGCTATTGCAGTGTGTGGATAAGCAGACACGACTTTTGATGGTTTGGTCATCTATATCCTTGTGGGTGGGAACTGGAGTGACTTATCCATGGTTGCCACTCCCATGCCCACAGTCGAGTTGCTGAAGCTATTGCAGTGTGTGGATATGCAGACATGACTTTTGGTTGGTTTGGTCATTTATATCGTCGTGGGTGGGAACTTGAGTGACTTATCCATGGTTGCCACTCCCATGCCCACAGTCGAGCTGCTGAAGCTATTGCAGTGTGTGGATAAACAGACATGACTTTTAGTTGGTTTGGTCATTTATATCCTTGTGGGTGGGAACCTGAGTGACTGATCCAAGGTTGCCAGTCTCATGCCCACAGTCGAGTTGTTGAAGCCATTGCAGTGTGTGTGTATAAGCAGACACGACTTTTGATGGTTTGGTCATTTATATCCTTGTGGGTGGGAACTTGAGTGACTTATCCATGGTTGCCACTCCCATTCCCACAGTCGAGTTGCTGAAGCTATTGCAGTGTGTGGATAAGCAGACATGACTTTTGGTTGGTTTGGTCATTTATATCCTCGTAGGTGGGAGCTTGAGTGACTTATCCATGGTTGCCACTCCCATGCCCACAGTCGAGTTGCTGAAGCTATTGCAGTGTGTGGATAAACAGACATGACTTTTAGTTGGTTTGGTCATTTATATCCTCGGGGGTGGGAACTTGAGTGACTTATCCATGGTTGCCACTCCCATGCCCACAGTCGAGCTGCTGAAGCTATTGCAGTGTATGGATAAGCAGACATGACTTTTGGTTGGTTTGGTCATTTATATCCTCGTGGGAGGGAACTTGAGTGACTTATCCATGGTTGCCACTCCCATGCCCACAGTCAAATTAGAATAACCATGCGTTTACAACGTCCAAATAGCAATATTAATTATTTAAAACACAATTAGGAAATGTGAAATATTATATGTTAAGACTATCCGTATCCATCTTACCCCACAGTAAAATATCAATACAGTACAACATATATTTGTATATTCCAGGGTTTTGGTTGATCTGGGGCTTAATTATCCTGATGAGTTGTTGTTGTGCATACCATCATCGACAAAAACGTCGTTTGTTACGATCCCAACGCAGAAGAACGAACGAAAATGGCGGCGAGAATTACGCGGGTGTTTGCAACTACCCTGGCCCTCCGTTAGACAATAGTGAGTCATCTATTATTATGTGAAGATATGTGTTTTGTGTGTGTTACTTTATCTGGCCCTGATCTAGCACCCATGTTGTTGAACGGTTCTCGTTGCATCATACACAAAGCGCAACAGAATACACAAAGCGCTACTAAATATACAGCAATAAAAAAAAGTCTTTTAAATAAGAGACTGATGATGTTGGTTATTTGTTGCATATTTGTAGCAAACATCCACCCGAACTAATAGTTAACATAAGATATATAATACGACTTACAGACGTACTAGGATACGCGAAACTCCCGTTGTACGACGATGTGATACGGATTCCCCCATCAGGTTCCCCCCCACCCCCATATTCATCGCGAAGAATGATCAATACAATTGCTTGCATACAAACTAATGAGAACGGGTAAGACTTGTAGGTGTGTACCATTATGTACAGTGATTAGTTACATGGTAACCAGAGGTAACAGGTTCAAGGCTCGTCGCTGCTACCATTGTGGGCATATGTGTCCTTGGGCAAGACACTTAATGATAATTGCCCCACCCAGTGGTCACTAATGGGTTGGCTAAATTATCAGCCATACAAAAAATAATCACCCACAAAGTTACATACGTGGTAACTCGTAAGCGGGCACGAGGTGTATGAAACAGAACACCCATGTTATAACGACTGTAGTTGCTTCACCATGCGAGGATAAATATTCACAAAACATTAATGTTGATATTAACATCCAGTGAAACAGCGATGACAATTGTTCCATGTAATATAACGAGGTCCATGTTGTCGCTTTCATCGTTGTCACAATATATTCCCGATCGTTTGATGCAAGTATCGCATCATAGACAGGTTGGTTGTGATGTCATAATTGTTTATTTTTGTGATGTCATTATATAACTGTGGGGTAAATAAATATCAATAGCACCCCATATTTCCTTTAACATTAAACAACGCTGTTTTAGAGTTGTGAGGTTGGGATTATTTAAATTTGTACCTGTACTATCTTACCCCAACCTAATGTACCATCTTACCCCGCTCTACTGTACCATTTTACCCCAACCTACTGTACCATCTTACCCCAACCTACTGTACCATCTTACCCCAACCTACTGTACCATCTTACCCCGCTCTACTGTACCATCTTACCCCGCCCTACTGTATACCATCTTACCTCAACCTACTGTTCCATCTTACCCCAACCTACTATACCATCTTACCCCAACCTACTATATACCATCTTACCCCAACCTACTGTACCATCTTACCCCAACCTACCGTACCATCTTACCCCGCCCATTAACCCCTATGTACCCAGGTCCCAACAATAGCCCGCAACAACCGTGACAGCGATTCCTTCACATCGGACTCGTTATCCTCGCTCTGCCAACCCGTGCCCATTATCTCATCCCGACCTCTGAACCTTGACCTCAAATCCCAGGAGTCAAAGGTCATGGGTTCAAGGGTGGAAGACCAAGGGTCAAAAGTTACTGTTACAATGTCAAAGGTCACAGACCAAGGTTCAAAGGTCATGGACCAAGGGTCGAAGGTCACGGACCAAAGATCAAAAATCACGGACCAAGGGTCAAAGGTCATGGACCAAGGGTCAAAGGTCACCGAATCCATATCTCAGGATAGCAAGGTCATGGGGTCAGGGGTGATAGATGAAAAGGTCACGAACCCTAGTTGTTCCTACCACAAAGTAGTTGTTGAACCCTATATGACCTCCGACAGTGAGGATGACCTTTGGATGGAAGGTCATGACCCCAACAACAATAACTACAAGTGGGGTGAATCCCCAGACCTAGGAATTCCCCACGAACATTAGTTTTTTATATTTGCCTCATTGCCTTTCATGGAAGTTCCAAGTTGTGTGATGTCATAGTTACCTATTATTTATAGAGGTGCTTCTGTCTATGACATCATAATATGCTGCCACACAATGGGAAGTATGACGTCATAACAACCAGACAATTATGTTTATGATGTCATCAGTATTGTTGATTGTAATAAAGTTCAATATGACATCACAAACACGTCATTGTTGTTGCTGCGCCCGGCGGTCGAAATCAGCGATTATTTTACAACATATATTATTTCTATGAAACTGACGGAACTATGATGATGTCAGTAACAATTATGATGTAATAACTTTAATGAGCAGGGGTTGATGATGTCATAACTACATTGTATCTTGCTTTGTGACATCTGCTTTCGTAATAAACAAAGCTGTTTCGTCATCGGCAGTGACGTCATCGTGACGTACTGGGGCATCACAGTTTTCCATTTTCTGAAAATCTGAAGAAATTCCGGAATCTTCGTCACGTGGTGGTGACGTCACCGCTACGTCATTACCAGTGACATCCTGCGGAAAACTATCAGCAGGACACGTGATCTGCTGCAGGAAGTGACGTTCGATCGCGTTTTCGAATTCTCCCTCAGGTATTGTGACGTCACCATCTTCTCTGAAATGGGGATTTCCCTCAACCGTTACCTAAAATTACTTTAGTAAGTTCCGTCACAATGATCATTATGACGTCATACCACGTGTTCATTGTTTGGATGTCGTGTCGTCAGTGACGTTTCTTGAATCATTGTTTCGTCATAAACTTGACAACTCTGTCATAAACAACAATTCGTCAGTCACTGATAGGTTTATGACGTCTTAATACTCACTGTTACGTCATTGGTGTTCGAACATTCTGGCTTCTGATTGGTCAACGATTTGGTTTCGCTAACCACGTGGGTAGAAAGGGCATTGTTACGTAGGTTGCCACGCCCATTACTCTGTCCACCAATAGAAAGGCGAGCCTGGAATCGCGATGATTTAATGAACGTTTATGACGTCATAATACGTACTTGTTGCGACGCCGAGCTGTTGAAACTTGTCAGCATTGTGACGGAAGAACGACTTCTTTCGCGTCGACCGCGTTTTATTTCGACGCTTAAATTAAATCTTTCCCAAGCTTTCCTGAACTCCGCTTGTACCTGTGTGACGTCATAATAATTAACCGGCACAATTGTTACGTCACAATACCTCTCCGTTGCAGAAACAATAGATAATCGCGACGAAGAATCCCTGCAACAATGGAACAGCGTTTGCGAAGCTTTTGATAATCTATTATGACGTCATACTTGAAAAGAATTGAAGAAAAGATCGAACGACATTCGAATGTCCCACCAAGTCCCAGATGAAATATCATCAGGCATCCCGATGAAGACGATCGCATGAACTCCAAACATCGGGATCAACACCAACGTAGATTTCGCGAGTTTCCTACAAATTCGTGCGTTATTTATTATATTGTATTATGACGTCATACTTGTATTGTCTTCGATTGTCAGTTTTTCCAATAGGTCCGCGTTCCCGCATCTTGTACCAAAGCACTCGGATAATGTTGAGGAAAAGTAAGAAGTTTATCTAAAATATATTCGGTTACGTCACAATATATGACGTCATCAGTATATGACGTCATACATACCACATTAGCGACCACAATAGGACCATTGTAAATCCATTTGTACTCCGTCACTGCGATGTCCCAACATCTGTAAACAAAACGTGTTATGACGTCATAAGCTTTATTATGACGCCACACGAGCGTTATATGACGTCATACTTACGCTGTGTCATCTAACTTGGCGCGAACAATCGCCCATGGAACGACGAATAGTATAGGGACACCTAGCGGAAGGTAATATAGTGAAGATCTCTATGAATGTATGAAAAGGGACTTACCCCAACCCGTTACACTAAACCTCCACAAATATTTCTTGTCGGAGAAAAACGCGACAAAAATCAAACTATGAAGATACAGAGCTTCCACGAGAATCCAGTAATAATTTGTTGCAACGAAATAATGAAACAACGTCATCACCAGCTTACATCCAACCTATTACGTCATGCCTACGTCAGAACAATCACATAAGTAATGTTGCTATAGTTACCAAATATGAGCTTCTGTCAGCGTCTATTTCATCCACGCGATTCTTTAGCGCCTCTAGTGTCATTTCCCCATCCGGGGTGTTTATATCAAGAATCCCAGCTCCGTAATAAAGAACTCGATCTTTAACAAAGATGACGACGGCTCTCAATATAAAAGAAGCGAATAGATGCATGTGAATGTAGTTGCGTGTACAATGTAATCGCCTGTAACAGTACGTATTATGACATCACCCATGCTTATATTGTTACGTGACCTTACTTGAAATAAGCGAGAATTATCATCGCGAAGACGAGAGCAACCAACGAAAAAGAATAACCGACCGTGTATAACTGGATAAAACTTTTCATTTTCGCCTGCGGGAAATCACCGGTTAGTTTGATGACGTCGTGCAATGTGACGTCATGATGACGCCATTAAGCCAAAGCAGCAAAGAATCAAACATGCAGTATGACGTCATGCATTATGATGTCATGCATTATTACGTCATGGATCGTGATATCATGCAGTGTGATGTCATGATGACGTCACGATGACGCGCTACTCACATCACCACCCCTCCTTATCATTTCCACAACGTCCTCTTCCCTTGGTATATTACAACTGCTGTAATCGCTGAACGTTCGATTCGTGTCACGCACCATCGCCCATCTACCGTCACGTGAGCAATGACGTAACGCATGGCCTAGGAAACCGTCAATCACGTCACGGTTATGACGTCATGAATATGATTGTGACACAACTACCACAGCAAGCACGTCACACACACGCCTTACACTGCCTCCAGCAAGTATCATATCGAACAAAGTCCCGGGTTCGGCCAAGTTGTTCGGACAACGACTGTAATCGTTCCATGTTCGGTTTGGTTCATTGAGGGAGGTATGCCATGTACCATCCGACATGCAATAACGATCTACTGTCTCTGCATAACATCCCCGGTTCAAATCTCACCACGATCAATCATTATTATCTTATTTCTATGACACATGACCCCGTCATTATGACGAATCATCACGTGATAACCATCTGACATTCTATATATAGATCACATTATGACGTGGCGCGTAATTAATAGGATGTGCCAAAGCTATCAAAGTTCGATCAATGACGGCATCGTCCTATGACGTCATCATCCTATGACGTCATCAAGAAGAAATGCGTTACGTGTAACTCCAGACAAAACTATCAATCGAAATAAAAATATAATTTCGCTCTCGAACTTTCGGCTTCGGCACATCCATATTAATTATGACGTCACAGATACCTGTATGATCGAAATCGATGATATATTCTGGACATGGGAGTCTCACCGTCCTCCCGGGGGCGCTGTTGGGCCAACACGTGATCTTGTCCCACTCACCTTTGCAGTATGTTTCGTAATAATTACCTGCGCATTATTACGTGTTCATGACGTCACATATATCCATTATGACGTCATATACCGTCTTTATCCTTGGGAGGCAACCCCGCTTCTAGATCTCTCTTACAATTCCTCTGAGCTTCCAACAACACCTCCATTACTTCTTGTAAGGTGGTTATTCCGTCATCAGCCATGTTATTACGTCACAATCCCCTATTGTTTACAAACAAAACACTATTCTCATCTAACAAAGCAAATCTGGTTTCGCGATTATGACGTCACATCGAAACGCGCGCAATAAATAATGCATTATGGCCTTTGTGATACAACATTACGTCATAAACACAATAGCCGAGGGCGTTTGTTTGTGACATCACAATCGATATTAATTAAAAATCTTGAACTTATGATTGTGTCACGTGGTAACATCGACCAATCACGATTCACCAATCTCTTTCCATCCGCAGATGTGACCGCGATCGATTATGACGTCACAATCTCCATTATGCGAAAACAATCAGATTTCATGACGTAATAATCACCCATTATGACCTCATAATACCAGATTTACGTCACAATTACAAGACAATGCAAGTTATGCTACTTTGGCGATAGCCCTCTATGACGTCACAAGCACATCGAGCGACTTCCTGCAAACTCAATAAGGCGTGACGAAAATGTAACAATGCCTATTATTAACAACATTTTGCGTCACAATGTATCAAAAGGTGTTTATGACGTCATAACATGATATTCGAGAAGTTGATTGAACAATCGACATTGTGACGAACAATGGACACATTGTAACAATCGAAACATTAACTCATCTTCCACTGTTACGTCATAGAAACCCTTTGTTTTAATATTCGATACAAAAATCTTGTGTTTCTATGACAACCATATATTTAAATGTGACGTCACAATCTTGAAATTCCAATAAACATGTTTATCTGTGACGTAACAATCGATTGTTTCTCTACGTCATATAAACTTTTTTACCAAGTTTATTACGTCATAATAGTTATAACAATTCACTTCTGTTTGTTCTAAACTTGATTGTGATTTTTCATCGATTATTACGTCACAGACATCCAACAATCATTTCAACTGTCATTGTTACGTCATAGTAAGTACTTCTACATCACAACACACGATAATCTACGTCATAATACACTTTCTAGATTCCTCATTCTATCTATGTCGTCACAAACCCGAACAAGATGTTATTATGACGCAACAAGTACTCGGTTGTTTCTCAACTGAGGGTCGCGGCAACAGCGATCGCAATGTAGTGTTTCCGGGTGAAACATGTCAGTGATGCCAGATTACATTTTTTTCTTCTTCAAAAAATTGCCATTATTACGCATGGCAACACTGGATTATATTGTTTAGGTTTATGTTTGGTCAACACTGGCTTCGAACTTATTGTTGGGCAACAATTGAACGCTTGTGACGTCACAGCAGGGTGCAACAATGGAGTGAAGTGGTTTCGAATACTTAAGACGAACAATCCTTATGCTGTCTACGTCACAATTAAAAGATTTGCACATTGCCACGTCATCAAGGCGATTATGATGTGTATAACGACGCCATTATTTAATCGCCACAGCGACGTGACAATAAGCAATGTCGTCATAACGTGTTCGTGTTATTGATATATTACGTCACAATCGGATATTAATGACGTCAGAATTAGAAACATTCAGCGCCACCACGCGATTTGAAAGTAAATATTAACATCCTCAAGGTGTCGTTTAATTATGACGGGAAATAATCATTATGACGTCATACCACTGCGATTGTCGATTAATCGCGATGTAAACGGTTGGGAATATTCCACAATAGGGTATTGTGACGTCACAATATACTTATCATTCTATTGTGACGTTGTTATTATAACAAACGATTCGCGCGAACTTCCATTCATGCTGTTTATGACGTGTTTATAAAAAACAAACAAACTAAGCAAACATCTGATCGATACGTCACAATCCAACTTTTAAAAACGCTTTTATACTCTAAGTATGACGTCATAATTAACACACACGTCATTGAAAATTATTTATTCCCCGAAATCTATGATGACGTCGGATCGTGTTTATACAGGGGATCCCCCTACAGTAAACCAGCAGGTTAAAAACATTCCGGGATTTTAGTTTCAAATATTTCGATTTCGCCAAAAAATGTCGGAAAGTTTTCATTTTAATTTTGGAGACGATTACTTTGAGACAAAACCGAGGAAAATAGTTCCGAATAAAAAGATTCGGTTCGAACCAAATGTTCGGAACCCTTTATGGTTTCAATGCGAAACCGATGGCGCACAAACCATCAAATATTCGGCTGATTATTATTATTATAATGGCGATTATGAGTTAGCGTTAATTAAGTATCGTCATTGTCTCGAAGTTGCCATGACAACCAACCGGACTTTGCTACGTGACGTCACAGAAGCCATTATTTGGTGTTTGGCGAAAACAAAGAACGATTTTGAAGAAAATTTGAAACTTTTTAAGGAAATGTCGTTGTCATCGACGCGTGACCAGCGAACTGTCGGTTTATTCATTGCCGTGGAAACAAAATTTAGCGAAAATTCGGTGAAAAATATTTTGCTGAGTCATCAGTTTTACCCTGACCTCTGGTGGAAGTTGGGATGCTTGCTACTGTTTTCTAGTGGGGGCCTCGACGCTGCTTCGTGTTTCGTACGAGGATTGTGCTTAGCCGAGCGGAACGTTATTGTGACATCATCATTCGCAAAAAGTTTTAACGAAAAGCTTGTTTCGAAATTTAAGGAAAAAATTCAATTGTTTGATCCATTGTTAAAGGACTGTGATGTCATAATGATGAAACAAAAGATAATTAACAGAATTGACGAGGAAATTAATTGCCAACTTTCCGAGTTTAATGTTTCGTTTATAGACTGGTCACTGCCATAAAACATATGCATTTTAAATTTTGTTTTATGTGTAAAAGTGGGGTGTCGAAACAATATGATGTTACCCCATGTTTTCAAAGTTGGGGTGACGACATCTTAAACTTTTGTTTCTAATATTTATTGTTTTTAATATTTTAGAAAATGTCTATAATTGAAGCGATTGATAAAAAGTCGGTTCACCAAATTTGTTCGGGCCAAGTTATCGTAGATTTGCCGACGGCTGTTAAGGAACTTGTGGAGAATAGTTTGGATGCTGGGGCTACCAGTGTGGGTGGGTCCATAGATATCAGATTAATTTATATATTCATAGAAATCTAAATAATTTGTTATTTTCATAGAAATCCGATTAAAATCGTTTGGGTTGATGTCGATTGAGGTAATCGACGACGGGCATGGGGTCGAGGAACGAAACTTTCATGAATTAAGTAATTATGGAGTTTTGATAATAATGAAGATATTATAATTATTTTATTTGAACATAACCTCATTATATAGGGGAGGCTATTGTTGAGAATTTGCCGATTGCTCCAAACACCCAGGGTGCATGTACGGCTGAACGGAAAGTTTTCCACATGCGACCAATAAGTGTTTACTTAGTTTATATGATGTTTATTTTCCAGCGATGAAACACCACACTTCGAAACTAACGAACTTTACCGACCTCCGATTGGTTGAAACTTTTGGTTTCCGTGGAGAAGCGTTGAGTTCATTGTGTGCCGTGTGTGATGTCATAATATGCACAAAACATAACAATGCCAGGTTTGTTTTATTTATTAAATTGTAACTTATATATCGGCTGGAATGCAACTTCTGGGATAAATAATCAAAATATTCGATTCTAGTGTTGGAGGTTGGGGTGCTCAACCTGTATTATGACATCATATATATTATGACATCATATATATTATGACATCATATATATTATGACATCATATTTATTATGATGTCACAACAGTTCCGGCCACAGAATGTCGTTCAACCACGAAGGTCACATGACCTCCAAAACACCTTGTGCTCGACGAACCGGAACATCTGTGATTTTACGAAACATTTTTTCAACCATTCCTGTTCGACGAAAAGAATTTATGAAAAATATTAAAAAGGTGACAAAATAAATATTACTTAGCAGTAATAGATATATAAATACATTTAATTTAATATTTAAATATTTATATTTAATGAAAATCATATAAACCTGCATTAATAGAAATCTTATATTCCAGGAATATTCAAAACTTTTAAACCTCGTTAGCGCTTATTGCGTCGTTTCAACGAGGGTGAAAATAACTTGCAGTAATGAGGTTTGTGATGTCATAGTTGAATTATTACATCATTTTAAAGTTTCAACACTTTTATTCAAGTAGTTTTTACCCGTAGCATGTTATAACGATTGTCGTTTTGCTGCAAGTTGCGGTTCGTTGTTTAATTAACTTGGTCTTCGCTATCGGATTCGAGGAGATAAATAAACATTAATTTGTTTCTCAAAGCAGATAACCCTTGTTTACATCAAGTATTATTACATTATAGTTTTAATTATGACATCACAATCAATAGACCGATGGAGGAAAGAAGACAACCTCGTTGTCAACAGGCGGCGCCACAACCATGGAGGAAAATATTATTTCTATTTTTGGGTCGAAACAATTTCGTAATTTACAAGAATTCCGACAAGAAATCCCAACAGAAGAGGTCAGTGTTTGTTATTCAAGAGATCTGATTGGTTCGTTTGATTGCCATGAAAATGTTTGAAATGTTATCCTGTATAATAACAATGTGTGTAAGCCACTGTATATAATAACGTAGTTGTTCATATTAATGATAAATATTATTCTTCCGTTTCAGTCATGTGACACATACAACGTTAGTGTGGCTTCCGATTGGTCAATATTTAAACTCCACGGGTTTGTATCGGTGCCACGGCACGGAGCCGGACGATCGTCTCCCGACAGACAATTCTTCTTCGTTAATTCTCGACCAATCACGTTGCCGCGTTTGTCCAAGATTGTAAACGAGGTTTATCATAGATTCAACAGGTAATATGATTTCTATGGTGGGTAATATGATTTCTATGGTAATTGTCGGGAGTTATGGTTAGCGTGCCTCTTGATTAGAGGGTTATATGTTCAAGACTTCTTATTGATGTTATTTATAGGTGGTTTATACGACCCATTACGTCGATAATATATGGTATCTATAATATAATATATGATGTCTATAATATAATATATGATGTCTATAATATAAAATATGATGTCTATAATATAATATATGATATCTATAATATAATATATGATATCTATAATATAATATATGATATCCATAATATAATATATGATATCTATAGTATATTATATGATATCTATAATATAATATATGATATCTATAGTATAATATATGCTGTCTATAGACACCAGTTCCCGTTCATAGCGATAAACATAACGACCCGTCATGACTTGGTCGACGTCAACGTAACACCCGATAAACGGAAAGTTTTCTTTCAAAACGAGAACTTATTGTTTGCCATTATGACATCATCGATGACACAACTTTATTCGCTCGACGGTTGCCATGAGGTTGGCTCCACTGAGTGTTCAATAAGTTTGCCGTGCAGGTTTGTTTTTTCTATGTTTCTGATATAAACATAAGATGTTTATCTTATGTTCAGATCTCCAAGCGTCACGGAAACTTCTCAAACTTTTTCTCCATTGTCCTCGTTCCGAAGAACAATGGGTGATGATGTCATCAATAGTGACATCACAAAGCCTCGGAAACGATCGGCAAGTTTTGCGACAAAAGTTGCAAAACAACCACGACTAGACAAATTTGTGATGACTCAGCATAAAGTGACATCACAATGTTGGCCAGTGTTGCCAGACCAAAACAATGAACGACCAGTGTTGCCAGATCAAAGTAATGGACAACCAGTGTTGCCAGATCAAAATAATGGACGACCAGTGTTGCCAGATCAAAATAATGAACGACCAGTGTTGCCAGATCAAAGTATTGGACAACCAGTGTTGCCAGATCAAAATAATGGACGACCAGTGTTGCCAGATCAAAGTAATGGACAACCAGTGTTGCCAGATCAAAATAATGGACGACCAGTGTTGCCAGATCAAAGTAATGGACAACCAGTGTTGCCAGATCAAAATAATGGACGACCAGTGTTGCCAGATCATAATAATGGACAACCAGTGTTGCCAGATCAAAATAATGGACAACCAGTGTTGCCAGATGCAAAACATCCCTCCAACATAGGTGATTCCCCCGTTGTGGACACACCTCGGCAATCGCAAACGTCCGAAACTTCGCTGAAATTTTCATTTAAACATTTGATGGAATTTTACAAAGAAAAAAAAAGTTTGTAAATCTTTGTTTTGTAATAATGGCCTGATGCCGTATAATGGTGATGACTAAATATGGCGGGCAACATTAGGTCCAGCAAAATTTTGACAATTAAAGCAATCTTTGTCCTATTATTATTATGACATCCACAGAACCCTCGCAACCCCCGACAGAATATTCCTCGTTTCGTGCCAACCTTGCCGACACCACAACTGCTGAAGCGGAACTGACAAAGAATCTCGATAAATCGTCGTTCCAGCAGATGGCGCCGGTGGGTCAATTCAACCTCGGGTTCGTTATCGGTCGTCACGGAAACGATTTGTTTATTATCGACCAGGTTTGTTATTGTATTATGATGTAACAATCAATATTATTAAGCCAGGCTTTGTTTGAAAAATTTACTCCAGCTGTTTATTTTTGTTAAACATTCAACATAAGTTATATTTATTGCATGTTGGGTTTAGCATCCACACTTTTACTCAGGTTGTTTTCACCCATAGCGTGTTTTTACGACCGTTGTTTGCTGCTAATTCCTTTCTTCTGAATAATTTTTTCAAACAAACAAATCATCCAACCCCATACAGCACGCCTCTGATGAAATATACAACTATGAAACCTTACAAGCCACACAAACCCCACAAACACAAAATCTTGTTGTACCGCTGAAACTACAACTCACGCCTGCTGGCAAAATTGTTTTGATCGAAAATCTTGAAATTTTTCGCAAGAATGGATTTGGATTTAAGATTAGTTCAGATGAAGGTAAGGAGTTATTTGATCGGCGACAAGTTTCCTAATTTGGGTAACATAACCCCCTTAAAAGAAATTGTAAACTGTAAACAAAAAGTTTGACATATTGCTGCCTGTAAGGTAATGCCTTCACCCATGTTTACCAATAACCCTGACCCCCACAGCTACCATCCACCTCACAACCATACCCACCCATAACCCCCACCCCCTCGGACCGCCCGATATCGATGAAATGATATTTATGCTCTCTGATGCCCCCGGTGTCATGTGTCGTCCAACGAGGGTTCGCCGAATCTTCGCCACACGAGCGTGTCGAATGTCCACAATGATAGGTTGGTGTTTAAGGTTTTTAAACTAACTTTCATTGTTTGAATAAAATGTTTCGAACACACAAACTTAATCAAGTTTGCATTATAAAATAACGCACAATACCGGTATCATGTGTTTGTGCCCGGGTTGTAAAATTATGATCCCGATACACATTGTGTAAACATTCATAGTTTTCACATTCATTATGACATCACAATCCTTTATTCCAGGCACCTCGTTAACGAAGCGACAAATGTTACGGTTGATTCGTCACATGTCCGAGATCGTTCATCCGTGGAATTGTCCGCATGGTCGCCCAACCATGCGGCATCTTATCGATATCGGGAAACTTAGACAATAAAGTTTTATTATCTAACAATTAAACCATTGTTTTGAAACAATCGAGTTATTATTGTTGTTGTTCTATCTTTGAATGTATATTTTATTTTGCTTTTTTTATTTTTCCAGATTTAGGTTTTTATAATATTTCTATTTAATTATGTCATCGCATCGTCAATATGATGACGAGCCACACGAGGCAGTAGCGAGCATGGGGAGAAAAGTTTGTCGGGTTTGCGACGATTTTAAAAGTTGGAGGAAAAACAAAAACGAGGTAAAGCTTGCCAGATAAGTGATTTAGTTTATAAAGGACGTTATAATTGTCATTGCCCGTTCACATTCCCTACCCTTCTAAATACCCCTGAATAACTAAACAAGTTACATTTATAGTCCATGCGCGAATCTGTTTATCACATCATCATGTGCATCAAACTATACGATAAACAACAATCCTTGGATCCCAGGAACCCCGCAGCCCCTCGTGCCCGCTGGACCGTGAAGAGCTTGGTCGTAACACATGGTCTTTTATCCACACGATGGCAGCATACTACCCTCGCAAACCAACAGAGCAACAACAATGCGAGATGAAACAATTTATTGAAAGCTTTTCAAAGTTTTATCCATGTGTGGACTGCGCTGAGGATTTAAGGAAAAAGTTAGTTTTTGTCAATATAATGTTTTCATTATAAGTATCATTTTCTGGGTAAATTACAAATTTACTGATAATAACAAAATAGAATCTCGCAAAAACACCCAATTGTGAATCTCATTTATTTTTTCACAAAAAACTATTAAATTTTAATATTCAGTTTACCAAATCATGCATTTCATCCTATGCTTCCCCAGCATGAAACTGAACCCCCCAAAAGTTGGCGGACGCGTCGATTTATCTCGTTGGTTTTGTGAACAACATAATATTGTAAACCTTAAATTGGGGAAGCAACAATTCAATTGTTCAAAAGTTCTAGAAAGATGGAAAAATGGATGGAAGGATGGATCGTGCGATTAAGCATTGTGATGTCATATACTTGTTTATTATGACGTCATAATTAATTTAATATAGTCACTTTTCGACAATAAATTTTGTGACATCGCAAACATTTTTTGATATTAAAAACATGACGTCATACATATTTGATTCATTGGTAAGTCACAATACTGCAATGAAATCTTTTGAACTCCCCAAAAAAATAATAATAAACTTTTAATTTTGTTATTTATGGCTTGCCGGGTTCGGTATATAAGCTGTTTGCCGCCGCAAGTGGCCACTCATGTTGTAGGGTGTGCCAGTCGCGCGTTCTCGAATTTTGGGGGAAATTTAATTTTTTTTGCATTAACTATGCAGTGGCAATTGTTGTTCATTATGACGTAACACATGAGTGATTGTTTGGTAAGTGTTGTAAAATTAAAGTCGAGAAACCTAAAAATAGTTTTTGTTTGGAATTAAAATAAGTTCCATAGACGTTGCAACGGTCGTATTGTTACGTAATAGAGGTGTGTTGTGTGGAAATACATTATGACGTAATAAACATAGAAGATTGGGGTAATTAACTTTTTAATTTTCAACTTTAAGTTACAAACCATCTGTTTAATTTATTGTAACAGGAAACAGCGCTTTTACTCAAGTAGTTTTACTGGTAGCTTATTTTAACGATTGTTGTTTTGCTGCTAGTTCCATTCTCTTCGTTGTTTCAATTAATTTGTTCTTCCTATTCGAAGAGCTAAATAACGTTACGTTATGTTTGTTTCTTGAGTGCTTTGCAATTTCTTATGATTAGATTACTCTTTGTTTAAAATCATATTTAATTTATGTTATTCTTAATAATTTAAACGAAGTTCTGTTCCAGGTTTTTCTGTTTTTAAGAAACTGTTGAATTAATTTAAAGGAAAGAATTTGTTTTTTCTGGAATCGTAGTTCCCTAAATACTTCGGTGCGGCTGCACCGGGAGATCAAAGATGGCGACCGTGCCGAATCAGAATGAGAACTTAACGACATATAAGTTGGTGGTGGTTGGCGATGGTGGTGTCGGGAAGAGCGCGCTCACGATCCAATTCTTCCAAAAGATGTTCGTTGAAGAATATGATCCAACTATAGAGGATTCATATATCCAACACACAGATATTGATGGACAGTGGTGTATTTTAGATGGTGAGTAAAACTTGTGTGGGTGACTTGTAATTAACTAGACTTACTACCATGTTCCCATTCACCCATGTCCCCATTCACCCATGCCCCCATTCACCCATGTCCCCATTCACCCATGCCCCCATTCACCCATGTCCCCATTCACCCATGTTCCCATTCACCCATGCCCCCATTCACCCATGCCCCCATTCACCCATGCCCCCATTCACCCATGCCCCCATTCACCCATGCCCCCATTCACCCATGTCCCCATTCACCCATGCCCCCATTCACCCATGTCCCCATTCACCCATGCCCCCATTCACCCATGCCCCCATTCACCCATGTTCCCATTCACCCATGCCCCATTCACCCATGCCCCCATTCACCCATGCCCCCATTCACCCATGTCCCCATTCACCCATGTTCCCATTCACCCATGCCCCCATTCACCCATGTTCCCATTCACCCATGTTCCCATTCACCCATGCCCCCATTCACCCATGTTCCCATTCACCCATGTTCCCATTCACCCATGGCCCCATTCACCCATGCCCCCATTCACCCATGCCCCCATTCACCCATGTTCCCATTCACCCATGCCCCCATTCACCCATGCCCCCATTCACCCATGTTCCCATTCACCCATGTTCCCATTCACCCATGCCCCCATTCACCCATGTTCCCATTCACCCATGCCCCCATTCACCCATGTCCCCATTCACCCATGCCCCCATTCACCCATGCCCCCATTCACCCATGTTCCCATTCACCCATGTCCCCATTCACCCATGCCCCATTCACCCATGTTCCCATTCACCCATGCCCCCATTCACCCATGTTCCCATTCACCCATGTCCCCATTCACCCATGTCCCCATTCACCCATGCCCCCATTCACCCATGCCCCCATTCACCCATGCCCCCATTCACCCATGCCCCCATTCACCCATGTCCCCATTCACCCATGCCCCCATTCACCCATGTTCCCATGTCCCCATTCACCCATGGCCCCATTCACCCATGCCCCATTCACCCATGCCCCCATTCACCCATGGCCCCATTCACCCATGCCCCCATTCACCCATGTTCCCATTCACCCATGTTCCCATTCACCCGTATAAATTTCTTCCCCAGTGCTCGACACAGCCGGCCAGGAGGAATTTAGTGCAATGCGTGAACAATACATGAGAACAGGTTGGTTGAGAAAACTCCTGTCAACATGAGTTAAACATAATGTTTGTAGGTGATGGTTTCCTTATCGTGTACAGCGTAACGGACCGTGCAAGTTACGATCACGTACCAGAGTTCCACGATCTTATTCTAAGGGTAAAAGATGAGTGAGTATAATGTTTCTATATTTATATTGTTTCTATGTTAGAACTACATGACCTTTAACCTACCACCAACATAGAGGTCACTACTACATTTTGGTTTACTTTTTGTCATAATATGGGAAGACGTTAAACAAAATGTATTTTTCTTCTCCAACCTTTCCTGCAACAAATTTATAAACTTACAATAAATGCCAAAATATTGAACACACAACCCATCTTCCCCCAGAACACAATTCCCCGCCCTCCTAGTGGCCAACAAAGTTGATCTTGTGCACCAGCGAGTGGTGGAAGAAGACGAGGGGAAGGAAATGGCGCGACAATTCCAGGTTTGTGATTTCATAATGTTTGATTGTCAGGGGACAACAACGCATGTATAAGACGGAAAATACTTCAGAACGAACAAATACCACAACTCAGTGGTTGCCTGCCTCTATTAACCTGAGGAGGGGTGTGTAGGGTTTAGAAGTAAAACGATCTCTTTAAAATATTTGAACTGTGTTCCACTTAATGTAAAAAATGCATTCTAATTTGTTGTTCTATTTAAACATTCTTTCCTAAGCATGTTTATTATTTGCACAAGGTTGGTCTAGACCTTACCCACTGATGAGAGTTAATTACAAATATCATGTTTTGATCACTTTCAAATTAGTTGCTAAAATAACTATGATATTATGGGAACTTTGTATATTTCATAAATGGGGGCATGAACAAAGAACCCTTGTTATAACTTGTATGTTTATTACGTAACAATACAGATTCCTTACATTGAAACGAGTGCAAAAGACCCTCCGCAAAACGTTGATAAAGCTTTCCAAGATATTGTTCGTTTAATAAGGTACGTTTGATTGACAGGTGGTGTTTGATTAACAGTTGTATTTGATTGACAGGTTGTGTTCAATTGACAAATGGGTTTGATTGACAGGCTATGTTTGATTGACAGGTTGTGTTTGATTGACAGGCTATGTTTGATTGACAGGTTATGTTTGATTGACAGGTGGTGTTTGATTGACAGGCTATGTTTGATTGACAGGTTGTGTTTGATTGACAGGTTATGTTTGTCCGGCGCCGTGGCATAGTGGTTAGCGCGCCTGCCTGTAACCATTAGGTAATGGGTTCAAGGCCTGTCGCTGCTACCATTGTGGGTGTATGTGTCCTTGGGCAAGACACTTAACGACAATTGCTCCAACCCAGTGGTCACTAATGGGTTGTCTAAATTATCAGCCATACAAAAAATAATCATCCACAAAGTAACATACAAGGTAACTTGTAAGCTGGCACGAGATGTTAAACCCGTGTTATAACGACTGTCGTTTTCCGGCCACGCGAGGATAAAGTAAGTTACATTTATTTATTCATTCATTCATGTTTGATTGACAGGCTATGTTTGATTGACAGCTAACTTTGATTAACAGGCAACAAGGTCTTCAACAAAACGGGACGACCACCGGAGGTCGGGAGAGCAAAGGATGTTGTCAGGTTATGTAGCTCCACCTAGAGGCCAAATACGACGAAATTAATCGGCGCTGAATCATCGATTAAATGCCGAGTCATCGGAAACAAAATTGCAGACAGTTGTTGCACTTACAATAATATTATGATGTCATAGATGGGGTTGTTATATCACACCTCACATGGGTGCTTCCCCCTGGTCGATATCATTTCAGGGGATTACCCCCGTTTAGTTACTGCTACAAAGTTTTTATAACCAACATAGAAATCATATTTCTGTGGAGTTTAATTTTATGAAAATGAAATGACGTAATAACCACGATTGTGACGCATGGTGACGTTTTAAATTTCTTCAACGAAAATTTCTTTCTCGAAACTAATTTTGACTAATCTGGTGAAACTGCCGCGTGGTGGCGCCAACCACCCCTGAAATAAATTCCTAGTTTTGATGTTTCTATGTTGCTACATCAAAGTGGTTGATTATGACGTGACAATCGTCTAAGCGTGACACGGTTGAACAATGAGATTGGCAGGTGTATTTGTGATGTCATAGTTATCGTGTTTGTTTGCTTAATAATACTCTGCAGTAAAGGCTGTTTACGTCATAATGCAAATACTTCGCGATGAAGCGAAAACGTTGCATGTTCTATAGTTAAAGAAAGTTCATCAAATATATTGGAAGTCGGCATGAGGGAACTCCATTACAACATAAACACCCAACGGTGAGTTTCAAATATTCCAGATTAAATATTTTTATTACGTCACAATACTTTCCAAGAATACATTAATTCGTTACATTATTGTTACGTAACTCGAACTAATATAAGTCACAATCGTCGGCAGTATGACGTCACAGAGCGTTTTATCGTAAACACTAGAAACATGATCGAGTGCGTGAATGGGGAAACAATGAAAATCATCACAATGTAAAAACAAACAACCCATGTGACGTCATTATTCCAATTTACGATTTTGTAAAGTGCTGACTCAGCACCTGTGAAGTGCAACGTCATCAAATAAAGATCATATATTAGTGTAAATAAACAAACGTAGATGAAATGTAAAAGTCGGGTCGGGATATTGGTGATTATGACGTCACAGAACATTAACAATGTGTTCGCGAAATGTAGGTTGAGGTTCTGGAAGGAGAAATCCAGTGTTGCACGTTTCGATTTCCACTCAGTGGTTGCGTATATGACGGAAACAAATATGGCAACACTGAAGCTCATGACTTGGAAGATGGCGGTGGTCACGTGGAACCAACGGAGCGGAGCGGCTAGGATACAAAGAGTTTGGTTAATATTATTTCTATCTTTAAATTTGTTAGCGAAGATCAAATTAATTAAAACAACGGGAAGGAAATAAGAAGCAAGGCGTTATCTATGAAAAAGTTCGATCGTTATTTACTTGATGACAAACAATGCTTGCTTGTGACGTCATCGTCGCTAATAGTGATCGTTGTGACGTCATTTCCGGGGTTGCATTTGTCCGTCTCTGAAGACGTATCAGTGACGTCAGGTCTGTCTGGTGACGTATCGCTAAGGTTTTTAGATTCCGATGACGCATCCATGACGTGGCTTGAACTTGATCGTTGTTTGATATTCATCCGCCCATGCACAGCGGAGAAACACGCGAAGCCGAAATAGATCCCGACCATTATTTGGTTCCAATAAGAAAGATAAAAAAAGAATCGGATTTTATCGTCGTGCGCCGCGAATCTTTCCCCCAACATAGATGTCCAATACACGAAGATGATGACGCGATAAACAATGAACAACTTTGGTGGTAACTGCAATAGTGATGTCATAATAGTTAACGCGGTGGTCGCCATGGTAACAATTAAACCGGATTTCCCGCGTCTGGTCGAAGCCGTGTGAAAAATGAAACCATCACAATAAATACATTGTCACCATATATATATATAGTAAGGTGGGGGAAGATAGGACGCCTTTTTACTCTATTTCCTCGTTCCATTTAATAGTAAAAGAAGAACATTCAAAGAATTATAAAACTTTATCCTCACAACTCCCATAGACCGTGGTTAATTGTTTACACGATCAGGATATTTGGATATTATGTGCTAAAAGTGTCCCATCTTCCCCAACCCTACTATAATGCTAATTTAGTTACGGCCTAAAAATGATACAATATAAACATGACGTATCAGTGATAAATTTAACAATGATAATCATGGCGTAACAATGACAATTGTGACATAACAATAAAATTATAATTATGACGTAACAAACCTTCGAAGTTTGGAAATCCGTTGCCTCGAAGCCCTCGAAACCAAATCTTCGAATTTTTAATTCATTTTTCAACAATCGGCACATATTATGACGTAATAAACAATTATTCTGGACTAAATCTGACTTCGATAGTGACGTAACAATGAGCTTACAATGGTCCACAGACAATGCTCCTTTCTATCGTCACAACTTATATCCTTCCATTAATCGCGAAAACGCGAAACTGACACACCACGTGACCAGCTAACCGACCCCGAGTTACCTGGTTTCCATGGCGACCACCGGTGGATGACAAGTGAGCGGATGTGACGAAATAATTAATTTTAAACAAACCGACATTGTCACATCACACTTGCATTGTCTAATCAACAATCGTTTCGTTTATTACGTCATAATGTCTATTTTGGCTCAGCCTTAAACCGCGGTCCATTGTTTCAATCGCTTTCGCTTTATTTAATGAACTGTTGCGTCATTCATAATAATGGGCAAATATGACGCTTCCTTTGTTTATATATGACGTCATAATGCATCCTCCCGCTAAATTTCCTTTCACAAATTAAGGGCCTTCTGTGACGTAACAACTGTATATTGAGGCATTATGTTTTAACAAAAATCACACAATAAATATGTTTATGATGTCATATACCACTCGTCGAAGCGACTCCACGTTGACTGGTGATGACGTCATCAGCGTTGATACATCGACAAAGTTTGGCCAAAAACTTTTTGGTTTCGCCGCGCATTTTGCTGGGGGGTGGTTAGTTGTTAGTTCTCGTTTATGACGTATATGCTGAATCTTATGAATAAATTAATTCTTGTTCTAATTTCGCTTCAGAATTCTTTAAACCATGTTATTGTTGTCGCTTGTATATCATGTATATGTGTTTTCATTCCAACTTACCCCGACGCAAGATTATAGAACACTGGGTTCATGCATTCACTAAACCTCAGCATTAAGTATTGAACCATGGCGAACCTCCAATCAAAAGCGTTGATGACGTTGTTGCTGATGTTGATGGTAAAACCAGTGTAAAAGTGGAACGCTGTGGTATTGTGATGTCATTAATACGTCTTTATTGCTCCGCCACATTATATAAACAAGCCACCCACCCGTCAATGGAATATATCCGAACAGGAACGAACCGACGATGAGAAAAAGTTGTAAGATGGCTTGTCGATCCTTTTTCTGCCTACGTAATTGTGACGTCATCTTCAGCGATCGACGTGACGTGTGGAGGTTTGGGGAGGATTCGATAATTTGCGACACGCTGGACACCGCGATTGTGTTCTTTATGACGTAACAATCCCCCGGTTTCTTTCTTTGTTTTAGTAACGCAGCGATCGCGATGCTTATCCCAATGATCGCCGCAGCTGGCAGATATAAATAGAAACCGTAAGCGACCTGTACGTATTGTTGCCATGTGGTGAACCAGTAGCTCGACAAGCTGCATGAGGCCCATCTTGCTGAACTCGGGTCGTTAAACCTGTCAATCACGTTCACTGTGTTGAATAGAAAGTGAGGAATAAAACCACCGAGGAAAGTAATCACCCATATACTGGATATCCATATCTGTGGGCAAACGTCATCGTTACGTCATCATGTACGTCACCACATATTTCCAACTTACAGTCATATGCGTTGGTGATATTTGTTTGAACAACGTCGGCCACCTCACTCCAACCAACCGCAAGATGGCGAACGAGAGTATATGGAGGGCGGTAGAAAACGAGGTCCATAAATCAAGTCCCCAATAAAGCTAAGGTTATTACGTCAGTATGGAGTATTGTTATCTATATGACGTCACAAACCCTGCAGAAGAATTCTGGCCACTCAAAATAGTCAAACCCCCACGTGCGGCGGTAGAGGAACAAGATGCTGACGAAACCGGATGTGAGGTCAGAGAAACACATACTTAGCAGGAAAGAATAATATCGGCTCCTAGGTGACATCTAGTGTTAGTTTATATACGAGGATAAGTTAATATAGTTTGGACAACCCATTAGTGACCACTGGGTTGGAGCAATTATGGTTAAGTGTCTTGCCCAAGGACACATACGCCCACAATGGTAGCAGAGTTGGGCCTCGAACCCATAACATTTTGACATTAATGCGATCACTTAACCAAAATGTTAAAACACACAACAATCGCCACCCACAATGGTGGTGACTACTAGCGCCATCTACCGACTTACTTAAGATGTCTTGATGTCTTTATAACGGCGATTGTGACCGAATTTGCACAAACTCCAAATGCAAAGAAAGTTGAAATGAAGACTGTACTCGCTATCACCCAAGCGTCGGTGTATGGACGAATGTATGTTCTAAAATGATGCAGTGTTTCGTCACAATGAGGTGCATTGTTACGTCATGATACATCATTGTTAACTCACCCGTTGGTGACGACCACCGGTGTCGCTGTAACCTCCGCCATCTTTAACTTTGAACTTTGATTAAATTCTAGAATATAACACAGCCCTCTGTTATACACGTAACAACCAACTTCTCGAATACCTGGAGCGTAAACAAACCTCGCTTATATAGTCGCCACATGGATTCTAAAATTCCCATTATTTAGCTTCCTGTATATAACGTCATAATGCAAGTTACATATTGCGATGCAGCGCCTTCTTTATGACGCAACACACGACTTACAGGTACCGTGCAACAATCACGTAATTTGAGAATTTCGTAACAAACTTTCGAGGAAGTGAAACTGACGTCACATTCTTCCTTATAAAAATCACAATTCAATATTCTAGAATCGATTTTAATATTGACGTCATAATGGGTTAAAAAAGAGATTGTTTGGTCACAATTGATTATTGTGCAAATATTTTTTACATACTCGATTTTGATTGGTTGATATTTTATCACTTTCTATGACGCAACAAAAGTAGTGAAGAGTATTTGTGACGTAATAATACTAGAAACTCTGGAATTGCTTACTTTTATTACGGCATAAAGAACTTCATTGGGGAGAAAATAATTTCCGCATGAACCGTGGTGTGAATAAATATAAGACGCGCGCGTTTCGCGATTGTTTCATTTTCTCACTGGTGTTGACGTCATTGTTACGTATTTCTACCAGTTTATTAATATTACGTCATCATGGTAAGTTTAAGTTAAATAATTAGTTACTTAATATTATTTATTAATTATATTTCAGCCTCCAAGGGGTGGGTCAAAGTTGAACAATCACATCAACTATCGCATGCGATGTATTTTACAGGTGGGTGGGTTATATGGGATATTTAATGCTGGCGAATAATCTGCTCCAACCCCATGTCAGTATTGCACCGGTTTAACTTTTTCTTTTTAAATCCTGTTTAATTTGTATGCTAAAACTGATATTTTATTTGCAATTTTCCATAAGTAGTTTTTACCCGTAGCGTGTTTTGACCAAAGTTAGTATAGACCAAGTTAGGAAACGGATTGTAAAACAACGAGTCTTGTTATCCATTGTCGCGCGTCTATGACGTCATAGACGCCACCATTATGGAGCCCACGGAATAGCATTTTATCATTGCTGGGTCTGTTTTTCGTTTAAATATTGCGATTTTTTAAAAACTAAGCACTTCTGCGCGTAAAAATGGCTTTCTACTAATGTTATATCTTATCACAATAATAAACCTCACAAAAATAATCAACTTTTATTGAACACTCAATCGATTAAAGAGTAAAAAAACAGAAAATATCAAGTTTACTAACCAAAATCAAAAAAGAACATGTTTAAAATATAAAAATACAAACAAAAACGCATAACATTACCATAAACTGTTGTATCTAGCTGCAGTTTTGCATGTAAATTGCCGTGATTTTACTTTTTGGCTCACATACTTAACACGTATACCCGGCAACGAAACTTAAGGTATCTGTGTAAAATTTGCCTAATATCGAAGTGACATTGAGAAAAACAATACTAAGTTACTATTTTTGGTCCTATGCTTGAATTAGTAAGCTACCTTTTCTGCGTTACGGGTCTTTATGAAATCGGAAAACGCGAACACCTTATCTGCTAGTACTTAAGCAGTTTGGAGCTGCATGTCCACTCATGTTGGGTTATAAATGTAGTAAAGAATGGCTCTGTAGATTCGTAGGTATGATCATATACTATTATGTAAACTAAGCTGATTTCTGCTAGTTTTAATCGCCAACGTAAAGTACCCTGTTAAACCACACTGTACGCCGAAAACCAGTCAAAATATTAATTTACTTCACATTAATTTCTAGATTTAATATTATATAACAAGATTTATATTAGAAATTATATTTTAAACGTTAAAACAATCGCTATACGTGTTTTCTAGCTTTGTATCGCTTACAAGAACTAAATGAAAACATGCCGACCATGCATTTGTATAGGCGATTCACGCTCTGTGGGCTCCGTAATGGCGGACACGAGCGGCGTTTCCTAACTTGGTCTATACTAACTTTGGTTTTGACGACTGTCGTTTTGCTGCTAATTCTCTTGTTTTAATTAATCTGATCTTAAAGATTTAAATAACAAATATGTCGTAACCGCTTCAGGATGGCCGTGTTTTTATCGGAACGTTTAAAGCGTTCGACAAACATATGAATCTGATCCTTGTCGACTGCGATGAGTTCCGTCGTGTACGACCAAAGAAAGGAGCGACAGACCGTGAAGAGAAACGGACACTAGGTCTCGTACTTTTACGAGGAGAACATCTCGTTTCGATGTCAGTTGAAGGTCCCCCGCCGTCCGGGGTAAGATGGGTTGTGGGCACTTCAACTTTAGTGATTTAATTGTTGTAACACTTTATTTATATTAAGTTGTTAGGAAATCATAGCTTTAGGTTTATTGTTTTAAACTAAAACATAAAATGCAGTGGCATTCGGTAAACTTCAATTTTATATTGTCATAATATTGCTGATAAAACTTCTTAAAATTAAAACCTAGAATTTAGTGAATAAAGTTTGAAAGAATATTAAAAAGCCAATCTGACTTTTCCTATAATATCTTCGCACTACATTATTGAAGATGTTTTTTTCTTTAGAAATTTTTTAAGGGGTTAACTCCAACTGACCATGTATATATTGTTTCTATAGAAAGGAATGGGTGTTCCTGGCGGTATCACTAGAGGGCCTGGCCAAGGTCGAGCGGCTGGGAGGGGCATGGGGGGCCCGGGGGGTCCAGCCCCTGGGTTGCATGGTCCCATGCATGGTGTCGGGGGTCCACCGCCGGGGTCAATGGCCCCACAACGTGGTGGGTTCGGCCCTCCCCCAGGTATGAGGGGCCCACCCCCAGGTATGGGAAGGGGGGGCTTTGGTCGAGGGTTCGGATACTGAGGGTCACATGCCCCCCGTCGAGCTGCGAGCAGGAGGTCTGTTAACCAGGCCTCGAATTCCTTTTTTCAGCGGAATTTTTCGGCGAAAATTTGTCTGACTTTTTTTATCGTGAGTAAAATAAAATTGAAATGAAAATAAGTTGTATTAAACACAAACACAATATATATATATAGAGTAGCAGCGGTTAGTCGAGTCCGAACTCCAGATCTTCGTTCGTGATGTCTTGTATAAGTATCCGTTGTGGGGATTCCCCGACATAATTATCTTTCAAAACCTCAGTCACCGGACGAACCTTGGAATAAACCTCGTTAAACGATGACATCATAATAGAACAACACTCACCCCCGAGTGGCCGATATTTTCCTCGATGTCGATTTCTTCGAGGTCGGGAAGGTCATCGAGGTCAAAGGTCACGTCAGAGGTGTCTAAACATAGAAATCCAATATTATTCAGAGGAAATGTTTTAAAATGAGATGCTTACGTATTGTGATGTCATCATCTGCCTTTGTTTGTTCTATTGTGATGTCATCATCTACCTTTGTTTGTTCTATTGTGATGTCATCATCTGCTTTTCTTTGTTCTAATGTGATGTCATCATCTGCCTTTGTTTGTTCTATTGTGATGTCATCATTTTTCTTTCTTTGTTCTAATGTGATGTCATCGTTTTCTTTTGTTTGTTCTATTGTGATGTCATCACCAGTCATGGTTGGTTTGATTATGACATCACTATTTGATTCCTGATCCATTATTACATCACAATCAAACATTGGGACGGGGGTGACCTCCGATTCCACTGAAACAAAAGTTTTAGAAACATTTCAATAAACAAACCAACTCCTACGTTTATTTCCATCTTTTTCTCTTCGTTCCTCGGCCTGCTTGCGAATATTGTACAAATATTCGACACTTTGTTGAATTTTGATTCGTTCCTTATTTACCCAACGTTGTCGCTCGGCTCGCTCAGCGTCGTGACCCCCTGTGTGCCACGCCTCAGCGCATGCACGATCACGGGGGAATACCGGTCTGCAACGATTGTTACGTCACTTACACCCAATGTTTAATTATGACATCATAACCACCTGTCATCCAAATACGTCAACTCTTTCAATCGAACAATCAAATTTTTGCGATAAAATCTAATTTTCTTGACGACAGGATTTCCCATTAGGTTAAGAACTCTCTGTTGGATGAAAGTAACTTGTGATAATTCAATGTTGTATAATATGGTTTAAATCCAAACCAACACAAGACACTATTAATTAAAATCCTTGGAGAATATGGCAAACCACAAGCCAACCCACCAGCCCCTTCATTCGTTCAAACACCCCGATCGTCCCCGGGTCTTCGATCCTGTTGTACGACACGTCAAGCACCGTAATCTCGTCGCAACTTGTAAGGTGTTCTAGCGCCTCCGGTGTTGAGATACAATTATGAGCGAGCTGTAAACTTTCAAGTCGGGGAAGACAAGCTGGGGTAAGATGGGTGGTTAGTGGGGTAAGATGGGTTGGGGTTAATTAACTTTGTACGAACATAAGTTTTCAACTTTGATGAGTTGGTTGTTAGAAAGATTCAACACGCGAAGGTCTTGCAGCTTTTCCAGGTTCTCGATCTTTTCAATCAAGTTTTGTTGGAGATAAAGACATCTGTTGGTTATAATGGTTATTATGACATCCACGCATAATACGTTGTTATGACATCACAATAGTCACCTTAATTGAACATTATGATCAAGGTTTTCTATCTTACGCAACCCGTTAACCTCCAACCAAATACATTTAAGTCCAACGTATTCTTCCAAATTCTCAATTCTCCACCAACCTGGATGTATATAAGGGGCAACACTGTGTATGAATGTCAATATATAAGGGGCAACACTGTATATGAATGTCAATATATAAGGGGCAACACTGTGTATGAATGTCAATTAATAAGGGGCAACACTGTGTATGAATGTCAATTAATAAGGGGCAACATTTTATATTCCAATGACTTTTCCAAGGGGTAAATATCATTAGGCGCATCTACCATCAGACAATAAATCAACATGGAGTGAAACGATGATAGAGTAACTTATGACATCATAATCACCTTTATAATGTAAATAAATATTATCGTTCAAATACGGCGTCGAATAAAGTTTGTTCTTTTTACAAATTTGCTTCAACGCAGCTTTTGTCATCCTGTTAAAATATCGACCAATCAGAATCAAGTTTCAAATTCAAACCGACTAATCACAACCTTGGATATTTTGACATTTCTTTTTCCTCGTTTTCCCGCTTTTTCTTTTCCTCCATCGTTTCCACGGCAACCACAATACACCTGTCAATCAAACTTTAGTTTTCAACGAACAACAACATAGAAATCTTACTTTTCTTCAGACTTTTCCGCTTGAATGACTTCGGACTTTTCTGCATGAACGACTTCCATATATTCTACAAAAAAACATGTCACAAACCACATTATGACATCACAATGAAAATACAAACCAACTTTTGTCGATTTTATTTCCGGATCTTTTTGCTCGGTCGCCTCCTTACTGACACCAAGTGGCTTGTTAACCTCAACAGCGCTCTACTCATAGAAACAACATTAATGTTTGTTAAATAAACCAAAGTAAATATTTTACTTTCGATAACTTCGCTCGTTCCGACATTTCCGAAACAAAATCTTCGATTGTTCGCGTCGAGCGTTGTTGTTTTAATGCATCTGTAATTATGATGTCATAGTATTACTTGTGACATCATTGATGACATCACACCCACCTATTCTACGTTGCGCGACCTTGCTCGGGTCCAACCTCCAACCCGGGTAAAGTTCCTCCAGTGTTGCCATGTCGATTCCCGACCTTGAGGCTGCGGGGATTAAACAACACTGATAAATTTACATCCGGCAACACTGATAAATACATCCGGCAACACTGATAAATACATCCGGCAACACTGATAAATACATCCAGCAACACTGCACCACAAACTTACCTTCCGATAATTCTTCAACATCCTGTTTCTCCTGGAATATAAAGAAGGGGTTACTAAAGGTCAAAGGTAACTACAGGTCAAAGGTAACTACAGGTTGAAGGTAACTACAGGTTGAAGGTAACTACAGGTTGAAGGTAACTACAGGTTGAAAGTAACAAAAGGTCAAAGGTTACTAAAGGTCAAACCTCGATAGTGGAAACGGATCCCGTTGTTGATGCTACCTCCGATTCTTCATCCATTGTTTCGTCATAATCGTCGTCGTTCGTTTCTTTTTTATTTTCCTAAAAGTTTTCAAAATTTATTCGACGCAAAATTCTTAACATTTTACAACTTTACCAAATTAGGTGTTGTGATGGGTGAATCCCCCGATGCGATATCATCCGGCAGTTCAACAATTAACGGCATTCTACCAACCTAACCCTGCATAACATAGACACAACATTAACATTGGGATGAATATTTTATGACAGCAATCGGTAAAACTTGGTCGGGGTTAAACACGAGATACTCGCTGTGGCCGGTGGTCCACGACGGATGCCCTAATATGGAATCGTCCGATAATCGACCCTGGGTAAGGATAGAGTTGGAGCCCTCCGGTGGCGAAACACGACATGAATCTTTTGTCGTCACCGTTTGCGTTCTGCCAAGCGCAACCTTGGCAACAAGAACAGCCCCGGGTGGCGAGAACCTTGTGGCCGCTCGTGCGTGACGCGTAAAATGAAGACCCCGCCCAAAACAACCCCCCACAAAGTCAAATTCGGAAAACCCCGATTTTAATATTTTGTCAAAGTTGTCGCTGTTTCCTGATTGGTCAGGAGAATAATACAAGTTTGTCACAATGTCACGGTCCAACGAGCTTTCCATAGAATTGTTGAAGCTTTTAATCACATGGTTTGGAACAGAAGCGATTATGACATCATCAACACTTGTTGTTTGAACGGAGGTTCCTCGGAAATTGAATTCCTCCCCATCCATGTTTGTGATGAAACAATGCCTCAATTCATTCACCAACAAACACTCATTGTCCTCGTTCGAAGTAAAATCCTCGGCCGATGAATCAATCTGATGGTCGAGGTCGTCAACGGCAACTCGGATGTTTTCCAACCTGGGGGGAAGTTATGGGGATTGTTTTGAATGAATTTATTACAGAAAGAAAGTTCTAATCTACATCCAAAAGATAAAAAAATAGCGATACGATTTATTTGATAAAGGAGCTTTACATAAAATGTATAAAATGAAACCTCTTCCTCAATTCTTCTTCTTTCCTCGTAACCCCTGAGTCACGAGCGAGCTCTAAGTCTGCTTGGAGTCTACTGATGACATCATCCTGCATGCTCGCTCGTGCTCGAAGACGAACAATTTCTCGTCGCAATCGATGGAACAACGAGGCTTGTGATTGGTACACCTGTCAATCACAACATCACAATCAACATTATATTGTTGCCAGTAGAAAACAAAAAAACAACGAAAATCCTCCACAACCAACTTACATTCAAACTTCTCTCACGCCACATCGTCAACTCAAGTTCCATTTCTTTGAGGTCAAGGTCGGTTGTTTCGTTCGTTGCTCCGTACGAGGGCAAGTAACACATTCGCTTGCAGTTCAACCAAGCGTCGCCGATATTCGAGTATTGACTGTTTAGTATCACGTCGTCGGTAAAACCTGGGGGGTGTAAGTTGGTTATCCTGGCGTGGCTGGTAAAAGACAGTCTTTATAACATAGATGTTCTGTTACATACACCTTGTGCCCGTCCACAACAGTGGCAGCGACAAGCTTTGAATCAGTAACCTCTGGAATAGAAGCGAGCACTTAGCTAATTGTGCCACGGCTTGAGAAATAACCTTATTATGACATAACAATACATTGTTATGATGTAACAATACAAACCTTGTTTTTCAAAGAAATCCACCGCATTATGATCAGCATTGACCAGTATGACATCATAACCACCAGTGATTGTTGCATCATGTAATTGTTTCATCATAAAACCCCCCACCCCAACCCCCCGATACTTTTTCCTCACCCCAACGAGGGTAAGTTGCAACACCTGTTGTCCCGGCTTCTCATAGGACCGTTCGAAAGTTGAACAACCAATCAAACGATGTTCCACACCTGCATACGTCAGCGATCATTAAGTTCAGATCAACCCTGTTTGAATCTTTGAACACTTTAGCAAAGATCAGATTAGTTGAAACAACAAATAGAAGGGAATTAACAGCAAAACAACATTCGTTAAAACACCCTCTGGGTAAAAACTACTTGAGTAAAAAAGTTGAATATTTACCGAGATGTTTCCGATATTCATCCGCCTCATCTATTTTTTTCTCGTATAATCTACGAATACAATGTTGATGACATCACACACTATGATGACATCACAATACCCACTGTACAAGATGTTCTTTTCTTGTTTGAACTTCCGCAAGAAACCCAGGAATCCCGGAAACGAAATCGTCGTCAAAATCTTCGTCCTCATCAGAAGATTCGTCGTCGCTGAAGATGTTTGGGGCGTCGTCTGTGGGTGAGGGGGGTGTGTTATTGGTGGGGGGGGGCATACAGCATAGATATATATAGGAATGAACCTGGGAATATTATAAATATTATCATGGTCAATATAAACAACATTTTGTTCGTTGATTATTAAAATAATGAAACCTCACGGTTGGCTATCTGGTAACCTGACGAACATAGAAATAACATACCACTGTCATTATTTGCATCGTTGGGTGTTTGATTGACGTTTGTTGCGATTCTTTTGTGCGTTGTTTTCATGAGATGTTGTAATGTTTGTTCCTCGTCACGAAGCATCAACAAAGTTCGCGACCATTTCCCGCACATTGTTGGGTAGATAATGTCATCTGTGACCTCACTGAGGGTAACTCCATATAAGGATGCCGCGACATGAAGCAAATCGGTGTTTGGAACTCCGGGTATTATCTGTTTATAGGATGTTTATGTAGTTTTGTTAACATTATCACAAAACTTACTTTTTCATAATTCTTGTGACCTCCTTTCAACAAACGTTCAAAGTCGACGATGATTGGACAAACTTTGATGCCTACGTCATCTTCTACGTCACAATGTTTCTTGTTAAATGTAACAAACGGCAATCGTAGAACGACGGGAGTTGACATGATCTACAATCACCCCCCAACAATGGAGATTCGAAATCGCGTCGTTTCTATGGTAACCAACTGTCTCGGTAGGTGGCGCTGTTGATGATTGTTTTCGCGGGGAGCGCGGTTCGTCTGTTTCGTCACAATCACTTCGAGCAAGACGCGATCAGTCGGTGTGGCGGATAGTTGAATGTCGCGGTCGACGCGATTTTCGATTGTTAAACGAGATTAGTTTGTAGATTAATGTGTCATAGTGATTTAGTTACTAAAGAAATAACTAATGATAAATATTCACCCGCCATAATATCCGCGGAACAACATTATTTACTCAGATGTAAATTTATTAACACTATGTGTATTACGTCATAATTACGACGAGGTGCACGTGATTAATTATTAAGTCGGTCATGTGATAATCGATGATTGTGACGTCACAGATGTTCCATTTTATAACGTAATCTAAGATTATTTGTTACGGATGAGTAATTATATTGTGACCTCATAGAGAAGCATATGACGTAACAGTATGTCATTGTCTTGGTTAGTTGGTGTTTGTGATGTCATAGAAGGACAGCTTAGTGTTAGTCATTGTTTAAACAATCGTTTATATTCCAGAAGTATAGCATAACAATGTTAAAGAATCGCGATACATCGTCGAACCCGTACCGTGTTCCCCCCCAACCAACATCAACATGGGTGAAAGTTGCCATCGGTATTTTATTTGTAGCCGTGTTGGCGCTGATGGCTACTGTAGTTTATCTAAGTGAGTTACTGTATAGGATGTTTATGATAATATTATTAAATATCTTTATACCAAACATTAACGAATAATAATGTTGTTTAACAATCGATGTTTCTTGTTGAACCACCCAACTTTGTGGTGGATAATGTTAAACGAATCCACCACTGGTGGTTGTTCTGTTATATTAATGTAACGTACATTTACCGTAAGTTACGATTTATAACTGAGTGGTTTATATTAATTTAAACAATTAATATTGTAATGGCCTGGTTAATAATATTAAACAATTACGATTGTTCTTTTATTGTTGAGCTTATTTGTCCGGTTCTATTACGTCATCGAGGCATCGATTGTTCATCGACCCGATCACGAATTTTACTTTTTTATCTTTGACATTGATCGTTTCGCGAATCGATTCAACATTTTAAACAAAGACGTTTTTAACAAGGTGTATTGTGACGTCACGAACCCTTATTATTGTTCGCATTCTACTAATTATTAAAAATCTACAAGTCACGTGGTAAATTCAATTAGTGACGTAATAATCCATAACCGCTACAGAGACTTTGGCACACTGTCGCGTTTTGTTTATTAATGTACTGTGACGTCATAATGGTTATTTTCCCGAAATCTTTGATAACTTAATTTTCGTTCTAATGCACAAGACGCCTTCTACCTAATGAATAATTCATCCCATCAATAATTCATGCTCACCCCCCCCAAGTGCATTATTCAATTCATTTTATTCTCGCTGCCCAGATGTTGCAGAATATACGGCTTTGTCTCGCTGTGTTTATATTGTACGTTGGGTTTAGCGGCCACGTTTTCATTTGAAACTTAAGTTCTAGTAGTTTTTACCCATAGCGTGTTTTAACGACTGTCGTTTTGCTGTTAAATCCCTTCTCTTCGTTGTTTTAATTAATTTAATCTTCGCTATAGAATTCAAAGAGATAAAAACAATTTTATTCCTGTTAAAATTTTTAATATTTTGCAGCTGTTATAATGCAGAGCATGTGCGCCACCACGTGTCCTGTGAACAATGAACCCAGCAGCCGCAAGGTGGCGGTGGTGGACAAAGCCGTGATCATGGCGGACCAGGGGTCAGGAGGTCAAAGTGGGAACAAGAATATTCGACAGTTGGTGAACAGGATCGATCGCATCGGAGAAGCTGTATCGCGGATACAAAATGACGTCACAGAGCTGGATTCTTATTGCAGGTGTTACGTCACAAACACGATTGTTACACTCCGCCACGTAGCGATCGATATTTAATTTAAACTTTCCAATACTACGTCATGTTCGATAAATTAATGTCACTCGGATGGATTGCATCTAACACAGATTTATTGAACGTTCATTGATTATGACGTCACAGGCAGCTTTTCTAATTAAGTTTACATCAATCCTGTGTTACGTCACAATAAACTCTTTTCTTACGTCACAGAACCTTGAGATCACGTGATGGCGCCCCCACGCGAAGCTCTTCACCACTTTCACCGAAAGATGTCGCTGTGTTGCAGAAAATCCCCAAACTCGAAACTTTTACTAGAGGTCGCTGTAATAATTAATTTAGTTTATTAATTAATGAAGCTTAAACTTATTTATTCGTTTACCGCGTATGGGTGTTTGTTCAATGACGTAACAATACCATTGTTTACAGGTCTTGACGCGAAGTTAACCCGATATATGACGCAACAACAACATATTTGTGACGAACACCATTATAGATACGGGTTGTATTGTTACGTCGTAGTGGAGGCGAGTCTCAGCCAATCAGAGGCAAGGAATGGTTGCGTCACAAACTTCGGTAATGACGCAACATTAGCCATTGTAAAAGATCAATTAACGCAAAATTTCATTTCCACAAAACTTCCAAACCTTGTTCATTCTTATTGGATCGGCCTCGACCGAGTCCCAGCCGGACAATCTATGACGTCACCAGCCCCATCCTCGGTTCGGAACGGTGTATTCGAATACTCGGATGGCACCCGAGTCCAACGTCACGTGTGGCAGATGTGGTTACCTAGGTCTGACGTAGATGGGAATTCCCCGACTGGTAATTGCGCTTCGATGACGTATGACCACGTGACGTCAGAATGGCGATGGCGTGAACAAGATTGTTCGGCCAGGTTGAATTATATTTGTCAATATTTTATTATGTCATAATGGACACAACCGCTAGATGGCGCATGGTGAATAATGCTGGACATTATACGTCACTTCCTGAACAATGACGTCATATACTTGTAATATGATATCTATGTTTATTTTATTTCTTTTGTAAATATTTATTTCAGATGTTGTCACAATAAAACAAAGTATGACGTATTTATATTTCGTTGTGACGTACAATAGAATGTTTATTGTGACGTCCCAGAGTGGATTTTTGAGATTACATTGTCCAGATGTTCGCAATACCTCTGCAGCGTTTAGCGACGCGCGCGATGATCTAACAGTTAAACAATGGGTTTTCCGTTTGTATTAGGTTGTTAAAATATATTCTATTTCATTAAATTAAGCTATTTTTTTGTCAACACTGCGAACGATTTTATATCTGGCAACCTTGCTTCTCGCATGACTGATTTCATAGAAATGTTAAAGTTTTCGGAAGAAGTTTCGGCTTTGAGGAAAAAGTTTCTGAGGATATTTTTAGTTTTGTTGATTTGGATAATTTGGTCGTTGAGTCGTTGCGTGAAGTGACATGTTTGTTTGTAGTGAAGTCTATTTAATATAATTTGATTAAAAAGTTGTTTTATGTTTTATTAAATTTCAGGCGAAGTGAAAGTTTTTGGATTTTTAATAAAGTTATTCAAATACACAGTATGGCAACTCATGGAAATGGTCCCAATAAATCTACGGATTCGGGACCAGCACTACCAGGTCTGAGTTCTTAATTAATTGAAACTTTTTGATTGTTAGTTATTCATCAAAACATATTTTAATCTTTCCAATTCGATAAAATATTTTCGCCGAACATTTTGTTAATTATCAAAAAGTGTATTGTCTGCTTAGCAAGTAATTAAAACTTCATGGAAATCTCATTAAGTTGTTATTTCAAAGTTTACGCCGAATACAACAAAACGCTTGCATTGAAAGTTTATGATTTTTATAAATTGTTGTTTTGTTGTTAATTTTCTTCTTGTTCTTTAATAATTTGATATTCGCGAATTTCTTCAAATAAATCAATTAAAATTGATGGGCAAATGTTGGATTTATGATATAACAAGTTTATATAAATCATTTATATGTCTAGAATATATAAGTGACGATAGTTTTTAATATTTCTATGTTTTCAATTCAGTTCGAAGAAGAAAAAAAAACAACAAATTAAAAGTTCGTATTGATCCTCCCGAGCAAACCGTGAGTGTTTATAATGTTTTTATTTATACTATTTTTCACTAATGTATATATATGTTGTTTCTATGTATAGTTATTTATTAAAATTTATTTTTATATATATTGTTTCAACAGTTATTATCAAACAGTTATAATGTTTCCATGAATAATATTTCTATCACTCCAGCCAAAAGTTCCGATCGTTCCGCACAAACCACAATCGAGGATGAACATAAATGGGCAAGACATCGATATTCGCGCTGATGATCTGACTATAGTTGAAGAGTTAGGACGAGGGGCGTATGGGGTCGTCGATAAGGTGGGTGGGTGTGGTCCTGGGTGTGTCCCTGTGATATATGTTGTTGCTGCCGTATTAAGCGCGGATAAAATCTTCTGGCAATTGTTTGGGCCGACGTTTCATCTGAGATGTACAAGCCAACAATGGTAGCAGCGTCAAGCTTTTAAATTTTGGGTTATCATTAGTTTGGGTTATCATTAGCTTCAAGACAAGCGATAACTAGTGTTGTATGGTCCAATACTAAGCAATAACTAGTGTTGTATGGTCCAATACTAAGCAATAACTAGTGTTGTATGGTCCAATACTAAGCAATAGGTTAAAAACTGAAACTTCACAACAGATGAAACACAAATCTACCGAAACGATAATCGCGGTTAAACGGATCCGTGCCACCTTGAACACACAAGAACAGAAACGACTTCTGATGGATCTCGATGTCTCGATGAGATCGGTTGATTGTGATTATACAGTGCGTTGGTATCGCTGTCATACTTATATCAACTGTTGTTTTGTTGCTATTCAATGTTTTATTTAATTTGATTTTCGCTATTTTGTTCGAGACATAAATCATCTATTATGACATCACAGGTCACTTTCTACGGGGCGCTTTTCCGACAAGGAGACGTTTGGATTTGCATGGAAGTGATGGACACCTCTCTCGATCAGTTTTATAAAAAGGTTGGTCATGTGCTCCCTGTCGAGTTATACACCTCGTGCTCCCTGTCTAGTTATACACCTTGTGCTCACTATCGAGTTATACACCTCATGCTCGCTGTCAAGTTATATACACCTCGTGCTTACTGTCGAGTTATACACCTCGTGCTCGCTGTCAAGTTATACACCTCGTGCTCACTGTCGAGTTATACACCTCATGCTCGCTGTCGAGTTATACACCTCGTGCTCACTGTCAAGTTATAACATGGGTGTCTTCTTATACAGCAGACACACATGGTGTATTCATACACCTCATGATCTCTGTCGAGTTGTAACATGGGTGTCTTCTTATACACTATACACACCTGGTGTATTCATACACCTCATGCTCACTGTCAGGTTATAACATGGGTGTCTTCTTATACACCAGGCACACATGGTGCATTCATACACCTCATGCTCACTGTCAAGTTATAACATGGGTGTCTTCTTATACAGCAGACACACATGGTGTATTCATACACCTCATGCTCACTGTCAAGTTACAACATGGGTGTCTTCTTATACACCAGGCACACATGGTGCATTCATACACCTCATGCTCACTGTCAAGTTATAACATGGGTGTCTTCTTATACACTATACACACCTGGTGTATTCATACACCTCATGCTCACTGTCAGGTTATAACATGGGTGTCTTATACACTAGACACACATGGTGTATTCATACACCTCATGCTCACTGTCAAGTTATAACATGGGTGTCTTCTTATACACCAGACACACATGGTGCATTCATACACCTCATGCTCACTGTCGAGTTATAACATGGGTGTCTTCTTATACACCAAACACACATGGTGCATTCATACACCTCATGCTCACTGTCAAGTTATAACATGGGTGTCATCTTATACACCAGACACACATGGTGTATTCATACACCTCATGCTCACTGTCAAGTTATAACATGGGTGTCTTCTTATACACCAGACACACATAATGTATTCATACACCTCATGCTCACTGTCAAGTTATAACATGAGTACCGTCTTGTAGACCAGACACACATGGTGTATTCATACACCTCGTGCTCACTGTCAGGTTATAACATGGGTGTCTTCTTATACACCAGACACACATGGTGTATTCATATACCTCATGCTCATCGTGTGTGTTTGGTTTTGGTTGATTGACAGGTGTGTTTGATTGACGTTTGTGTTTGATTGACAGGTTTTGGTTGGTTGACGGGTTGTGTTTGATTAACAGGTTTTGGTTGATTGACGGGTTGTGTTTGATTGACAGGTTATGTTTGATTGACAGGTTGTGTTTGATTGACAGGTTGTGTTTGATTGACAGGTTATGTTTGATTGACAGCTGACAGGTTTTGTTTGATTGATAGGTTGTGTTTGATTGACAGGTGAAGGACCGTGGTTTAAAGACGGGTGAGGACGTGTTGGGAATAATAGCGGTGTCCATCGTTAAAGCACTTCGGTATTTACAAGAAACTCTCCACGTCATTCATCGGGATGTTAAACCTTCCAATGTATTGTTGAACAAGAATGGTGAGTGTGACGTCATAATAAGTTTACTATATGATGTCATATTGTTTATTATGATGACATTAATCCATTGTTCATTGTCACGTAATAATCACTATTGTAATCTTCACACGTAACAATAAGTCCTTGATTAATGGAACGCGATTTATCTGTGTGTAGCATTGTTACATCATAACCACTTCCGACGCGCGCTTGCGGTATCGCGGTTGTGACGTCACAATGGTGTTCGTCTGTTACGTAAGCGCGCTCGCGGCGAAGTTCGCGCGTCGTTTGTTTATCGTCCATTGTCTCCTATTGTTACTTGTATAGGTCGATTGTTTGATGAATTAATGATCATGACGAAATATTTAATGAATTAACGATTATGATGTAATAAGGCCAGGTAAAGTTGTGCGACTTTGGAATTAGCGGACAACTCGTCGACTCGCTCGCCAAAACCATTGACGCTGGATGCAAACCTTATATGGCGCCCGAACGCATCGACCCTGCTCAAAACCAACAAGGATATGACGTCAAGAGTGACGTATGGAGTCTTGGGATTACCATGATAGAAGTCGCCACCGGGGATTTCCCCTACGACACCTGGCGGAATCCATTTCAACAATTAAAACAGGTTTGTATAGATATCTTATAAACATAGATATCTTGTAACTTATTCATTCTCGCGTGGCACTTACGAGTTACCACGTATAACATATACACCATAAACCATTTGTAGTAGTTATAACACATACACACTATAGGTAGTAGAAGATCCTTCCCCCAAACTTCCAGCCAACACCTTCTCGCTCGAACTCGACGACTTTTGTCGATGTTGTTTAAACAAAGATCCGTCGAAACGCCCAAACTACAGGGAACTTGAAGATCATGTGTTTGTACAGAAACATCTTCATGAGGACGTTCGCAGTATTTCTTCTTTCATAACTCTTATTCTTGAGTGACTATGACGTCATATAGGACCCGATTGTGACGTGTTTGTCGATTATGACGTCGTGGTTACGTCGTAATAGTCAATTGTTATGTCAGCATTAAGATTGTGACTTTAAACATGTTATTGTTGCCATGCCAACCCGTGACGTAACATCTATGACGTCATATACCTTGTGCAATTGTTAACCACTCGTAACATCTCGTGACGTCACTTAACTTTTGTGCCTTAATAAATAATTTAAAAAGTTTTCATTTCCGTTGTGGTTGGTTACTACTCGCGTTTTGAAAGATTCGAAAATATTTTGTTAGATTTTCTTGTTTATTTTTTTAATTAAAGGTAGTTAAAATAAAAACACGCCATAATTATTACGTCATCTATTGTTGGTTTCTATGTTCGATTCAGGTCTTATCTGTTTTAAGAGAAATAATTTCCATCGAAGCGCCATTGATTCAAGATTGTGACGTAACAATAGTGAAGCGAAATCTGGAAGATTTGTAAACAGTTAAAAGTTGGTCAGCTTATTGTTGTATAACATGCATGTTATTGACAACGTTAAGTTTTAATTCCAGCTGTAAATATTTAAACATCGGCAGCGCGCACGAGGCAAAATGTTGTTCAAAGTACATTCTCTAATTATTGTTTCTTTTCAATATTTTAATTCTTGGTGTTTTATCAACAGTGCTACGGGAAACAAAGAAGGAAGAAACGATTTAAAATATTTCATTTGTTTCGTGAAATAAATTTGATTTATTGACAAATTTTAATCTAGGTGGATATATCCCCTCCAAGTGGTCATGGATGCAGGGTTTTTCCGAGGCACGAGTACGGACCAAGACAATCGCTTCGCGAATAAACAAAAGAAACTCTTAAAGTCAATGAAGTTTGCGGACGGGCTGGGTGTAAAAGTTGACATGCGTAAGATACAGTTGGACACAATCAAACCATGGATATCTAAACGAATCACAGAAATGTTGGGTTTCGAGGATGACGTCGTTATTGCTTTCGTTTACAACAGTCTTGAAGAACAATTTCCCGATCCTAAAGTTTTGCAAATTAATCTAACCGGGTTTCTGAACGGGAAAAACTCCCGGATATTCCTGGGTGAGTTGTGGGAGCATCTTGCGTCGGCGCAAGACAACGACATGGGGATCCCACAAGTTTTTCTCGAGGAAAAAAAAGAAGAAATTCGGAAACGACAAATCGAGTTGGAAGAAATGGAAAAGTTGAAAGAAGTTGAAGAAAGAAGATCGAGATCAAAGTCCAAGGAGAGAAAGAAGGAACACAAGAAAAAGGATAAAAAGAAATCCGAGCGTCATTATCGTCGGAGGTCACGGTCAAGGTCACCGAGGTCGCGACATTCAAAGTCAAATAAATCTCCGAAACGATGAACGCTAGGGGGAGATGAAGGGATATTTCGTTCTTGAATTTCTGTTTATTACATCACAATAAACTTTGTTTTCACTCAAAGTTTTGTATGTTGAGTTTAAAAATAAACAACAGATTTCAAACTTGGTTTGTGGATAAAATAATGGTTAACTCTCTGGGATATATGTAACTTGTTTAAACTTACATGGCGGGGCAATTGTTATTAATACATATGTGGCTTTGGGTGTGATTGTCTTCATATGGTGAACAATTTGGACAACCTACACTGGGTTGTTAAGTGTCTGGCCCAAGAACGTACGCCCACAATAGTAGCAGCGTCCAGTCAGAGTTGGCTGAACCCCCTGACACCAACGTTGCTCCAACCGATTAGTGGTCAGGGAATTTACACCCAACACCCTGTACTTAAAACATGGGGTGGAATTTACACCCTGTACTTTAAACATGGGGTGGAATTCACACCCAACACCCTGTACTTTAAACATGGGGTGGAATTAACACCCAACACCTTGTGCTTTAAACATGGGGTGGAATTAACACCCAACACCCTGTACATTAAACATGGGGAGGAATTTACACCCAACACCCTGTACTTAAAACATGGGGTGGAATTTACACCCAACACCCTGTACTTTAAACATGGGGAGGAATTTACACCCAACACCCTGTACTTTAAACATGGGGTGGAATTAACACCCAACACCCTGTACTTTAAACATGGGGTGAAACTTACACCCAACACCTTGTGCTTTAAACATGTGGTGGAATTAACACCCAACACCCTGTACTTTAAACATGTGGTGGAATTAACACCCAACACCCTGTACTTTAAACATGGGGTGGAATTAACACCCAACACCCTGTACTTTAAACATGGGGTGGAATTTACACCCAACACCCTGTACTTTAAACATGTGGTGAAATTTACCCCCAACACCCTGTACTTTAAACATGGGGTGAAACTTACACCCAACACCTTGTGCTTTAAACATGTGGTGGAATTAACACCCAACACCCTGTACTTTAAACATGTGGTGGAATTAACACCCAACACCCTGTACTTTAAACATGGGGTGGAATTAACACCCAACACCCTGTACTTTAAACATGGGGTGGAATTTACACCCAACACCCTGTACATTAAACATGGGGTGAAACTTACACCCAACACCTTGTGCTTTAAACATGTGGTGGAATTAACACCCAACACCCTGTACTTTAAACATGTGGTGGAATTAACACCCAACACCCTGTACTTTAAACATGGGGTGGAATTTACACCCAACACCCTGTACTTTAAACATGGGGTGGAATTAACACCCAACACCCTGTACTTTAAACATGTGGTGGAATTTACACCCAACACCCTGTACTTTAAACATGGGGTGGAATTAACACCCAACACCCTGTACTTTAAACATGTGGTGGAATTAACACCCAACACCCTGTACTTTAAACATGGGGTGGAATTTACACCCAACACCCTGTACTTTAAACATGGGGTGGAATTTACACCCAACACCCTGTACTTTAAACATGTGGTGGAATTAACACCCAACCACTGAGCTATACATATAACTAGAGAGCGCGACTCAATCACACTCAATGGCAGCAGTGAGCGAAAATAGGACACGCTTGAGTGATTCAGTTTGAGCCCCAATTTAGACAGCGGGAAAGGCAGTTTGTGTAGATATAGTCGAAAGAAAGTAAGTATAAGCAGTTTTTCTTCGTTTTAAAGATTTAAATAGTAAAGTAAATGCGTTACTTTTTAATGGCTAAGCACATGGCCGGTTTACATTACCGCTTTTTCGCGCTAAGTGGTAAAATTAAAGTAGTTCATGTATGTTAGGAATTAATGTGTGTAAAGAGTTTTTAATTTAAAATTGCAGGATTGACTAAACAAATGTAACCAGTAACTATTACACTATATAGGTAAAATTGATAAATATTTAATAGAAGATGTGGTTAAATTACGAACTGTTTTGAAGATACTGTTTAACAACTGCTATAAATTAATAATGTAATTACTTGATGTCTTAAGTGTAAAAATAAACCACAATTTGTATGCCATTTACCTTACTAGTAACTTAGTAAGTAGTTATATACACCAGATTAGCCATAACTTGCAATCAATAAACTCTTGTTCTTCTTTACAGAACCCCAACCAATACAACAAAGCCAAGTTTTCCGACAAAAGAAACCGATTTTAAAAGCTTAAAAATAAACTTTTCGAGCTGCTAAAAGAGACTTCCAAAACAATATATTAATACATTGTGATGTGTAATGACAACACAAAACTCTAGTTCTTCTATTTCTAATGCACAGTATTTTACACAATGACATTGTTTCGCATTGCTAATTTTCTTATCTTTTCTGTCTTTATTTTCAAAATATCAGTGACTGACATTATCTTATAAATGTGAAAGAAATAAACATGAAAAACATGAAGTGAATTGTATGTGTGTTAAAAAAGGATTTTTTTTTGTTTCCGACTCTTCCTGTAATGGGTTGTTTAACCAGTATTGCTGGTTATTCAATGGGAAAATGTAATTTGGAACTTGGTAAAAAAATACAAAAGAATATAGATCGGCTAAGTCTTGTTAAAATAAAACTAAAGAAAAATCACGAAGACTGGAAAATAAATTTTAACATTAAAAGAAGCAATTGGTGCAATAAAGAAAAATATTATGATTAGTGAGAATTGTGCTAATATGCTGCAGAAAAATTTTGGTGAAGTGCCAAAATAAATTTTTAAAAGGATAGTTTTAAATCCGGAATGGGAAAAGTTTATCCGAAAGAATTGAAGGCATTTGCACTTATGCTTCAGTTTTATTCAACAAAAGCCTAGCTTCATGTTCGTTCGACGATGTTTCGGATTAGCTCTGCCTCATCCAGCACAAATTCGGAAGTGGTATACGAAGGTCTCAGCTGAATCAGGTTTTACTGAGATTGCATTTGTAGCTATAAAAGCCAAAGCTACATCCACACAACCACACAACAACCAGTCATGGGATGCTACAAAATACAGAGGGTTTGTTGATCTTGGTGAGATAATGAATTGGATGACTCATCTCCTGTAGCCAAAGAAGCTCTTGTATTAATGGCTTTGGGTGTCAATCAGTCTTGGAAAGTTCCGCTTGGATACTTTTTTGTTGTTGGTCTTTCTGAAGAGGGGCGTGCAAATATAGTTAAAGTTTACATGGTTTACTAAATGCCAAATGGAATAGCATATGCAGTACTACAAAATATAAATTTATTGAAATGGTTCAGATGCCTGGACTCACACATGTTCGACTGTACTGTTACAGATAACTATGTTTTTGGTTTAGTCAAATTAATTGCAAAAAATACTGCAGTATTCGCCTTCACCATCTGGGAAAAAATTTACAGCAAAGACGTGTGGGCACAAAATAAGAAAACAACTTATGAAGAGCATACTTTTTCAAAACCAATTAGTTCCAACTCAAGTTCTTCTGTTTGACTTTTTTCTTTGATTTTTCTTCTTTTTTTATTGAAAATCTTTGTAAATACACCAAATTTCCATTTTCAATACAGATTCGTGAATGATTTTAACAGCATCAAGCATACTATTACTCGTAAACACAAAAAATCAATCAGCGCACACCTCTCAACGTTGCTATGATGCTACGTATGGGGACAAAACGTGTGCAGTCAAGCGTGCCCAAATGGCGACATAAAATTTGCCAATGGCGCTATCTAGTTATATATATGATATCTATGCACCCAACACCCTGTACTTTAAACATGGGGTGGAATTTACACCCAACACCTTGTGCTTTAAACACGTATTTGCCGAAAAGACCAAAGCTTTCGTGAAAATTTTGTCGAAACAACTATTATGACGTCATAGACGTAGTTGTTGAAAGAAAGGTGTTGAATGGTTGTCTGTGACGTAACCATAAGGTATATTGTAATTAATTCCATTGTTACGTCAACATAGAATCATTGTTAATAGAGTTTGTCACTTAATATGGACGATAGCAAATTATGCGATTCCCTTGTAACGTGGGTAAGTAGGAGTTATTTATATTCATTATTTTAATGTTCATTAAATAAATATTTCATTATTTTGTTTGATTGGTGTAACTTGATACGCGGTGTATAATCAAATAAATAAAGCAAAATCAAATAAATAATTAGGGCCTACACATTGGGTAAACCCTAAAGGACATTTCAGATAAATTGTTTACGAGCCACCAGCAAGAATAGCGATTGTCGTTTGAACTTTACTTTCCATCTTAACTATGTTGTATATATGGCGGACAACACTAAAAGGAGGGATGGAGGGACGGAGGGACGGAGGGACGGAGGGAAACTGAGTACTAAAAGGAGGGAAGGGAGGGACGGAGGGAAGGAGGGAAGGAGGGAAATTACCGTTACTAAAAGGAGGGAAGGAAGCAAAATGGAGGGACGGAGGGAAACAATAATTCCTTTGCTTAAACCTATGGGCGGAGGGACGGAGGGACGGAGGGAAACTATTTTTTACCTAAAATAAGTGGAGGGACGGTAGGGAAATGGTGGAGGGACAGAGGAAAATGGTGGAGGGAGGGAGGAAAACTATTTTTTTACCTCAAATAAGTGGAGGGACGTAGGGAAACTGGTGGAGGGATGGAGGGAAACTATTTTTCACTCAAAATAAGTGGAGGGACGGTAGGGAAACTGGTGGAGGGACGGAGGCAAACTAATTTATTTACCTGAAATAAGTGGAGGGACGATCCACCAGTTTCCCTACCGTCCCTCCACTTTTTTGGGGCGAAAAATAGTTTCCCTCCGTCCCTCTACCAGTTTCCCTACCGTCATTCCACTTTTTTGGGGCGAAAAATAGTTTCCCTCCGTCCCTTCACCAGTTTCCCTACCGTCACTCCACTTTTTTTGGGCGAAAAACAGTTTCCCTCTGTCCCTACACCAGTTTCCCTACCGTCCCTCCACCATTTCCCTACCGTCCCTCCACCATTTCCCTACCGTCCCTCCACCATTTCCCTACCGTCCCTCCACTTATTTTAGGTAAAAATTAGTTTCCCTCCGTCCCTCTACCAGTTTCCCTCTGTTCCTCCACTTATTTTGGGTAAAAATTAGTTTCCCTCCGTCCCTCCACCAGTTTCCCTACCGTCCCTCCACTTATTTCAGGTAAAAATTAGTTTCCCTCCGACCCTCTACCAGTTTCCCTCCGACCCTCCACCATTTCCCTACCGTCCCTCCACCATTTCCCTACCGTCCCTCCACTTATTTCAGGTAAAAATTAGTTTCCCTCCGACCCTCTACCAGTTTCCCTCCGTTCCTCCACTTATTTTAGGTAAAAATTAGTTTCCCTCCGTTCCTTCACCATTTCCCTCCGTCCCTCCACCAGTTTCCCTACCGTCCCTTCACTTATTTTGGGTAAAAAATAGTTTCCCTCTGTCCCTCCGCCCATAGGGTTTAAGCAAAGGAATTTTTGTTTCCCTTCGTCCCTCCGTTTTGCTTCCTTCCCTCCTTTTAGTAACGGTATTTTCCCTCCTTCCCTCCGTCCCTCCCTTCCCTCCTTTTAGTACTCAGTTTTCCTCTGTCCCTCCGTCCCTCTATCCCTCCTTTAAGTGTTGTCCATATATGGCCTTCATTGCAGAAGAGACAAAATAAAGACATTTATTTGTTGGAATAGAAATAACATTACTTACTCAACAGGCGTTGACGTTCGATGTGAAAATCCAACACAACAATTACCTTGACTTCATAGATGGTGTTGTGATGTCACAGATACTTCATCTATTGTGAGTAAACAATAGAATTCATTGTTCTTGATAATCACCATTGTTTTCCAGAGATCCCGAATATTTCAACACTGAATGGTTGGCGAGGATCAAACATGATGTTGGAGATAATTATCGATTGAAAGTAAATTAAGATTTTATTATTTATGGGGTTTTGTAGACTTTTGTTTGATCAAAGTAATTTGTTATGGTTCCAAATTAAGCAAGGCTACTTTAGAAAAATAATATATTTGGCAATAATAGTATGTTTAATATTATTGTATAAAAGTTTGTATTTATGAATCTTGTGTTAAAACAGCTGTTACATAACAATCGATTCATTGTTTATTTACCCCATTGTTACATCACAGACAAACAATCTAAGAAAAGTTTTGAACCAGATGATGTCATACTTTCGAGATGTGAGTATAGATATCATATTTTAATATTTATATTAATTAATCTTTTCCACCCCAGGGTCTTGGAAACGTATTTGTTGGATTTGAAATCCCGGATGTTTCGGCCATCAGTGAAATGTCCGATAAAAATCAACTCGGTCGAATGTTGCAACTTATGTTGGGGGTCGCCGTTAACTGCCCAACTAAACAAAGTAGGTTTGTTTTGCTGCTAATTCACTCAAGTGTTTTAATTATCTTCGCTGTCGCATTCAAAGAGATAACTGGTTATATTTATTTACCGGCACGTTTTACTTTATGAAAGTTTGTGTTGACCTACTGACCCCATATTGACCTATTGACCTATTGGCCCCTAGATCGCATTGAGCAGATTATGCAACTTGACGAGAACGTTCAACACGTTGTCATGACAGCCATCCAAGAATTGATGAGTCATAATCAACCTTGTAGTGAGGATGACTCAGCAAATAGTGACGAGATGACTCAGCAAATAAAGTTGATTGAAACAAAACTAAACGATGCAATCGCGGAGAAAGATGAAATGGCTCAAAGATGTCACGAGTTAGACATGCAGGTGACGATTGCCACCCGCATGGGTTAAGGTCGTTAAGTATCAACATTATCGGTTCGGATCTCTGATGATCGTTAATATGTGCATTACAATATTTGAGACATAAGACATTTTACAAAACACACAACTAAACATGATTGAATCTTGATGCAATCAGGAACGTAGTTTTAAGTAAAGAAATCATTCCCCCCACCAGGTGGCGATGTTACACGAGGAGAAAGCCAACATCCAGCAAGAAAATCTTCAACTTCACGAACGACTGAATGAGACAGAAAACCTTGATGACCCGAGTTCCCCGGCTGCTATTCGACATTCACAGATGATGGGACAGATTGAAGCTTTGCAGGAGGAAACTTACAGGTTTGTGTTGTATGTGTGGTTCTAAGGGACCATGCCAGCAGCAACAACGAGCTTTGAACCCGGTATCCTAGGGATGAGGGCAACTACTGTATATCTCAATAAACCTGGTTGCAAAAGTATAATAATATGTTTATATTATCTTTATGTCCAGACTTGAATCTGGTCGCGATGATTTTAAATTACGCTGCGAAGTTTTGGAACAAGAAATCGCTGACTCACAATCAAAGGTTGAAGAATTATCCACTCTTGCTGAAGAATCGAGGTGACTCAGCAATTATGATGATTAATCAGCAATATAATAATGAATCGGCAATTATAATACCCAGTTAAAATGCTCTCGACTATGTTATGTAGTTTCTTAAAAAAATATTATTTAGTTTAAAATATAAAACAAAACATTATTACGATGTCCCCGCTGTTTAAAATCTTATTCCAGTTTTAATTCGTCAACTCGTGTTTATTATTCAGGTTATTGAAAGATGAAATCGATTATCTTCGTTCTGCCTCGGATAAAGCAACCAAACTTGAATCGACGATCGAGAATTATAAAACGAAGTTGGAGGAGCTAGGTGATCTCAGATCTCAGGTTCACACATACCCATGTTTATTATGGTGAAGTTGGGTGTGGATTGATTGAATGTGTTTGAATGCAGGTGAAGATACTGGAGGACAAGAACACGTCGTACATGGAACAAACGCTAAGTTTGGAAGAAGAATTAAAGAAAGCAAATATGACGCGGACACAACTGGAGGCACATAAACGACAAGTATGTTGTGTTATATTGTTTCTATGGCAGGTTATATATTGTTTCTATGGCAGGTTATATATTGTTTCTATGGCAGGTAATCGATCTCCACAACAAACTAACGGAGGAAACTCGACGAGCCGACAAAGCTGAGTTTGAAAGTAAATCAAGAAACGAGAAACTTAAGAATTTGGAATCAGAGAAACAGGTTGGTTGGGTTGGAACGATTGATGTTTCGCACAAAGTTACGTCAACAATAGTAGCAACGTTGAGGTTTGAACCTCGTAACTACTGTACAACGTTTCCATCCATTGTTTATAATAATGACCATTGTTTCAGCGATTGTTAGCGGAACGCGACTCGCTGAGAGAAACAAATGATGAACTTCAACTAACCGCCCACCAGAGGGCACCTGGGTTCATGAGCGAACAATTGCTTGGGGAGGGCGACCCGATGAACCTTGAAGCAAAGTATGTACAGCGTATAGTTGTCCTAACATTGAAGCAAAGTATGTACAGTGTATAGTTGTCCTAACATTGAAGCAAAGTATGTACAGTGTATAGTTTTCCTAACCTTGAAGCAAAGTATGTACAGCGTATAGTTGTCCTAACCTTGAAGCAAAGTATGTACAGCGTATAGTTGTCCTAACCTTGAAGCAAAGTATGTACAGCGTATAGTTGTCCTAACATTGAAGCAAAGTATGTACAGCGTATAGTTGTCCTAACATTGAAGCAAAGTATGTACAGCGTATAGTTGTCCTAACATTGAAGCAAAGTATGTACAGCGTATAGTTGTCCTAACATTGAAGCAAAGTATGTACAGTGTATAGTTGTCCTAACCTTGAAGTAAAGTATGTACAGTGTATAGTTGTCTTTCAGCCCCCCATTTTCAGCGTAAAAAATATGACCCCAATATTAAACCCCCATGACCCCAATATTAAACCCCCATGACCCCAATATTAAACCCCCATGACCCCAATATTAAACCCCCATGACCCCAATATTAAACCCCATGACCCCAATATTAAACCCCCATGACCCCAATATTAAACCCCCATGACCCCAATATTAAACCCCCATGACCCCAATATTAAACCCCCATGACCCCAATATTAAACCCCACCCTCACAGAGAGCGGATGATTCGTCTTCAGCACGAAAACAAAATGTTGAAACTGAAACAATCCGACGCTGGGGAGGAAAAAATTAACTCGCTCTCTACTGACCTCGAGTTAGCGAATCAACGTATTAACGAACTTGAGACTGAAAACAGGTTTAATGTTATTTCTATTTGATTAAGTTTAATATAATATTTCTATGATTTGATTATCTATGTTATCTATTTAAAAAGTAGACTGGTAAAGCCATACAGAAGAATTCATATCGTGCAATGCATTGATATCACTCTATTCCTATGCTACCTAATATATTGTTTCTATGCTACCTAATATATTGTTTCTATGCTACCTAATATATTGTTTCTATGCTACCTAATACATTGTTTCTATGTTACCTAATATATTGTTTCTATGCTACCTAATATATTGTTTCTATGTTACCTAATATATTGTTTCTATGTTACCTAATATATTGTTTCTATGTTACCTAATATATTGTTTCTATGTTACCTAATATATTGTTTCTATGTTACCTAGTATATTGTTTCTATGTTACCTAATATATTGTTTCTATGTTACCTAGTATATTGTTTCTATGTTACCTAATATATTGTTTCTATGTTACCTAATATTTTGTTTCTATGTTACCTATTATATTGTTTCTATGCTACCTAATATATTGTTTCTATGTTACCTAATATATTGTTTCTATGTTACCTAATATATTGTTTCTATGTTACCTATTATATTGTTTCTATGTTACCTAATATATTGTTTCTATGCTACCTAATATATTGTTTCTATGTTACCTAATATTTTGTTTCTATGTTACCTATTATATTGTTTCTATGCTACCTAATATATTGTTTCTATGTTACCTAATATATTGTTTCTATGTTGCCCAGATTGAGCAATATGAAAATCCTCGAACTTGGGGACCAGGTCCGCAACTTACGATCGGAACTCGATAATAAAGATGCGGATTCCGATGATGTAAGTATGATGTCATAATGCATATTAACACGCATGTTCTAACACGCATGATATTTTATTTTATTTCTATGTTACTTCAAAACACCAGGAACACGTGAGTTGTAGTTTATGACATCACAATCAAGTAGTTTATGACATCACATTTGTTTGTAATTGTGAAAATATTTAAAATCAAAAAAAATTATTGTTTTATGGATTTTTTTTTTCTTTTTTTATGCTGGATTCAGGTTTTGTATTTCGACCCGAATTCTAAAAAGGTTTGATTCGCATGATTGCACTTGCATGACATCATTACTGCATGACATCATCACGTGTGATAACATCATTAATTGTAATATTTCTATTTTACAGAACTTGGCCCTACGTCAAAAACTGTCGGAACATTTGTAAGTTTGTTTATGATGTCATAATTGTATCTATTGTTATATTTATGATGTCACAGACAAAAGCTCCATCAAACAAAGCAAGAGTTGCAAAAGAAGAAAGAATATATCGAGTCCGTTGAACCTCAGTTGGAACAAGGGGGTCGGTTGGGTTGGGGGTTCGGGGGTTTGGGGTTTGGGAGTTTGGGGGGGGGCGTTATTGTGTGGGGGTAGGGACAGTTATAACTCCTGTGTTGAGCATTGCACTCGGTATTGTTTGGTTACGATGCAAGCGGCAAACCACTTACTAAAATATCGGGTTTGTTTTCAGGAAAACAAATCAATGCGATGAAAGAAATGTTAAAAAAGAAAGAAGAAGACATGAAAGCTATGGAAGATAGATATAAAAAGTAAGTTTAGTATTTATTTAATATTTTGGTTTATTTTTGTTTTCTTAAAAGATATTTGGAGAAAGCTAAAAGCGTGATTCGAACTCTGGACCCGAACAAGCAGCAACAAAACATGGCTCCACAAATCAACAAGTTAAAGTCGGAGATCCAGGAAAAAGATAAAATAATTAAACAAATGGAGGTAAACAATGGTCATTGTTTGTAACAATAGATATAATCATTATGACATCACAGAAAGAATACGAGAAAAGTAAAAACGCACGCGAGCAGGAAGAAAAGTTGATTGTCAACGCGTGGTATAATATGGTGGGTATGTGTGGTTTATAATATGGTGCGTATGTGTGGTTTATAATATGGTGGTTATGTGTGGTTTATAATATGGTGGGTATGTGTGGTTTATAATATGGTGGTTATGTGTGGTTTATAATATGGTGGGTATGTGTGGTTTATAATATGGTGCGTATGTGTGGTTTATAATATGGTGGGTATGTGTGGTTTATAATATGGTGGATATGTGTGGTTTATAATATGGTGGTTATGTGTGGTTTATAATATGGTGGGTATGTGTGGTTTATAATATGGTGGGTATGTGTGGTTTATAATATGGTGGTTATGTGTGGTTTATAATATGGTGGGTATGTGTGGTTTATAATATGGTGGTTATGTGTGGTTTATAATATGGTGGTTATGTGTGGTTTATAATATGGTGCGTATGTGTGGTTTATAATATGGTGGTTATGTGTGGTTTATAATATGGTGGGTATGTGTGGTTTATAATATGGTGGTTATGTGTGGTTTATAATATGGTGGGTATGTGTGGTTTATAATATGGTGCGTATGTGTGGTTTATAATATGGTGGGTATGTGTGGTTTATAATATGGTGGTTTATAATATGGTGGGTATGTGTGGTTTATAATATGGTGGGTATGTGTGGTTTATAATATGGTGGGTATGTGTGGTTTATAATATGGTGGGTATGTGTGGTTTATAATATGGTGCGTATGTGTGGTTTATAATATGGTGCGTATGTGTGGTTTATAATATGGTGGTTATGTGTGGTTTATAATATGGTGGGTATGTGTGGTTTATAATATGGTGGGTATGTGTGGTTTATAATATGGTGGGTATGTGTGGTTTATAATATGGTGGGTATGTGTGGTTTATAATATGGTGGGTATGTGTGGTTTATAATATGGTGGTTATGTGTGGTTTATAATATGGTGGGTATGTGTAGTTTATAATATGGTGGTTATGTGTGGTTTATAATATGGTGGGTATGTGTGGTTTATAATATGGTGGGTATGTGTGGTTTATAATATGGTGGGTATGTGTGGTTTATAATATGGTGGGTATGCGTGGTTTATAATATGGTGGGTATGTGTGGTTTATAATATGGTGGGTATGTGTGGTTTATAATATGGTGCGCATGTGTGGTTTATAATATGGTGCGTATGTGTGGTTTATAATATGGTGGGTATGTGTGGTTTATAATATGGTGCGTATGTGTGGTTTATAATATGGTGGGTATGTGTGGTTTATAATATGGTGGTTTATAATATGGTGGGTATGTGTGGTTTATAATATGGTGGTTATGTGTAGTTTATAATATGGTGGGTATGTGTAGTTTATAATATGGTGGGTATGTGTGGTTTATAATATGGTGGTTTATAATATGGTGGGTATGTGTGGTTTATAATATGGTGGGTATGTGTGGTTTATAATATGGTGGGTATGTGTGGTTTATAATATGGTGGGTATGTGTGGTTTATAATATGGTGGTTATGTGTAGTTTATAATATGGTGGGTATGTGTGGTTTATAATATGGTGGGTATGTGTGGTTTATAATATGGTGGGTATGTGTGGTTTATAATATGGTGGTTATGTGTAGTTTATAATATGGTGGGTATGTGTGGTTTATAATATGGTGGGTATGTGTGGTTTATAATATGGTGGTTATGTGTGGTTTATAATATGGTGGGTATGTGTGGTTTATAATATGGTGGGTATGTGTGGTTTATAATATGGTGGGTATGCGTGGTTTATAATATGGTGGGTATGTGTGGTTTATAATATGGTGCGTATGTGTGGTTTATAATATGGTGGGTATGTGTGGTTTATAATATGGTGGGTATGTGTGGTTTATAATATGGTGGTTATGTGTGGTTTATAATATGGTGCGTATGTGTGGTTTATAATATGGTGGGTATGTGTGGTTTATAATATGGTGGGTATGTGTGGTTTATAATATGGTGGTTATGTGTGGTTTATAATATGGTGGGTATGTGTGGTTTATAATATGGTGCGTATGTGTGGTTTATAATATGGTGGGTATGTGTGGTTTATAATATGGTGCGTATGTGTGGTTTATAATATGGTGGGTATGTGTGGTTTATAATATGGTGGGTATGCAAATACGTTATATAACACAGGGAATGCAAATGCATCGAAAAGCGGTCGACGAGCGACTCTCTCACACCACCCCTGGTCAATCTTTTCTAGCACGACAGCGACAAGTGTCGAGCGCTCGACGTGCACACCCGGGCTCTGTACAAAGGTATCACGTCATGTTTGTTGTGTTTGCATGACATTTAGTTTTCTTGTTTTGCATGCAGCTACCTCACAACTGCATAATGATGTCATAATCATCGACAAAGAAGATCTCGTAACTAATCAAGCGTAACAGTCATATTTTATTTCTATGTTTTGTTGTCAATTTATGTTCGCATGTTTTATTTTCGCTCGACCAGGAAAGAAATCGACTCACAACGCCACCATGTGACAGAAACTCTTGCCAGTTGGACGTACATGTGATGTCATACACGTGATTGTGATGTCATACTCCGTTATTTTCAGTTTTAAACTTCCGAATTATAATTGCTGCCAAAACTACAGGGAGGAAATGGAAACTCTTTTGTCTCACGTCTCATTCATTGTATGATGACGTCATCGAGTAGTGACGTCACTAAGAAACACAGAAATCATCTATTTATTCTCTATGCAGTTGCATGTTTGTTGAACATTATGACGTAACAATGTTTGGTATGACGTGTTGTGAAGCTTGCATTCCAGTATTTTCACATTATTCGAAATATTTTGTTTAAATTATTTCGTCCCCAGAGATGTTCGTTTCACCCCGCCCACACGAGGAAACAATACGTACATAACCTGGTGGTGATAAGGACAATCTTGTAAATAATTTGTATAAAATATATGTCCGTCGTATTTTATTGCTTGGTACAAATTTTAACAAACTTATATTTTTCATCAAATTACAAGATAGAGGTGAAAATATTTTTGTTTATTTTAATTTATGACGTAGCTGGTCGGTCTTTGGTCTCATCCGTTTTAGAAAAAAGATTTTGAAACGTTTGAGATGCGAAATAAAAATGAAGTCGAAACATTTTGTGATTTTTGTAGAAGCGGCGTTTAATATTGGCCGGCAGTTTAAAGGGAAGTCGTTTTATGTGGAGTTTGTTTTAATCGAATATAATTAATTGATCAGTTAAGCTTTAAATAACTTGTTTGAATTTAGATTTGGTATTTTATTTTGAAATGGCTTCTGAATTTTACCTTCGTTATTATGTGGGCCATAAGGGAAAGTTTGGGCACGAGTTTTTGGAGTTTGAATTTCGACCAGACGGTAAGTTGTTGTTGTTTGTGTTGGATGGAAATAATGGTGTCATTTCACAGGAAAGTTGCGATATGCAAATAATTCAAATTATAAGAACGACACGATGATTCGAAAGGAAGCTTATGTCCACAAAGCTGTGTTAGAGGAATTGAAACGTGTCATCGATGATTCCGAGATAATGAAAGAGGATGACACCTTGTGGCCGACACCAGATCGTGTTGGACGACAGGTTTGTTATGCATGAGTGGTAGTAATAATTCATAATTGATACGAAGAACTATTTAAACATAAATTGCTTGTTTGTTTTGAGCGCTTTCTTCCAATTTAATTTAAATATGTTTTAAACCGTAAGCGTGTTTTACCAATCGTTTTGTCGCTATATTTTGTCTTGTCTTTTTACATATTTCTATATTCTTGCTGCTGTTCCTACATTTTGTTTTCAATGTTATCGTAGAAACAAAACTTTTGATAATAATAATATGTTTGTGGAGTTTTAACAATGAACATTATTTAATAGGAATTGGAAATAGTTTTGGGCAAAGATCATATTTCATTCACAACGTCAAAGATTGGATCGCTCGTTGACGTTACAGATTGTAAAGATTCCGACGGACTGCGATGTTTTTATTATCTCGTGCAGGTAGTAATTTTAATTATTCGATACAAACAGTTTGTAAATATTTGTGTACAGGATCTTAAATGTATGGTCTTCTCTCTCATTGGGCTGCATTTCAAGATTAAACCAATCTGAAGATTAAAATAAATTTGGAGGAAACCTCAAAAACTGGAGACAAGCAATCTGAGACAATGATATCCACGCTTTTATATTTGTGTATTCTGTGTCGTGTGAAATAAACCAGAAGTTTATAAATATCGTGGTAATGGAATACCAATTAATTCTATGTATGTTAATGTATTGAAATAAGTTCTGTGCTATAAATATGATGTGCGTATGTATTGTATCAGGCAGTTCACATTAATACAAGGTTGGTAAAGCGTGGTCATAGTTGCGCGTAGTTTAAAATGAGTCGTGCGCAATCGTGTGTGTGCGCAGCTTTTAGCGACATCGCTTTTACGCATGTGTAATCATAATAATAATCCAACCTTGCGTCTATCTGATTTTAATAAAAGCGTGGTCATAATATTTCGTCCAACCTTACACATTGCCTTTTTTCTTTTAATATTCGAGACTTCAAGTTTTGTGACGAAACAATCAATAGTGTCAGGGCAAGAAGAAGGTTTGGTCTCTCACCTGTCAACGCGAGAGAAAGAGGAAGAAGGCAAATATATTTAGGGGACGATGCGCGTTTGTAGTTGAAATTCGTCAGGGAATGTTTTATGAAGTATTAATAGAACAGACGATTAATTATTAAGGTTTCGTATTTGATTGACGTTAATAAAATAACTTGTATTCCGTAGTTCGTTATTAGTTTAATATTTATATTTAAGTTGTTTAACATGGAGACGACTATGGGCGGGAAACAGAAAATGCCCAAGATTGCCAAAGTCAACAATAAAGCTCCGGCTCCAATCCAAATAACAGCTGAACAACTTTTAAGGGAAGCGAAAGAGCGTCAACTTGAAAATGTCCCGCCACCCCCCAAGCGTAAGATAACTGACCCACAGGAACTTGAGGAATATAAATTAAGGAAACGAAAGTTTTATGAAGATGCTTTGCGTAAAAATCGGGCGTCGATTCAAAACTGGATTCGATACGCCGTGTTTGAGGATAATATGAAAGAAATTCAACGAGCTCGCTCGGTGTATGAGCGTGGCATCGACGTTGCGCATAGGAACATCCCATTGTGGCTGAAATACGCAGAGATGGAAATGAGGAATCGACAAATTAATCACGCACGGAATATTTGGGATCGTGCGGTGACCATTCTTCCACGAGCGAACCAACTCTGGTACAAATACGTTTACATGGAAGAGATGCTTGGCAATGTGGCTGGGTGTCGACAGGTGTTCGAACGATGGATGGAATGGGAACCCGATGAGCAAGCATGGCAATCTTACATCAACTTCGAGTTAAGATATAAAGAAATTGAGCGTGCTCGACAAATATATGAAAGATTTGTTTACATTCATCCTGATGTTAAGAATTGGATCAAATACGGGAAGTTTGAGGAAAAGTTCGGGTACGTTGTGAAGTCGAGGTCGGTGTTTGAACGAGGGGTTGAGTTTTATGGGGATGACCACTTGGAGGCGACGTTGTTCGTCGGGTTCGCAAAGTTTGAAGAACGACAAAAAGAATACGAACGTGCTCGAGTTATTTATAAATATGCGATCGACAGAATTGATAAAGTTCTTGCTGAGGATTTATTCAAAGCTTACACGATATTTGAGAAGAAGTTTGGAAATCGTTCAGGCATTGAGAATGTGATCGTGAACAAACGTAAGTTCCAGTATGAGGAAGAAGTGAAATCGAACCCTCATAATTATGATGCGTGGTTTGACTACTTAAGGTTGGCTGAGGAAGACGGGAGCGAGGAATCAACGAGAGAAGTTTACGAACGAGCCATCGCTAATATACCCCCTGTGTGTGAGAAGAGAAGATGGAAACGATATATTTATCTGTGGATTAATTATGCGTTGTACGAGGAATTGGAAGCAAAAGACATGGATCGTGCACGTCAAGTTTATTCATCGTGTCTTGATGTCATCCCACATAAGAAATTCACTTTCGCCAAAGTTTGGATTATGTTCGCACATTTCGAAATCCGTCAAAACAATTTGCTCGCTGCGCGGAAGATACTAGGTGTGTCAATCGGGAAATGTCCGAAAGATAAATTGTTTCGGAATTATATCGAACTAGAGCTCCAACTGCGTGAGTTCGACCGATGCCGAATGCTGTACGAGAAATTTCTCGAGTTCGGACCTGATAATTGCTCAACTTGGTGGCGTTTCGCTGAGTTGGAGTCGTTGCTGGGCGACACAGATCGTGCTCGAGCGATTTACGAGATCGCGGTCGCTCAACCACGACTCGACATGCCGGAGGTTTTATGGAAATCTTATATCGACTTCGAGTTGGATCAAGACGAGAGAATCCGAGCGAGGAAATTGTTCGAACGTTTGTTGGAACGAACGCAGCATATCAAAGTCTGGATGAGTTTTGCTGCGTTCGAGGCAACGCAGGAGACACCTGATGGCAATGAACGTGCAAGGGCGATTTATAAACAAGCAAACTCAAAGTTACAAACCTCAGGCTCGAAGGAAGAAAGGTTGGTTTTGTTAGAAGCTTGGAAGGTTTTCGAAGAAAAACGTGGAAATGTGGACCAACAGTCATGTGTTGGGAGGTTGTGGCCGAAACGTGTCAAGAAGAGGAAGAAGGTGACAACGACGACGGGGGTTGACGCGGGGTGGGAGGAATATTACGATTATATTTTCCCCGAAGAAGAACAAGAACAACCAAACCTTAAACTACTTGCGATGGCTAAACAATGGAAGACAAGCAAAAACGATGAGTCATCGAGTGATGAGTCATCAGAAGAGGGGGATTCCCCTGAATCATAGTTGCGTTTGAACTTTATTTGACCTTTGTGTAATGTACAGTTGATGACGTTTGTAATTAATTAACTCGATATTCGTCTGCAGAATCAGTTTAAGTTTATTTTGAAATGGGAAAATGTTTCCAAAGTTTATTTTGTTTAATTTTGATGCTGGATGTTTGTTGGTGCGTGAAGGTGGTTGGTATTCGTGACGGTAAGTTCGAAACGCATGTTCCACTTCATAGTGCTAACCAACTTTTATCCCAAGAATCTGTGGCGAGCGTCATAACGGGAGGGGTTGTCACTTTGCATGCCGGGTCAACTTTTAATCTTCGGTTGTTCGGAGATAATTTCACCGAATCATCATCAATCAAGTTTACCGATGAGTCAGCGGAATATGGGAGGTCATGTGACGATCTTGCGATGTCCGGAAAATATTCCGTTCACACGAGGTCCTCGTACTCGGCCATTGTCACGGCAAACATCGACTCCATTGTTCCAAACAATGGGTCATTGTTCTACCTTTGTTTACGCTCAGATGGTGGCTACATCCACCAGGGGGCAGACAAGTGGTTAACAATATTATTGAAACCCCCGGTGGTGCCGGCCGCAAAAAGTTTGCTACCACTCCCATTACAGGTATGCTGTATATAATGGGTAAACGTCTGTCGTTTTGTCACTATATATTTTGTATAACTATTCTTCAATCCCCACCACCATAAACCCCACAATCCTCAGATCACTATCATCGCCGTTCTTCTATTAATGTCGGGGTTATTCTCGGGTTTAAACCTGGGGTTGATGTCGCTTGATCCAATGGATTTACAAATCGTGATGAAGTCGGGCACAAAGTCCGAGCGACGATACGCATCGCTTATTTACCCTGTAAGGAAGAAAGGCAATTTCCTCCTTTGTACTTTACTACTCGGGAACGTTCTCGTTAATAATACGCTGACCATATTGCTTGGAGATTTAACATCTGGTGTTATGGCTGTTATTGGTTCAACTGCAGGTTGGTGTGATGTCATAATGTGTGTTTATGTTGTCATAACTAACCATTATTACAGGTATTGTTGTATTTGGTGAGATTGTTCCCCAAGCGTTATGTTCAAGATATGGACTCCATGTTGGAGCTTACACGATCTGGTTGACCAAGATATTTATGGTGTTGACGTTTATATTATCGTATCCCATAAGTAAGATACTTGACTTTATTCTGGGGAAGGAAATCGGGACGATTTATAACCGAGTAAAGTTGCTGGAGATGTTGAAGGTAAACAATGGTTGATTGTTATCGTTGGGTAATTAATTATGATGTCATAGTTGACGGATCCATACAACGACTTAGCGAAAGACGAAGTAAATATCATCCAGGGAGCGCTAGAGTTGCGTTCGAAGACGGTTGAAGACGTAATGACTCCGATCGCTGATTGTTTCATGATTGATATCAAGTCAACACTCGATTTCCAGGTAGTTTAATTATATAAAATGAATAATTATTTTAAATAAATAAAAAAAAGGGTTTTAAATAAATACAACTACTAATTGTTATAATTTGTTGAATAAATAAACCATTAATATTTTTATTTTAGACGATGCGTGAAATAATGTCGACGGGTTACACAAGAATCCCAGTATTTGACGTTGAACGAACGAATATTACGTCGATATTATTCGTTAAAGATCTCGCATTTGTTGACCCGGATGACTGCATGCCGCTACGTACCGTGTGCAAATTCTACCAACACCCTCTCAACTTTGTGTTTAACGATATAACGCTCGATAAACTACTCGATGAATTTAAAACAGGTGGGTCTGCCTACACTGGAGGCAACGAGATGGCAATGCAAGCCAACACTGGGGTTTACTCAACTGCATTAATCAGTAATCAATAAAACTATTTGTTCTGTTTAATTAAGAGACGACGAGGCAATTTTAAGCAAAATATATAAATAAGTGTAAACAGTTTGTTTGGATTTTGTTTGTTACATATTTTGTAGCAGATTTGACTGAGAGGGTCGAGTGTCAAAAACTTCATATTTAGTAAACTTCGTAATGTATGTTCTGGATATTCCCCTTCAGGTACTTTCCACATGGCGATCGTTCATCGGGTTAACAACGAGGGACCGGGAGATCCTTATTATGAGGTCATAGGTATCATAACAATGGAAGATGTAATCGAAGAAATTATAAAATCGGAGATAATCGATGAAACTGATGTTTATAGTAAGTTGTGTGTTCGTTAATGTTTTGCAAATCATAAACTTTAAAACTTTACAGCTGACAACAAAACCAAGAAGTTAAACGTGATGCGACAAGCCATTCCTGTCGATTTGTCACTTTTCTCCGAGTCCGGTGGCGACAAGAAACCCCGGGTTTCCCCCCAACTAACCCTCGCTGCGTTGAGGTTCCTACGGGCTGAGGTTGAGCCGTTTAAAATAATCTCGGAAAAAGTTTTGCTTCGTTTGTTGAAACAAGATGTTGTTGTTGTGTTGAAACTTGAAGAACACGACAATAATCGCGACAAACTTGTAATTTATCAACAGAATGTTGCGTCCGATTATTTTGTTCTCGTGCTTGAGGTAAGATGGCTGCGTGTATTGTGATGTCATTGATACATTATGATGTCACAGGGTCAAGTAAAGGTCAAAGTTGGCAAGGAAAATTTGGAGTTCGACAGCGGTCCGTTTACTTATTACGGAACAATGGCCCTAATGCCCGCTGCCGATGTTTCGACGACTTCTATCGGGAAGAAATCGCATCGAAATAATTGTAATTATGACATCATGTGGCTGATTATGGCTTTTATGGCATCACTTTCACAGCATTGTCCTCGTCACAATTATCTCCGGAGACAGAAACCCCGTCGACACCCGACCTTACGAGGATGACTCAGCACTTTGTGCCCGACTATGCACTTATTGCAACAACTGATGTCAAGTTTATAAAGGTAAGGTTTTATAATATTTCTATGTGTTTACTTTATAATATTTCTATGTGTTTACCCTGTAATACTTTTATTTGTTTAACTTATAATATTTCCATGACCACCAGGTGTCTCGCAAACAATACTTGAACGCGATACGAGCGACACGCATGGCCGAGGACAGCCAATCAGAAGCAGCGACTGAAACCCAACCACCCGTGACCGAAGTACCGAGGTAAGATGGGACACCGTGAATGTAGGGTAAGATGGGACACTGTGAATGTGGGGTGAGATGGGACACCGTGATTGTGGGGTAATATGGGACAATGTGATTGTGGGGTGAGATGGGACGCCGTGAATGTGGGGTAAGATTCTATTTCTATTAGAATAGTGGGGTGAGATGGGACACTGTTAATGCGGGGTAAGATGGGACACTGTGGGTGTGTGGGGAGATGGGACGCTGTAAAGGTGAGGTAAAACGGGAAAACGTAAATGCGGGGTAAGATGGGACACTGCGAATGAGGGGTAAAATGGGACGCCGTGAATGTGGGGTGAGATGGGACGCTGTAAATGCCATCTTGTAAGCTTTGTCATATTTATTTACTTGACAGCAGCAACACATGCAGTAAATTTGAGGTTTGTTTCCATAGTTTCGAGGAAGTGAGGCAAGATGAGACAGGCTTCAGGGGGCGATTTCAAGCCAAATATTTTGCTCGTATTTTAGAAAGCAGAAGCAAAAGTTTATGAGTAAGGTTTATGAGATTTCTATGTTGAATATGCACCTCAAATTGCACAATCTGCCGTAGCAATTGTTTATGGGATGAAATATCGTACCGGTATAATGCATGTATTAACCCCATGTGGAATTTTATAGATTTTTGCAAAACTATTGTTCCAGTTTGGAAGTTGCATCGAAAAACAATAACAACGAACACAACAACGATGAGGACGATGGGAGTTGTTTGTCCCAAAGTCACCCTGACCTCGCGCGCCAACGTGCCCCGTACTTACAAAGTAAAAGCGTGTCGTCTGGTCACTTGATGGCGATTGCAGCAAAATATGCGAACGTTGCGGGTGATCGAGTTCATCACGGTTCATTGATTATGGCCGTGAACTCTCCGCGACCCCTCGATGAAAACCTTGAAACTCAAAGTTTAAAATCAAACCCGGGAGCTTCTAATGAAAGAACTAACCTCCTTAAACAATGAACCATTGTTATGTAAACAATGACCTTTATTACACGCACTTCAATTTTATTTCTTACTAAAAATATATATTTTTGGATCCAGATTTTTTATTTCTGGTCCCCAATCATAAATTAATTTTTTGTAGTTTGGCTCCAATAAGTGGCGTTTTTGTTCCGTGTATTTTTGTTGTGGTTTTAAATAAAAATGTATTTATGTACCTTATGCGCGCTCGAATAATTGGCATTTTAATTTTTACCTCCCAACGTTTCTTTGCTCTGTTGCTCCTCCTGTTGGTAGAGATTTTTTCGAAAGTTATCCGCTAGGTTTACTCAAGAGTAATAACGTTTAGCGCCATCAAGAATATATTTTCCCACTTAACTTGTCCGCGTGGTGGCAGTGTGGGGCCATCTGGTAGAATTGTTTGGTTAAAACATTTTTGTCGCAAACCAAAGTTGGTTCTGCGTGCATGGTTGTTTTTAACTTTATCTAAAATATTGCGATTTAATTTTCATAGATAGATTTGTTTAAGATATTGTGGTCTCACCGTAAGTTAGTGCGCCTTGTAACCACTTGGCACTACTTAGCAATCATCACAAACCCTTGTGTTAATTGTTCAAACAATAGTTAAACTTACAAGAGTGATTTGAACGATGGGATAAAATGTCGGATGTTGGAGTAACCCTGTCTGCAGAGAAAACTACAAGCCCTACAACGGTGGATTTTGTTGGCGGTAAAACTTATGTTATGTAAAATTTGAGTATTTATCTGTTTGATTACAATTAACAAAGATTAAATTAGTTTAAGATATAGTCGTTAAAACACGCTATGGGTAAAAACTACTTGAGTAAAAGTGTCAAATAAAAGCGTGGCTGCTAGACCGAATTATTTTATATCAATTTATAGTTTGAAATATTTAATGAAATATCTTGCAGTTGTTGTAGACGACAATACTTTTGTTGTTCTTCGAACGATTGTTCTTTTGTTTCTCCTCGTTTTATCGCTGATTGGAAATTCTTTAGTTGTTTTATCGGTCGCACAAAGTCGCAACAATCGACACAATCCATTCAATGCTTTTATATTAAGTTTGGCATCTTATGGTTTGTTGGAATGCGCGCTCACGATATCTTTAGCAACAGGTAACAATATAATTATAGTTGTTGATGAAGTATCTTGTGTATACTGTGGTGGTTGTGTAAAACAAAGTAACTTTCACACCCCAGTTCAAAAGTAACTTTCACACCCCCGTTCAGAAGTAACTTTCACACCCCTCGTTCAGAAGTAACTTTCACACCCCCGTTCAAAAGTAACTTTCACACCCCCGTTCAAAAGTAACTTTCAAACCCCCGTTCAAAAGTAACTTTTACACCCCCCGTTCAAAAGTAACTTTCACACCCCCCTTTAGAAGTAACTTTCACACCCCCGTTCAAAAGTAACTTTCACACCCCCGTTTAAAAGTAACTTTCACACCCCCCGTTCAAAAGTAACTTTCACACCCCTGTTCAAAAGTAACTTTCACACCCCCCTTCAAAAGTAACTTTCACACCCCCTGTTCAAAAGTAACTTTCACACCCCCGTTCAGAAGTAACTTTCACACCCCTGTTCAAAAGTAACTTTCGCACCCCCGTTCAAAAGTAACTTTCACACCCCCGTTCAAAAGTAACTTTCACACCCCCGTTCAAAAGTAACTTTCACACCCCTGTTCAAAAGTAACTTTCGCACCCCCGTTCAAAAGTAACTTTCACACCCCCTGTTCAAAAGTAACTTTCACTCCCATCCTCCAGGTTTTTCAATCGAAGAAACTTGGAACTTTGGGGATTTCCTCACGGGGTTTAACGCCTCGTTTGTTCAACTACAAAACACTGGGATATTTTTAACGATTTCCGCGATGGCTATTGACAGGTGATTGTTAGGGTTAGTTGGGGATAATAATTATTTTGTGGTCGTGGTTAGCGTACTCATCTCCAGCCAAAGGCTTGCTGCTACCATTGTGGGCGTATGTGTCTTTGGGCAAGACACTTACCGAAATGCTCCAACCCAGTGGTCACTAATGGGTTGTCCAAATTATCGGCCATACATAATAACATGTGTGGTAACAAGTGTCGTTGCCCTGTTAGCCCAGGATAAATAAGTCACCAACATATTTATCATTAAATTTGGACATAGTCTGTGTTATGAATAGAATCATTAAGTAACCAACACATATCTATCGTTGTAGATTCCTCGCCGTAACGCGACTCACAAAGTACCACACGCACTCTAGTGTCCACCATGCAAACTACGCTGTGCTTTACACTTGGATACAATCGTTTATTTTTGCGCTCCCCTTGTTGTTCCAAAACCGGATGTTGGGGGTAACGGCTCGTCCGTTTGTGGAAAGGTGTTTGTGTGGTTTGGTTGAAGGAACTTCCGTTGCGTTTGTGTAAGTTAATTATTGCTGGTTGTAACATACACAATATATGCAGTGAGGTGACATGGTACGCAAAGTGGGGTGACATGGTACGCAAAGTATTTTGGTTTATACTTTTTACTAGAGGTTGATAGAACAACTAACAGCAGGTGGTTAAACATATTTAGTCATATTTTAAATAAAACAATAAATGTGGAAACCAAATTAGTTCCCCCTCATGCACGATGTTTAAACTTTTGTTTATGACATCACAGAGTGTTATTGTTGATCCTTTGTTTCATCATTCCATTGTTGATAACAATTGTTTTTCTTCATCTCGTAAACAAACGAGCAAAATACGAACGGAAACGAATCCGAACGTCGAGTACACCGCATTATACAGTATATTGTTTGCAGGTAACATTATTATGATGTCATAATCTTCCGAACAATTTATCATAAATATGTTTTTACTCGTATAGTCGTGTTATACCAACTCTTGGGTGTTTAGGCATATTTTCCTATGTAATAACTTTATGATGTCACAATATTAATTATTAGGTCATAATAATAATTATGATGTCACAGGAGTCGATGTTATTGAAAGAAGCTCGTTCTGCGAAGTTTGTTTCGTTGCTATTGTTTCTTTTCATGGCGTTTAAAGCTCCGTATGTCATCCTGGATACTCTGACCCAACTAAATGTAGGCGGGGCTTTTTACCCGGCCAACAACTCTACGATTAAGGTGGACGGGTCGAAGTTTTATTTCCAAACCGTGTTATCCTGGATGATGTTCTGTTTCTCCTCGTTGTACCCGGTCGTTACTTTCATTTATTTCAAGGAATATTGGAAAAGAATTAAAAACTGGATTCTGTGTTCAAACGCTACAAGCATAATTAATAATGGTGAGCCATTGTTGTGAATAATCAACTTTGTTCGAGGACAATGGGTGAACAATCGAAGCGTGAATGACCATTGTTACACCCATTGTTTGCGTTTCAACAATGCTATTATGTTCACATTCATTCAAACATTGGGAGTTGTGATGTAATAAATACGTTTGTTTAGGTCACTTACGATCGAACCCACGCCATAGAAGAAGGCAACGCCGGAGGTTGAACGAAAATAAACGAAAGAAAATGTTGGTTGTTTATTTTAATTGTTTGTTTGTTTAAATTAAAGTTTTATTTTTTATAGAAATCCTAAATCTTCGATCAAACACGCCACAGCCCCCTCTAGTGTCTCGTCGAACATTCCAAGCGAGAAAGTAACGATAAACGGGACATCTAGTGGCGATAACGTGTTGTTCCGAGTTCCGGTGCTTTACGCAGCAACCGACGGACTTCATCTCGTAGCCTCCGGGAAAAAGTAAAATAAATCTTTGTATTTCTTGCGTTTATTTGTGTAACGACATTTTAACGTCTTACAAACATTTTTCTTTCATCCCGATAAACGACCTGAACATTGAAACATCGCTTCGCAAATAAATGCCAGGAAATGTTTTACAAACCAGGAAATAATATTAAATTGTTCCTTAGCAACAACAACAACAACTCACCAACCCAGTTGCCGACTGGTGCGAGTGAGCCCCACCAAGTGGTAGACGAGGTCGAAGATGTTCGTCCTTCATCCGTGGTCGATAAGCGTGTCGATGTTCGTTGTTCAAGAGATTGTTTACGTGATGATGTCATCGATGATGATGTCATATACATCACATCAGACTTTGATGAAGACGAAACAGAATCTGAGTTAAACAATTCAACGAACAGTCGAACGTTAATTTGGCCGCATCGTCACTCTAGTGACACCGTGTGGAACTCTTTTGTGTCGCGGTTCAGCGAGGGTGACCCAGGGATTCCCCCTGATGAGGGGATTTCCCACCCCCACACCCCAACCCCCGATGATGTCACAAACCAACCAACCGTAACGAAGGATTGTGATGTCAGAGGTAGCCATGGGAACAAAATTCACCCAAATATTTCACGACCTTTTGTAAATGACTCGCTCGAAGACGCACATAAAGATATTGTTGCGACAACGAAACATAAAAGTTCCCGATCAAAGATTTCACCGTTCGGACAACAGCATGCAACTTGATGCTACCTACCTTGCAACACATGTGTTTTTACCTATCAATGTTTACACGGCCATGAAGTTCATTTTAATCATATTTCGTGCGAGCCATTTGTTGAAAATGTTTTTATTGCAAATCTCTTTTACACGCTGGTTCATATAAATATAAATTTCTATTTAAAAATATTTTGGCCGCACGTGTCGCGGTTGGATCAACACGCTATGTGACGTCACAGAGGGTGCTTGTTTTGCAACACGTGAGATGGCGAGCACCGTGGTTGTTGACGTCACTGATGATGTCACAATAGGATCCAAGAAAAGAGTTTCGAATTTACCAGACGAGCCTCCTTTTATTTGTCCGACAGAAAGTTGTCGAAAAGAATTCGAGTCAAAGATTCGACTCCAGCGACATTTTCGAAATCACCGGGAAAAGAAACACGTGTGCTCGTATTGTGGGTATAAGTTTCTATATTTAAAAGATAAGAGAATACATGAACGTATGCATACAGGTGAAAGGCCTTATGTTTGCCAAGTTTGTAGCAAAGCTTTTATCCAGAAATGTACTTTACATAATCATTTAATAACTCATAACAAGACAGTAAAAGATGAAATTTGTGAAATTTGTGGAAGAGCTTATTTTTATAAGAAAAGTTTGGCCCAACACATTAAGGACAAACATTCAACATCGAGTGTGTTCGCGTGCCCGCATTGTGAGTTCAAACATAAAAATTTTAATGTTTGTAATGATCATATTAATAATTGTTCGGCACTCAAAGATGACAATGTTAAAAACTCTGAAGAAATTCCGTTGGAAACAACAATGAGCCAAACATGGAAATGTGATTTTTGTGGTTCGCTGTTCGGAGATTTAGAGACGTATAACAACCACATGGTGGAGCTACACCAGGAAAACCAAGAGTTAAAAAACTTTGTTTGTGGACTTTGTCTTCAATGTTTACGTGGCGAAGATGCCGTGAAACAACATATGTTAAATAACCATCAAATATGTTTGACTGAAGTACCAGACGTTGAAAATAATTAAGTTACTGTGTTTTTGTTTTGTTAACAAATATTATGTTTTAGACAGAATGAGGTTTAGGTTTTGTGGCGGATTAGATTGCCCTGATTGGGTTTTGGCAGAAATTAACACCTTAGCTCGACTAACTTCCGTTAAAATGAAACTTCTCGTTTCACAAGTCTTGAAATCCATGAACGAAGGAAAACTGGATTTTGAAAAAGTTGAAAAAATAACTTTGGATGCGAAGCTTGGGGTTGGGGGGGTGAAGGCCAGTGTTGCGGGGTTGGAATTTATTTTATCGAGCGCAACAAAACATGATATTGGTTGGGAAACACTGCTTGATGAGTTGCAACAGCTTGGATTGCCGAAGGAACACTCTGTGGCGTTATGTAAGTCGTTTGAGCGTAACGTGGAAAGTTTACGAGAAAAGTTTTTGGAGAGAAGTTTGCGGCGAAGTGGTCGAGTTGTCGGAGTGGATTGGAAGATTAACCCTGGGGTCGGGGGGTCAAGGGTCGTTGATGTTCGGGTGTCGATGGGGTCAGGGGTCGTTAGCTTTGCTGTGGAAGAATCAAAGTTGAAACAATTACTCGACGAGCTCAAGCAAGTCCAAACCCAGATTGAACAAATTGAAATCTAAATCATTATTTTGTGCAATATGTTTATTATTATTCATTATATTTTATTAATTGTTTATTTAGATGGTAAGACTTAAACATAGATATTATTTAGTTAACATTATATTTGATGATGATTGTCTCGGCCACCGAATTGGGCACAAAGTTTTGTACGACGCCATTAATTCCCTGCTTGAAGATTTCTATGGTGATAATGGTGTGGCTTGCATTCAATCAAATCTCAGCGTGAAATATTTGAACATTTACACGAATTTAATTTTGATTCGAGTTCGACGGCAATTTCATAAAATGTTGGGATCAGTGTTGCCATTTATAAAGTCGGTAAAATGTGACTTGCTTGGAAAGGATAAGAAACTTGGGAGGATTGTTGATTGTTTGGTCAACACCGTACATGTAAGCGGGACGATCAGGTCGGCACAAAAATTCATCATTAAGTTCAACAAAAAGAAAATTGAAATTATTTTACAACGTTGCGAAAATGAAGCTCTTGCAAACAAAATACGAAAATCAGTATTTGACAAAGCGACTAAAATTATTTGATGTTTGTGTTTTATTGTTGATTTTTTATAATTCTTGTTTTATTAAACTTTAGAAATTATTTTAAAATGTCTGAATTATGTTTTCCACGGGGCAAGCCAACGACAACAACACAAAAACGTAAATTTCAAGATAATGGAAACGAAAACTTATTTACTGAGGTAATATGTTGTTTCTATGTTGGCAGTGTTAATATATTGTTTTTATGTTGACAGTATTATTGTAATATTTCTATGTTTTCTAACAGAATCGTTTTAAAACTTCCGAAAAAAAAGATAAAAAAATTCGGAAAAAAGATAAAGATTTTGAGGAGGATATTGAAGAAGAAATTGTTAAAAAACAAAATGTAGAAGTTTTGCAATTTAAGGTAAAAAGTAAAATATAAAGTTTAAAATAAAAAAACGAAGAAATATTTTTGCAGAAAGTTGAAGTTGGAATGTTGTTTGTGGGGTGTGTAAAAGACATTTACGAACTTGAACTGGTCATGTGTCTACCTGATCATTTGATAGGTGATTATGACATCATTATCTACTATGACATCATCATGTTATGACATTATTATTTATATCTCAGGTTACGTAAAAGCAACGAGAATATCTCGAACATTCAGCGAAAAGTTGGAGAAAACTTTGTATTGTGATGAAACGGTTGGTATTATGACATCATCATAAACTGTTTGTAACAAATATATTTACAGACGACTCCTTTGAACGAAATATTTAAAGTTGGGGAGTTGTTGGTATGTTCGGTGGCAAGTGTCAATCCCGTCACAAAAAGTTTACAACTCTCTATCGACCCCCAGTGTGTTAACGCAAGTAAGTTTGTTGTTGATTATGACATCATACATATTGATTATGACATCATTGTTAATAGATCTTAATTTCACTGCTCTCCACCCCGGGATGTTCGTCGCCGCTTCCGTTAAATCAAAAGAAGATCACGGTTTCCAGCTCGATATTGGAAAAGATGGGACATCGGGGTTTTTGCCGCTTAAATATAAAGGTGGGATTGTAATAAACAACCTATATGATGTAATAATGGTTGCTTGTAGATCCCGAGACACATCTACCAACAGGGGGGGTTATACGCTGTGTCATCGTCGAGGTGAAAAATGGCGGAAAAATTTTAATTCTTTCAAATGAGAAGAAGAAAATGAACAAAACTTTGGTAAGATTTCTATGAAATATAATTTAACACAGGGAATTCCTCGTTTTGTGCAAAGTCAAAAATGCTGAATCGCCCGATACTGCTGACGGCGAGTCGGCGATCTCCGTAAGTTGCCATAGCAACAGGTTGACCCAAAGTTTCAGACTTTTCGATCAACTCCTTTAAGTACCATCCCCCGCTACTATACATAGATATTCTGTAAACATAGAGGTTTTTAATTTATAAAACAAACGTACAAACCGCACCTTTGGTTGCCGTAATCACAAATAATTATATTTCCGCAACAATCGGTTTGGACACCTAGTGGTGACCTCAGTTCCCCCTGTCGAGCGCCAAAGTTTCCGAACTTGTTGAGATACTTTCCGTGTTTGTCGAACACTTTCACGCAGTTGTTACGATTGTCGCTAATGAGTATCTGTTGTTGTGATGTCAAAAACATTCATTGTTATCATATATGATGTCATAAACATTCATTGTTATCATATATGATGTCATAAACACCTGGTTTCTATGATTCATTGTTACGTAATAAGGTTTGTTGAATTTGTTATTTCCATGATTATCAAGACGGGTTATAAGATTTCCATGTTTTGTGTGAATTGTAACTTCGTTGGTTGCGATGTCCGTGATGATGAATCTATGATGTCATAATATAAGTGGTGACATCACAATACATGACATCACAATACCTCTCCATACAATCAACAAACACGCCCCTACACGACTGAAACGACCCTCGACCAAACTCCCCTAAATATTCCCCCTCGCTGCTCCATAGCGCCACCACTGGTCCACAACTAACCACAAGCGTTTCTTCTTTCGTTAAACTTATTCCCCCTGCAAATATAATTGTTATATAACCAGGCACACGCCTAACCCCAACCCACCCCACTAACCACCCCAACCCACCCGGGGTCAGCTTCCCGACACACCCCACTAACCACCCCAACCCACCCGGGGTCAGCTTCCCGACACACCCCACTAACCACCCCAACCCACTTGGGGTCAGTTCCCCAACACACCCCACTAACCACCCCAACCCACCCGGGGTCAGCTTCCCGACACGCCACACTAACCATCCCAACCCACCCGGGGTCAGCTTCCCGACACACCCCACTAACCACCCTAACCCACCCGGGGTCAGTTCCCCGACACACCCCACTAACCACCCCAACCCACCCGGGGTCAGTTCCCCGACACACCCCACTAACCACCCCAACCCACCCGGGGTCAGCTTCCCGACACACCCCACTAACCATCCCAACCCACCCGGGGTCAGCTTCCCCGACACACCCCACTAACCACCCCAACCCACCCGGGGTCAGCTTCCCGACACACCCCACTAACCACCCCAACCCACCCGGGGTCAGTTCCCCGACACACCCCACTAACCACCCCAACCCACCCGGGGTCAGTTCCCCAACACACCCCACTAACCACCCCAACCCACCCGGGGTCAGTTCCCCCGTCGAAATAGATTTCATATTCTTTCCCTCCGTCGATAAAATATGGATTTTTCTTTCTTTGGAACCGGTTAGGAAAATATTCTGAATAATTATTCGTTAAATAATGTTTGTTATAGAAATAATATAAACATTATCTGTTGTTGCGACCCCTGGCCCGTATTCCCCGATGTTTAATTGTTCGTACCCAACCATCTTGCCCCAATCCCGATAATCTGACCATTGGTGTGCACTGTGTGTATTATGACATCATCAATCTATATTATGACATCACATTACCTTACGTTGTTGCGTCACAATGTGAATATTTGAGGTTTTGTCGTTCTGTAAAGTTATTGTTATGACATCATAAACTTTATTATGACATCACAAACCTTCGTGCTCATTTGCATAATGTGTTGGTTGAACTGGGACAAGTGCGTCATGTGGTTCGTGGTTGAACGATTTTTGAGGTAGAAATATTGTTTCTATGTTGGGAAATGTTGTTTCTATTGATGAGGTATCGCGTTGAATTAAATCTGTTGGTTGAAAATATTTCAACATAGAAATATAAATATTCCATAGAAATCTTACAAATATTTTGTTGTATATTGTTTCTATGTTGCTTGGTGATATCCTGCGATAGTTACGTTGTAAAAACTTTTAAAATAATTAAGTTTTTATAAAATACCTTGTGGGTTTGTTGATGTAGATGCGTTCTTTGGTTTGCGTGAAATATTGAACAAACATTCATATTGTTCCTGTCTGTGATGTCATAATATATATGGTGATGTCATATTATATATGGTGATGTCATAATATATATGGTGATGTCATAATATATATGGTGATGTCATACTTATGTCCTGATGTTTTAAGCAACTCAACCAAACTCCCAATTGTCGCTTCGTCTTTCTTCTCTTCTTTCCAATCCTTCAAATAATTTAAGTTTTCTTTTTTCTCTCGTTTCACAACAACTTGATGCTTCAACCTAAGATTAAACTTTTTAAAAAAATTATTTTTGTTTCATGATTTTTTTACTTTAATATTTTTCCGAGTTTGTTTTCCGTAGTCGGCAAATTATTTGCGAGATTTTCCAAAATGTCGTTCGTGACTTTCCTGTTCATTAAAATATCTCGTGCCGTTGTTTCTTTGATTATCTTACTTGGGGAACTACCCATTCTAATGCAGGCGCGACTAAACGATGGAATTACTTTGGATTCAATGTTTCCTGGAACGCTCGTTAAATTCAACACGACAAAGGCAAGATACTTAAGATTATGACATCATAATGACACTTGTAATAATAACACTTATAGTTACGTTAAGTGTTCTTTATAATATGTTTTCTATGTTTTTATCCAGGAATTACCATTCGGTAAATTTGGTAAATTTCTTCAATTCGAAGGAAGCGTGTCGTGCTTGAATGCAGACAATAGATTCAGTGATGTCATAATCAAACATGACGATAAAAATAATTTTCTTACGGCTTGTGTCATGTACGTGACATGCGACAAACACGTGGCACTGTCAACCAACCCTGTTTTATGGCGCGACACTGAACGGTTACAACTCATTCAACAATTCCAGGTAAAAACAAAACGTTTGAAATTTATTCGACTTTGTTGAAATTTTGTTATTTAGGAGAAATATTCGGTTGGAACAAAATGTACGTCAAGCGTTGTGAAAGTATTGAAAGGAATCGGCGTCGTTTGTAAAGTGAGTTGTGGTTTGTTGGGGGGGAGGTTATTTATTCTGTTTGTTGGGGGAGTTACTTATTGTTTGTGGTGGGGGGGGAGGTTATTTATTCTAACGAATATTGGTAACAGGTGGATAACAACGGACCATCGGCTGTGATATTTAAACGTAATTTATCCGATAAAATATCTGAGAATATTCTGGATGAGTGGAAGGAGAAAAAAAACTTTGAGAGTCGAGTCATTGATGTTTCTTCGATTAATATGACATTGGAACTTAGCGCTAAAAGGTACGTTTGTAAGATGGTAGGGTGGGGTAAGTTGGGTAGGTTGGGTGGGTGGGTGGGGTAAGTTGGGTGGGTGGGGTAAGTTGGGTGGGTGGGTAAGTTGGGTGGGTGGGGTAAGTTGGGTGGTTGGGGTAAGATGGGTGGTTGGGGTAAGTTGGGTGGTTGGGGTAAGTTGGGTAGGTGGGGTGAGTTGGGTGGGTGGGGTTGGGTAGGCTTAGTTGGGTAGGTGGGGTAAGATGGGTGGGTGGGGTAAGTTGGGTGGTTGGGGTAAGATGGGTGGTTGGGGTAAGTTGGGTAGGTGGGGTAAGATGGGTGGGTGGGGTAAGTTGGGTGGGTGGGGTAAGATGGGTAGGTGGGGTAAGTTGGGTGGGTGGGGTAAGTTGGGTGGGTGGGGTGAGTTGGGTGGGTGGGGTAAGATGGGTGGTTGGGGTAAGTTGGGTAGGTGGGGTAAGATGGGTGGGTGGGGTAAGTTGGGTGGGTGGGGTAAGATGGGTAGGTGGGGTAAGTTGGGTGGTTGGGGTAAGTTGGGTAGGTGGGGTAAGATGGGTGGGTGGGGTAAGTTGGGTGGGTGGGGTAAGATGGGTAGGTGGGGTAAGTTGGGTGGGGTAAGATGGGTTCAGTAAGACAGATGGTAACCATGTTTTTGCAGGAGTGTTTTGGACGCAAAATATTTACGATACGAAGATATAATTCCCGGAACTTTGGTTCAATGTAAGATCACCCAAGTTCAACAGAAAGGTTTACAAGTTGTGTTGGGGTCAGGGGAAGGTAAAGGTTTCAAATCCTGCAATAGTTTGATGGGTTTTGTGTCAAAACTTCATTTATCGGACATTATTTTGCAACATCCGGAGAAAATTTTCAACGAGGGAAACGTCATCCGGTGTCGAGTGTTAACATCGTCGGCGAAACGTCGGCATTTGCATCTCACGCATAAACAATCGCTTGTTGGATCAAAACTTCCCATTGTTACCAATTATGATGTCATAAAGCGTGACGACGTTATTCATGGATTCATTTCGAATATTAAACCTTTTGGGTAAGATTTCTAAGTTGAATATTTTAATGTTTCTATTGATGTGAAATATGATTTCTATGTTCCAGATGTTTCGTAAAATTTTACGATGATGTCACGGGGTTCGTTCCGCATCACCAACTTTCGGCAACACCTGTTCAAAATCCACAGAAATTATTTTTCATAGGACAGGTAAGAAATGCTTAGTCATGGTTTCATTGTTACATCATATTCTTATCAGGTCGTAAAGTGCCGTGTCATCTCAAACGATGCTGGAAATAAAAAGTTGAAATTATCGTTTCGGACGACGAATGAGAAACGTGTAGTTGAACATAACGTTAAACCTGGAATGGTTTGTCTGTTATTATATTTCAACTAATTGTTTGTTTATTTATTATATTTCAACTAATTGTTTGTTTGTTTATTTATTATATTTCAACTTATTGTTTGTTTGTTTATTATATTTTAAATAATTGTTTGTTTGTTTATTATAATAGATGGTAAATGTTAAAGTAATAATGAAGGAACAATCACATTTGTCGGTCAAAATAATGGGCGATGAATCCGAGCAATCTGATTGGCCGACAGCAATGATCTCACAATATCAATTATCCGACTTTGTCGAAATATCGAGAAGTATTTTCACACTAGTTCGCGAGGAAACGGTTTTAAATGACTGTATCGTCGTGGCAACCAAACAACAAATACAAGGTTTGAGATTTCTATTTTATTTAACTTTACAATATTAAATTTCGATTTGTTTTTTAGTATCTCGGAAACATAGTTTGGTTGAACGAGGTTTAAAGGTCGACTTCTGTGACCTCATAATCGGACAATTGTTGAGATGTTTCGTTCGTCAAATTACGTCGTACGGGGTTTTCGTTGAAACTGTCGGCGGGTTGGTCGGTCTGTGTCCTAAGTCGGTGAGTCGGCATATATTTGATGAGTCGGCATTAATTGATAACAGTCCGTATATGAGTTAATACATATCACTCGTACAAGTTGTTGCTCGCAAATAGTTTATTTGATCATAGAAATAATATAAAACATTATAAAAATAATATAAACCATTATATTTGTCGTTTTTGCTTGCGAATGATGAATCATCATATTTTCGATGAGTCATCAACGCTAGGCATTGTATGAGTGATTGTTCCATAGACAATATCTCCATTGTTACTATCTATGACATCACAGTTGTCTTTTATTATGACATCACAAAACACTTTCTCCGTATAAACCCCAGTGTTTTCATCACTTTGTTCCGCAACACTGCCTTCCATAGAAACAACATTAATATTGCTTGTCACTGCTTGGTGGCGCATGGGAGTATAAACCTCGTCACTGCTCACCACACGATGTCTTACTTTCACCACTTGTAGGAGCCCTCGCTTCACTAATACAACAACAACGAACGAGGTTACGATAAATCCGCATAGAAATCCTATAAACACCAATAGTTGGTCTGGTAATCCCTCTGTGCACTGTCGAGCTGCGTTTGTTGCATTCATTGTTGTTGAATGAATGGTGTATTGTGATGTCATAGTAACATGTATTATGACTCATACAGGCCATTTGTGACAAGTATCTCGCTGACGTAAACGACCGATTCATAACCGGCCAATCAGTGGTTGCCGTGGTTACAGGGATTGAAGACGACAGAAAAAGATTTTTGGTTTCGCTTCGATTGTCTCAATGTCCATTGGACGATGAACAACCAATCATATCCCAGTATTCTGACGAGATGAAAAAAATCAAAAAGTTTTTTCCGAAAGGTTTGAAAAATGAAATTTCAAAATTATTTTAAACAACGAAGTTTGTTTCAGATAAATTGAAAGTTGGAGATCTTGTTACCGTGGCTACGAAGGATGGAACGAGATCAATCGAGGGGATTCCCGGGTTCGAGGTTCGGGGTGACATCACAGAGGATTCAACAGCAATTGTCGTTCACAAAGATTTTGCGACGAAAGTTTTGTTTGTTACAAACAAAATGCGGGTTGTTGATTTCTATTCTTCATCAAAACAAAAAGTAAAGGAAATGTTAGAACGACAAATTCGCGCTCAAGTATTGTTTTTTAACGATGACATCATAATGGGGTTCGTTGTCAACAATGGACGTTTAGTTCAAGTGTTCCGGAAAAATCATTGGAACGAAAAAAAAGTTTTGGTTGAAATTGGACAAAATATCAACATAGAGATCATACAAAGGTCAGTTTTACCCGGCAACACTGCTGAGTTTTTACCTGGCAACACTGCTTAGTTTTTACCCGGCAACACTGCTTAGTTTTTACCCGGCAACACTGCTGAGTTTTTACCCGGCAACACTGCTGAGTTTTTACCCGGCAACACTGATGAGTTGACATCACAATACACCATTCATTCACTGCTGAGTTTTAGTTTTCATTCTATTTCAGAAAGAATTTGCTTTTGGGTAAAATTCAAGAATCGAGTAGTGATGTTGGGGACTTTCCCTTCCTTGATATAAGTGTGGGGTCAAAGGTCAGAGGTGAGGTGACATCCATCCGAGCGACAACAGCGATCGTCAAACTTACATCGTTACCAATTGTCCATGGACACCACCAAGTGGGGAGAATTCACGCATCGGAAGTTTTCGAGGAATGCAAACAGAACGTTTCTCCCATGAACAAGTTCGTTGCTGGATATTAGTTTGTTTTATTTAAATATTATTTGTTTGTTATTTGTTATTTGTTTGTTTTATTTAAATATTATTTGTTTGTTATTTGTTATTTGTTTGTTTTATTTAAATATTATTTGTTTGTTATTTGTTTGTTTTATTTAAATATTATTTGTTTGTTATTTGTTATTTGTTTGTTTTATTTAAATATTATTTGTTTGTTATTTGTTATTTGTTTGTTTTATTTAAATATTATTTGTTTGTTTTATTTAAATATTATTTGTTTGTTTTATTTAAATATTATTTGTTTGTTTTATTTAAATATTATTTGTTTGTTTTATTTAAATATTATTTGTTTGTTTTATTTAAATATTATTTGTTTGTTTTATTTAAATATTATTTGTTTGTTTTATTTAAATATTATTTGTTTGTTTTATTTAAATATTATTTGTTTGTTTTATTTAAATATTATTTGTTTGTTATTTGTTATTTGTTTGTTTTATTTAAATATTATTTGTTTGTTTCAGCTTGAAAGTCGGCGACACAATATCTTGCACTGTCATCGGTGTCCGAGACGTGATGACTCATCGATTTCTTGAAATCACGAACAGAAAAGCCACTAGAGGCGTCATTGAGCTGAGTTTGTGGCGCTCTGTTCCTCCACCTGGTGACAAAATCGATGCAGAATTTCCAGTCGGAAAAAAAACAAAAGTTTTTGTGAAAAATGTAGGAAATTATTTAAAATTAAGTTGGTTTTAAGTTTTTTTGTTTCAGTTTGATCGAAGTCGTGAAAGTTATTTGGTTGAAGTTCGGCCGGGGGTTCGTGGGTTTATACCGAAGCTACTGGCGATGGATGGGGGTAAGATGGGACAGGGGAAGATGAAACAGGGTCGATGTGTCGAGTGTATTGTTGTAAAACACGGAGATCCGATAATGTTCGCTTGTCGAGGTTTGTTCGTTCGTTCAACCGCGGCTTTCGCTAACTTTCTACCACTAGGAGCGCTAACCAATGGGGTCGGGGAAGATGTTTGTGACATCGCGGTGGGTCATGTGACAAACGGGGAAATCCGGGAAATTGTTGCAGACGGCGCCCTCGTGAGGATGGAGTTACGAGGAAAAGGAAAAATATTTTCAACCGATATTTCCGATGAATTCGTTGACGGAATGTTAAAAAATTTTCGTGTTGGACAAATTATAAGGTTTCTATTATATTTATATAAGTTATATGTTTATATTATTTTTGTGTTTGAAGGTGTCGTGTGATTGGTCGATCAAACGAGGGGTTTGTGCTTACCATGCGGAAGTCACTCATGCACGAAATATGTGACCTGGAACCAGTGGACCGTGACATTTGTGACATCACAGATGTTAAACCAAAACAAATATTTCGAGGAATAATTAAAGTTTGTTCCGAGGTAAAGATTGTTGCGGATGTTAAAAATAATTTGTTTAAAATAAAATATTTCAGTCGGGAATCTTCGTTACTTTGTCACGATGCGTTCACGGTCGAGTGACTTTTGCAAATGCGTCGAAATTTTACATTTCCGACCACACGGAGGCAATAAAGATATTTTACCCTGGAAGAATTGTCCATTGTTGCGTAATAAGGTGATTGTGACGTCATTATAATGAATCGATGTATAAGATTTCTATGTTTAGTGTTTCACCACAAGATGGCAGAGTGGAGTTGTCAATGTTGGAACGAGACACAGGGCATTGTGACATCATCAACGACGAGAATCGGTTTCCGTTGCGTTTGAAACGTAAACGCGAGGAAACAAAGACTCAGCAAAAGAAAAAGTAAAATTAAACTCTAGATTTCGTTTTATTAATTATTATTATTTGCAGAAAAACTCGGATTTTAAAATCAGCGCCAAAATCTTCGGTTGAGAATTTGATCAAACAATCTGAGTTTAAGGAAGACAATATAAAGGTATGACATCACAATGGATAATCAGGGATGTCATAATCACCCGTCAATATTCACTTCCTGTTTTTATGAATGGGTTTCATATTACAATATCTATTATGACATCATAATTGCTTCCATAGGTTGCAACTACTGTGGGTGATTGTGATGTCATAGAACCGGGCTTTGTTTGGGATGATGATGTCACAATCGATTCGAACAAGGAAGATATTATGGTTTGTATTATGACATCACAAACAATATGACATCACATAAACATTATGGAATCATAATAGACCACAGACAATGAAATTTGTTCGAAAAGAAAAGTTAACGACGACAATCCACCAGAGAGCGCTGTGGAGTGGGAGAAACTTCTATTATTACATCAGAATGAATCAATGGTTGGTTATGATGTCATAAAATATAAATTATTAACAAACAATGTTTAAAGTTGTGGATTCGGTTCATGGCGTTTCATTTGCGGTCGAGGGAAATTGAAAAAGCTCGAAATGTTGCTGAGAAATCGCTGACTTTGATTGATAGAAGGTTTTAATATCTTATGTTTGTTTGTTTATCTTATGTTTGTTTGTTTAAGTTAAATATCTTATGTTTGTTTGTTTATCTTATGTTTGTTTGTTTAAGTTAAATATCTTATGTTTGTTTGTTTATCTTATGTTTGTTTGTTTAAGTTAAATATCTTATGTTTGTTTTCAGCGCAGAAAACGAACGTTTAAACATTTGGTCAGCCTTGTTGAACCTGGAGAACAATTATGGTTGTGATGTCACAATGAAACAAACAATGGAGCGAGCGTTAAAATGTTCCGATCAACTTAAAGTTTATTTTCGTGTCGTCAAGATTTACGAGGAATCAGGAAAGAAAGAGGTATTGTGATGTCATAACTTTTAATTATAACATCATGACCATTATGTGAAACAGAAAGCCGGGGAAATGTTGGAAAAAATGACGAATAAGTTTCGTCAAAACAAAGAAGTTTGGTTGGCTCACATACGCCATCAAATGGAGGAATCTCACTACAAGGAGGCACAAGAGAGCTTGAAACGATGCCTCCTAAGTTTGCCAAAGAAACAAAGTAATTTACCAACGCACGTTATACAGAATCTAACGTAAATATTTTAGATTTGGAAATAATATCAAAGTTTGCGCAAATGGAGTTCACGCTCGGTGAAGCAGAACGTGGCCGGACGATGTTCGAAAATATTCTTGAGAATTATCGGAAACGAACGGATATTTGGTCGATATATGTCGATGCATTGGTGAAAGCGGGAATGTACGATGCTGCTAGGTAATTTGTGATGACTCATAATCAAACGATGACTCAACATGTTTTTTACAGAGATGTTTTTAATCGGGTGACCTCATTGTCGCTGTCGAGCAAAAAAATGAAAACTTTTTACCGGAGATTTGTTGAATTTGAAACGAAACATGGAAATGATGACGATGCAAAAATTGTGAAAGAGAAAGCGTTAAAATATGCTGAGTCACTCGTCGAACAAGTGATGGCCGAGTGAATATGATGTCACAATTCGTTTAATAAATGTCTCCAAGAATATTCAGATATTTTAATTCGGCATCGCAGAAATAATTCGTTGTTTAATCTTCGGGATGAGTTTAAGATGTTCATCGGCGCACGCACACATACAATCGCTGAATAATTTCTCTTCAGCCGACGTCAATTGCCTTTGTGATGTCATAGTATCTTTAACTTTATCCTGACATGATAACATACAACGATGAAGTCTTTGCTGAAAATCTTCTAATTCTGTAAATATATATTAAATTGTCAGCGATACAGAAAAAAAACCCACCACCCACAAAGTTACATACGTGGTAACTTGTAAGCGAGCATGAGGTGTATGAAACAAACCACACTCGTGTTATAACGACTGTTGTTGCCCCGCTATGCGAGGATGAATTCACCCAATTAGATGTTACAATCTAAAGATAAATACCATGTTTCACATTGGCTTGGATCTTAAGCAACGGTTGATGTCCATTCTTAATACAATCCTGAACTTCTTCTGCAGAATAATTTGCATTCGAACAACAATCTGCACCAAGCCTCAAACTACGAGCCTGTATGACATCACACACATGTTTATGACATCACAACAGCAACAATGTTTACCTGAATTTTTCGAACATAATTTTTTTCCAAATCTCGCTGCATTTCGGTGGCAGCAGTGTCGATGCGCTTCAGTGATTCTTGGACCCTTTGTTCCATTGTGTAGCTAACAAAGGTCTCTGTTTGTAACAATCATGGTTAAAACGCGTTCATACACCTCATGCTCACTGTCGAGTTGTAACATGGGTGTCTTCTTATACACCAGACACACATGGTGTATTCATACACCTCATGCTCACTGTCAAGTTATAACATGGGTGTCTTCTTATAAACCAGACACACATGGTGTATTCATACACCTCATGCTCACTGTCGAGTTATACCAGGGGTGTCTTCTTATACACCAGACACACATAGTATATTCATACACCTCATGCTCACTGCCAAGCTATAACATGGGTGTCTTCTTATACACCAGACACACATGTTGCATTCATACACCTCATGCTCACTGTCGAGTTGTAACATGAGTGTCTTCTTATACACCAGACACACATGGTGCATTCATATACCTCATGCTCACTGTCGAGTTATAACATGGGTGTCATCTTATACATCAAACACACATGGTGTATTCATACACCTCATGCTCACTGTCAAGTTATAACATGGGTGTCATCTTATACACCAGACACACATGGTGTATTCATACACCTCATGCTCACTGTCGAGTTGTAACATGGGTGTCTTCTTATACACCAGACACACACGGTGTATTCATACACCTCATGCTCACTGTCAAGTTATAACATGGGTGTCATCTTATACACCAGACACACATGGTGCATTCATACACCTCATGCTTACTGTCGAGTTATAACATGGGTGTCTTCTTATACACCAGGCACACATGGTGTTTTCATACACCTCATGCTCACTGTCGAGTTATAACATGGGTGTCATCTTATACACCAGACACACACGGTGTATTCATACACCTCATGCTCACTGTCAAGTTATAACATGGGTGTCATCTTATACACCAGACACACATGGTGTATTCATACACCTCATGCTTACTGTCGAGTTATAACATGGGTGTCTTCTTATACACCAGGCACACATGGTGTTTTCATACACCTCATGCTCACTGTCGAGTTATAACATGGGTGTCTTCTTATACACCAGACACACATGGTGTATTCATACACCTTATGCTCACTGTCAAGTTATAACATGGGTGTCTTCTTATACACCAGACACACATGGTGTATTCATACACCTCATGCTCACTGTCAAGTTATAACATGGGTGTCTTCTTATACACCAGACACACATGGTGCATTCATACACCTCATGCTCACTGTCAAGTTATAACATGGGTGTCTTCTTATACAACAGACACACATTGTGCATTCATACACCTCATGCTCACTGTCAAGTTATAACATGGGTGTCTTCTTATACACCAGGCACACATGGTGTTTTCATACACCTCATGCTCACTGTCGAGTTATAACATGGGTGTCTTCTTATACACCAGACACACATGGTGTATTCATACACCTTATGCTCACTGTCAAGTTATAACATGGGTGTCTTCTTATACACCAGACACACATGGTGTATTCATACACCTCATGCTCACTGTCAAGTTATAACATGGGTGTCTTCTTATACACCAGACACACATGGTGCATTCATACACCTCATGCTCACTGCCAAGTTATAACATGGGTGTCTTCTTATACAACAGACACACATTGTGCATTCATACACCTCATGCTCACTGTCAAGTTATAACATGGGTGTCTTCTTATACACCAGACACACATTGTGCATTCATACACCTCATGCTCACTGTCAAGTTATAACATGGGTGTCTTATTATACACCAGACACACATGGTGTATTCATACACCTCATGCTCACTGCCGAGTTATAACATGGGTGTCATCTTATACACCAGGCACACATGGTGTATTCATACACCTCATGCTCACTGTCAAGTTATAACATGGATGTCTTCTTATACACCAGACACACATGGTGTATTCATACACCTCATGCTCACTGTCAACTTATAACATGGATGTCTTCTTATACACCAGTCACACATGGTGTATTCATACACCTCATGCTCACTGTCAAGTTATAACATGGGTGTCTTCTTATACACCAAACACACATGGTGCATTCATACACCTCATGCTCACTGCCGAGTTATAACATGGGTGTCATCTTATACACCAGACACACATGGTGCATTCATACACCTCATGCTAACTGTCGAGTTATAACATGGGTGTCTTCTTATACACCAGACACACATGGTGTATTCATACACCTTATGCTCACTGTCAAGTTATAACATGGGTGTCTTCTTATACACTATAGACACACATGGTGCATTCATACACCTCATGCTCACTGCCGAGTTATAACATGGGTGTCTTCTTATACACCAGACACACATGGTGTATTCATACACCTTATGCTCACTGTCAAGTTATAACATGTGTGTCTTCTTATACACCAGACACACATGGTGTATTTATACACCTCATGCTCACTGTCGAGTGTCTAGCACTAGTCAAGTTATAGCAATATTTGGTTGTCATAGCAACGGTTTTACTTACTCAATTTTATTGTTTTTAATATTAATTTCCTATTACTATCGGCTACGTTGTAAAACACAAATATTCAAACTGTTACGAACAGATATTCTCTCTAAGGCACCGCGTGTACAAGAAGAAAATAGAATTCATTTCGGAAAGCCCCTTAAGTTGGAATTCCGACGGTTACCGAAAGATTCCGATCTTATCCGAACAGTATAAAGAAGAATACGCTTTGCGAAAAGGACTTTTCCTTATTTGGCAAACCACGTAGACCGAAACCGCAACGACGCGGAAAGGAGAATTCACTTTATCTGCGCCCCGCTTTACCAAATAAGCGAAGTTATATTTGGGCGAGCATTGGGAGAATTGGTGGTCGGTGGGTTTGTTTTGAAAATTTAACGGGTTATACAAAATATTTTCACAAAACCCTTATATATTTGTGTAGATAATCATACACGCGTGTTATACATATTTTAACTTTAAATAATAACCAAGTAATTTTAAAGTTACGGTCGGTTTTGTATCTTTGCGTAAAATGACGTCAACTACGCAGCGCGCAAATTCCTCGATGCCTCCGTTGATATACCGCGTGTGCGCGAAATTCAGTTCAGTCGCTAAAATCGCTCGCCGGTGAAGGACAAGGTTCATAATACTCAAAGTTTTGTAGAAACCAGGACACATGTTGGCTTATGTGTCAGATAACGTGGCTTTGCATTCAAAGATACCGGAGGCTGATCCATCGTGGAATATTTGGGACAAAAACGAAGAAAATATTTGGGAATTTCGCCAAGTCTCGATGCAATGTAATGATGATTATGACGTAACATGGCCCGAAGAATTCTCTTGTTTCGATAACAAAGAATCATTATGCAGTAATAATTGCGTGGAGCAGGATACAGATATGAAAATAGAGCCAGTGGGAGTTGGGTCACCTACGCTTCCTCATGCAGTGGATGGAAGTGCCGGCGTGGATTGTGAGGTTTTATTGGAAACTAACATCACCATGGATCATACACATAATCAATGTGGAGATGGAAAAAATCTTCCAAGTTACGAATCTGCTGTGATGGAACTCCCTGAATACCGGGAACGTCATTTCGCTACCAAGCCTCACGATATCGGTACGTATTACGTCATAATAGCTATTATAACAATCATAATTACGCTTATCTTTTTGTTTATTAAATAAATAATTAGAAAATATCCGAAACATATAAATAAAATTTCGAATTATTTTACAAAGAAAGTCTGGCAGCAATTGTTATATTGTTACGTCATAATCTGAATATTATGCGTCATTAAATGGACGAAAGCCTCAATTAAACAATTATTATTTCACGAAACTTGAGCGATTAAAATCTTTTTTCCTTTGTTGCTTTATAACAATCGGTGTATTTTACGATTGATGTTTAAACTCTATTTTCCTTCTAGGCGAGATGAGCACATTGCAGTACATGCCAGCGCACCACCAAGCCAGCTTTAGTTACCCCTACCCAAGCTACGCTGTTGTATCACCGGTCCCAGGCAAGGACGAAACTAGTTGTTTACCGCCTCTACTTCACCACTCGATGGTGCAAGAAACTTTCCCGCCGATTATTTCAAGCCCAGGTTTTCATCCAAGAAGTCCAGACCAAAAACAGGAGCGCCCGTTTAAAAGTCACCTTCATGCAACTTACTCGTCTCCCGCCAGCCTTGAGAGCGCCCGAAGCCCGCAGCCGCAGTTAGAAACCCCGATCCCATACCCGACATATTTCCCACAAACTTCCCGATCGCCGAACCAACTTAATCCATTCTACGAAGCGAAAGGCGACACCGAGGATCATTATAACTACAACCCCCAACCTACAGTTAAAATAGAACCGTTCTCTCCACCCCAGCAAGATTATACGTCATCAGTGACGTCAGTGTTCCCACCATTACGTAGCAGTCCAGCTATGACTCAGCAGGAATTAGAATACAGTGAGTTTGTTGCTCAATGTAACCAATCGACTCCTGGCCCAAGCTACCAAGCAGACCATGGCATTGTGTTGAATGGTGAGGTTCATCTTCGTATCCAGCAAACCTATCTTCCACAAAGCGAAGTTTTCCACGAAAATTACAACCGACAACAGGAACAAGAATTCATTCTAAGATCAGACGAAAAGTATCCACCAACATTTGGATCAAGCCACATCCAACTGTCGACTCCTTTTGTTCAACCTCCCCCACCCTACAATGATCACAATGGGGGAATTCCCGATCATCACTTCCAACCGAGTGTGTTTACTCCCCAGTTCACCCCTGACACTAGATGTCGTAGCCAGCCTACTAGGGGTAAAGGTAGATCAGCCAAACGACCTAGTCGAGTGTTACCCCAAGATCGACCGTATGCGTGCCCAATGCAAGGATGCGATAAAAAATTTTCAAGAACCGATGAATTGAATCGCCATGTTCGTATTCATACCGGTGAGTTAACTTGTTTAAATGAATATACAATATATATAACTCCCCATATTATCAGGTGTGAAACCATTCACGTGCCCAGAATGCCAACGTAGATTCTCACGAAGTGATCACTTACGTACCCATACCCGCACCCACACCGGTGAAAAACCATATAACTGCAAGATTTGCAGCAAAAGATTTGCAAGAAGTGACGAATGCAAACGACATACAAGAATCCATAACAAAGTTAAAACAAAGAAGCTGACTATGACGTCACCAAAACAAAGAACTGTTACGTCACAAGTTGAAACAATGACAACTATGACGTCACATCACCCTGGTTACCCAAGTGGTTCTATGACGTCACTATCCGTAGACAATGCGATGCAGCAATCGTGTTTCACTTACCAATGACATCATTTCCGCTTTAAATTATGTATATTATGACGTAATAAGATGTATTCTGCTATTGTGACGTCACATACCGTTGATCGGAAATTAAATAAATGTTTATGAACTGTGACGTAATAATTAGACACCAAATATAATGTTTCTATAAAACATAGAAATAGAATTATGTTATTGTCTCGTCATTATTGACACACAATAGCAAATTATAAGTTAAACGATTATCGCGTAATAGAGGAAAACTTCCGGAAGAAAATAATTTCGCGTGTAATCCAATTAATTGTTCCGATAATGAGCACAATTAAAGATTTATCGAGAAGTCTGGAACGTTTAGGTTTAAATGACGTGGCCGCCATCTTACTATGGTCTTAGATACGTCACTATGGCCTTTAATACGCCACCATGGCTGCTCGCGGTCGCGTAAACTCGGAATCCCCCAAATTCCCGCCCACGTTACCCTCGATAAATAGAAAGATAGGCAACGTAAGCAGGCAGTGATAACTAGGGTATATGTTAGTGATAACTAGGGTATATGTTAGTGATAACCAGGGTATATGTTAGTGATAAGCATGCGGGTTCATGGTAACCCAGCCTCGCTGTAACTAACCCAGCCTCAGGGCGCGAGGAACGACTCCGCGTTCTTTAACGATGTTTCAATCATTATCACGTCATAATGTTGCATGTCTCTAAATAATTGAAGGGGATTCCCCTCACTTCATGAAAAAGTCTCCTGTTACGTCACAATTTTAACAAGATAAATTGTTCTAGAATACTTTTATTACGTCATAATTAAGTGCTTGATTATCTACTTATTGTGAGACACATTATTGAAGTGTTACGTCACAATATTTGACTGTTGCACCATTTTGACGTAAAAAAGTCAATCATGCATAAGATGATTGTGACGTTACACTTACGATTTTAACATTGTTCGTTACGTCACACAAGGGTTTGTTTTGAGAAACCGGCGGATTCTCGCGCTCGTTTATTTATTCTTGTGTTACGTCACAATCGCTTCCGATGTTTTAGAACCGGCGAATTTGTGAGAAAAGTTTTAGCGAAATTAAAAATGCGTTTTAATAAAATACCGGCCAATATTTTAAATATCAAACTTTGATTTGTGATTGGTTTATTGTCACTGATGTCATCATTAATTATGACATCACACAGAGCAAGAAATAAACAACGAAATCAAATTTTCTCCTATTGTTTCCAATTCTCCATCGAACACATGGCCTCTGTTACGTCCTAATCACTGTTTGACGTTTTTGCATAAAAGAGAAAAAACGGTTACCTTGGCTACGTCATGGTGGCTACGTCATGTCGACTACGTCTTGTCGACTACGTCATGTTGACTACGTCCTGTTGACTAGGTCATGTTGACTACGTCATGTCGGCTACGTCATATTGACTACGTTATGTTCGTTGGTAGGCTCCCCAAATAATATACGATGTTACGCATCGTTGGTTTTTGCACACGGCACGTTTTGAAACTGTGCTTGAATTCATCAGTGACCCAGAAGTTCAGGGAAAATATTCAGGTAATTTAATAATGAGTTTAGTTAGAGAATATCTTCTTATTGTGAGAAACTTAAATATCTAAAACTAATGTAATGCCAGTGTCGTGATATATTCGTTCCGTTTAATATATTTGTACCGGGCGCCATTGCGCATGCGCCAAGAGGCTATTGCGCATGCGCAGTAGCTCGGTACAGATACAATACGAGCTCTAATAAATACGTACCGACTAAAAAATGTTCCGGAGAAATATATTACAAACAAGAGATCACAGATCTAATGAATGAGCACACTTTAAACTAATTAGCATAATATAGTAGAGTCGGGGAAGGTGGGACACCTTCAACACATATTATCTAAATAGTCTGATCGTGTTTTAAACAACTAACAACGGTCTGCGAAAGTCGTGAAGATACGGTTTTATATTCATTAAATGTTCTTTGTTTACTACTAAATAAAAAAAGAAAACAAAATGAAAAGGTGTCCCATCTACCCCCACCCTGCTATATTAATTAATCCTTTTACTACAACGGTCGACTGGGCTCGATCAAAACAAATCTGAAGTAACCAACAAAACGGGTTCTAGTCGACATTGGTGACTGTGGAGCAGTAGGCAGAATGTATTTATACATGTATTATAACTAATGAAACTTATGACGTATGAGGATTGAGTGATTGGTAAAGAATATGTGTAAATACGCTTTGTACAACTCCTATACCATGTGTCTACTGTAAACTTACACTAGTTAACGTTGTCGTCGCTTAAAAACGTTTGTTTTTATGAATTTTGACAAAGTAATCACGCAGTAATTAGGTAATGTTAGAAGTTAATATTAATCCTATGATGTTGAATTAAAAATAATGTTTCAATTACGATGACTTTAAATCAAAAATCAAAATTTTAACGTGTAAACATCTTGTCTGGAACGTTTTCAACGGAGGGTCGTAATAAATTTCGACCGGGTAGACATTGTATTTGTTCTGAGCTGCTGCCCATTCGCAGTAGCGTCTCGACGCATGCGCAATAGTGCCCGGTACAAATATATCAAAAGGAACGAACACATTACGATTCGCAAACAACAACGTTTCCCGAAAAAATCGTTTTCATCTGACAAACAGCGAATGAAATGGTTAGGGACCAGGACACAAATAGCTAATGCTCAAAAATAAGCAAATGTATCGATTTACACTTGTGTTCAACGATGGTTAAGCGAGGAAACAAGATGGCGGCTTTGTCCTTAATTTCTGATAATTATGTTCTTTGGGGTGAATTTGTGAACAGCACTGTACAATGGGTGGCCAACACTGTACAATGCGTGACCAGCACTGTACCATGCGTGACCAGCACTGCACAAAGTGTGACCAGCACGGTACGAAGTGGGGCCAGCACTGTACAATGTGTGACCAGCACCGTACAATGCGTAACCAGCACTGTACAAAGTGGGGCCAGCACTGTACCATGCGTGACCAGCACTGTACCATGCGTGACCAGCACTGCACAAAGTGTGACCAGCACGGTACGAAGTGGGGCCAGCACTGTACAATGTGT